>NC_062549.1:75839198-76464198 GCF_016906955.1 Phacochoerus africanus
CCTAACTGCATTACTCCAAATATAAAAAAAAAAAAAAAACCCACACCTTAAATTATGTACTGCTGGTCTGAAGAGGAGACTTATTTTCGTAATCCAGTCAATAAAATAGCCTGAATGGTGATGGATTTGAGTACATGATATGAGCACCCCCGATTTTAAAAAAGTAAATACTTTGCTCCAGTGTGAACCTTACCCGCCAGCCCTCAGCAGACATTCATTCCTAAATGACTCCCTGGATTTGGAAGTGTTCTTGAGTTAAATCATGGAACAGCAACCTACCTTTACCTCTACCAGGTCAAGAGCTAGTGAGTCGTGCTAACCAAAACAAGGAATGAAAAGTAAAGAATACATCTCATCAACCAAAAAGTGAGCATTCAACACATACACTCTATGCCATGATTTGGGACATAGAATTTCTACATTCGTGCAAAGAAAGTTTAACTTGCAATGGACAAACTAGAGGAAACATTTTGAACAAGTAGAGGAACAAAAATTCCAAAATGCAATATTTTTCAGGAAACAAGTGATCTTTAAACATGTTTTGTAAGTAAACACTTTGTAAAATTTCAACATTCCTCCACCCCCTTAAGCCAAGCATTCAAAGAACTGTTGAAATTCTTCATAAATTTCCATAAATTTTCCACCCAGCCGTGACTTTTGAGCAGCCATTGTTCTCCAAGTAAACTGGTCCACACCCCCTCACTAGGCATCAGAAACCTGTCCTGTCAGCTTCCACTTCATTCAGCCAAGAAGGGTCCTGCGACTTCTAATTCGAGCCTGTCTTTTCTGATTTTTTTTTTTAAACTTTATTGGAGTAGAATTGGCTTACAAAGTTGTGTGTTTCAGGTGGACAGCAAAGTGAATCAGTTACACATACACATGTATCCCTTCCCTTTCGGATTCTTAGACAGGTTACTACACAGTAGTGTGTGCTGTACAACAGATGCTTGTTACCTGTCTGTTTTATGTATAGCAGTGTGGATATGTCAGTCCCAATTCCCTAATTCATCCTTCCCCCCTCCCCACATTTCCACTTTGGTAGCCATAAACTTGGTTTCAAAATCTGAGTCTATTTCTGTTTCCCATAATTCAAAAAAGATACACGCACCCCAGTGGTCATGGCAGCACTATTTACAATCATCGAGTCTGTCTTATTTTCAGCGGTGGAGCCCAGGCAAGGTCTCCTATGCATTTACTTGTCCATTCGTGCCACGTGCTCTGTGTGGTACTAAGTGAGTTACAAGATCATTGTGACAACTTTCCACCCCGCAGAGGCTTTGGTGTGACTTGGTTCTGCTTATTTCCTAGTAAATATTGTTGGAAGTCCAGCTTCTCATCGCTCAGGTTTCCAGTATTTAGACGCTGCATCATCTCTGTTATCTTTGGTTTGCATTGTGGGTCAAGAGTTAACAAACATTTTGTTTTCCTCCAAGAGAATGTTCCCTCAGATTGACCTCTTAGTTATTTCCCTGGTAACCTGGTAACAGTCAAACATCAAATGTGTTTCTAAGCAACGTTGCTTGTGAGGAAAAGGACCACTGATAGGTAACTGGCATCCGGCTGAGAAAAGAGGGGTGAAGGAGCGCTAGCAACTTGACGGGGCGGGGCCTCCCACTGGGGGCGGAGCCAGGCGATTCTGGGAATGCCCTTGACTAGCAGTGTTTCCAGACAAAGACAGAATCGAAAAAAGAAAAGAAATCCAAGAAGAGAGAGGCAAGACGAAGAGGAGAAAACTCTGTTTCCTGAGACACTGGCTGTGTCTGAATCATCTTCCAACATGATTCAAGCAACCTTGGCATGAAAAACCAGGTCAAATCTACATCAATTCATTGCCACGCCACTCCCACTATGATTATTCAGGAGGGGGAAAAAAAGTGTTAGAGGTGATAATGATCCTGAAATAAGTTGAGGCACAAACACAAGCTTATAATAACACATCCTTTTGTCTTTTTCTGTGACAGGTGGAACCGGGAGTGTTTTGGCTGCATGACCTAGGCAGACACAGGGATTCCAGCCCTGGGCCCTGTCCTATCACTGCCTTCCCCGAGCCTTGGCTTTCCGGGCCTTCTGAGTTTCTGTGGTATATGGTTACTCTCCCCAACAAGGTGGCAGCACAGCTCTCCTCCGCCTCCTTCGACTCTTGAGTTACTTATTCATTGGTATTGTTGTGCCTACCTGTTCAGCACAGAGGACCTGCTTGTTTCCTGCTTCTATCCCAGCCAACACCACTTTCCCCAGTCAGGGGACAGTCAAGTCTATCTGTAAGCTATGTTTGTTCTTCTCCGAGAATTTATAATTTCCTTTGAAACAAATCCAGACAGTATGCTAAAATAGCACATTTTAATCAAACTAAGATTTTGAATGTGTCATCTGTTAACTAGACTTCTGCTTCTTTGCAAAGGGATCCCCCAAAACAATCTCTTCTTAAAATGAGTCCTTTTCAAACAAGAAGTATGTCCATCTTCATCAGTATTTTAATTTTTAAGATTACAAAATGATGCACGACATTTGTAAAAAAAAGTCTAATAAGACAGAAACCTATATCCTAACATGGGAAGCCCCCCTTCACGGCCCTTACTCAATTTTGTCCCCCTCCCCATCCTTTCCCCATCCCAGCTGCCAGGGGTAACCACTGTGAACAGTTTAGTGTGTGTCCATCAGACTCATCCATCTATGCATTTCCATCTATATTCACATATACACACACACACACACACACACAGTGCAATCTTAAATTTCAGGGGAGTAAGTCTGCCCGTTTTTGTTTTCACTTAACACACCCGCAGAGCTTTCCTTTCATTCTTGTAGTCCCCGTCACAGAATTCTATTACATGACTACACCATGATTAATGAAACAGATGTGCATTTAAGTAGCTTCTTTCTTTCCTGCTATGGTAAACAAGTTTCAGTGAAATTTCTTTCGGCACGAGGGGCAATATTCCTATGTGATTTATCCCTAGATGTAAAAGAGCCGTCAAGAGTCACCAAAAAGTACTGCGCAGTTGCCTTCCATAAAAAGGATACACCAGCATCTGCTCTCACACCAGGTGCAGGAGAATACCTGTGTTCCCGCATCCCCATCACGCCTGGATTTTCATCTAGCTTTTTAATACTGTGAGTATCAATGGATAAAAAAAAAAAGATATTCTTTTTCCATCTGTATTCTCCTGAATACGAGTGAAATCCAGCATCTTTTCAAATGTTTCCAGTCATTTGTATTTATTTGCCCATGAATTGCCTACACATTTTTTTACCCACTTTTTCCCACTGCCTTACTCAGAGTGGTTTATGGGAATGCTATAAATTATCCAGTGGCTAGCTACCCATTGTCAATTCTTTACGTGAAGGTATTTCTCCTGATCTATTGCATGTCACTTTGCTTATGATATTTTTTTATTTACTGAAGAGAAATTTACACTTTTTATGGAGTCAGATCAATAATTGATGGATTTGAGAGGTCTTGCCTAGCCCCAAGTTACAAAATAATTTTTCTATATTTTATTTCAATAGTTTGAGTGCTTTGCTTTTGATATCAAGACTCTTATTCCACCTGTTTGCCCTCTGTACTATTTCCACTCTTTGTGTTTATTTACTGAATTGCAGTTACTCAGAGTTTTGCTGGGAAGAATGACTCATTTCTGAAGTGCTTTCCACAAGTGTGTTTTAGGTTAAGGTATCTTTTGCTCTGGTTTCTGGAAATGGGATCTGTCTTCTTACTGATCTCTAGTCAGTCTTCACTGATTGTCCCTTTCTTTTTTCCTAGCCCTAGTATGCTTTTATTAACACTTTTGTATCTTCACTTTCATTTCAATGGAATTTTGGGAGGAAATTGGATATACATGCTTATGCTCATCTGCCACCTTGAATGAAAGTGTCTGTGTATATATGGTCTAAGAAACATTTTTATTATAAGATAAAAATATGCACATAATAGAAAATTTGAAAAATACAAAGAGACCCAAAGAAAAAAATAAAAATCAACTAAAATTCCACTATTCATCAATAAAAAAAAAGTTACGATGTTGGCAAAATCACTACCAGGATTTCTAATGCATATCAAGTTAGTTTTCATGGAAAAGTAGGGTCATATCATATATTTAATCCTATACTATGCTCTTTAAACTCATACTGTGTGAGGAGTATTTTCCTATATCCTTGAAAAAACAGGATTTTATTTTTAAAAAAAGGGCTGTAGAGTATTTCATCTGCACATGTTTCTTAGAAATTAATGATCAATTTATTGTTATTAATACACGCACTTCCAGGGAAAGTAAAACATTTCCATGATTCAATATAGTTAAAATCTCCTTTCCACCCCCTGACACCCAGTGGCTTATTTCCCTTCCTGGAGTCAACAAATGATACCTGATTATTTTGTGAGGTTAAATCGCATTGGCAGAATCGGGCGAGACATTGCATAACCCTCCCAGCTCCCGAGACATATTTGCTCTCCAGAAATGTGTCATTTACACTTCTGCCACATGAGGACATTCTCTCTCTTTTTTTTTTCTTTTTATAGCCACACCTGTGATGTATGGAAGTTCCCAGGCTAGGGGTCGAATCGGAGCTAAAGCTGCCGGCCTACACCACAGGCACAGCAATGCGGGATCCTTAACCCACTGAGAGAGTGGTTAGCGAGGCCAGGGATCAAACCCACGTCCTCGTGAATACTAGTCAGGTTGGTAACCTGCTGAGCCACCATGGGAACCCTGACATTCTCTTTTTTAAAATATTTGTCCATTTGGAAGGCAAGAAATGATGCCATATGCATTTTCTGACTAAATAAAGTTAGAGCAGTTTTTCACATGTTCATTAACCCATTTTACATCTACCATCTTCAATTGTCTGTTCCTAGCCTTTGCCCCAAAGATCCTTTAAAAGCCTTTTCTTAGGGAGTTCCACTTGTGGCTCAGCAGTAACAGACCCAACTAGTATCCATGAGGACGCAGGTTTGATACCTGGCCTTGCTCAGTGGGTTAAGGATCCGGCATAGCTGTGAGCTGTGGTATGGGTCAAAGACTGGGCTTGGATCTGGAGTCTTTGTGGCTGTGGCCTAGGCTGGCAGCTGCAGCTCTGATTCAACCTCTAGCCTGGGAACTTCCATAGGGCACAGGTGTGGCCCTAAAAAGACAAAAAAAAAAAATTTTTTTAATTTAAAAAAATGAAAGTCCTTTCTTAGTGTTCAGGATGTCAGGTGGTCCACCTAGTGTCCCCCACACCAAGTCAAAGTGAGGCCTTTTCCAAAAGCAGGGCCTCCAGCTACCGGAATCCATCAGCCATGGAGCATGACATTCATACCTTGTTTTAGTGAGATTTCTCAGAATGTTGGCAGCTCCTTTCCTGAACTTCTGACCAGAAAGAAGAGGGACAGCCCAGGATTTTCTCAGAGAGATCATGCAGATAGGGCTGGCGTTTTCCACCCCCCGCCCACATCTGAACTGCTGCAGGCCAGCTGTGTGACCCGGAGTCCCTCACCCAACTTTTCTGTGCCCTAGTCCACTCTCGCTCCCAGCTGAGTCACCGCCACACCCCAACTTATTCTGTCTCCGAGTGGGGAAGGCTCTTCCTGCCCAGCTACGGCTTCTTACCCAAGCTGGCTAGGTGCTCTCTTCCACGCACTGGCCGGGGCAGCTCCACGTATCACCTGCCTGTGACAAGGCCCCCACCCAGAGCTCTGCAGTTGCCCCCATCATGCAGAGCTCTCCACAGCATGTTCTTGGGTGAGGACCGCTGACATGAAACCAATGCATACACCAGCTGCGCTCACCCTTGCACGGTGGCAGCTACTCTAACCACTTTTCACGGCTCTGGCTGCCGTCGGAACATACCATGAGCTCCGAGGTTCTGAAAGGGCATTCAAGGCTGGCCCTTCCTCCTTCTTCTCCGGGCTTAGACAACCTACTTGCTCCTCTCCTGCCCTGGCCCAGATATGGATTGATTCACCACACTTTCCTCTGCACCTTCACCACTCCCAGGTGTCCTACTCAACCCTGGGTGCAGTTTTGCCGGGACTCCCCATTTTTCCTTCAGCACCCCACGATTTATTGCTATTTCTCCTCCTTATGTCACCCATCAAACTCCACCCTCAGTCATTCAGTGGTGACCTATGCTTATATTAAATGATTAGCATAGGTTATTATCTGATTTTTATCTTTCTTTTTTTCACCTGCAGTTCTTGCATTGCTGTGTCTTCTGGACCTTTGTACACAGAGGAGACATTGCATAAACACGGCTTGGACCAGAGGGCACTGCCAGCTTTCTTTCTTTTTTTTTTTTAGTGAAGTGTAGTTAACTTACAATGATGTGTTGGTTTCAAGTGTATAGCAAGGCAATTCAGTTATACACACATACGCATATATACATATACATGTACATACACACATATATATTCTTTTTCAGATTCTTTTCAACTATAGGTTATTATAAGATATTGATATTATAAGATATAGTTCCCTGTGCTATATGATAGGTCCTTGTTTATATATATATATATATATATATATATATATATATATATATAATTGCGTGTCTCTTTTAATCCCAAACTGCCTCCTCCTTTTTCTCTCACACAAGGGTTCCCAACCTTGGCCTGTGCTTTGAAAACACCCCGGGAATGTTTTCATTGCCGATTCCAGGGCCTCCTGCCAACCCAGAAATTCCAGTGTGCAGCTTCTTGGGCAGAGCAATTTTTAAACATCTCTGGGTGATTCTTGTGTGCTGCGGAACCGGGAGCGCGGATTCCCGTGCAAGAATTTCCAGTTACTTAATCTGGCCGCCTGGGGGGAAAAAAAAAAAAAAGAAGAGCGCGCTCACGTGGGGCGCGGGGCCCCTGGCGCCCCACCCCTGCTCGGGCGCGGCCCTCCGCCCGCCTCCGGGATAAACTCCTGAGGTAGAGAGTTGGTGGCGAGGTGCCCCTGGCAGACCAGGCGGCTTCTCGGCAGCAGCGAGGGCAGTGCATCCCTGGTGAGTCTCCCGAGTCTGGGCAGGGGGCTGGCAGACCTATGGGGGCCCTGAATTTTGCGATGCTGGCCCGCCGGGCGCTAACATTAACTCTGGGTGGGGGTGCTGAGCGGGCGTGGCCGGGAGTAGCAGCATCAGGGCGAGTCCCAAAGACCCCTGGGGGCAGGGTCCCCGGGGGGAACCAACTCCTTCAGCGGCCAATGCGCCCCAGGTCTCTTAGGGAGTGAGCTGCTAGCCCCTGTCGCCATCCGGGAGCAGAGCGGGAGGCCTCCCTTACCAGCCCAAGCTCCCCCCCCCCCCCAGAATGCCAGGAAGTTTCCAAGAAGCCAGGAAGCATCTGCCAAGACAGGGTTAACAATGGGTTTGTTGTAGGCCTTGTATCATGCCAGCATGCAGGCAGTGGAGAACTGGAGTCTAGAACCCCTTCCACTGGGAGTTCCCATTGTGGCGAAGCGGAGGCCAATCTGACTAGTATCCATGAGTCAGACTGGACATCTTGTGCCCTCATCTCCTCCTCTCAGCTGGCCACCCCATTCAGCGAAGCCCCCCACCCGCAGCACAAGCTGCCCCTTCTCCTCTCATCCCAGAGGAAATAAGACCTTCCCTTCTTTCTCGGTTGTTAAAAACAAGCACATTCTCACTAAAGTGTGAGTGGCTGATAGGATGTACACATCAAGCCTTGTGAATTTATCAAGGGGAGGCCTGTTATTCATTCAGCAAACCTATGGGGGTGCCTTCTGTGAGCAGCACTGTGAATATGAGAAGCATGGTAACATCATAAAGTACTTCCTGTGGCCAGCAGTGTGGTCACCCACATACAGACATTCCACAAACCACCTGGCCACAGGACCAGTAGAGATGAGGAAACTGAAGCCAAGAAGGGCTCCATGGCCTGCCCCAGGTGACACCCGAGCCTCAGCGTGATGATACTGAATCCATAACTGCTAGGGCACCAGGGAACTCCCAAAAATACCTGTCACGTGTAACGCTTAGCAGACATGCAGACGTGTGTGGAGCTTAGTGCTGTGCACGCAAGGGGGCCGAGAGAAGCCCCTCTAGGTTCTCTCCCCTTTCAAAGTTCAGAGCCTGCCAACAGGAGAGATACTTATGCCACACGTGTCAGTTTCTTTCACTGTCACACACAACATGAGCTCCATGTCACCAGCAGCTCAGAGGGAATGGACCTCTAGGCCCTGAGGCCAGTCTCTTTCCTTACAGGTGCAACCTGGCCATGGCGTCCATCCTGGGCTTGGCCCAGGAACTGTTGGTCTTCTTAGGAAAATCAGTGTTTATTGTTCTGGAGTCTCTGGTTTTCACCTTCATCCCAGTGCCTCGGAAGAAGGTTGCCGGTGAAATCGTGCTCATAACGGGCGCGGGGAGTGGACTTGGAAGGCTCTTAGCCCTCAAATTTGCCCGCCTCGGCTCCGTGCTTGTCCTCTGGGACATCAACCAGGAGGGGAACGAGGAGACCCGCGAGATGGTTCAGGAAGCCGGGGCCGCAGGCGCTTACGCCTACACCTGTGACTGCAGCCGGAGGGAGGATGTGTACAGAGTGGCCAGTCAGGTAACCCCCGGGGTCACTGTGTTTTATGGGTAATAAGAGCTCGATGCCAGTGCCTTGACATCCATCAGTTTCTTTGTGTTCCCTGTCCTGGGTTCTGGTTTGCCCCTTCCATTAAAAAGTATACTGGGCTGTGGGCATCAGGTGTCGGAGTTCTCCCCGCATGCCCTACCTGGTGCCGAGCACCCTGAATGAATTACACCGTGATCCTGTGAAGTCAGACCTCTTACTACCCCCACTTCACAAAGAAGAAAACGGAGACTTAGGGCAGGTAAGTCACTTACCTGAGAAACATGCCAATAACTAGCAGAGCCCTGGCTGGGACTTGAGTCTGTAGCCTTTAGAAGCAGCCCGCGTGCCGAGCAGGCTGACCCCCCCAAGACCATGTAAGAGATGGGAAGTAGCACCCTTTTTATGGCCAAAGAAACTGAGAAATAAGGATATTGAGCAACCTGTTTGGGGTCATAGAACTAGCCCACGGCTAAGCCAGGGTGTGCACCCCTGTCTGGTGTGATTTTCAGTCCAGCTGTTTCCCCCACCCTCCCAACAGTGCCTTCTATCGAATGTGTATTGACCTCATGCTCTCTCTCTTTTATCTTTTTAGGACCACACCTGCAGCATATGGAGGTTCCCAGGCTAAGGGTCAAATCAGAACTACAGCCACCAGCCTACGCCACAGCTACAGCAATACCAGATCCGAGCGGCATCTGTGACCTACACCACAGCTCACGGCAATGCCAGATCCTTGACCCATTGAGCAAGGCCAGGGATTGAACCCACATCCTCATGGATACTAGTCTTAACCCACTGAGCCACAACGGGAATGTGTATTTCCTAAGGAAATCAGAATATATTATTCAGACTTATTTATATCAGAACCTGGCTTTCCTGCAGGTTCTTGTTTTCATACCAAGGATGCTCATAGCAAAATCCCTACTGGTAAGGACATGGCTAATATGGGAGGCTTGTCATCCAGGGTTGAATGACTGCTGCCACCTTCTTAACATGAGAATAAATGGATGCCAAAAAGGACTAGTTAAAAACTAGAATCTGTTGCATCCTCCATAAAGGGTTTGCTCTTACAAAACAACACAATACCAACAAGCTTACTCTCATCCCATTTTACGGTGTTATCATCTGTCAATAATAATTACATGGATAGTTAAGTCACAGACAGTGAACCTCGAACCCTCTTCTCCATAATGGAGCAGCGGCTGAGCACGTGATGCCTTTCCATGCTAATTTAAAAGGGAAAATAGTAGACTTTGGAGTCATAAAATCCTTTTTAAAAAAGATAACCATATATACGAAACATACTGGAAAGGAAGATTATTCACATGAAAATTCCTGTCGCAAATGCTTAGTCTAGTACATTTAGGGTAAGATTCATAAAGATACAATTTTCTGTAGTGCAAAGATGCAAAAAATGGATAATAACACCCCTGCTTTGAAGTTCAAGTGCAAGGCTTCTCTTATCAAGTGTTATGAGGCCAAGCTGTATTCCCGTGAGAGGTGGCGGAGGAATGTGTGTCCCTCCTAGTTCTCTGAGACGTCCCTTCCCGCTTTGCCACCCCTGACTCTGACCTAGGACAGCAGCCCCTAGCACCAGCGCTGCCTCCCAGCCCACAACCCACCTGGCTGAGATTCTGCCCCAGAGAGGGCTCACCGCCTTGTTTCGAGCCCTGACTGCTGTTCTACTTGGAGTTGACTAAATATTTTAGCCACTCTCCTAGCAGACTTAGATTATTAGCTTATTTCTAGGGCTTTTATCTGAAGACTTCAATATAAAATGTGGTTGCCTTTCTCTCCAATGCATCCTGAATTTCCCCCGGGGCTACAGATCTCATTGGCCAGTGGAGATCTAGCACATGTCACCCTGGATATTGGGACCCAGACCTTCCGAACCGCGGAGGAGGAAGGTGGCATGGCCGCCTGGCTTCAGTAACACAGTCTGTGCCCAGCACACATGTGCACACATACACACGTGCACACACACAAGAATGCCCACACACATGCACACACACAGAGATGTAAGTGGTGCTGCAACCAGGGCTTCCCTCCGATCAGGGGACAGATGAAGATTTGCTGTGTGATAGAGATCACAGGAATGAAATTCAAAACACAAAGAGAAGCAAAGGCACAGCCCCACCCACTGCCATCAGGGCTGGTCAGTCTCATGGTCACCTCCGCACAGAGCCTGGTTGACACGCTCAAGGTCTGCTCTCAGGACCTGGTGCCAGTGGCCCTCCCCGAACTCTTATTTCTTAAATGAAATGTGTTAAGCACCTCCTCTGGCCAGTGTGACAGCAGCAGATAGGTCCCCTCTCATCCAATTCTCCACAAATCTTACGCCTAAATGTTTATGGAGGGAAGAGGAGACGCTAATGAAAACAGGATGGATGGATTCTGAGCCAGGCTGTGTGTTTGGAATAAGTCTGTAAATAGCATCCAGCCTCCATCCCTCCCAGCCCCACCCTCTCCCTCACACTTGCCAGACTGTGATTCACACGACAAGGCTATCATGTCTTAGGTCCCACTGCTGCTTAATTAAAATGATTAAAATGACGCGCTGCTTGTACAGAGCATGGGATGAAGTTATTGATCACTGAGTCTAAGAAGATGGGACATTGCGAGGTGGGAAGCGTCATCAGAAGGGGAGGTGGTAGTGAGGAGAAAGGCATGCGATGCAGGTCTCTGATGTGCCTTCAGCTCTGCAGAGGAAATAAATATACTTCATATTCAGAGTGCATTAAGTCAGGCTGAGCTACGAGCCCAGGAAGAACATAAACCCTGGGGGGTGAATTTAGATCACCGATGCGGCACAGGCACACCTCACTTTATTGTACATCCCAGACACGATGTTTGTCTACAATTTGAAGTTTTGTGGGGTTTTTTGGCTTTTTTTTTTTTTTTTTTTTTACAAATTTCAGGTGTGTGACAACCCTGCCTCGAACAAGTCTGTCACCACCATCCTTCCAACAGCATGGGCTCCTATGGTGCTCAGGGTCACATTCTGGTAATTTTCAGTCTTTCCATTGTTATAATGTTCGTTACGGTAACCTGTCATCTGTGGTCTTTGCCACAACTACCGTTCATTGAAGGCTTTGATGATGGGTAGCATTTTTCAGCAAAAAAAAAGTTTTAATTAAGGCTCATACATTGTTTTATTAGACACGATGCTACTGCACACTTAATCAACTACCATAGAGTGTAGGCATCCTTTTTATGCCCCCGGAAACCAAAAATCCGTGTGACACATTTTATTGTGGTATTAGCTTTACTGTGGAAGTCTGGACCCAAACCTGCGATGTCTCCAAGGGGAGCCTATGCTCATGGGTGGTGCTGCTCTCGTTTTTCAATCAGGTTAAGAAAGAAGTTGGCGATGTTTCCATCCTGATCAACAATGCTGGAATTGTAACAGGCAGAAAGTTCCTCGACTGCCCAGACGAACTTATGGAAAAGTCTTTAGATGTGAATTTCAAAGCACATTTATGGGTAATTATTTCTTTCTTTTCCTCCTAAAGTGATTGTCATTTGGAAGCACCTTACTCTACTCTCTTACGATAGCGTTAGTCTCTGAATAAGGCCCAGACGTCCCCACTTTGGACTTCTGGTTTACCGCATTGTCCTCTCTCAGAGATCCACCCTGGCTGACGCCTCCGGAGCCTCTGCTCAGGGCATCATGCATTAAAAGGCACAGCCCTGACTTCCAGGGCCATGTGCCTGCTTTCTAGTTGCATTTTCTAGCACCTGCAGAGACCAGTCACGTCTGCCTCCCCAGCCACGCTCAGGCACTTGTTCCGCCCCTTGCTCACAGCCCCATCCCTGGGTGGGCTTTCTCGGTGGGGAGTGAGCATCTGCTGGAGAGTTCTGAGACAAGCCCCCCATCCTCCCCACCCCAGCCACATGGACTCCCACTCAACTCTCCTGTGACAGCCTTCACGGCTCGTTTGGACTCTGCAGGCTTTCCCTCCCCTTGTTTCACCAAAAATAAAAGCGAAGCTGGTGCCATTCTTGGTGTTCTGTACAGTTTTCAGGAGAAATGTGGAAAGATTGAGCGCTAAGGGACCTCAGTGTTTCTTCAAGAAAGACTGCTCGTGATCGCCATTGTCTTGTCACAAAGGCCCCCCCTCCTTGGGGGGTGTGGGGTCAGGATGGGGGTCAGGATGCCGATGTCACTGCCGAGTCTCCAAGCCGAGGGGCTTTGTGTTCTTTCCCTGCCTCTCTTTGTCCCCACGTCCAACCTGGTCTCTGCTCTCTCTTCTTTCTCTCTCCCCTTCTAGTTGTTCCTGAGCTGCTTGGGTCCCCCGCCCCTGTCACCCCCTCTCGTCCCCTCACTGTGTACACTCTTCCCAGGCAAGTTCACAAATGTCCCTGGAGCACCTGCACAAAGTAGCCTGGTGACCAAGCTCCAAGGGGCATGTCCCCACTGGTGACCATGCTCCCAAGGGGTGTGTCCCCATGGAGCAGTGAAACCTCTTCACTAACCAGCAGAAGTAGAGATGACTTTAAAAACAAAGTGAGGAGTTCCCATCGTGGGGCAGCAGAAACGAGTCCGACTAGGAACCATGAGGTTGCGGGTTCAATCCCTGGCCTTGCTCAGTGGGTTAAGGATCTGGTGTTGCCGTGAGCTGTGGTGTAGGTCACAGACACAGCTCGGATCCCACGTTGCTATGGCTGTGGTGTAGGCTGGCAGCTGTAGCTCTACTTAGACCCCTAGCCTGGGAAACTCCATATGCCATAGGTGTGGCCCTAAAAAGACAAAAGAAAAAAAGCGATATTTTTTAAACTGAAGCCAACAGCCACTGCCTGTGAACAATGTTCAGGAAAAGTCTGAAATTGAAATATAAGCCAAAAGGGGAAAAAGGCACTAAAAAACTAAATAATCATATCCTTGAGTGTTCTTTTTGGTCTGTGGATTATGGCTGCCACAACTAAGATTTTCCTGAACTGCTTCAATTATTTTCTTAATACGATGGTTTTAAAAGTTAAATATAGGAGTTCCCTTGTGGCATAGTGGGTCAAGGATCCTGCATTGTCACTGCAGTGGCTCAGGTTGCTGCTGTGGCTCAGGTTTGACCCCTGGCCCAGGAACTTCTGCACGCCACAGGTGTGGCCAAAAAATAAAAATAAATAAATAAAAGTCAAATATGAGCAAAGTATAAGTCTGAATAAATCATTATTAATAATATTGGAGTTGACATCAGGAAAATACTGATTTAAGAGGTTAGACACGTTAAGATGGTTTTTTTCCCAGATGTTTAAGTTTTAATATCCCAACACCTTCAGGTATTTTTTTAACTTAAACAGTTTTTTGTTTTTCAATCACAATGATCACATAAACATCTGAAAAAAATTATGTAAACTGTGCTATATAACGTTAAACATTTGACTTGATCTTCATAGACTTACAAAGCCTTTCTACCTGCAATGATTGCGAATGACCACGGACACTTGGTTTGCATTTCAAGCTCAGCTGGATTAATTGGAGTATATGGCCTGGCAGGTAAGAGAAATATTTCGCAGTCGTGAAATTTCATATACCCTTAACTTGAGTCATAGCTTTGAACAATCAGCACTGACCTGATGCACTAAGAATAAAGGAGACTAGAGTAAGATGTATATTTACGAGGTAGAGGCTGAGAAGGCCACAGGGCAGCAAAACCACCCAGTAACCATACTTACATGAAGTTAAACTATGCAGTTTGGACTCATTAGGGCTTATGCAATCCCTGGGGTTTAAAAAGGGGCGGGGGGGGGGAGATCTTACCAATAAATTTCTTACACAAGTGACTAGCATAAGTCACCGTCCCCAAACTCACCTGACACTGTTATCAGGACCATAAGGAGGACACTTCTGCCTTATCAAGTTTCCATTAAGTGAGCTCCCGTGGAGTTTGGAGTTTGGAGAAAATTTCTTCACCCCAAGAAACCTAAAATTAAGCCTCTTTGCTTTTCCATTGGTTGAGGACATGCAGAAAGTGGCTGTCGCCTCCATTTCTCTTGCAACAGACTTGGTATTAGCAGTGGGGAAGGGACAGAGACCCTCTGGGAAGGTGGCCAACCGGGGAGCTGGCTCTAGGAGGAGCAAAGACCTGTCCACATCTCCCAGGGTGCCTGCTGAAGCAAATGTCCCACATATGGCCTCAGACTCACCCACCAGAACCCTCACTACAACGCCCAGGTAGCAGACTAGCCTGCCGGCCACCTGGGCACTTACTTCCTAGTACTTTTGAGTCACCCAATGCCCTTTGGGGTTCACAACCCTAGTCTCAGCAAGTACGTCTGTCTCAGCCACATGGACGAGCTTTCAGAACCAGTCCCCCCAAATGTTATCAGTCTCCTCTTGTATCCTGAATTCTCTTCCTCTGTCCTTTTTAGAATTCACAGGGTGTATTGTCACCTCTCTCTCATATGTTTGAGAAATCACAGGTCTTGGAAATGACACCAGTGTATTTACAGCTCCCATCAATCCTTTATTTGGACACAATGTCTCTTATCTTCACATGCAAGGCGCTTGCACTCCCTGCTCCCTGCAGGAACAGTATAAATAAGCCTTCTGAGTGCCCACAGCGTGGATGGTGGCTCCCCTGCATCAGAACCTCCCGGGGTGCCTCTTAGAATGCAGAGTTTCCTAATCCTGCTCACCCTAATCTCAGGGGACGAGGGGCTCAGGGAGCTGCATTTCTTCCAAATGACTCCCGTGGTCCTAGAAGTGGCTTGGGGCTCCTCCCCTTCCCGTCCCTTCTCCAGGCATCTTACCATCGTCTTGGGGGGCGGGAGGTGCTGATAACCCCACATCTGGCATTTGTACCCTGGTTCTTGCCAGTTGGAGCAGCCACATCCCAATAGAGCAAGAAGTGAGCCTCTTCTCCCTCTCCCGACGGGTGGCGCAAAGGAAAAATAAGCCAACCTACAGCCTTTTCTCCTTGAGACCTTTCCATTCAGCAAACTGAATATTCAGGTGCTTACTTGAATTACTGAGTGTAATTAGGACAGAAAACTCAAAACCGCCACAGGTGCCACGTTCCATGCCCTTTGCATTTGAAGATACTTGTGAAGTTGAGGTTGAAAGTACAGAGTCCTTTGTTTTCCTTCTGCAAGTGGAGGGATCAGGGTTGGAAGAAACCTTGGTCTGAGTATCACAGCCCTCACCAAGCTCCACTGCCTCGACATCCACTTCCTGGATTATTTTATTCCTTCTTTTGTGTCTTCCTGCCCCAGTTGGGTTGATGTCATTTGGGACAGGACTGGATGCACATCTTATGCCCCATGGAACAGCTGGCAGTGTCTGCCCAACACTAACGTGGGAGCAAAGGCTGGCAGCGTGACCTCTGCTTCTCCTGGAGTCCACATGGTCATTGTCAGCTGACCTTGGGGTGACTGTGGTCTGTCCCCCTCTCTCCTCACCTCTTCCAGGCTGAGCAGACCAAGATCATACAAAATAAGAGCTCTGAAATTGTCCCACTCTCTGTGGGTGTTCGTGGTACAAGGAAGCCTTAACGAAGTGCCATTTAAAAACTTGACACTGGGAGTTCCCGTTGTGGCGCAGTGGAAACAATCCGACTAGGAACCATGAGGTTGCACATTCGATCCCTGGCCTTGCTAAGTGGGTTAGGGATCCAGCGTTGCCATGAGCTATGGTGTAGGTCACAGACACAGCTCGGGTCCCAAGTTGCTGTGGCTGTGCTATAGGCCTGCAGCTATAGCTCTGATTGGACCCCTAGCCTGGGAACCTCCACATGCTGCAGGTGAGGCCCTAACAATCAAAAAAAAAAAAGGGGGGGGGGGAGTTCCCGTAGTGGTGCAGTGGTTAACGAATCTGACTAGGAATCATGAGGTTGCGGGTTCGATCCCTGGCCTTGCTCAGTGGGTTAACGATCCGGCATTGCTGTGAGCTGTGGTGTAGGTCGCAGACGAGGCTCGGATCCCGCATTGATGTGGCTCTGGCGTAGGCTGGCAGCTACAGCTCTGATTAGACCCCTAGCCTGGGAACCTCCCATATGCTACAGGAGCAGCCCAAGAAATGGCAAAAAGACAAAAAAAAAAAAAAAAAAAAAAACTCGGCACCGTATGGCAGCATCGTTTGTCTTTTTCAGATTATTGTGCAAGTAAATTTGCAGCCTTTGGATTTGCTGAAACTGTATTTTTTGAAACATTTGCCAGCAAACAAAAAGGGATCAAAACCACTATTGTGTGCCCATTTTTTATAAAAACTCAAATGTTTGAAGGTTGTACTTCCAGGTAAGCCTGTCCTTTGATTTCAAAGAAACAGATGATTAACCATTTATTTTGTTCTGTTTTCTGAAGTTGCTTAAAAAATTTTTTCCCAGCATTAAGCCTGATTTATCAAATGGTTGAGAATTTCTTTTTCCCTCAAATGTGTTAGTGTTTGCGATGCTAGCTTTCATGGGAGTGGTTTATCAAGGCCATTTCCAGCCCAGGCTCCTCCCCTACCCTCCCCGCACGTCCATCACACCCCCTTTCTGCCGTCCGACTCCCCACCCTGCCCAGTCCCTGGTTCCACAGAGGGACCAGAAAGGACCAGTCTGTGCTCATGAGAGGACAGGCAGTTACTTTGTAATGATGTGCTTTACAGCATTTGGACCGTTTGTTTGACAGGGTTTCGTACACGTGCGTCATGTAACATCAGCGTGTTATTAGAATCATCGTTTTCCATTGCAAGTCCTGCATATGTTATTACTCACCAGGTGGATAATAAGGAGAGGTATAGAACTAGATCAAATCTGGGAGGGAAAGAAGCAAAGAAACGATATCTGACAACTGTTGTATGTATTTGTAACAACTGCTTTTATTAATTTCTTATTTAAAAAAAAAAAAACTCCTCAGGCTTTCTTATGTGTTACCAATTCTGGAACCAGAATATGCTGTTGGGAAGATAGTAGATGCCATCCTGAAAGAACAACTGTACCTGTACATGCCAAGGTTTATATACATCATGGTGTTTTTGAAAAGGTAACACCACCAGCTTCTGCCACTTCTGTAATGGGCCAAACCAACCAACGACTTACTCCAGATCCTATTGAGAGAGGTCACTTACAGAGTATCTGTGAGATGAATGCACTTTGACCCCTTGAGTGGGCCTATTTGTGGCACAATCTCAAATTTGCAGAGTTGCAGGGCCTCCAAAATGGGGTTGGTATAGAACTGCCACCTGGGAGGACCATGGGACTTGATTTTTCCAATGTTTTTGAGGAACTATAGAGGTTACACTTAGTGTTGTAGGCCTTTAGTTCTGGGCTCTGTGTGAGAGCCATCTCTGTGGGTCCTCCGTATGTTCTCTGAACAGGAGTTACATCCCATGCTCCTTCAAATAGTCATTCAACAAGCATTAGCGTGGCTGGTGGGCACCATGCTCTGTGGTCAGCTGTCCCAGAATCTGGGTCCAGCAAAGGACAAGAGAGACAAGGGTCCCTGCTCTCGTGAAATCTCTCTTCTTGGAGGGCTCACAGAGGGACTAAACAAACTGAAATGTAAAGTAGAAGAAAGATCTGCTGGATGGTGGTAAGAGGGCGGGGCCTGGGGGGCTGCGCACTGAGGGTTTAATCGTCAGCACGGTCCTCTGGGAGGAGGTAACATTTGACCAGGGAAAAGCCACCTGGCGATCTTGGGTTCCCGCCAGAGGAGCAGCGAGCACAGGACTTTTCTTTTCTTTTTTAAAAATTGTTATTATAGTTGATTTACAATGTTGTGTCAATTTCTGCTGTACAGCAGAGAGACCCAGTCATACATACATATACACACTCTTCTTCTCACATCATCTTCCATCATGTTCTATCACAAGTGCTTGGATAGAGTTCCCTGTGCTGTACAGCAGGACCTCATTGCTTCGCCTTTCTAAATGTCATAGTTTGCATCTACTATCCCCAAACCCCCAGGCCAGCCCCCTCCCCCCTCCTCCCCCTAGGCCACCACGTTGTCTGCTCACCAGGTCCAGCACAAGGCTTTTCCTAACCCCACTGCTGGGTGGGTCTCAGGCCTGTTTTCTGTGCCTCTCCTCCCTCTGCAGCATGATTAGTCAGGATGGACGGGGGCAGAGAGCTCTGGGGTTGGGGGGGACAAGCTAGGGTGGGAAATAGACAGTTTTAGCTGGGTCTTGGAACAATTGCCTCTCACCTTCCCAGGGGTCCCAGAAAGAAAGATCAGTGCCCTCTTTTGGCAACAAAAGAAACTGAGGCTTGTGAGTTCAGTAATGTGCTTGAGATGGCGCGTGAGTGACAGAGCCGGGCGGCCAGCCAGGCTCACCAACTCCACGAGTCTTCGCTGCAGCTTTGGGACTGAATAAAGCATGGAGACAGGCAGAGACCCTGAGCCAGTGTCCTCCCACGTGGCGGACAAGCCCCGAGGGGCCGTGAGGCAGGAACCGTCAGGTGCACGTGTGGGATTGGCTGCTAATGCGGCAAGTCAATGACTGCTTTTCCACGGAGCTGATAAAGATGCTTTCAGGGACGATGATCAGGAACATTCACTCTTGTGTTCTCTTTAGTTTCTTGCCCCCCAAGCTGGGAATGCTTTTGGCTGAGTACATGGGTGCCTTTAATTTCATGGATGGCTTCACTAACTCAAAGAAGAAGGACTGAAGACCAGCTCTGTGGCTGATGTCACCTGATACCCAGTGTCACAAAGTTATCTATTTCAATGAAGAAAAGTCTTTGTCCTACAGACCATACCTGGAAACCACAGTACCATTCTGAGGTTGCTACCTGGACTAATATGTTCAACCAATGCCTTTAAAAATCATGTTGCTGTCTGCTTTTCTGTTGAGTTTTTAAAATAATAATAATAATAATAAAACAGCCTATTTTTTTCCTTTCTGCTGACAGCAGATGTGAAAGGGAGCTGATCCTCTCTCTTCTGAATGCCCTTCACTTTGGTCTTTGGGGAGGTGGCTCAGATGGGGGTGCCTATGCTTGAGCCTACCCTAGGGACAGAGGTGAGGGCTAAACACAGGGCTCTGGATTCCCCATCACCTTGCTCTTGGCCTTGGCCTTATCCAAACTGCGTCACCTCGTGTAGAGAGTTCAGCCTCGGAGTTCCCCTCATGGCTCAGTGGTTAACGAATCCAACTAGGAACCATGAGGTTGTGGGTTCAATCCCTGGCCTGGCTCCGTGGGTTAAGGATCCGGCGTTGCCATGAGCTGTGGTGTAGGTCGCAGACTCGGCTCGGATCCCGCATTGTTGTGGCTGTGGTGTAGGCTGGCGGCTACAGCTCTGATTAGACCCCTAGCCTGGGAACCTCTATATGCCGCGGGAGTGGCCCTAGATAAGGCAAAAAAAAGGAAAAAAAAATAAAGTTCAGCCTCCCAGGTCCTTCTCTGCGCAGTAGCCACCCAAACACTTACTTCTACAGCCCTGGGGACCCACAGGTTAAGTGCCAACCCTGCTGAGGTTTCCCAGGCCTCTGTGTCACATTCCCTGGATGGCCTGAGTGGGCAGTAATCCTAGACCAGACTCTACATAGGATCACATTTATTTTTTCCTTTTGTCTTTTCAGGGCCAAACCTGCGGCACATGGAAGTTCCCAGGCTAGGGGCCAAATAGGAGCTGAGGCTTCCATCCTACACCACAGCTATGGCAACATGCATCTGCGACCTACACCACAGCTCACGGCAATGCTGGATCCTTAACCCACTGAGCGAGTCCAGGGATTGAACATGCATCTTCACAGATGCTATGTCAGTTCTCAACCTGCTGAGCTACAGCGGGGGTGCCAGGATCACATTTCGTTCCACGAGATCCAAGAAGGGCTGTGTCTTACCCTGAGGAAATGTCATTCTCCTGAGTCAGGTGGACCCTGTTAATCCTGAAATCATATTCAGATGGCTCATTTCAAGTGTTTAATTTAGTATTTCAAGTCGGGATTCTGGTGAGGTGTTTTTTTGTTTGTTTGTTTGTTTTGTTTTTTTCACAGAATGAGCAAAGTTATCCATCTGTATTTATCAGGGCCACCTTCCTTTCAGATCTTTTGTATTCTTACAGTTTAATCAGCTGGCCCACTGCTGTCATGCTTTGGAGATTAACTATCAAGAAAGATTAAGAGAAATATGTTAATTACCATATCCCTGGAGCTCCTTCCGGGGCTGGTGGGGGCACCTTCCTTGCAAGGGAGACAGCAGCCTTTGTCTCTTACCATCTTTTGTTGTGGGAAGAGAGGATGAGAAGTACCCAGGAAGGCCCTGTGAGAGTCAGAAGAAACATGAGTTTGAATATCTTGGGGGTAAAGATGCTCTTAGAGAGGCAGCCTCCTGGGGAACGTGGCACCCGCACCCACTGTGGACTGACTACTTGGAACCCACCTACATGGTTCTGACAACTCTGCCCCCCGTATTTCCTCTCCGTTGAGAAGCCTTTAAAAAAAAAAAAGAAAAAGAAAAGAAAAACTCATTTCATGATCATAAAAATGATAGTTCATGTTCATTGTGCCCGGCCGGAAGCCAAGCACTTTCCACACACTGTTTCCCTAAACAAGAACAATAAAGGTGTTTGGCACATGCCAAAGAAGAAAAGGGATTTCATTTCACAAGAGCGACATCCCACTCGACTACAGATGGGCACTCAGATCAAAGGCCCTCTTACACCAGCCACCTCATGCTCCAAATCCTTGGTTAACAAGGTTCATTAAGACAGAGGCACAATGTGGCTCCTGCATTACAAATTCCAAAAACGTATGTTCTGGGCGCCTGTCTGTTCAGTTGAAGAATAAAGAAGCGACTTTCAGGGGATTTCATGGAACAAAGGTCGGGGGCCTAATGGGCACCCAGCACATGGAAACAGCATTAACAGCAATTATTTCCAATTGGAGTGCATTTTGGCTGGATTGCTGCAAAAGCCTGATGTTTCACTGTGGGTTTACAGCACCCAGACAGTTGTCTAAACCAATTCAGATTGACTTGCAGGGCAGAGGAGACAAGCCCACATGTCAATTAGAGGGTTCTAGAGGGTAACAAATAACAAGGTGATTTCATGCCACTGGAAAGCGAGAGTCCGTGGCGTGAGTTCCCAGCAGCTTCCATCTGAAATGTAATCCTGACAAAGCCATGATCAGGAGCCTGACATCTAAGTGGCCCTTACGACATGGAAGGCTGAGGGACCAGGGCTGTCCCAGGAGTGGGCACCTCGCCCTCCAGTTGGCATCGTCTCACATCCTGCAGTCATCACGCTGCTCAGGAACGAGGAAGAATTCCTAGTACTGGAAGGGTTTTGACTGGGAAAATGTGTGACCACGCTCTGTTTCTCTTTTTTCTTCTTTTTTTTTTGGCTTGGTGTTTACATCCTGATGCTGTATGAGTCAGCATGGGCTGCTATGACAAAACCCCATAGACCAGGAGGCTTAAACAACTAATGCTTATTGTCTCAGAGTTCCAGGGCAGGGTGCAAGATCAAGGTGCCTGGTGGTTTGGTTTCAGGTGAGGCTTGTCACTGTGTCCTCACAGGGCCTTTCCTCCAGGTGGGGCCATAGAGAGAAAGAGCTTGCTCTGTCCCTTTCTAGAAGGGCACTAACCCTATCACAAGGGCTTCATCCTAATGACGTAATTAACCCCAATCACCTCCCCAAGGCTGCATTTCCCATATCATCACACTGGATCAGGGCTTCAAGGCACAAATTTAGGGGAGTACAAACTTCAGTCCACACAGATGCCCAGACAGCCAGCTCAGCTCAGCATCATCAACCACCCCCTCAAGGCCCATGGCTTCTCCACTTTGCCTCATCCCAGTTTCACCATCACAGTTCTCAAGGCAAGCACAGAAACCATCTGGCCTTCCACCTGCCAGGCAGACCTGTCACCCCTTGGCCTTGTCTCGTCCCCAGTGGCCTTTCAGACCTCCTGCCCTCTCAAGCCCCCTCAGTCCCATCACCTCTCCTTCCCAAGGGTGCCTGTTCTCTTTCCTCCTGACTTTCTCCTTCTTAACTTCTCTAGCTCTTCCTTTCAAAAATATACACTGAATGTCCAGTATGTTTGATTCACTTTGCAGAGAACTATGTACTAGGTATGCAAATATAGGTTATAGGCTGTTAAGTGGAACATTTTCTGGACATCTTAAAATTTTGGCTGAAGTCACCAAGCTGAGAACATGGGTGGTTAAGGAACCTTTATGTTCTAAAAAATGTGCTTGGAGTTCCAGTTGTGGCTCAGCGGTAATGAAACTGACTAGTATCCATGAGGACTCAGGTTGGATCCCTGGCCTTGCTTAGTGCGTTAAAGATCCTGTGTTGCCGTGAGTTGTGGTGTAGGTCACAGACTGGGCTTGAACCCCTCACTGCTGTGGCTGTGGTGTAGGCTGGCAGCTGTAGCTCCAGATTTGACCTCTAGCCTGGGAACTACCATATGCCACTGGTACAGCCCTAAAAAAGCAAGAAAACAAAAAAAAAAAAAACTCCTAAGTGATAAGAGTGATAAAAATGAAATGGGTGCTCTAATATTCACTGAAAGGTCCCTTTCACCCACACCTGATCTTATGTAAATGAGATTGTTGGAAAACCCTCTCTTTTGTGTGATCCTCTCTTTTGCTGTGTCTAATATACTAATGAGCCTTTCCAAAGCCTTCTTCATTTCTCTTATAGTGCTTTTGACTTCTAATTTAATTTTTTTTTCCTTAGAGTTTCCATCTCTCTGTGTACTTTACTTTGATGTGTGAGAGTTGGTTGCCAGGGGAACCAACCTGATAGAGATTTCAGCCCCACCCCCCAACCTTTGGGGAGGGAAGAATGACTAGAGGTTGAATGAATCACCAATGGCCAGTGATGTATTCATCATGCCGATGTAAAAACCAAAGGAGGAAGTTCACTTGTGGTGCCACAGGTTAAGGATCTGGTGTTGCTGCAGCTGTGGCACAGGCTGCAGCTGTGGCACAGGTCCATTCCTGGCCCAGGAATTTCTATATGCTGTGGGTACAGCCAAAAAAACCAAACAAACAAGCAAACAAAAACAAACAAACCCTCAAAGGACAGTGTTCAGGAAGCTTCCATGTTGGTGAATGCAGCCCTGTGCCTGTGAGATGGGTGCCCAGTTCATGGAGACAGAAGCCACAGTGCTCAGTGCCCTCCCAATTCTACCCTGTGTACCTCTTCTTCTGGCCATCCATCTGTATCCTTTATAATACACTAATACATGTGTTTCTCTGAGTTCTGTGAGCCATTCTAGCAAGTTAGTCAAACTGAAAGAAGGAGTCATGAAAACCTCCAATTTAAAGCTGAAGTTGGTTAAGATCCCTGACTTAGGAACTTCCATGTGCCACAGGGGTGGCCAAAAATAATAATAATAAAACTGCTTGGTCAGAAACACAGGTGACAACTTGGACTTACAATTGGCATCTGACTGAGCAGCCTTATGGGACTGAGCCCTTGACCCATGGAATGAGATGCTATCTCTAAGTAAAGAGTGTCAAAAGTGAGTTCATTTACAAGACATTTGGTCAGTGTCCACTGAGAACTGGAAAATTGCTGGAGGAAAAAAAAACACACATCTAGCGTGAGAAGTGTTGTGAGCATGGCAGTTTTTCTTTTTTCTTTTGTTTTGTCTTTTTAGAACTGCATCTGTGGTATATGGACATTCCCAGGCTAGGGGTCAAGTCAGAGCTGTAGCTGATGGCCTACACCACAGCCACAACAACATGAGATCCAAGCTGCATCTGCAGCCTACACCACACTCATGGAAACACTGGATCCCTAGTCCACTGAGCGAGGCCATGGATAGGTACTAGTTGGGTTTGTTACCACTTAGCCACAGTGGGAACTCCAGTGTGGCAGTTTTTCCAACTCAGTGGTGTTGGAAAACACACATCAAAGTAAAGTACACAGAGAGATGGAAACTCTAAGAAAAAAAATTAAATTAGAAGTCAAAAGCACTATAAGAGAAATGAAGAAGGCTTTGGAAAGGCTCATTAGTATATTAGACACAGCAAAAGAGAGAGGATCATTGAGATTAAAGATAGATCAATAAAAATTTCCCAAATTGAAATGCAAAGAGGGGGAAAAAAAGAATGGAACACCCAAGAACTGTGGGGCAATTTCAAATGTGTATGATATGCACACCTGGAGTTCCAGAAGGTAAAGAAAGGGAGTAAAAAGGAGAAGAAATATCTGAAGTAATAATGGCTAAGAACTTCTCAAAATTAATGACAAACACCAAACCATTCAGAAAGCTAAGAGAACCAAAAGTAGGATAAATGCCAAATACACACACACACACACACACACACACACACACACACATACACACACATACACACCATATTCTAACTGCAAAAAGATCAAAGACCACCCCAAAAAAATATTTAAAGAATCCAGAGAATAAAAACACCTTACATGTAAAGGAACAAGGATAAGAATTTCAGGATGCTTTCATCAGAAACTATGTAAGAAAGAAGAAAGTGGAAATATGTAAAGAATTGAAATAAAAGCCTACCAATCTAGAACATTATAACTAGCAAAATTATCCTATAAGCAAGAACTATTAAAAGAAGTTCTTCAGAGAGAAGAAAAATGCTCTATGGGTCTGAACTTTGGATCTACATAAAGAAAGGAAGAATGTTAGGAATAAATGAAGGTAAAATAAGACCTTTTAATTTTACCATTACTAATTGACCTAAAAGATAACTGCATGTTTAAAAGAATAATAGCAATAATGTGTTGTATGATTATAGCATGTAGGTAAATAAAATGAATAACTGTAATGTCACAAAGAAAGGAACAAAGGAATTGGTAACACTCTGTTATAAGGTACCTGCAGCCCATGTGAAACTGTATGGTGTTATTTCAGCATGAACTTAGATTAGTTAAAACCATACATTGTAAACCCAAGAGCAACCCTTACCAAATTGTTAACAAATATAATTGACATGCTAAGAGAGGAGACAACATAAAATTATATAATATGTTGAATTAAAACCAGAGAAGGCAGAAAAAGAGGGGGGACAGGAAAAAAAAAACAAATACTAACGTGAATCAAAAGAAAGCTACAGTAGTTATGTTAATTTCAGACAAAGAAGACTTGAGAACAAGGAAGTTTATTGGGGATAAAGAGAAGCATTACTTAATAGAGTCAATTCTCTTTGATGACATAACAATTTTAAGTGTGTATGTACCTAACGGCAGAGAGTGGAAATATATAAGGCCAAACCCAATAGAACTGAAAAAAGAAATAGAAGAAATTTACCATTATAGTTAGAGGCTTCAATATCCCTCCATTGATAATGTGTAAAGTAGAAAATCAGTAAGGGTGCAGATGATCTGGACCAGCAGTATCTGTGGATCTAATTGACATCTGTAAAATATGGCATCCAACAACAGCAGAATATACATTCTCCTCAAGCTCATTTGTAACACCCACCAAGAGAGGCCACATACCAGCCCATAAAAGATATCATGACAAAGTCACAAAAATGGAAATCACACAATGTATGCACTCTGACCAAAATGGAGTTAAACTTGAAATTAGTACCAAAAAAAGTATCTGGAAAGCCCCCAAATATTTGAAAATTAAACAACATACTTCAAAATCAACTGTGAGCTCCATAAGTCTCAAGAGAAAATTAAACATATTTTGAACTAAAGGAAAATGAAAATACAATGTATCAAGAGTATGGAGAGAAAATTTATATCATTGAACATATCAATTAGAAAAGAAGAAAGACCTCAAGTCAACAACTTAAGCATTCACCTTAGGAACCCATAAACAATTTAAGCCTAAAGCAAACAGAAGTAAGAAAATGGTAAAAATTAGAATAGAAATAAATAAAACAGGAAAGTGGAAATGGTAGGAAAAAGTCAATATAATATTAACCCAGGAGATAAAATGGAATCATATAAAATGCTCAAAACCAGGGAAGGCAGCAAACGAGGTCAACAAAATTGATAAGCCTCTATTTTTCTTAATGTCTGGTGGGAAAGTCATCAATGCAATCTTTTGAGATTCTCATAGACCTTAGACCTTAATTCCTGCATACAATTTTTAGAGCAATTATTAAAAGTTCATTTGAAAAAAAGTTCATCTAACTGGATTTTATTTCCGTATTAGTTAACCAACTCATTTATAGAGTGGGTGGAAGGCTGAGAGCTTTCAGTGGCCCAGAATAAGAAAGGGCTAAGCAGAGTGGTGGAAAGATGGGATTTTTAATTAATGGCACTGGAACAATAGGAAAACAAACTAGATACCTTATACTACAAAAGAATAAGCTTCAAATAAATAAAATATTTGAATTGACTAGAAGAAAATCATGAGAAAATTCAATTCATAAGAATGCAAGGGCATTCAAGTTTTGAGAGTGAGAATGATCATCATTTTCATATATTTAGTTCTTATTGGTTGATTCAAGTTCTCTATTTCCTCTTGCTTTGCTTATGATCCTTTTTTCATTTCTTTTTTTCTTTTTATGGCCGAACCTGTGGCATGTAGAAGTTCCCCATCTGGGGGTCGAATCAGAGCTACAGGTCACAGATCCGAGCTGCATCTATGACTTACACCAAAGCTTGGGGCAATGCCAGATCCTTAACCCACTAAGGAAGGCCAGGGATCGAACCTGCATCCTCACAGACACTATGTCAGGTTCCCCTTTTTTTTTTTTTTTTAAGGGCTGTACCCGTGGCATATGGAGGTTCCTAGGCTTGGGGTCGAAGAGCTACAGCTGCCGGCCTACGCCACAGCCACAGCAACACGAGAGCCAAGCCGCATCTGCAAACTATACCACAGTTCATGGAAACGCCAGATCCTTAACCCACTGATTGAGGTCAGGGATCAAACCTGCATCCTCATGGATCCTGGTCAGGTTTGTTAACTGCTGAGACACTGAGGGAACTCCACTATGTTGGGTTCTAAACCCACTGAGTCACAGTGGAAACTCCTCAATTTTGAAATTGTAGCCTTTTATAGGAATGTGACCATTTCATTCAAGTCTTCTATTATCATATGGCTATTTATAATATTTTCATTAATTATCCATCTCTTTGTCTCTGCAGTTATGTCATCTTCAGTATTACAAATGACACCAAACCCAGGTCTTTCTTCTACCCCCATGTTACCTTTATTAGAAGTTGATTCTTCCATATTTATTTTAACATCTACATAATTTTTTTCTAGAAAGAATAAATAGAGCTTGGAATTTGCCAGAGAGGCTGCTTTTTTAACAGAGATGTTTATCATGGAACCTCCCAAGGCAAGTAGTCCAGCCAAGCCCAGAGACTTGTTCGAAACTGGGGTGAGGGTGAAAACTGCAGTGAGAAAGGCCTGAAATGAGACATGAAATGGAGAGCTTAGGGAGCTAGAGGCTGTTATTTTTATTTTTTATTTTTTTGTCTGTTTACCTTTTCTAGGGCCACTCCTGCGGCATATTGAGGTTCCCAGGCTAGGAGTCTAATCGCAGCTGTAGCTGCCAGCCTACGCCACAGCCACAGCAACACGGGATCCGAACCCTGTCTGCGACCTACACCACAGCTCACAGCAACACCGGATCCTTAACCCACTGAGCAAGGCGAGGGATTGAACCCGCAACCTCTTGGTTCCTAGTCAGATTCGTTAACCACTGAGCCACGACAGGAACTCCCAGAGGCTGTTATTTTAGAGTTTTATTTCTTAGTGTGTCAACTGCAGCACACAAGGTCTCTGAGTGTGATGGGAGTCTTCTGCCTCTGGCTGCTCCCAGCAGCACCAAGCCTAGTGCAAACATCATGCACGGAAGCCACCTCTTACTGCTGCACTTGAGCTAAACTCTAAAGAAAATGGGCACCTCTTTAAAACTTAGGAGACTTTACATGCATATACACACACACACACACACACACACACACACACACACACACTCTTCTGGATTCCAGCTAAAGCAATTGGGTATTATGTGAGGATGTGCTCTGGCAACACCGCCTTGGGCACGCAGCCTTTCTCTTCACCTAATACTCCTGTTTGTGTTACCTGCCTTCCTGTGTAGACTTCGCACTTGGGGTTCTGGTATCATGTTGTCCGTGAATATGGTCCCTTTCCTGTCTTGCCAGATGCACCATCTGAAAATGTAAGCTCTTATGCACAAACCCTCCATGTCCTGCAGGTCTGGGCCTGCCAACCCAGCACCTCTGCTATCTGCTCAGATCTGACCAGTGACAGTCATCAACCTGCATGTCCACGAAAGCCCTATCCAGATCTTTATGTTTTAAAACAACACATGAAATCTGAGATTGCACCTTAATCCTAAATGTTTCATTGTGATGAGAAGCATTATGTATTTGTGTTGCATTACAAATTATTTCTAAAAATTCCTATGATGATCAAGACATGCTTCTGACACTGATACAGGGCTTTAAAAAACAGGAAAACAGGAGTTCCCGTCGTGGCTCAGTGGTTAACGAATCCAACTAGGAACCATGAGGTTGCGGGTTCGATCCCTGGCCTTGCTCAGTGGGTTAAGGATCTGGCGTTGCTGTGGCTCTGGCATAGGCCGGTGGCTATAGCTCCTATTGGACCCCTAGCCTGGGAACCTCCATATGCCGCAGGAGCAAAAAGAAAAAAAAACAAACAGGAAAACAACTTGTGTATAATCATACTTTGTAAAATAAAATCTGAAACAATTTAAAATCATTTGAGAAAAACCTTAGGGAATGCACCCAACATATCTTTGGTGTTCGCTTCCATAGATAATGTGACTCAGGGTGATTTCTTTTCATTTTCTTTCCTGCAGCTTTCAAACTGGGATGAGTTTGTCATAGATGCTAGTGGCGCCCCATCCAGACCTCCTTTACCACCCGTTCACCCACTCCAGTCGCTATAAGGGATTCCTGGCAGCTGACACTTGCTACCTTGTCCCAACACCCCCTCCTGCCTGACCCAATCCCCACCTTCGGGGCTTGTATTCATTTGACTTGGGATACAATACAGAGAATGGACTCAGTGATACAGTTTAAGGTCCAGGGTTCCCCCGCCACCCCCATGGAGCCACTCAGGCAAGACTTAACCTGCCCACATCTTGGCTTTGCTCTTTCCTCTTCTCTACAAAGCTTCCCGTGCTGCCTTCTGGGGTTTTAGCAACCAACCTGGTTCCCGAGTGGCAGGGAAGGTTAGGAGATTCGATGGCCCAGAATAAGAAGGGGCTCTGCAGCAGATCTGTATAAGCTGTGCTTCAGGCAGCCCCAGTGTGTGTGCCATATGACTCAGCAGGTGCCTTGCTGCTAGGAGTCCAACAGGAGATACGCAGCCATGCTTTCGGGTTTTTGGCGCAAGACCACACTGTCCGTAATAGGAAATGAGCTTTTGACTTCCAGCTGGGCCCTGGTGGCTGTGGAACATCAAGAAACTGTGCAGCAAGAACTCCTCATCTGAAATGAGGACTGCCCATCCACCAAGACATAGGACAGGGCAAAGCCAGCTTCAGTCTACCCAAGGATGGGGAGAGGTTTACCCAGGTTGGAGCTGGCAGGCCCAGAAAGCACAAGTAAGGTGCACACAGGCCCTGGGCTCCCTGTCACCTTCCATTGCTTCATGAGCTCCACACACCTGCGGGATGTCCCCTGTGACCAGGAGCAGAGGAAAACCCCAAGATGGTTCACATAAGGAGGTTCAGTATTGGTGCAAGTCAACAGAGTGGTGCCTCCCTCCAGCCCCCACCCCTGGGAGGCCGAGAGGGACAGAAACTGTCCCAGTAGACAGGATGCAGGCAGTGTACCCAGCCACCTCCTTTGTGACAGAGAGGAGTTCAAAGCCAGGATACACATAGCCTCATGCAGTGGAAATAGCTCTATGGGTGATCAGGGCCTCGAAGGAACAAATCTGGAAAATCAGAGATAAGAAGGTCTGGGGAAGGCATCTGAGGTTCTTCTTATCACATTTAATGCCCTCAGGGACCATTCCCTTTAGAAGAGGCGTTGCACTGAGTAGACAGAATGACTTGGCTACAAGATGTCAGCCGGCCTCTGTCCCTAGTTTGCAATCTTCATACGATGGCCGTGGATGGAATAGCCATGGTGGCAGAGAAGGAAGGCATGTGTATCCCAACATGGCTGCCTTTCACCACAGCACCCTTCCTCTGCGGCTGATCTAGCTGCTGCTAGGGACTGATGCTGAGGTGTTTCCATGTGGCTCAGTGGGTTAAGTATCTGGAATTGTCCCTGCAGCAGTTCAATCCCTGTGGCACAGGTTCAGTCCCTGGCTGGGGAACTTCCACATACCACGAGCATGACCAAAAAAACCAAATAAACAAGCAAGAGACTGATGCTGAGCCCTCCAACAGGACAGGTCCCTCCAGGAGACTAAGCAGGCCTGGGGTGGCAAGCTGACTACGTGGGTCCCCTCCATCCTGGCAGGGTTGGTGGTACATCCTGACCAGTCTAGATGCTTACAAAGAAACACAAGATAAGTATATCATAAAATATGCATGTTGACGAAGTGATTTGGTTGTATTCTTATAGATGTTCTCTGTGAGTAGGATTTTGACAAATTAGATTATGTTTGCAATTGTCTGGGGTTTTTCCCCTGGTCCATTTACTCACTTTATTAAGAATATGTTAAATGCAAGGAATACTGTATTCACTTTTTTTAAGGTAATGATTCATGATTTCTGAGGGGTCTTCATTAGAGTTGGAACAAGGTTTTTGGTGAAAAGACGACTTTTCTGAATTTTACTTGTTAAAAATATTCTATCTGAGCACTGAATTCCTATAACAGGATTCAATTCAGAAGGATGAATTTACTATTTGCTCCCCTCCACTCTCCCCTTGAGGCAGGGTACCCTTTCCTATTTATTTATTTATTTATTTATTTATTTATTTATTTATTTATTTATGTATTTATCTTTTTAGGGCTGCACCCTTGGTATATGGAAGTTCCCAGGCTAGGGGTTGAATCAGAGCTGTAGTTGCCAGCCTACACCACAGCCACAGCAGCGAGGGATCTGAGCCGAGCCTTCAACCAATACCATAGCTCACAGCAATGCTGGATTCTTAACCCACTGAGCAAGGCCAGCGATCCAACACGCGTCCTCATGGATACTAGTCAGGTTCATTACCGCTGAGCCACAACAGGAAGTCCTAGAGTAGCACACTTTGATGTTCCACCAACCTAGGACTTGGCCGTGTATCTTGACTGGGACAGAAGAAATGCTGTGATCAGTGGAAGTGATCTAATTAGATGCCTGGTGAAGCATTGCATTGAGCTGACTCACTGGCTGAAGCAAAGGCTTTTCCCTGGGTTACCTTTATGAGCCCTGAGCTTTGGGGTGACTTGTTTCTCAGCACTGTTGAGCAATAACTGATAATCACAAACATCACCAACATTGTCTAATCATGATTTCAGATAAAGAGCATACCTCTGAGAGTGTCTAAGCTGCCACACCAGAGAATGCAGAATCCTACTTAAAGGCCTGGGACAAGCTTGCTCACCTAGAGAATAGTCAGTGTTGTAAACCTAGAATTTTACAGTTACATTGAGTCCATCATTTGCTTAGTTTTATTTTTTTCCATATACCACATACAGCACACCCAGGAACCCTAAAGAACGCCTCAGCCTCTGCTCACCCTCAGCAACATAGATGGAACTAGAAACTCTTATACTAAGTGAAGAAATTCAGAAAGAGAAAGACAAATACCAACATTCTAGCCCAACACCACCAAACCCCATCTTCAAATGTTCCCCAGTCATGCACAGACTCATGTACAGTGAGAAATGACTCGGGGGCAATCAGGGCCCAGCATAACCCAAATAATGTGCATGTGACATTAATTGTGAAACAATTAGGAAAGAGCCTTTTGGCCCAAAGAAGGCAAATTCAAGTAAACAAAATAAGCCCCAGGCAGATTCAGGAAGTTGCCCATCGCTCCCCAAAGGAGCAAGTTAAGCTAAGACTGGTGCTGCCAACAGTGAGGGCAAGACTCTAGAGAGAAGAAAAAGTGGAGGTGAATTGGGCAATAGTCTGTATATACCACATGGCCCAGAATCACACTTTACAAGCATCCATAATGCAGTAGGACAGGACTGTAGTCATGGGTACAGAAATCTGAGGGATGTAGGAAAGTGGTGCTCCCTGCGTGCACATGCGTGCGCGCACGCGCACACACGCACTCACGCATGCACATAGTGGATTGATGGCTTATGTAGAAACATAATCAGGAAGTTTAATAGAGTCTAAAAGACTTTTTTGAGAATGTAGTTTGTTTTCCACACTACAATAAGCACTGAATCTACACCAGATAAGCACCGAATCCTCCCTCGACTGCTGACACCTTTCTTCTTGGTATTCCTCCAACACATCATCCCTGCCCAACCCAGGTCTCATCTTTCTGACAGCCCCTCCCCGTTCTCTATGCCCATCCATTTCTGCACCCTGTTTCTTAGCTCAGGCTGCAATAATGAAAACACCATAGACTCAGTGGCTTAAAAACAAACGCTTATTTCTCATAGTTCTGGGAGCTGAGAAGTCCAAGGTCAAGGGGCCAGTAGGTCAGCAGATCAGGTGTCTAGTAATGGTCAACTTCCTGGCTTACAGGAAGCCACCTTGTTGCTGTGGGATTTTTTTTTTTTTCCGAGAGAGAGACAAAGAGAGAGAGAGAGAGAGAGAGAGAGAAGAGAGGGTGAGGTGGGGAGGCTCTCTATGTCTCTTCTTATAAGGGCACTAATCCCATTCATAAGGGGCCCACCCTCATGACCTCATCACCCCTAAGACCCGCCTCCAAACATCATCACATTGTGGGGTATAATTTCAACATATGAGCTGAGGATGGGGGCAGGGAGAGACACAAACATTCATTCCATCACACTCTGTAAACTGCCGCTATTTCCAATGTTCTATCTTTTTTTAAGATGGTTTTTATTTTTTCCCATTATAGTTGGTTTACAGTGTTCTATCAATTTCTGCTCTTTCAGAGCAAAGTGACCCAGTCACACACATATACATTCTTTTTCTCACATTATCCTCCATCATGTTCCATCATAAGTGACTAGATATAGTTCCCAGTACTACACAGCAGGATCTCATTGCTTACCCGCTCCAAATGCAATACTTTGCATCTATTAACCCCAGACTCCCAAACCATCCCACCCCCTCTCCCTCCTCCATGGCAACCACAAGTCTGTTCTCCAAGTCCATGGGTTTCTTTTCTATGGAAAGGTTCATTTGTGCCATTATCAGATTCCAGATATAAGTGATATCATGGAAACAACCTAAATGTCCATCAACCGTTGAATGGACTAGGAAGATGTGGTACACATACACAATGGAATACTACTTAGCCATAAAAAATAAAGAATAATGCCATTTGTAGCAACATAGATGGAACCAGAGACTCTCATACTAAGTGAAGTAAGTTAGAAAGAGAAAGACAAATCCCAATGTCAATTTTTAACCCCTTTCTCATCTCACTATATAACACATTCTCCCCAGTGGCCTCATTTCTGTAAGCATGATTCAATTGGTAATGAGTCTAAAATATGTATCTTTCATTTAACTTCAAATCCACATATTCAGTTGTCTTCTTAAAGAGTCACACATCTCCTAGAAACTTCAGTCCCTGCATGTCCAACTCTGAATTCACTGTATTCTCTGCCTGTATTGACTGTACCCCTCTTCCCAAACTCTCCCCACACTGTGTAACACACTCACACAAAGGCAACCAAGCCATTAATTTGCAATTCATCACTGACACCTCCTTCTCCTTCAGGCCCCAATATCAACTATAAGAAGTCCTGACTTAAACTTTCTAACTTGGAATGAGCGGCAGGGAATTCAGAGCAGTGGTATTCATTGAAACAGTAAATAAATAAAAAGAGTCGCTTACCATAGAGGCCAAAACTTTTACATGTACCAGATCCTCTTACGGATACCTATCAGTGGGAAATTATAAATCATACACACAAACTTGAGCGCTTCTGAGGGGATGTGTTGGTTGAGTTGATAGAAGTTTAAAAAAAAAGAAGGAGAAAAAATAGAGAACAGAACTTCGGGAGTAGCCTAAATTTCTATACTGAAAAGAAGTTTAAAACAAACAAACAAACAAACAAACAAAAAAACGAGTGAGAGAGAATTGTCGCCTGGCCTCCTCGACACCCTTTCTTCCACACCACACGGATACCTGTCTTCCTTCTTGCCCAGTCTCTCCTCACCGCCTCCCAGCTACACAGAGTCCAAGGGTTTCTTCCTTGTGTCAGAGCAGTTTTCATTCCTGTCATCTTCTATGAGTAGACAGTCAAGTCTAGTTGACAAAACAAATACAATCATCCCTCCTCCTTTTTTAGCAACCATAGCTATGCCATATCAGCCTCTGAGGTCCAGCCCTTGCCCATAAACTTGGCTTTCTGAAAGCTTGAGGCACAGCTGTGCAAATCCCTTCCCGCAAAAAAGCCCAGGATACTCCCCTCTTGTGTCAGTGGGCAGGGAAGGACCCCCAACCACCCAGTTGCCCTGGAAGTCACCCTTTATACTCCCTCTTAGTATTGAATTTTCCGGGAGTCAGATCAGCATGTGTTCAAGTTACCAACACCAGAAAAAACATTTGGAAAGAGTTGAATATTTGAAATTGTACACACACAGACACTCACTACAGGATAAAAATTTCAGAACAGAATTTTGCTGAATTTTCTCACTATATGCTCCATTGTAGCTATTTATTTATTTATTTGTTTGTTTATTTATTTTGAGGCTGCACCTGCAGCATATGGAAGTTCCCAGGCTAGGAGTCCAATTGGAGCTGCAGCTGCCATCCTACACCACAGCCACAGCAACTCGGATCCTTAACCCATTGAGCGATTCCATGGATCAAACCCACATCTTCATGAATTCTAATCAGGTTCGTTACTACTGAGCCACAACGGGAACTCCAGCAGTAGATTCTTTTTTTAACACCTCAGGTCCCTAAAGAGCTTAATCAAGCCCTGTCCTTCTCTTTAGCCCCATTAATCCTAGCAATTTGACATCCCAGACCCCCCCCCCCCAACATCCCACATCCCAACCCTTGGTCAGCCTCTTTTCCTCCCAGCTGGAGTGTTAAGGAAATTTCTCAGCTATCTCCCTGTCTCCTATCATTCCATTCTTCCCTCAGATCCACCGTGGTGGCTGCTCTCAAAAGCAATTCCAAAACCAGCTCAGTCCCTTGCAAAAAACAAAAACACAAGACAAACAGAACAAAATCAAACCTCTTTCATGGTACCACACTGACTGCTGGGCAAGTCCCCCCACTTTAGCTGGACTCTCCAGGTTTCCCCGATGTATTCTAGTGTTTCTCAAACGTGACTTTCTGACTACTTTTAGCACAGTCGTTAGGAAACTGTTACCTCCACTTCGAGGGGACCCGGGAGCTACAAGCTAACAAGCTGCCCACATGTAAAAGGTGAAGATCCCCATCTACCTTCCAGAGTCATTGTCATCACTCTCTCAGCAACAAAAACTGTTTCCTGACCCTGGGGATCACTTATAGAATTATTTACTTGTTAATTTTTTTGGCCCAGGGAAGTTCCCTGGGCAGAGATCAAACCAGTGCCACAGCAGCCACTGCAGTGACAACACCAGATCCTTAAGCTGCTGAGCCACCAGGGAACTCCTAGGGACTTCATTTTTGTAAACACCAACACTTCAGCATCTCCCGGCTACTTAAAGAAGCCCATCTGGGAATGAAGTCTGGAAATGGGTTTTAGAAAGTCCCCAAGGAATCTAATATGCAGCCAGGATTGAGAACCACTGGTGGCTTCTTAGAAAAGTACCCACGCTTGTAACATATCTCACCTCTATCCTTTTCCTCACAGTACACGACCCACCTGGACTGTATCTCTGTCCTGAAAGTTGCTGAATCAATTCTTCTTTACCCCCTTAAGACTTGGCTTAATCATTATATTAATTACATGTCTCTTAATTGTTAATTATTATAATCAATTGATATCGATAATTTAATTAATTAACATATACTTCATATTTATAATATAATTAGTATATTATTTCTATTTAATTATTTTAATTACATTTAATATATTAATTATAATTAATAATGCCAATTATGGTTAATTACAATAATTCCAATAATTAATAATTCCAGGGAGCTCTCCCACAGGCTGGTCCACTTTCTCTGGGCTCCATAACATCAAGTGTATATCTCTACTACTGTAAAAAGTGTAACTGTGTACGTAATATAATTATGTTTCTCTCTGTCTCTCCAAATAAGTTTTGAGCTAAAGGCAAAGATCCAAAATAGTGCATCTTTGCATCAGTTGAGCTTAGCAGTATCTGGCATATAGCAGGTATAGAATGAACGGCTGTAAATTGAATCAGTACATGAATGAAATTAATGACTGGATTGAGCTTCTTGATAAAATAGCAGCCGAGTCACCTGTCCAGACTAAGAGATCTAGGGTGAAGTTAGAATATTGTAAAGAGGAGTTCCCGTCGTGGCGCAGTGGTTAACGACTAGGAACCATGAGGCTGCGGGTTCGGTCCCTCCCCTTGCTCAGTGGGTTAACGATCCGGCGTTGCTGTGAGCTGTGGTGTAGGTTGCAGATGCGGCTCGGATCCCGTGTTGCTGTGGCTCTGGCGTAGGCCGGTGGCTACAGCTCCGATTCAACCCCTAGCCTGGGAACCTCCATATGCCGCGGGAGCGGCCCAAGAAATAGCAACAACAATAAAAAAAAAAAAGACAAAAAGACAAAAAAAATATATTGGAAAGAGGGCAACCTTTGGGGCTACGGTTATGAATCACCAAGAGATGAATGAAAGGACTGAATTCTGCAAATCCTTTCAAGGAAAACACAGGAAAATTTCTTTAGTTAAAATATTGGCTTCGCGGAGTTCCCGTTGTGACTCAGAGGAAATGAATCTGACTAGGAACCCTGAAGTTGCGGGTTCGATCCCTGGCCTTGCTCAGTGGGTTAAGGATCTGGCTTTGCCGTGAGCTGTGGTATAGGTGGCAGACGCGGCTCAGATCCTGCGTTGCTGTGGCTGTGGTGTAGGCCGGCAGCTGTAACTCCGATTAGACCCCTAGCTTGGGAACCTCCGTATCCTGCATGCAGGTGCAGCACTAAAAAGCAAATAAATAAATAAATAAAATAAAATATTAGCTTCTCCAGGCAATGCATTCTACTTGCAAGGTATTGTAGGGGCCACAGCGCTGTATGTATGTATTTCGCTAAGACCCGAAGAGGATTTACTAACCAGTTGTAGTGGACTGTCAGCCCCATTACACCAGAGCATAAATCAAGGCTTTGAAGGCAGGGGAAGGGTGCCATCTACTGAGAAAAAGGAGTATAACAGAGAAGTGATAGCATCGGAGATTTCTTAATTTTAAATTGTTACTAGAATTGTCTTACCTAATTTCTTGCTGTCCACTGCATATTTTATCAAATATTTTTCTAGATTATTTTGAACACGTTACTACTTAGGAAAATTTGCATCTCCTCAGTAAATATCCCATGCCCGTTTTTCAACACATCGCATGTTGTTCATATTTTCTTTAAAATTTGCAGCGTTTCTTCCTAAATGTCCTTACCTAAAATTTAAAAAAATTGAAATCAGTGGGTGTCACAGCCACAAAGTCCAGACTGTCATTTATTAACAAACAAACAAACAAATGTCTCTTGTTTTGTTAATAAATTCAGGGGAGAAAGAATTTCTGACATAAGGCAAGGGCCAGAGTATTCGCCTCATTTAACACAAATGCCAACAATGTGCAATTAAATGCATCATTGGACGCTCTTCAAGAAGGCACCCCTGGCCTGGCCTCGCAGTCCACGATGTAGAGCAGGTGCAATTTTGTGGACTAGGGAAGAGAGGGTCACCTAGAAGTCACTCTTTAGGTCTCGTGACTATAATATGGATAATACCCTGTCTGCTGCATAAGGCATTGTCTCAGGATCGTTTCCTTGTACACAAGAGTCTCAGTTACTCTTGAGAGAGGAAGCTGAACCAAATACAGAATCTGGTCCTGCTAAGATCACCTGAAAGTTCAAACAGAAGCAGAAAGAGCATTTACTGAGCAGTTTCTATATGCCAGTACCTTACAGATGCTGTATCATTTAATCAAAACATTCTACGAGGTAGGTTTTCTAGAGAGTTTAATGATGAGGAACAAGAGACTCGGAGAAACAGAAGCAGCTTACCAGGAGTCATAGGACTAGTAAGTGTGTGAAATTCCAAGACCAATCTCAAATCTATTTTGCCCAGACTATGTCGTAAGGGAAAAGTAGATAATCTAGCCCAGAAAAATCATTGTAGGCAGCATCAAAAAAGAAACTAATTCTTAGAAGGTGGATGTCGAGTTGAGCGAATCGCCATTCATTTGAATTCTTGGCAACATCTATAGGAAATGTTTCTTAAAATGTTTATGTTTTAATGCCAATTGCTTTGCTTTGCAGGGCTCCCTTGGAAGAAAGGTGCTGTGCGTTTAGTTGGGTTTGGGAAAGGCTAACTGGTAATCCCTCTGAAAGGGCCAAAGTGTTTATGGGTATGTTAAGGGTGCTGAATAGTAAAGAACTCGGTTTAAATGGGTTTAGCCAAGATTTCATGTTGAATTTGTCTTGCAGGACATCTGTCATCCCAGTGAAAACCACTTAGAAAATGCCATTCCAGCCAGTGAGGAGTGGATGTGTTTTAAGCAGGTATGATATGGTTAGATTTCCATTTTTAAAAACAAAGGATTCTGGCAGGTGGGGTTTGGGGCTGGGAGAGACTGGTGAGGAAAGACAGCCAGAACGTAAAATAGGATATTTGGGGGAAATAGGGGTGGAGAGAGAGAAACAAAAACAGAAATATTTAGGAAGTAAAATTAATTAATAAGACTTGGAGACAGACTCAATGCAGGAGAGAAATAAATAATATATAATAAATAACCCACAGATTTCTATATTGGGTGACTGGCTAGATGGACCCTGTGGAATAAATTCATTTAACTTTTTAAATTCAGTGCTCTCCAGATTTCTTTATCCCTAATACTTTTTGTTGAGATGGCCAATAGAGCTGAAGGTCTGCAGATCACACTTGTGAGAACACTGCTCTGGGGGATCTTGTGTCTTAGAAAGGAACTGGCCCAGAGGATCTGCCCAACATCATCCAACTTCTGTGGGGAAAATCCTGAAAAACTTTATGGAGACAAATGAATTTTATTGTACAAATTAACAGGGTGCCGCCCTCCAATCTAGAGCAAAGGGTTGGCTAGCTAGAGCTCTCAGCACAAATCCAGCCCACTGCCTGTTTTTATAAATAAAGTTTTATTGCAACACAGTCATGTTCACTCTTTACACATGGTCAATGGTTGCTTTCATGCAACAATGGTAGCATGGAGTAGTTGGGAAAGAGGCTGAATGGCTTGCAGAGCCTAATAATAGTTATGACCTGCCCCCTTACAGAAAGGTTTGCCAAGCTTTTGAGCCAGGGAACTGTTAAGCACACAGGAGATGCTTGTTTAAAAAAAAAAAAAAAAAAAAAAAAAGCAAGCAGCAAATCGATGCATTGAAATCCATGAATATGAACACCAGGGTATTTGCAACCCAGGATTCCTCAGGCTACGCCAGCTCGTGGGTACAAAGGAAACACAGCAAAGAAACTCAAAGTCTAGTTTTTCCTGGGTCAGCCTCCTACCCACCCGTGGAAATGTAGGCTCTCCAGCCCCAGCCCATCCCTACCCAAGTTCACGTACACTCAGCCTCCACCAGCTGTCCTACCACCTGTGGTGACATGCCTCCCACATCCCTGGCTCCTACTTCCCTCAGCAGGCTGGTCCAGGGAGCCACCAGCTCCATGTTGATCAGCCAGAGTCTCTACCCTGCTTCTCAGAGCCTCTCTCAGATAGGAATGCATTCAGTGGCAGAGAGAAAGAAACTCCTACTACACAGAGGTTTTTAAAAATAGGCACTTATATATCCATCCAAAAAGAAATCTAGCAGCAAGAGTCCAGAGCTAGACAGGATGAAGCCAGAAGGATAAGGGAGGAAGGTGGGAAAGGCTGCGGAAGCGGTCCAGCCAACTCGTTTCTCTAAAACCCTTCCTTGAAGTGCCACCCATTGGCCTCCACCTGGATCTCCTGGCAACTCTTCCTGCAAGGCGGTCTGGAAAGGGGAGCGGGTGAGGGGAGCGGCTCTGGGGGCAGCCAAACTGCAGTCTCTGACTCGGAGCTTTGGCTTCGTTCCATATGCTCCAACATGTTCCCACCATTGTTCGTCGGGGTGATGACAAGGTCCCATCAAGTCGGCGCTCCACACGGACATGGGCCCCATCACCCATGCTCAGTACGTGTGTCACAGCTTCCTTCCTCGTAACCCTGGGCCTGGGGGAACAGCATCCTAAGGAGAAATCAGGGGTACTGTCTCTGCTGACTTAACCACAACCCCCTCCTTTTTCTTCTTCTAAAGCCTGAAAGAAACGGGCTCCTCCAAGAAAATCTTTCCCACGCCCTCCCCAGCATCTCATGTCAGTTCATCTTGGGAGGGGTTCCAGATACAGGTCGTTTACAGCTCATGATCCCAGTGGGATTCTCACAGACCAAAAATGCAGGGCCCAAGAACGTGGATGCAAATAGGGTTTCAGGAACACCAGCGCTCAGGGTGAAGACAGGGCTACAGATGGAGGGTTTATGGAATACCTACCACTTGCCACAAGCTCAAAGTCCATATTTCAATTATAAAATGTTAAATACTTTCAATGCAGTATAAGGTAGCAAAGTCTATATTTTAATATTAAATATTTTGTCTGTTTAAAAACCAGACCTGAAAGAATTTCTTAGAAATACAGTGACTAGTGCAGTACCATCTTCATGAGCTTACAGATAAGAATCTGTACTTAGACGCCTGGATGAATGGTTGGTTGGTGGACTTTTATTTTTGGTTAAAGTCATTGTGAAAAAATACAAAATATATAATATTTATTAGGTAGTCTAAAACATAGTCTGGCTTCAAAATCAGTTTTTATTCTCCAAATTAAAGCTGTATTCAACTCAAATACATCACAAATGATCATCCTTTTTATTTTTTTCTTTTTCTGCCACACCCACAGCATATGGAAGTTCCCAGGCCAGGGACTGAATCTGGTCTGCTATGGCAATGCAGGATCCTCAACACACTCCACCAGGTAGGGGATTGAACCCACACAGCCACGGAGACAAGCCCGATCATTAACCCACTGCGGCACAGCAGGAACTCCAAACACATCACAAATGAATCCCAAAGTGAATATTTACCTCTTTACTGAATACATTGCTTTGGTCACATGTGAACATTAACTAGGACTCTGTCGGATATTATGACAGAACAGTAATTAATTTTCATGCAGAATATCCAAATCCAATCCATGTGCATTATCTCATTTGACTTTCACAATGATTAAGTCACTCCATTTTCTCCAGATCAGCTCAACCACCCCAGAAACGTGGCTGCCTTCATTCTAGGCAAATTTAAGGGGCATTAGTTAAGGGCTCCCTATATTCCCCCCAAATATTTTTGCAACCGGCTCACAAATGCATGACGTCTTTTCCTAAGAGGTAAATCTTTCATTCCACAATTAGAGAAAAGCCCAAACAAAATGTCCATGAGACAGGTAAGATGTTCGTCAGTTTCACATGCACGCCTGAAAGCAATGTAGTAACTAAGACAGGCTCCATTAAGACAGCCTGATGATGAAAACATCACTAAATATGCTTCCTCGTCTGTAAAATGGAATCATCATTATGCATTATCTCTACCCCATGTGTTTGCCCAAGTTTTCTTTTTGTTTTTTGTTTTGTTCGCTTTTGCTTGTTTTTCTTTTCAGGACCACACCTGCAGCATATGGACATTCCCAGGAAAGGGGTTGAATCAGCACAGCAGCTGCCAGCCTACACCACAGCTCACAGCAAGGCCAGATCCTTTAACCCATCGAGTGAGGCCAGGGATCAAACCCTCCTCCTCACGGATACTAGTCGGGTTCTTAACCCACTGAGCCACAACGGGAACTCTGTCCAAGGGTTTTTTTTTTTTTTAATAGGATGGATTTATTTGAAGAAATATTATGACATATAAAAACTACATGAAATCTTAATTTCCATTCGTACAGTGGTAAATTTGATGTAATAATAATTTAAAAAAAAAATTTTAATCCAGAATGTACAAAGTGCTTTTAAAATCTAGAACGCATAAGGCACTGCACAGTTGGATCACTAAGTCAAATCAGTTGATAAGCCAACCTCACACAGCGCTTTGTGGCAGCCAGGACTGCAAACACTGTGTACACCTCAGGGAATGTTAGCTGTTCTTGCTCCCCTCCCTGGACGGATGCTCCCCAAGCTATCTGAGGGGAGGAGAGACATAGTCCACAGAGGATAAAATAACGCCAGAAGAATGAAGTTCCTATTGGACCAACAGGCCAAGCTTCCTGATTTTGCACGTTATTTGGTGGCCAGACAAGGGCCAGTGAGTCTGACTCACAGGGGGAAGCGATGCAGCAGTCCACCACCAGATGGCAGCATAGAGCCACTGCCATTTCACCCTTGGGCAGCGTTGCAGCTTCATGATGCTGGACTGCTTACATGTTCCAAAGAATTGGGTTCACAGATAAGGAAATAGGAGTTATATCAGCCAGACTCCGTTTACCGCACCATCTAAGACCTGAATATTGATATTCCTAAAATCCCATTTCCATCATCCTTCCTTCACTCCACCTTCTTGCTGTCCTTGAAAATGTAGAATAACTAGTAAATCTGATTTACTGCAAAAAAGAACCACTCTAGGAGTTCCCGTCGTGGCGCAGTGGTTAACAAATCTGACTAGAAACCATGAGGTTGTGGGTTCGATCCCTGGCCTCGCTCAGTGGGTTAAGGATCTGGTGTTGCCGTGAGCTGTGGTGTGGGTTGCAGACGCGGCTCAGATCTGGCGTTGCTGTGGCTGTGGCATAGGCCGGCAGCTGCAGCTCCGATTAGACCCCTAACCTGGGAACCTCCATATGCCGCGGGTTGGGCCCTAGAAAAGGCAGAAAGACCCCCCCCAAAAAAAAAGAACTACTCTACAACCAAAGTGAAGAATTGCAGGGTGCACCCTGCAGCAAGAATTTTAGCTGTCCTTTCTAAACCCATGGTGATCATGGTTAAAACTTTCATTACAACAAAACACCATTTGCTGTGCTTACCAGCACCACCAGTAAGAAGCAAACCATATTCTGACAAGAGTACTTCGAAAACAAAGATGCCACAGAAATCCAATTGCTTTCTTGCTGAAAAGTCAAGCATTGTGCCATCAACATCTTTCAGGTTAATTTTTAGATCCTGAATACTTCTAAATGGATTCATATGAAGAAAGTATATTGCATTCCCAAACCTACAGTCGTTATGAATTTTCATTGTTAAGCTAAGCAAACAGATCATTTTCCTTTATAGCCACTAATAGAAATAACATTGCAGTGATCTATCTGAGATTAAAATGATATAGGACCACCATTCTGAATCCATTCATTTTTAATTGAGGCCAAGCAAGTCATTCAAGGAGAATTTCACAGATAGACAAAATGTTTCCCAAATGCTATAATTTACATTAGGTGCTTAGATTTTGTCAACAGATGTGAAAAAAAATATGTATCCAAATGATTCCATAGAAGCTATACATTAGGCAGAAGCTGAAAAGAACAAGTTTATATTGCTCACCTCCCTGATTACCTATACCTGGTATTTTCCCCTAATTTACTTTTTTTTGTTGTGATAGAACCTGGCCCAGTATTGTAGTTATGTTCACAGGCCTTGTGTCTGTAGGTACCCCTAAATTAAATGTGAACCTGTGCTAATTTTTATTTAAATTTAAATTTTTTATTTATCTATTTCCAAAGATTTCTTTTAATAATGACACTATATGGAGCTGAAGTCAACAAAAACACCTATTATTTCAAATATGTAGCCTTAGCCTAATGTTAATATCACCAGTAATTAACCTTATCAGTGGTATTAACAAACCTCATGGTGGGTCTCCTCCTATGGGCACACTGAGAAGGTCAGAACGGCTCTTAGGTTGGACTCCTTCCCAAAAAAGCACCATCAGAATCCAATGGTGGGGAAATCACAGATAACCCCAAACTGGGGAACACTGTGCCAAAAAGTGGCTTGTCCTCTTTGAAAACGTCAGTCATAAACGCGAAAGGAGAAACCGGTCCAGACGAAAGGAAAGGAAAGGGATGTGAAACAAAACACATGCTCCTGGATTGGATCTTGAACCAGGAAAAAAGATGTTATATAGGCCACTACTGGGACAACTGGTAGAATTTGGATAAGATCTATAGATGAAATAATAATAAGGTATCAATGTAAAGATCTCTGATTTTGACAGATGTACATGGTTGTCGAAGTGGGTGTCCTTGTTCTTAGGAAATATACACAAACTATTTAGGGGTAAAGGGCAATGTACTCTCAAGTGATTCAGAAAGAATATATAATTTCCACATGTCAGGAGAGCGAGGGGTGCCAACATCGCAAACATCAACAATTGGTGGATTTATGTGAATAGGATATCAAAGTCCTTTGGACCATTCTTGTAACTTGTTCGTTTGAAATTGGTTTCAAAAGGTAGTCATTTTTAAAAAATGGTAGCCAGAAAGTTGTTCCAGGCTAAGATCCAGTAAAGTATTATTCTTTTACTTTATCCATTTCTTAATGAAATAACATGTATCAAGACCAAAAAAAAAAAAAAGGAAATATGTAAAAAGAAAGTAAAATCACCCAAAATGCACCTCCCCATCCCACAGGTGTTCCCATGACTCCAGGTTTCCTCCCCTGTGCTTGCTGTCACCCTCCCTGTGGCTACCACCCTCTGGTCCAAGCCTCTGTCACCTCTGGCAGAAGACGGGGGTCCCCGTGCCCACCTGTGCCCTCCCCGTCTCTTCTGACTATGCTGTGTTCTTCTCTTCTGTGTTTCGTACTTTCCACAAAGTTGTATACATTTGAAAAAAAAAAAACTCACAGAAGGAGAGATTTGGGCAAAATGCATCATGAGGTGTCTGGCTGAATATCTTAGCATTTGAAGACATTCAAATTTTATTCAATCCCAGTAAAATCCCTTCTACTCTCACTCATCCCTAGAGCTCACCAACTATCATATTGAAAAGGAGACCAAGAGCCCCAGCTCTACTTCTGTCCTCCCCCCTCACAATAAGGTGCATACCCGGGCCTTTCTGAGTCCAGGCACTGCATCCAAATCTCAGATCAGATTGGGCTCCACTCTCGAGTGAGCCAGGACCTCCTGGGTCCCTCCAAAATCTGCAGGTCAAGGGTTGGGCCCCTTGTTCCAAGCATTACTTTGCCATTAACCAACTGGAGGCTTTTGGAAAACTGTATCATCTCTCCTGTCCTCAATTTTCAATTAAGCAAAACCAAGGCAGGATTCAGTAAATTGTTTTTTTTTTCTTTTCTTTCTTTTTTCTTTTTTTCTTTTTTTTGTCTTTTTAGGGCTGCACCCACAGCATATGGAGGTTTCCAGGCTAGGGGTTGAATTGGAGCTGCAGCCGCTGGCCTATGCCACAGCCACAGCAACGCAGGATCTGAGCTGCCTCTGCGACCTATACCACAGCTCACGGCAACGCCGGATTTTTAACCCACTGAGCGAGACCAGGGATCGAACGCATGTTCTCATGGATGCTAGTCAGATTTGTTTCCACCGAGCCACAATGAGAACTCCAGGATTTGATAAATTTTAAAATCACTTTTAGTCCTGAAAGACTGCAATCTGTGATTCTGTAGCCAGGAAAAGGAGAGACAATTGCCTAGAAGAGTTTTGAAATGCAGTGGAATAAAAGAACGATGACCACCACAGGTTTATTTTAGAACTTAGATGCAGGGGATGAAAGAATAAGTCCCCTTACACACATTGATGGAACAGAATTAGGCAATGAGAGGCTGACAATTGTACAACAAGATGATTAATGACTTAATAATGAGATTTGACCATGACTCTCACCAGCTCTGTGACAGACACATCTCCAAATGCTGTAATTAAATATCTCAGAGACCAAACTCTAGCCATGAGTAAGCTTTTCTTCCTTTGTACTTTCAGTAGCTTGGGAAGCAGAAGAGTCAGTTTTTAGGTCACCACATCAATGATTCTCCAAGCACCGAACACAGGTCTAGAGTAGAGACCAGAGCATTTCAGAGCGAGAAGGGAAGCGCTGAGGACCACAACCCGACTGCTGAGTTAGGACATGAGGAAAGGAAAGACCAGGCTGGCTGGTGACCTGTCAAAGGTCACACGGGGTGGTGGCTCACTTCCAAAACGCTCGACTGGGTATCTCGCTGCCATGGGTGCTCGTCTGTGAACACTTCTCACTGCGCCGGGCTGGTCTCGGGAGCATCTACTGAAGCTGTGGCCAGGCTCCACTTCTGACGTTGATTCCCACACCCTACCCCTGGGACGGTCAGGTCTGGGAGGTCACATACAAGGAGGCCATTTGCAGTACTGGGGTCACCCCGGGGATGGGGTCCAAGACGCACACCTTCTGCCTCCCTGATGTGGGTCCCTCTGGTGACCATCCAACGGCTGCAGGCGAACGGAGTCGCACATCGCTCCAGGGCTGCAGATCTCCATCAATGATTCTGCAGAACTGCGGAACGCGTGAAAGCCAGTCCGTGTTCTGAACTCAAACTAACACGTTAAAGAAAAAAAAGCCAGTCTACCTATAGGAACACCCACCAATGTGTCTCTGGCATGGGTTTGCCCAAAAAAGTAAAGATAGAGTTACCGGGAACTCCATGATAGAAGTTCGCTCCCGGCATTACGGCTACTAGCAATAATAAAGACGGCCTTCGTTCCCGGACCTGGCGACGGCAGTTTCCATTTCGTCAAGCGATGGAACAAAACAGACAAGCATGAGGCCTTAGGCTGGCCTTGCACCAAGCCTTCTACCGTGCCTCCTGGGTTCATGTCTAGTCTCTGGCAAGGCTGGAGGAGAGCCGTGCTCTTCCGCTTCAGCTGCTCTGTGCAGGGACCACGCTCCAAAGCCTTGGCCACAGAGATGGCGCCAGCCGTCACCAGCCCCTGGCAACATTTTCTCATGGAAACAGATATCACATTTTGCATCCAGTAGAGGCATCTTCGGGACAGACAAGAGTGTCATTTCTTGAATCTGTCAATTAAAAAAAAACCTCCCTTATCATCTGGAAGGTTTTTGTTTGTTTGTCTTTTTAGGGCCACGCCTGCGGCATATGGAGGGTCCCAGGCTAGGGGTCCGATCAGAGCTACAGCTGCTGGCCTCCACCACAGCCACAGCCACGCAGGATCCGAGCCGTCTGTGACCTATACCACAACTCGTGTCAACGCCGGATCCTTCACCCACTGAGTGAGGCCAAGGATCGAACCCGTGTCCTCATGGATGCTAGTCAGATTTGTTTCCTCTGAGCCACAACAGGGAATCCTGGGAGATTTTTTTCCTAATGTGATTCTACGCTTTTCCAGGTCTCTCAGACTCTTTTGTAATCCACCATATTCCACAGGAATGAAAGTGATCCCTCACAGATTCAAAAGCTTGAGAATTCCTAGCCTAGAAATGTGGACTGAGAAGGACAAAGGCCGGAGGTGGGCGTTCAAGAGACTCTACGGGCTAATTTGAGGGCGTCCACAGGGAGGGAAAGTGAAGCGCTAGGGGATGCAATCTCCATATTTTCTGGCAATCAGACCTGAACCTGCATCTCTGTTCTTTAACATAGCGGCCACAGAAGCTCAGGGACATCACTTCGCCCTTTCAAATCTCATTGAGATCAAGTTCGAAAACAAGCATGAACTAAACAATCAGTACATTTCCGATATCTATGCTTATGATTGTGATTATCACTGTTACTATTATCACACTGCTAGGAAGGCCATGGCACACACCAGTTAGGTTCTGGGTTCTGAAATTGCCTAAGTTACCACCCTGGCACCAGCCCGTGCTCATTATGTGTCTCTGAGCAAATTATCTAACCTCTCAAGTCACAAGTTTTTCTTCTTTAATATACGGATGAAGGTTGTCATGAGAAAAAAAAATGCAATGTATCCACAAAAGTACATGGCCCAGTGCCTGGTGTGTAGGGAAGATTTACAAATATTGCTATGATTAATGGAAGAGCAGTGGCAGCCGTCGCGGTAGTAATGTGGCATTATTTGGGAGACAACTTGTAATTATTAACAGTGGAATACCTCTGAAAAATGTTCTTGGCAGAATTAATGTTTCCATCTTTGACTGGAGCTCCTTACAAATACCCATCTTCTCTGAACAGCACAAGAACCTTTGAAAGAATGTTCTGGGCGAGCCGGGAGGGCACGGCATCCAGTAACATGTAGCTGGAGAAACATTTTTTTTCCCTCCTGAACGGATGTGTTAAAAATCTTTCTTCTGCTACTTTAATAGTCGGGAATGCTAACACAAACAATGATAATTCCTGCCAATATTTATAATATAAAACTTTGAGTATTTTAAGTACTTCCCGAAGTCAATTTATTCTCAGGAGGGACTACTGAAGTTCCCGCTGTGGCGCAATGGGATCGGTGGTGACTTGGGAGCGCTGGGACACAGGTTTGTTCCCCCGTCTGGCACAGTGGATTAAGGATCCGGCATTGCCGCAGCTATGGCTTGGGTCGCAGCTGCGGCTCAGAGCTGGTCCCTGGCCTGAGACCTCCATATGGTGTGGGGCAGCCAAAAAAGAAAAAAGAGAGAGAGGTGCACTGGGTTTTGAGTTGAAACAAAACCAAACATACTGTATGTTAAATGCTCCTCCATCTACTGTCTTGGATAGAATATTACAGCCCTGGACCATGGCTGAATATTTTTTCATCTGTTTCCTCATCCATGAAAACAGGAGCCTTAGCCGCTGCCATTCTGTCTTCCGAGGAGATCAGAGGAGGAAAAACTTGGATCCAAGTAAAACTGAAGTCACTGTACAAATTTAAGTTGTTCTGTTTTCAAAATGTGAGCTCACTCCCCTACACAAACGCTGGTCCTTGGGTTTTGTTTGTGCTAACTGAAAAACAGCTTCTTTGGCTGGCACATTTCCCCCACCATCCGGGCCTGAGTTTGGCTCTCAGAAAGAAGGGACAGGCCGTCTCCTAACTTGCTGGGAGGTTTTCAGATGCACACCCATCTCCGCTGGAAACAGGGAGGCCGTGCTTCTGCCCGCACGGTCTTTCCCAGGCTCCTTAGCAGCGTTACCAGGCGTTCTCAGAGCTGTGCACAGGCCAAAGAGTATATTGACATGATAAACCACAATAGACTTGGGTGTTTAAAGTCAAAAATACACTTTTAAAAATATAAGTACTTAAGTTGGCTGCTTGAGCAATAATACCTGGGCGCCGAAGTGAATTTGTTTATAAACCACCAAGTATACTCTTTCTTAATATTTTGCACCAAAAGCAAGGAAAATGGAAAGGGGAAAAGCACAACGCCGGGGGACATTTCCTCGTGAGTACAGGATGGAACAACTGCAGCCTGGAGCCGAAGTCTATGGCGAAGGCCGCGAAATCCCAACAGTCTCTGCAAGTAAGTACGCTGCAGATGAAAAGTAAATGGGCCTTTATGCGCCCAGCTCTGTCTGCCTTACACGTGGCCTTCACAGCTCCTGTATTCTGCTTCCCGATGTCCAGAAAAGCTGTTGCAAAAGAATCTCCCAGACGTGGGGGCAATCTGCAAAGAGTCGAGGGCCTATTTTCCGCTGAGGGGCGGTGGACACGCAGACCTCCTCCCCTCCTGGGTTCCACACAGGTGCCATCCGCCCCCCCACCCCCACAGGGTCTCTGTTCCTTTCATTTGAGTGCAATGTTGTGAAACATTCTGACTTGAGCCGCCTCATGCGTGGGTGGGACCCCTAGGCGGACCTGCAGGGCAGAGGTGTTTGCTCACTTTCGGTTCATTCGTCCCCAGCAGATTCTGGGAAGTGATATCTTCCTATTTACTGAGGTTTCTGGTCCCAACTTGAAACATGAAGCCCTGTTAAACCACCATCAGGGGTGGTTCTTGGTCGTGTCCTGTCCACATGCAGTCGCTCAGGTCATCGCCCCCGGGGGGTGGCCCTGGGGAGAGCTGGGAATTTGACACAGCACTGCCCGCCCCATGTCTCCTGAGCCAGTTCTTGGTCCAGGGGTGGGAGCTGGGGAGCAGGGCTGTGCTCTGGAAATGCTCAGAACTTGGTCAGAGGTGGCCACATTCTCCCTCTGGCTTAGACCAGCCTCCACTGTGGAGACACGGATTCATCAGGTTTGCTCGCCTCTTGTCAGAGGTGAAGGTCCAATTATTACCGTGTTTAACACAACACCCCCCCCCCCCCAACCCCAGCCAGGACAGGGGACAGTGTGTTTTCCTCAGAGGGAAAGAAGCGTTTCTTCCCTCTACCTGAGATTGCAGTACTCCAACCTCAAATTAGCATCCTGATGGCTTTTCACTAGCCACTGACCACTGCTTGAGCATGAGAACACAGTGTCCCGTCCTGGAAGAAAGTGAGAAATCGAGGCAGCCATGGAGATGCCTGGACTGACCTCTGGAAGCAATTAACCAAATCCCTTATTTAGGAGCTTAGAATGCCCTGGGGAAGAGGGATTTCTTCCAAGGTGTTTAGCACTCTATAGATAGATCCAAAATCGGAAGTGGTTTTGAATCCAGAAACTCCATGCATAGCCTTTTAGTTTATGTACGACCTCAGCGCTGACTCCTTGACATGTGGTTTTAGAGCCCAAGGCACACACTCATTGCCCTGCCCTCTCTGTTGTCCTTGGCTGTGGGACCCTGGGAAGTTTCAGCACTACTTTTACACTGTGCATTTTCATTACCTCAATAAATGTGATTTCCAGGTTCTTTCGATGCCTACTCTTGCTCTCATGCTCTCCCAGGGACACCTGTACGACCTCTTTAACCTCCACATCCTAAAACAGGAGGAATGAGCTTCATGGCCCCTGACCTTTGCATACTCAACACATCCACATCCTGTCTCTGATGCTCATGACTCCTCATCCCTCTTCTCTTGCCTTAGTGGTCTTTTTGTTCACAACAGTTTGACCTTTCTAATGTACTATCTAGTTCATTTATTGTGTTTGTTGCTCATTCAGTCTGTCTCTCTGCAATCATGTAAGTCCCTTGAGGGCAACAGGTCTTCCCCTACTTTGTTCAGTAATGAATCTTACGTTTCAGGGACCGTGTAGCACATAGTAAGTATTCAATAAGTCTTTGCTATACAAATGAATAAATTTGAAAGACAGGTACTTCTCTAATGCTCAGGTCATAAAACACACTCTACAGACTGCTAAACCTCTTCTCTGCTTATCTTTCCCATCTCTATGTACAAAACTTTGGCAACATTTTAAACTTCGTCCATGTCTTTCTTCTACCTCTCCCCACACTCCCTGTAGCCTAGCATTTTTATCTAACCCAACACTGCTATTCCTTTGGTCCAGTCTGACCCATATTTTTCAAAGAGCCTCATGTCTCAATTATAAAGCATTCTTGCCTGCTTGTTCACCCTTCTAAGTAAATCCATCTCATCATCTGTTTTATTATTTAGAGAAATATCAAAAACTTCAGAGCCAGGCACATTTCAGGAGAAAGGTCTCTATCAAATTAAGGTAATTGTCTACCTTTGTAAACATGCTACTGTCTTCTTGGAGACTACTGGTGCCAAATCATACACTCTTATGCAGCTGGCCCTCACCCTTAGAGATACCCAGATAGTAAAATTACTATAATTAGTTTTGCAATCACTCAGCACTAAAGAATTCTTACTCAAGACTGGGATGCTATTTTGAGACTACAAGGAGCTCAACAGGGAAGCAAATGGTATTGATCTATTATTCTAGTAAAGAAAAAACGAAGCATAAGATCTCTGATTTTCAAAATTTAATCTCCTTGAATGAAGATCCCATGAGTATATTTTACCTTTCCTTCTCAAAAGGCAGGGGTACAGAATAAAAATAGCAAATATTTACTAGGACTTCCTATGGTCTAGTTCCTGCGCCAAGTTTACAGACATCATCTGAATCAATACCCACATGAACTGTAAAATGTTGGCACTCTGCAGTTGCAGAACTTGAGACTAAGTAATTTATCCAAAGAGCACAGCTCAGGATAGCTTAGAATGGCCAGTACAAAGCAGAACGCTTGCTTCTAACCACAAACTACACCCCCCCCCCATCCCTTATTTCCTCTGCCTTCCTCATCTTCTTCCCACTCCCATACCATAATGACAAATGAAGGGGTTTCTAAAGAGATACAGGTAACTGACCCAAACATAAACTCTCTTATGCAGGATACCAGCCCATGAGGCTGTGAAGGGCTGGAGCTGTGCCCTGAGGGGAAATGGGACTCAGCAGAATTAACTAGGCTGGGTCTTGCTGTTCTTGTTGTTGTTTGGTCTTGTTTTCCCAAGACGTAGAGAAATATAGTCTATGGAGGTTGTGAAAGACATTCTTCAAAAGCGGGAATTACAAACAGAAGCCTGTCAAGGCTCTGGAATGCCGTTCTACAGGATGACATCTCCATTTAAAGGGAGAGGCGAGTGGTGAGACGATGATTCTAGCTGCCAAGTCCTTGAGCCATAAATTGAAAACACCCCCATCCCATCCACAAGTCCCCGCATCTTCAAGGTAGGGGTGTGTGTGTGTGTGTGTGTGTGTGTGTGTGTGTGTCGGGAGGGGCTTCAGCTTCACCTTTTCATCCAGGGAAGAAACCTACTCTGCAGATGAGCCAGGCCCCTGCCCTGTTCTTCATGACAAAGAGCACGGTCATCTCTAACAGGACCTCAGGGCAGGTGGACAGGGCACATTTTAAAAGACTTCTCAGAGGCAATGAACATGCCTGGTAGGTACAGCACAGGGACCTCTATCCGGTCTCCTGGAATAGACCATGATGGAAGATAATGTGAGAAACAGAATCCATCTACCTGTATGACTGGGCCATTTTGTTGTACAGCAAAAAATGGCACATTGTCAATCCACTATAATAAAACAATTTAAAAAGAATCATTCACAAATGTTGATTAATTCATCGATTTCCTCCGAGAGTATAAATTCTTGTTCCTTTTTTTTTTTTCTTGCTTTTCAGGGCTGCACCCGCAGCATACGGAGGTTCCCAGGCTAGGGGTCTAATCAGAGCTGTAGCTGCCAGCCTACACCACAGCCACACAGCAACCCTAGATCCAAGCTGCATCTTCGACCTATATCACAGCTCACAGCAACACTGGATCCTTAACCCACCGAGACCAGGGACCGAATCCACAACCTCAAGGTTCCTAGTCAGATTCGTTTCCGCTGTGCCATGATGGGAACTCCAAATTCTTGTCCCTCTTACGTCCCCTCCAGAAGCCTGTTATTTGTGTACAGACCTAGTAAGTACTAAATGGTGAAATGAACAGTAACTGGAAGACGGCAGTCAGGAGCTGCATAGGAAATGCAGGGGAGTCCACCGCAGGGGACCTGCCAGGGTCCAGGGTCCAGAGGTCAACTTCAGCTTCCAGGCTGCATGTCTCATCCTGCATCCTAGAGCCGGGAGTGGCTCCCTGGAGCTGGACTTCGGCTACACACGCCCACCTAACACACGTGTTTCTGAGGATGCCTTGTAAGCTGCAAGGGGCCGTACAAATACAAATGTCACAACGGTCTCAGCTTTTGCTATTTAGTGTGGGATGTGACGTGGACAACCACCGTCTACAACCAGGGACAAAATGACAGGCACCAGCACCCAAGTATGGACAGGGTGGACCTGAGCCGCACTGATCGGGAAGGCCCTGGCGGGGAGGGGGAAGAGACGCTTTGGGAACAGGAACAGGGTGGCACCAGAGATGTCCGGGTGAGACAAGGCCAGGCCATCTCTGAAGGATGCCGCCGAGGACAGCTTTGCAAGTGAGGAGGAAGGACAAGGCCCCTGCTCCTGGGCAGAGGCAAGATCCAGTCCACATAGGTGTTACTTCTGCATTGTGCCCTGAACACCCATGCTAATAATTCTGGGTGACTGGTAAATATTTCCTGCTCTTATAACCTGCCCCCTGTCTGCAATATGAATTTTCTTGTACTTGCTCTTCTTAGCAGAGATTTCTGGTCTACATGAAGCAACTACGACATAGGCAGAGCGTCAGAAGAAAATAAGGAGAAAACATTCTGGGGCAAATTACATAATCGACTGTAAAAGTGGGGGAGGGAAAGAAGACTGATAATCAGTTTGGCTTTTTGCAACCTCTTCAAGCAGAAACGGAGGTATTTTTTTAGAGGGATTGCAGCGGGGTGGGGGTCGTCAAGTAAGACGACTGCAGTAGTTCATGCAGTTTTCAGGATAGACCGAAAATTAGCGAGGCTTTCCTGACTACACAGAAGACCACTATTTTTATCAATGCATTTCACACATTACCTACTTGCATGACACATGTGAAACTGCTTTGGGTTTCAGGTCAACCTGTAGGAGAGTTAGAGCATTTTCATTTTTTTTAAGGGCATTTTTAAAAAGACATATTCACAGTACGAAATGAGTAAGGAACCTGCCCAGGAATGCACAGACCATCAGTGGCAGAGCCCAACCTCAAACCTGCCTATCCTGACTCCAAATGCAGTACTATTTCCTCATCACGTTGTATTTCACTTGCGGGTATTACGTGGGGTTTGGAACCTCTGCTTTCATTAGGGACGATCTTACCCCCTCTCCCCATCAGTGCCCTGCCCCTGTGAAGCCCAGAGCCGGCGAAGGACCCTGACTTTCTTCTTTCTCTGGGAGGACGCTCAGGGAGCGGGGGAATCTGCCTTGGTACCAAACTGCCTATCTGTGCCTCTGAACAGAGTGACAAAATGAAGGGTGAGGCTGAGTGCACAGATGCAGGGAAGCTGTGTGGCTGTGCTTTTGCAGGCCAGCAGGTTCCTAAGGCAGGCTAAAGGCTCTCCTAGAAGCAAGCGGGGTTCAGGAGACGCTTGTGCAACAGCTCTGCTGGGGCAGAGGCGGAGCCAGGATCCCCAAGAGAAGTCACCTGCCAGCCCCGGGCCCTTGCAGTGGCCACCCTGAGGTCCTGGGCTTCAAGCAGACATGACCAATTGCAGAGTCCGCTCCTGATGCTGACACCTGCATCCTGATGCTGACCACCTGTCTGGAAGGCCATTCTATGTTTACGACTGGAAAGCAAACCAGTCCACCTCTTTCAGTCTCCTTTTCAGAATAAAGCATTTCACACTTAAGCAACATTTCTCTTCTTCTGCAAAATAAATTGAAAGGTGAAAAATTAAAAGCATGCCTCAGTAATTTTATGTGCCTAACCATACATCCAATTACATGAATTCACAGAGTGAGGGCCACTGCGGAGATGGGAGGGAGCTGGGTGGAGTGAGATGGGCCTTGGGGGGACAGGTGGCAGAGATGCAGGGCACTGGAGCCGTGAGATACCCAAGATGCTGGCCACAGGGCAGGATACCCAGGGCAGTGGCGACTCTGCAGGAAGGCCCTGCAACTGGATGGAGAGACAGATGTGCTCACGTCTGTCTCTCTCACCGAGGTCGAAGGTCCTGGAGGACAGAGCCTATATCTGTGTATTCAAAGATCCACCTCCCCAACGTTCTCGAGACTGCACCCTTCACAAACGTGGCCAGTCCAAAGGAAGGAATGTGGATGTTTATCCCTAGGTTATGGCTGGGCTTGGGGACTAAGCGGGGCCTTGCTGGATGTGCACTTTAGGAAGATCCTCCAGGCTGCAGCCCAGAGGGGGAACCAGGTTGAGGCAAGAACTTCCGAGGGACGCGGTTTAGCCGGTTGCAGTGATCCAGGATCCTCGTAATAATCGCCCTGTCTCAGCGCCTCCAGAGTCATCCCTCTCAACACAAACTGGGCCCACTCCACCTCCAACCCCTCACAGTCTTCCTCTTGTTCAGAATAAAGCTCAAGTCCCTGGAACGGCATTCGAGGTCAATCGTAATGTAAGCCTGGCTGCACCTGTTCAGAGCCCAACACTCTCTTCCGCTTCCGCTGGTTTCAGTCAGTAAGAAGAATGGGCCCCAGAATTGCGCCTCCACACCCCTTCCCATGTCTGTCAAGGCTACTCACCCTCTGGGAGTTTGCTCTGCCCTCCCACCACCCCCAGGCTCGTCGCTCTCTGAGCAGAATCAAACTCTAACAGTGGTCCTTGTACCTGGATTCACTTAATATTTACTGGACACCAGAAACCACAAACAAAAAGACTGATCCATTTCATTACCTTAAAATGTAAAACACTGCACAGGAATGAGAAAACCAAGTTCAAAGAAAAATGGGAAAAACTCTACTGAATACTTATGACAAAGCGGCAATCTCCTTATCCTACCAAGGAGCCCACAAATGATTCACACCAACGATTGGGAAAAATGGGCAAAGTTAAATACATCCATTCTATTTCTCAACTATAAAAATGGGAAGGAAAAAAAAAAAAAAAAAGGATCAAGGTTTCAAAGTGCCCAGTGGACTGAGGAACACATCACTCACAGGCTTTGCTTCCGGGAGTAGGAACGCTGTGCTTCCTGCCGGAGGGTGATGTGCCAATTCCTACAAGATTCAAGACACTGAAACCTTTAGCCTAGAAACTCCACTCTTAGAAATGTATCATAAAGATAAAAACAGAACAAGCAAAGAGTGCAGCTGTGACCTCGTTTCTAATAGTGAACCCACCGATGGGAGAGATTGGCTCAACGATGACGGTGTATCTGCACAATGAAAGAGCTGGAGTAAATCAGTAACTTCTCACAGAGAATTCTTCCAAATTGTGGCACTAAGTGAGAAGCCAACGACCTTCGCTGATGCACTGTGCTGTTCCCTTCGTGCAACACAGACAAGTGAACACAGATATGCTCGTACATGCAGGCAAGCCTTGAACACGTGACACTGGCTGCTTTGGGGCAGATTTATGATGCACTCCCTCTCGCACTGTTTGAAACTGCATGATTTTCAATTTTAAAAGCCCCCCCCCCCCCCCCCCCCCCCCCGATACGGAGGCAGCTATTGACCGTTTATAACACACCAGAGGCTTCCCAGGCTCATGGACATGACCATGAAGGGTGCTGCATGTATTTCTGAGGAGCTTTCAGAGATACAGTGATTCTCAGAGGAGGGCTTTCACTTCCTCTGAGATGCACAGAAACGCCGTCAAAGGCCTTCCACAGTTTGTTAGTTTTTAGTTGCTTTCAGGGGCCTGCCTGACTCCCAAATTTCTCAAGGCACCTGCTCACATCCACAGTTAGTTTATCAGCTTCGCCTCTCCGAAGCAGAATCCTGGAAAGAGAAATCCAGAGGAGGAATGTTTAACAGTGGTGATGAGGAAGACCCTGCCCCAAGCAGCAAGACACGATCCCGAACAAGTGGGTTACAAGAAGAGTATCCTGATGTTGGCAGGCTGTGTATGAGGTATAAGAAGTTAAGAAATTACCGAAGACACATTTAGAACTCAACAGCATTGCCTGGGTGGAGCCATACTGTGATTATATAAGTTAAGACTTTGCTGATCCCAAACCCCCAATTTGTTACACAACTACAGTAACAATCATCAAAGCTACACCATCACTACAAAACTATAACAATCAAGTCAGCAAGGTGCCCGCATAAGGAGAAATATACAGATCAATGGACTAGAACTTCAAGTCCAGAAATCGACTCTCACAAATACAATCAACTGGTGTCCGACAAAGGTGCCAAGTCAATTCAGCAGGAGAAATCAGCCTTTTCAAAAAAAGATGCATAAACAACTGGATGGCACGTGTGCAAAGGAATGGGGCCGGACCACTTCACGCCGCATAGAAAAATTAACTCAAGATGGATCAAAGATCTAAATGTGGAAGCTAAAACCATAAAGTCCTAGAAGAAACCTAAGTGTAAATCTTTGGGCCTTTTCTTAGATATGTTACCAAAAGCTACAACAACAAAAAATATACTGGACTTCATCAAAATTGAAAGCCTGCACTTCAAAGGACACCATGAAGTAAAACTACAACTCACAATACAGAAGACGAAATTTACAAACCATGTGTCTTACAGGGGACTTGCATTCTAGATACAAGGATCCTGTAAAGGATTCTGACAACTCAATAATAAAGATATACAACCCCGGAGTTCCCGTCGTGGCGCAGTGGTTAACGAATCCGACTGGGAACCATGAGGTTGCGGGTTCGGTCCCTGCCCTTGCTCAGTGGGGTAACGATCCGGCATTGCCGTGAGCTGTGGTGTAGGTTGCAGACGCAGCCCGGATCCCGCGTTGCTGTGGCTCTGGCGTAGGCTGGTGGCTACAGCTCTGATTGGACCCCTAGCCTGGGAACCTCCATATGCCGCGGAAGCAGCCCAAGAAATAGCAAAAAAAAAAAAAAAAAAAAAGAGAGAGATATACAACCCTACTTAAAAATGAGCAACGGCTCTGAAGGACCATTTCTCCAAAGGAGAAATTCGCGTGGCCAGTATGCACATGAAAAGATGCTGAGCATCACCAGCCATCAGGGAAATGCAAATCAAAACCACAGTGAGGAGATTCTGTCATGGCTCAGTGGTTAACGAATCCAACTAGGGACCATAAGGTTGCAGGTTCCATCCCTAGCCTTGCTCAGTGGGTTAAGGATCTGGCGTTGCCATGAGCTGTGGAGTAGGTGGCAGATTTGGATCGGATCCAGTGCTGCTATGGCTTTGACATAGGCCGGTGGCTACAGCTCCAACTAAATCCCTAGTCTGGGAACCTCCATATGCCATGGGAGCAGCCCTAGAAAAGGCAAAAAGACAAAAAAAAAAAAACCAAAAAAAACCCCACAATGAGATACCAACTCAAGCCCAACAGGATGCCTGTAAACAAAGGCAGATAATAACTGTTAATGAGGAGGTGGAGAAATTGGAACTCTCATACCTTATAAAATGGTGCACCCAATTTGGAAAACAGTTTGTGGCAGTTTGTTGGTTCCTCAAAAGGCTAAACAGTTACCATATGATCCAGCAATTCAACCACTAGGTACATATTCAAAAAGAAATTAATATCAACACAAAAACTTGTATACAAAGGTTCAAGAAGTAAGTAATTCATCTCATTCATCTCATAAGACAATCAATAAGTGGAAACAACCCAAATACCCATCAAGTGATGAATGTGTAAATTAAATGTAGCCTATCCATACAAAGGAAGCTTATTCAGCATTAACAACCAATGAAGTAAGTATTGATACATGCAGAGCAGGAACAAACCTTGAAAACAGGAGGCTAAGTGGAAGAAGCCAGCCACAAAAGACTCAGGTTGTCTCCTGCCACTTATGTCAATGTCCAGAACAGGCAATTCTAGAGACTGAAAGTAGTCGAGCAGATGCCTCAGTGTTGGGGAAATGGGGGGTGGGGGTGGGGGATGATGCCTTGAGGAAATGGCAGTGAGCTAAGAGGTACAGGGTTTCTTTCTAGGGTGAAATCCTCTAAAACCAACTTTGGGGGTGGCTGCGCAACTCTGTCAATGTACTAAAAGTCACTGCACTGTACACGTTAGACAGATGTACGTGGTGTATAAACTGCATCTCAGTAAAGCTATCTTAAAGAACAAGAGCTAGGCCAGGACAAATAGCTACCAGATGAATGCCGATGCTAGCTGGTACATTTAAAAAGGTGACGTTAAAATTCCAACCCTTAAACAAGCTTCGTAGTACCGAAATGCTTCTTACACAGTATGTATTAAGTTCTTGTCAGATCCTATTTTATTTTTTTAATTTTTAATTTTTTGTCTCTTCTAGGGCTGCACCCACGGCATATGGAGGTTCCCAGGCTAGGGGTCAAATCCAAGCTGTAGCCGCCGGCCTACGCCACAGCAACTCAGGATCCAAGCCACGTCTGCGACCTACACCACAGATCACGGCAACGCTGGATCCTTAACCCACCGAGCAAGGCCAGGGATGGAACCCACAACCTCATGGTTCCTAGCCGGATTCGTTAAACCACTGAGCCACGACAGCAACTCCACTCAGGTCCTATTTTAATCCACCACTTTTAGAGCAATCAATACAAATCAAAAAATTCTGAAACTACTTTTATTCAAATAGAATCACATTTGAAAAGCAAGGACTTCTGGTTTAAAAGCACCTGATCTGCATTTTGGACTAAGACCAATGAGATGGACAGTTTACTGTCAGTGGCTATTAAAATAATACTCTTGCTCCAGGACCAGAGGAAGAAGAGACAAAAGCTATTTGCTTTTGTGACTTTCTATACACATTCTATTTGATCAAATAATGAACCTTTTATAAAACCACTCTGGAGATGAAACAAACAAGGTTTTAAATGGTGGTAGGAGAACTGCGGTCACCAGACTGCATATTCTCCCTTTTTTATCATGAAACGCTTCATCACTTGCAGAATCCCAAGCCCTACCTGTCCAGCTCACCTGCAGGAGGAAACCCTACTGCTAAGGGCATCACCTTTTCTTTCCGTTACTGTGGTTCAATGCTCTGCCTTCAGAAGGTTGTCCGGTATCCGTGGACTGCTCTGACTAGGCTTTTCCTTGAGGATATAAAATAAAGAAAGCCAGGTCTCTGGCATGCCATTTGAGACAAGCTGGCTGCACCTCTGCCTCCCTCTTAAAGCCAGGTGAAGCGAGAGAAGCAGAGGTCTTAGCAGCGCCTGCGAGCTGAGGCCCATCACGCGTATCCACCCTCGACTGTCTTCCAGTTTCTTCCCCTCCTCACCCTCGGGGGTAAAAGTATACAGACTTCTCTCCAAGGGGGTCCAGCCTTCCCTCCACTGTCACACCATCACCCACATCATTTCCCTTCCTTGGAAACATGGCCATCCTTCCACCCCCTTTAAGTCCTTCCCTGTCACTCCTTCCTTCTCCTTCGAGACCTAGCAAAAAAGCCCAGCCCCCATGCAGCCTTTCCTCACGCTCCTTTACCTTCAGGACGTCTTGGAAACTCATGACACAGCAGGGCCAGAAGCTGCTGGCCCTGAGCCCTGTGCTGAGAGCACACAGAGGACCCAGGGCTTCCCCTGTGGAATCTGAGGTCCATCTGGGAAAAGGCCTGGGAGGTCCTAGGACGCTATGGTAATCACTTATTAAACATATTCCTCCGCTGCTGTGTTAAATAAACCATTTTAATGCAAACGCTCAATAGGGCATCTTTCCCAGTGCTCCCAAGATCTCGTCTCTTTCTGCGGCCGTGGGCATAGGTGGCTTCACTCCGTTCTGCCTTCTCTGGAGCATGACAGAATTCTGTGTGTTGGAAGGAGAAAGAAGAAACCCAGATCAGTCAGGTACCAAGCGCTACCCATGTGCCAGTAATCTACTACCTTCTTCAAAAAGGAAATACAAAAACCAAGCTTGAGGGAAAAAAAAAAAAAAAAAGGTTCTAGGACCCCAGGTAATGTTTTCAGACTATTTTCAACTAGACAGAGGCGACCCTTCCCATAGGAGTATGTTAACTGCAGCTGAAGCGAGGATCTGCGTGGGACCTCAAGCACAGGAGCACCAGCCGTGGAGAGGGGCTACGGAGTAAGTGCCAACCGAAGCCAGCGTTCACCTGGCAAGAAAGGAAGCAGCTGGATCCAGTGCTCAGAGGAACAGGAATTACAGGCCAATGTCCTGGGAAAATGGGGCCACGGGTGGCGTGGGTGAGGAGGAGGCAAAAACGGAAGCCTGACTTGTGCTGGGACGGGGCGCGACACCCTCTCCAGGAAACTAAACTTGGAACGAGGCTACTGTTTTAGGGTTGCAGACACTTCTACCTGCAGGAAGACGCACCCTGTCAGAGCTGCTTCTTACGCCTGGAGCAGGACGAGGCAGCTGAGGAGCAGCCCGTATCCTTCAGGGCACATGGAGGATCAAGTCAGAGAGCCCTACTGAGGGAGGGGCTGGTGATGTCAGGCTTCACGGTCAAGCCTCAGAGATGACTTCTAACATAAAGGCAACCAGGTGGGCTCACCCAGAACTTCCGGCAGTTCTTGTACTTCAAGAAGTGAGTGGAACACCTTTCCTTGTCATAGTTATTTTCATCCAAACATCTGGCAGAAGCGTCAGATTCCTTAAATACGTAAGACAGGCATCATGTAAGAGGGGGAACCGCCATCTACAAAACAAACACACAAACCCCTGAAGCTGCTTCTCCCAGAGCAGGTAATATGAATTCATGCCTTTTTGTTCTTTTTAATGAACATATAGTGAACAAAAGTGGACTTATCTTTCCAACTGCTTGTGTCAAAGCACTGACTGAGATCGCTTAACCCCGTGATCCTTTGACAAAGAAGCTGAGGCACAGGCGACGTGCTCAGGTGAGAAGCCAGACCATCTCCTGCTCATCCAAGTTCGCACTGGGACTTGGAAGGTTTGGAGTGAAGGTAGCTGTGACATCCTATTAGGTCACTAAGAACTAGTCTACATCAAGGAAGCTTAAATTAACAACATTCACCTCAATGTATGGCTATCATTCACTCCACTACACAAGTAAATACACCTATTATGTAAGCCATTTAAATTGCCATCATTAATATCACTTCAAAACCAAAGTGAGCAACACAGGGCTATGAGTTCAAAGGAGGGCAGCTGCCTTTTCGAAATTAAATTCAAGGTGTCTGAACTGGAAGTAGACTGGATAACAAACTTCAAAGTGAGAGGTATGCTTCTGAGAGGTCAACTGAAGGAAAGTTTAAATAAAGGGGTAGGTAATCTGATCTACCTAAAGAGACTTAATAAAGTTGTTGAAACAGGCTTCATATATAGAACAAAGCTAATTTTCCATGCCAAATATTTTTGAATGTGTTTTTGGAAACTACACCCAGGATCAGGGAATGTAACTTTCACAGCACAGTCTGATGACTGGTTTGTTCAAGGGTGACACAAGTAAGAACTGCTAATGATACCAAATAAATGCCAATAAAAGCTTATTACTGCACTAAAACATTGTTTATATGATACCTTTGTGAAAATCTTTAGGCTTCAAATAGGCTAATTCAGTTATCAGCCTCTTACTCTCTTACTGGTCGCCTCAAGGACAAATCACTGACATCAAAGCATAAAGTTCAGTGACACTTTAAAAATACCTACTTTCTACCACTGCATGTTTGGACTATCTTATACATGCCTGTCGAGTATTACAGTGACAACTAAAAGCCTTTATGCTGTACAAATAAGGAAAACATAAAGAGATGAATCTTTGTTAGCCAAATTATGAATATTTAAAAATGCTCTAGCGAAATAAGGATATGCTGGTCAGGATTATTTTTTGTACAGAAATAACTTTATTCAAGAACTGCAGAAAGCCAATGGCCACAAAATCAGAAGCAGCCTGACACTCATAACAAACGAAAGCCACCAGCTTACCGACAAGCACGGATTCACGTCAGGATCCCTCATGCTCCGAGCCACCACCGGCATCCTTCTTCCTGCAGGCAGGTGTGTGTAGGGGGGGAGAGTTACCCAGTGATTCACACAGGAAATCTCATTAGCTCCACAAGTACTTGCGAAGTTAATTCTGGCATAATGCTTATATGGTAAGGAACGCCATATCCTGTGTATTTTTTAGAATAAACACTTGGATGTGATCCTCCTTTGCATTGTCACGTGTCTCAGCACAAAGGCCACGTTTAAATGATTTAAATGCATCTACAGAAATTTGATTACAACGTCCAGGAAGAAAGACAGTTCAACTCAAATTCAGTTTTAGTTTATCCCTATTTCTAAAGGTTAAGCAATTAAATGTATTAACAGAATCTAAGAACACAGCGTAGCGATTGCTTCCTGTTTACACATTGATTAGCAGACAAGACTGGGGTGGGATAATTTCGAACAACCTAACTTTAGCAAAGACATCTGTTCACTGAAGCACCTGAAGATCTACTCCATGGCCAGCCCTAGGATGGCCAATATACTGAAAAAGCAAAGTTATGGCTTAGTTGACATTTTGAAAAGTTACAAAAAGAAATCTGAAACTTAACTTCCAGTGGCATCCTCCACTTAACTAAGATGTCCCTGCGTTGAAGTAAGCTGGGACTAGTACTGTGGTTCATTAATCTTCCAAACCCTTATACCAACACAGCTCTGCAGAAGCCTTTATCAATTAAGGATGATCAGAGTTCTCTAAGAGCCAATTAGTGATTCCAAGTCAAGTCACACACTCATACGACAGATAATGTCAACTACATCCCAGGACAACTGCTCCTTTTTCTTTTCTTTTTAGGGATGCACCTGCAGCACATGGAAGTTCCCAGCCTAGGGGTCGAACTGGAGCTGCAGCTGCAGGCCTACACCACAATCACAGCAACTCTAGATCCTTAACCCACTGAGCGAGGCCGGGGATCCAAGACAATGTCAGGTGCTTAACCCTCTGAGCCACATCGTGAATGCTGACTGAAGACTACTGTCTATAACGTGGTTAACTGAAATTGCTATGTCTATTATTTTCAAAAACATGTCTGAGAAGAAATTAAAAGAAATTAGAAAGTCAACTAGCTGTTAATTATTTAAAAGTGATTATTTTGTTTGCTTCGATATATTGGTATATTATCAATCAGCCATCCAGAAATATTTGTAAATGTTCTGCACTAATTTAAAGAGCTTCCCCCTGAATCCTGTTCTAGTTTGTCTTTTACCTAAAGACCCAAGGAGAAGCCAACAAACAGTGCAGTGTGACCCACTAAAAAAATACAAAACAAACAAAACAAAAAACAAAAAAAAAACACTGAATAAAAAACTGCATCAGGATAACCAGAAAGAGGTAAAGATTTCCATACAAAATGGTTTCTACATTTCTTGCCCAGGATGGGACCATCCAAAAACATCAGCCATGTTAAAAGAAATAAAATACATTCAGGAAAAACAAACCCCACGAGCTCCTGAAAAGTGGAAGTATTCTGAAAAAAGTCACTTAGTTCAGTTTCTCTATTAAGGCAAAGATCAGGATATCCAGGTTAAAGAAGACAACCTTTGCAAAGCAGGATGCAAAAACGACTAGTCATTCCAGAGCCCTTTGCTTTTAGGACCACTAAGTAATCCCTTTGTGATTTTCACTGACCAATACCTGAGTATACCTAGGTTAACAGAAACAGCTTAGCAAAAAGTGAATTAATTCAAGATTCTGTTCAACTATAGCTAGAAGCTTTTCCCTCTCCTGAACACAATGTGTTTGTTTGCAGGCTTGACTTCTTCCTGAGAGATGATGGCACGAGATAAACTCACAGCCTTCTTTTTCATATCTGCCCTATGCTGTGAGAACACTGAACTATGCTTAGCTGTTCATAGTCGTCCTTGGATATAACCTCAACAACGATCGGGCGCAGACAAAACTCAAGTTGCGTGCCTTACAGGAAAGCGTCCTACTTTGAATTTTACCAGCACCACGGGTCAGGAATTCTTTAAAAATAACACCTAGGTAACATCACATATACCAAAGGAGGTTTGCTCTGGGAGTTTATTCACCATTTCATTTCCTTTCCCTTCCGGATTCTAAATACAAGTCACTCTAAGTTTGGGTTTTCACATGTCACCGTCTTCGCATGAATCCTCATGTATTAACTACACAAGAAGAGGAAATGTCGGTTTACAATGAAGAGCAGGTCTGAAGGGAAGCTGGAGTATTCCGTTAGAGGCCTTATCTACTCACCTTCTGAAGGCACCATACAAACTTTAGGAAGCTCTACTTGCAGAAGACAGTTAAAAAAACAAAGATTTGAGGGAGGGGCCGCAAAGGCCCAGCACATTTCAGGAACAGCTCTAAAATCTTTTCCAAAGGGCCAACGGCTTAAAAAAGTATATCTTGATTTCCCATCTAAGTGGTTCACGTCCCCACTCTCTGAGCAGCTTTGCAAGGGAGGGGGGAAGGGAACGTGCCGACACGTCCGTGCCCAGTGCAGGTCGGAGCCCAGGCAGGGCCTGCGGCTACCCCCAACGCGGGGGTAACCGTCGGGAAGCCGAAAGACGTCCTGCAAGGCCCTCAACCCTTTAAGCCACTGCTGGGTGCAGAAAGGCAGGGTCAGGAAGTCGGGGTGGCCCTGCGGAGGGGGCGGGGAAGGGGAGGGGAGACCCCGGAGCAAAGCAAGCCCCAGGCCTCGCTGCCTCCCGCGGCGCTGCCTGTCCGCCCAACGGCCGACCGCAGGCGCAGGTGAACACACCTTATTTCGACCTTCGACGGTGCCGAGAAGGGCAGGGGGCGAAGAAAAGGGAGGAAACTGGGGGCCAGGGTAGCCACTTACCCTCCAGACGCTGGGGGAGGAGGTTGGAGGGAGGGGAGGGGGTGCCCGGGCAGGGGGCGCCTTCCTCGCCCCCGTCCTGAAGAGACCCGAGTCCGAGGAGGAGGTGCGAGAGGAAGGGGCCCGAGCCGAGGCCAGGCCGGGGGGAAGCGGCTTCAGGCCGAACAAGTGGATTCGAGCCCCGCGGCGGCCCAGGAAAGCCCCTCTCTCCCCGCATCACTGCAGCCGCCGCGGAGGGAAGGGCGGGGGACCACTCACCTCGCGCTCGCGCGGAGGCTTCGCCAGCGCCCAGGCCGTCTCCAGCTCCAAACACGTCAATGGCTCACGCAGCCGGACCTTAAGTAGCGCGCATCCCAACATGCTGCCCCCGCTCCCCGGCGGCGGCCCGCCCAATCGGTGCGCGCCGCCGCCTGACTGACAGCCGAGCGGGGTCCTGAGAGGCGGGGGCGGGCGGGTCTCGCCCCGCCCCCGGCCGGCGGGAGGAGGGCCGAGGCGGGAGGAGTGGGCGGGGCGGCGCGCGCGGCCCCGCCCCCGCCCCCGCCCCGCAGCTCCCCCCGCGCCGCTGTCCGCCCCTTAGCACTTTGGAATGACGGGCGGCGCGGCGGGCCAATCGCTGGGCCGGACCCCGGCGGCGAGGGCGCCCAGTGGCCGGCCCCAGGGCGGAGCGCGCCCGGGGGACAGGCACAGCGGCGGGCGGGGGCAGGGGGCGGGCCGGCGGGAGGCGGGGGCGGTGGCCGAACAGGCCGGGGGAGGCGGCGGTGGGCGCGACGTCGGCGGCGGCGGCGGCAGCGGCGGCGGCGGCGGCGGCGGCAGCTGCAAGTTGGGCTGCAGGGGCAGCGCATACACTACAATGGCTGCTGGAAAGAGGCGTAAGGAAACAATTTCCAGGCCCGCCGCGTCCAGCCCGAAATATGAGAAAAAAATTATTAGAAATTCCGCGGGCGGTGTAAAGGCGGCGGACGGGCCGGAGGGAGGATGTTAAAGCCCCGCGGTGAGTTCTCCCGGGGTCCGGGGCGGCGGAGAGGCGTTTAGCGGGAGAAATATCAGGGTTATTTAAATTATGGGACTAGCCGAGGGGGCAGAGGAGCAGCGGCGGCGGCAGGAGGAGGAAAAGTTTGTGCTACTCTCAGCCCCTGCTCAGGACCCCAGAGAGAAAAATAATAATAAAAAATAAAATAAAATCATTCAGCGGGGGTGCGAGGACTCCCGAAGTCGCTTCTGACAGGGCAGGGGGCGATGCGGCTGGAGACCCGAAGGTGAGGTCGGTGGGAAAAAAAAAAAACCCTTTATTCAGGGTCTGGAAAGTTTGAAAAGTTTTCCTCCTCCTCCTCCTCTCTGGTGCTGTGAATATTGTGACAGCGGCAGCGGCAGCAGCGAGAGCGGAAGACATTAGAGACCCGAAAAATAAGGGAAAAATTAATATAAATTCAGTTTTGAGAGTAAACTCTCCGCATTTTCCACCAAAACATCCCGGGGGAAGGTCGCTTCCCAAAGGGCCTGGCGGAAACCCGCAGTCGGCAATATTTGGGGGGCACTTTGAGTGACTTGGGGGAACTTTGCCCCTTTTTCAAAAGAGGTTTTTTCTTTGGGGGAGAAATGAATTTGTTTTTGCCCTTTCCTCAGGTGGGCGAGTCGGGGTCGGGGTGCGGGGTCTGCGGGGAGGTGTGAGCCCGGGATGTGTGGCTGCGGGGGGGGGGGAGGGGGGTGCTAAATGAAAGCAGGAGATCTGCACAGAGCTGGGACAGCTTGTTGTCAGTATCATAAACAACCAAAATGGAGGGAGAACTCAGGCATATAACCAAATAAAAATTTTTTAAAAATCGCAAAAAAATCCCAAAAAATCCGGGATGCTCCCCCTTTTCTCGCTCAAGGTAAAAGTATGAACCGCCTTTCCCCTGAAGTCCATTTTGACTTTGCAGGGACCAAGGAGTTAATATTTATTTATTTTTTAAAACTTTCGAAGGGCAAAAGCCTTTTATAACTCAACCGACAATGAGAAAACGTGAAAATCCGATGCTCGAGAAGGAGGGGGAGGGAGGGGGGGAGATGGTAGTGCAGAAACTGCTAAACTTATTGGTAATGTGGACTGATCTGAGATAAGATAAACACTATATTTGCTATTTTATAACTCTCTTTTAATGATCGTTGCGGGGTTTTTTTTTTTTTTTCCCCTGGTGGAAAAAAAAAAGTGATGCCATTTTCTTAATAGAGTTAATATGTGTGATTGGAAGAATAAACCTTTCCGGCTCTAGATTGCATTTTCGTCGCATTTCTGCTTCAGGTTTTGTTAGTGGCTCCCTCCTTTCTTTAAACTGGGCTCTACAGAGGAGGGGTAGAGAGGTGATGTTGCTCAGAGAGGCTGGTGTGCAAGACTGGAGCACCTTTTGGGGTGGGGTGGGGAGTTGCTGGGTTTCTCCCTTCCTGACACGTTTGCTTCACCTGTTCATCCTCAGGAAAGAATGTTAAGCTGAGGTTTTCTGGTTTTATGTATGGAAAAGGATGGTGCCTCTTGCATCACATTGAAGTTAGTGGGAAAGTGCTGCTGATGTTGGTTCCACGTGGGATGTGGGACAGAGCAGGGCATTTTAAAGGGACAGCTTCTCTTTTCTTAGGATTTTCATCACCTACACAGAATCCCTGCGTGAGGACCAAAAGCAGAGGTGCTGGGAGGGTGTGGTGATGGAAGAGCCTCCTCTTTCCATGACTCAAGTGCACCCACCTTTAGCAGTGATGGAGGGAAGGGGAGGGATAAGCCAGCTCCGCAGAAGATGGATATTGTGTAGATCAGTTTGTATCCAAGCTGTTCTTTTGTGTAACAAGCCCTCCCAGGAACTTTTCATGTTACATTGCTGTGCTTTGGAAGCTGATTTTGGAAGGAATTGTGGAAAAATGGAAATAGTTTAAGGTGTGTGGTGTAATGGTATAGCATTATTGAACAGTTATGAATTCTGTGCAGTGAGATCAAAGAGCTGTGTATGCCCATAATGTGATTTTACAGCCATTTTGTAAAAGCTGTAAAATACCTAATATTCAATTTGGCTTAAGGTACATTGAGGACTTCTGCTTGAAAACTGCAGGCAGAGTGGTGGAGATTCTTTTACACTGCAAGCAGTAGGCATTTCTTTAAGGGAAAAAAAGCACATGCACCAGCCCCATGGAAAAGTTTACGTATACCCATTTTAAAATCCCATCCTATACATGTGCTGTAACTCTGCACTTTTGAAATTAGAAGATTTTACAATCCTGTAACCTGTTGGTTTGCATCTTTTAAGCTGAATTTATTTGTGTTATTTAACAGGAAATGTTTACTGATCATAAACTACCACTGACTCTCATGGCTTAGATTGTCACAATATTTTCAAAATTTAAAATGTGTAAATTGTTTGCTGTACTCTTTTGAGATTAAGGTTAATCTTGAATGGAATTGACTTGTGTTCCATTTTCCACAGGTATATGAAGTTTCTGGAATAAATGCCTATTTTCCTTTGTTTTTATGGTGTATAGAAATGGATTCAAATTAGGGCTGGATTTTTAGACTTCTCATATAGAAGGTTTTTTTTTCCTTGCCTTGCTGTACAAACAGATTATTATTTTGAAGTGTAGTGTGTGTTAACCTGTGCTCACATCTGAGCTCTTATCTGCACCTTTCTCTCAATACCTCCATAACAGCATTACCTCAGTGTAATGTTTGAGTAGGTCACCTTGTGGTTTCTGATTTTGGAAGCAATTGCAGCTTTCTAAGAACTCATTAAAAAATTAATCCCATGAACCACTGTTAAATCAGAACTGATTGGAAAGTGATTGAACTGTCAATGGAGAAGAGAAACTTCCTTCCCTCCCCAAAATAACCTTCCCAGAGGTTTCAGAATGCCATGAAGACGTATAAAACCTTTGAAATGTATGTGACATTTCCATGGTACTTTGGCTCAGCACAGTGACACTGACTGTCAGTAGTCAGAATTAGGCTATGTGTTTGAAATAAGTGAAACTTTTCAATCGTGACTCGTTGCCACTTAGACAAACCAGTTACTGATATTAATACATTCAGTTTCTGTCAAAGTAAAGGAAGAGTCTCTCTCATTTGTATTAGATCATTAAGTTATTCAGGTTGTTTGGACACTTCAAGTTATGATTAGTTTATTGTTCCTCTAAATAAAAGTGCTGGTACTGTGATTTTTTTTCCCCCATCTCACAAAGGGTAGTATAAAACTTTCTTCATGTTTGGGTTTTACACAGCCAGCTGCTTGTGTGAATCAGAAGATGCCCTCAGAGTACACAAGTGTAAAATCTGTAATTCCTTAGTCTTGTTCAGATAGGACATGCATAATTACTAATGTGAATTGATTGTTTTGAGCTTTTTTAATGCCTTAGAAATACTACCTATTGTAACATCCTTTTTCTGAGGCTACTATTAAATTATACCAGTTTATATAAACAAGCTAATGTTATTATATACTCAAGATCTTTATTTCAGTTAAAAGTAGAGAAACCTCATAGATTGAGATTCTTACTTGAAATGTATATGCCTCATTTTGCTCTTTGAAACTCTGTAAGGAGTTTAGCTGCTGTGGAAGATGAGATATAAATGCGGGCTAATTCTGATAAAATTCAGTATCTGTGTGTTTATTATAATGTAAATATTTTAATAAAAAGACATCTTACAGCTCAATAAATTAGCAAATATGTTTTTATTAATATAGTTTCAAAATTTTAAGGATACTCTTTGTGTTTTAATATCATAGAAAGGTGTTCTTTTTTTCCTTTGTTTTTAACATAATCCTAGTTGTCACTGTATACATTTTGGTTTGGTATTCTGGAAATTTTCCTTTCTAAGGATTAAATTGTTTTTTGCTGAATGAAATGGAAAGCTCCTGTCTCTGAGATTTGAAAAACCTGAAGACTGGAACTGTATCTATAGCTATCTTTGAAGTTTTGTTTTGATAATCATTTGCCTTTTGAGCTGTGTAATCCAAATATTGGTTCCTTCTAGGAATGTTTTAATATTTTTTACTTAGGATCTTGTTCTTTGGAAGAATAATGTATATGAAGAATTACCTGTCTCTCTCTCTCTCTCTCTCTCTCTCTTTCACACACACACACACACAGACACACACACACACACAGACACCCAGGTTAAAAAGAAGATGTATTACTGAATAATTTCACTTACACTGTGTGGAATACTTGTTCTTTCTGATGTGTTTGCAAATGTATAGAAAATAAATATAAATTTTCCTCTTTATATTGATAACATCTTAGGTTCATTAGTTAAGTTATTTGAGTAAGGGAAGAATTTCAGAAGAAGGAAAGAACAACTGAATCTGTTCAACAAAATCCAAGATAGTGAATATGTTAAAGGTAAAAGGGCTAAAAATTGTCCCTTGAGCCATTTTTTAAATGTTTTAAGAACCTGATAAACACCTTATCTGAAATATCAAATACTTTGAAAACATATGAGACACTGCAAAATAACAAAAATAGACCTTTAATTTCTTTAATTTTAACAGGAATTAATGTAGGCAGCATATTTAACCAATTAGCAAGTGTTTAGGTAGGCTTGGAAAAGTATTTACCAATAAGTTAAAAGTGAGGGCAGGGTACATTAGATTGATGACCTGCGAAGTTAACTATGATTGTAGAATTCATGGAAGGGAATTGTTTGCCATTTTGCAGTAAGACCACTTTGGAGGTAACTAATTTTCAGTTCTCTGTGTGTGTGTGTGTTTCAGTACCCCAATTTTTTTTTTTGGGGGGAGGGGGAAGCCTGAACTTGACATCTGCTGTGTTACTACTTTTCATTTATGACAGGGCAACTTTTACATCTCATTAGCAAACTTAATTTTTAAATTTAATTTGAGGCATTAAATGCAACTTGTTAGATCACAATATTTTATGAAAGTATTGGTGTGTAGTTATTAACATTCGAAGTTGTGAGAAATAACATGCGTGGAAGTAGAAATGATTGTAAGGGCACAATTTGGTTTTTACTTTTAAATGGCTTGGCCTGCTGTGCAGTGGTCTGCATTCTCCTCGGCCCGTCCACCTGCCCCGCCTTCCCCTCCAGGGTGGTGGTGGCAGGATAGGGTGCTGAGGAGCTACCAGGTGCTTTGGCATTTTTGTTTTCTGATTTTGGGTGTGTACTGGTGCTTGTTGTTTTCAAGGTGTTAAGGTTTTTGCTTTTTTTTTCTTTTTTCTTTCTTTCTTTTAGTGCTTATCAGAAAACAAGGTCCCATTTTTAAAAATGAGAAATAATATCTCATTTTTAAAAAGTGAAGTGGTATGATACTGCATTAAAATCGTTAGTATTTAAAAGTCCCTGGGTGTCTTGTAAACAGAGTTAATGCAGTCCATGACATGAAAACAAACCACTGTGTGTGGAGAATTTGAGAGAATGACCTAAGAAATGGGTATGCCTCTGCAGAATGAATGAATTTAAGCAGTTATGTCCTAGGGTAATAGGGGAAACAATTTGCTTTTCTTTGCATTTTTTTTAAAGTGGAAATTTTTCCTGATCTGAAAACAGAAAATCTAGAAATATGAATGCGTTATAAAGCAAAAATGTTCTTTTTTGATGCATTTTAAAAAGAGAGAGTTTTAAATAATGCAAGGGTATAGCAAGAACAAATATATGGGCTAAAATGTCCAGAATTGCTGGGAAAGAACTAGGTAGAGAATATCATCTTGAATAAGAATCATGGTAAAAATTAAAATTTGACTTAACACGAATAAAGAATAACTAACTGCAAAATAAATAATGATAAATTCCTCCCCCCAAAATGAGAAGGATGGTTGGGAGAATCTATAAGAGAATATTTTAATACAAATTGCTGGTTTTATAATAACCTTTTAAAAATTCCCCCAAAGTTTTTCCTCCATATCTTTAGACTTGTTTTAAAACTAAATTAAATTCTAAGAATAATTTATAGTGATTATATGGAATTCTTTATTTTTAAATAAGGAAAAATGATTTTTGTTAGTTTTTTAAAAAGATTAAAGATTATTTAAAATGTGTACCTAAATGAAGTCTTCTGAAAAAAATCTTTGAAATTGTTGAAAATTATTTTCTTCATTCTTCATCAGAAAGTTTAAAACTTTCCGTGAAGTTAATGAAATAAATTTTAAAACCTTAGTCTAAGAACAGTGTACCTTGTGGGCTTTTTTTTTTTAAGAGTAACTTAAATCATTTCTTGCAGGCTTAACAAGCCTTAAAAAGCTTTTCACAAGGTACAGATAAGAACATTCACAAAGTATTTAATTTCTGGAATGTTTTTAGGTGTAGGCTGATGATTAAAGGGAATTTCTTTGCCATTTATTAATTAGCAATTGATTTTCTGCAACATAATCAGACCTATTACAGCATTATGTTCAGAGTGTAATTTTCCTTTAATATTAGGAAATATTTTGAGGGTAGAGGACTCATCTTTGTAAGGGTCTCTGCAGATTGCCGTGATCTGCCCTGGCAGAGTCTTGAGCTTTTACCCTTTTTTTGAGAGTGAGAGGGTCATTTTAGGCTTTCAGATCTTGAATATTTGAATTATTGTCTCAAACCAGTACTGGAACTGCACATGTGTTTATTGATTGTTTATGAAATCGTATCTTTTAGTTTCTGAATATGAGAATGTTAATTCTCAGATTAAATACTACAGCTAATGGACTGCCAGCCGACTTTTTAAAAAATTAGCTCTTTTTAATCACTAGTTAGACACCAAAGCCTTTATTTTGAGATTATTTTTTGGAGACTGTTAAACTAGAAATCACTTAGAGAATGAGAAATTTAGTCTCTGGCTAATAGGAAAAAAATTAGAAAAATGTTTTAATCAATTTTGTTTACTTGAAAATATTTTGGTAAAATGGCATTGAATTATTCTTGAGCAGGAGAATTTTAAGAAACTGAACATGGAAGCTTGAGGTAGTTAAGATGTGCATACCACTGGTGGAATCTTAACCTACTAGGTTTTTTCAATAACTTGATTTTATTTTCTTATCTTGTCTTAATGCTGAAATTACATACAGCCTGCATCACTATTTTGCATCATCTTCTGAAAGAGTTATGTTTTATTTTTATCAGCTTTAGGCAATGAAATGAGAATACTTTTATTTAAGAGTACATTACCTTTTTTAAACTACTTTGTGCATTTCCTCAATATAATTTCTTTAACTGTTCCATTGCAAAGAAGGGAAATTAGCTCCTTTAAAACTGAAGTTGTTCTAAATTTGCAGTTCACAGGAGAGTTGTCACTTTGCATATTTGGATTAGATCTATTCTAGCCTTAAAAATAAATATTAATATGGTCATCATCTGATTATAAGTCACATCTCAAACATGAATTTGCTTTCCCTGTACTTCTAAAACTAGTTTCTAAATAAAACTGAGAAAATAATTTTCCTATGTTTTTCTAATTAGTTATTGTCTGGAGTAATTTAATTGGGTAAAGTTTCATTTTCAATTATGTTTCTCTTCTAATATTAATAGAATTTTACTTGAAAATTACTATTCAAATGCACAGTGTTTTAGCACTAAAGTAGAGTTAGATATATATAAAATAGAGTGGTGAAAGCAGCCTTAGTAGTTTTTATTTGGACTAGTTTAAACTGTTTCAAAGAAAAAAAGTACCTATGACTATAAGGCATACCTCTTACCGCAGTTAGTGATACTTTATGCTTTTCTTTTTCTGCTTCATAAAATTTGAACATCCTCACAGCTTCTGTTATGCAAACATATAACTAATTTAACTGTGCCTTGTATAAAGCACACATATCAGGTTTAGCTCTTAATGTAGTTTGGCTTTAGATTTCTTATAAGAAAAATGTGTAATTCCTGGTAATAATTTGGTGTACATCACATCTTAAAAATATTACAGGTAAAATATGTTACCATAATTATTTACCCAAATCAAAATGAAAATAAACTGTCAAGTAATCGTTTTACTTAGACATAGAATGAAGGTTTTAAGGATTTAACTAGATAACTTGATGTAATACTGAAATATAGGAAATTTTAATTGAAAGTTGTTTTTGTACCTGAAATATTTTTGTATGCCTAGAAATTTGTAAACAGAAGTGAACACATATAAAAGTCCAGCAGTTTATAGAAGGTCCTAAACATCTACTCTTTGATAGTTAATGAAAATGTGTTTTTTCAAATATTTGGATAAAGTTACTCCAAAAATCAGAATATATTCAATTTTTGTGGTTATTTTTCAAAGAAGAATGGCGATGAATGGGTTAGTATTGTTTTTTATATCAGTTGAATATCCATTGTATTTGAAAGTTTTAATCATTAAGCACTTAATACTCTAGGGATTTTTCTTAGGTTTTTTTTTTTTAATTGTATACATGTTTTCCTTAAAATGTTTTCTTTTTGGACATCATAACCTAATTAAGATAGTTATTGCAAAACTTTAACTGATTTTATTTAACAAGAGCATTCCTGTCCCCAAGACCATGTTATTCTTAAAAGACGTTCTTATCTTGAAGCACTCTCAGTTGTAGCTCAGGTTATTTTTTTATTTTTATTTTTTGATATATACTAGAAACTTTTCTTCTTTCTAGAGTTAGGCATTTATCACTATGAGCTTACCTCTTAGAACTGCTTTTGCTGCGTCCTATCAATTTTGGTATGCTACATTTCCATTTTCAATTGTCTCAAGATTATTGTTGTTGTTTTTTTTAATTTCTCTTTTGATTTTTTTTCTTTGACCAGTTGGTTGCTCAGTAACATTCTTGTTTAATCTCCACATATTTGTGAATTTTCCAGTTTTCTTCGTATAATTATCTTCTAGTTTCATACCATTGTGGTCAGAAAAGATGCTTGATATTATTTCAGTTCTCTTAAATTTACTGGGACTTGTTTTGTGGCCTAACATATGATCTATCTTGGAAAATATTCCATGTGCACTTGAGAAGAATGTGTATTCTGTTGCTTTTGGATGGAATGTTCTGCAAATATCTTTTAGACTATCTGGTCTAACTTGTCATTTAAGACCCATGTTTCCTTATTGATTTTCTGTCTGGATTATCTATTCATTGATGTAAGTAAGGTATTAAAGTTCCCTTCTATTATTTTACTGAAGTCTATTTCCCCCTTTACGTCTGTTAATATTTGCTTTATGTTTTTAGGTGCTCCTTTGTTGGGTACATAAGTATTTACAGATGTTATAGCTTCTTGTTCAAATAAACAGCCTAACTTTTAGGGTTATTTTAAGAACTAGAAAAAGAACTCAGGGAAATAGAAAAAGAGCAAAGGAAGCTCAGAGTTAGTGGAAGGAAGGAAATATCAACGATTAGAAAAAAGTGGAAGAGAGACAAAAAATAGAAAAGATCAATGAAACTAATAGTAGCTGGTTCTTTGAAAAGATAAATGAAATTGACAACCTTTCGCTAGACTCTACCCTCCAAAAAAAGAAGAGAGGACCAAAGTAAATAAAATAAGAAATGAAAGTCTGCAACGAATGGCACAGAAATACAAAGGATTATAGGAGACCACAGTGAGCAAATATACACCAACAAATCAGACAACCTGGACATGAACAAATTTCTAGAAACATATACTTTACCAAGACTGAATCATGATAAAATAGAAAATTTGAACAGATAGATTACTGGTAAGGAGATTGAATCAATCAATAATCACAACCTCCCAACAATCAAAATCCCAGGCTCAACCAGACAGCTTCACTGGTGAATTCTACTGAATATTAAAAGAAGAATTATAAGCATGCCTAATTTCATTGCAGCATACAGATATTGAGGGGTTTTTTTTAAAACAAATTAAAGGTTTGTAGCAACTCTATCAAGCAAGTGTATTAGTGCCTTTTTCCAACAACATGTGTTCACTGCTGTGTCACATTTTGGTAATTCTCATAATATTTCAAACTTTTTTGTTATTATTATATTTGTTATCGTGATCTGTCATCAGTGGTCTTTGATGTTACTATTGCAAAAAGATTACAGCTCACCAAAGGCTCAGGTGATGATTAGCATTGTTTAGCAATAAAGTATTTTTAATTACATTCTTTTTAAGACATAATTCTATTGCACACTTAATAGACTATAGTATAGTATAAAGGTAACTTTATATACACTGGGAAAACAAAACAAAAAAAAACCCATGTGACTTGCTTTTTGCAATATCTGCTATATTACAGTGGTCTGGAACCGATCCCACAGTATCTCCAAGGTATGCCTGCAATTCCAGTCCTTCTCAGACACTTCCAAAAAATAGAAAAGGCGGGAACTCTTCCAAACCCATTTTACAAGGCCAACATTAACCTGATATCAAAACCAGACAAGGATGCCACAAGTAAAGAAAATTATAAGCCAATATTTTTGATGAACATAGATGTCAAAATCCTCAACGAAAATATTAGCAAACCAAATTCAGTAGTACTTTAAAAGGACCATACGCCATGATCAAGTGGGATTTATTCCAGGGATGCAAGGATGGTTCAACATTGACAAATCAGTCAGCATGATACATTATGTTAACAAAATGAAGGATAAAAATTCTATCATCCTCTCAATAGATGCAGAAAAGGCATTTAACAAAATGCAGTATCCATTTATAATTTAAAAAACTTTCAACAGATTGCATAAAGAGAAAGTGTACCTGAACCTAGTAAAGGCCATATATGACAAGCTCAGAGCTAACATCACACTCAGTGGTAAAAAGCTTTTCCTCTGAGATAGGGAAAAAACAAGGATGCCCACTCTCACCATTTTTTATTTAACATAGTGTTGGAAGTCCTGGCTGGGCCAGTTAGGCAATAAAAATAAATAAAAGGCATCTAAATTGGAAAGTAAGACATAAAATTGTCAGTATTTGCAGATGATGTTATACTTTATATATAAATCCCTAAAGACTCCCCTGATAAACCTATTAAAAATAACAAATGAACTCAGTAAAGTTGCACAATGCAAAATCAGTATACAAAAAGCTATTGCAGTTCTATACACTAATAATGAACTATTAGAAAGTGAAATTAAGAAAACAGTCCCACTTACAAATACAACAAAAAAATACCTAGGAATAAATTTAACTAAGGAGGTGAAAGACCTGTATGCTGAAAATGATGACATTTATGAAAGAAATTGAAGAAGATACAATTAAATGGAAAGATATCCCATGCTCATGGAGTGGGAGAATTAATATTGCTAAAATTGTTTTCTAAAGCAAGCTATAGATTCATTGCAATCCCTATCAAAATTCCAAAGGCATTTCTCAGAGAAATAGAATGATCTTAAAGTTTATATGAAATCATAAAAGACCTGGCATACTCAAAGCAATATTGGAAAGAAGAAAAAAAGCTAGAGGTCTCATGCTTCCTGATTTCAAACTGTACAAAGCTATAATAATAAAACAATGTGATACTGGCATAAAAACAGACACACAGATCAATGGAACAAAATAGCCCAGAAATAAACCCACATATATATGGTTAATTAATCTATGACAAAGGAAGCAAGTATATACAGTGGGGAAAGGAGAATTTCTTCAGTAAATGGTGTTGGGAAAACTGGACCCCTGTCTTAACACCATACACAAAAATTAACTCAAAGTGGATTAAAGACTTGAACATAAAACGTGGAATCATAAAACTCCCAGAAGAAACTATAGGCAGTAAGCTCCTTGACACAGGTCTTGGCAATGATTTTTTTTTTTTTAATCTGACACCTAAAGCAAAAGCAACAAAAGCAAAAATCAACAAGTGGCATTACATCCAACTAAAATCTTCTGCACAGCAAAAGAAACCATCAACAGAATTAAGAGACAACCTACTGAATGGGAGGAAATATTTTCATACCATATATCTGATAAGGGGCTAATATTCAAAATATATAAAGAAGTCCTACAACTTAGTACCAAAAAAAAAAAAGTTAAAAATGGGCAGAGGATGGAGACATTTTTCCCAAGAAGACATACAGATGGCCAGTTTCATGAAAATTGTATATATACAGTTTTATCGTTAATCTATATCATTAATCGTCAGGGAAATGCAAATCAAAACCACGATGAGATATTACATTGTAGCTGCTAGAATGGCTATTATCAAAAAGACTAGAAATAACAAGTGTTGGTGAGGATGTGGAGAAAAGGGAACCCTTATACACTATTGGTGTTAACTGGTGCAGCTGCTGCAGAAAACCATATGGAGGGTCCTCAAAAAATTAAAAAATAGAAATACTATATGATCAGCAATTCTATTTCTGAGTGTTTAGCCAAAGAAAACAAAAACACTACCTTGAAAAGATATATGCACCCCGTGTTCATTGCAGTGTTGTTTACAGTAGGCAAAGTATGGAAACAAACTAAGTGTCCATCAGTGGATGAGTGGATAAAGATGTGGTGTGTGTGTGTGAATATTGTTTCAACCATAAAAGAGAGTGAAATCTCACCATTTGCGACAACGTGAGTAGACCTCGAGGGTATTATGCTGAGTGAAAGAAGTCAGAAAAGATGTATACCATATGATCTCTCTTATATGTGGAATCTAATTAATTAACTCGGTTATATTTTTTTAAAACCCAAGCTTATAGATTAGTGGTTGTCAGAGGCAAGAGGTGGAGAGGGAGAAGTAGATGAACTGGTTTTGGTTTAGCTTAAATAAATGGGAAACCAAAACAAAACCAAAATCTGTACGAGAGGTACAGTGGCTCTACTTAAACATTGGGTCTGAGGAGGTGCTTGAATTTCATCCTGTCCCGTTCACCTTTTATCAGCCAGTGCAGGAAGAGGAAGAGAAGGCAATTTGTTTTGAGAGAAGTGCAATTGATTACATTCAGAGGCTGACTCATAAGAGCTTTTCTAAAATTCATGATACCTCTGCCAGAATTAAAAGGAATTTCTTAATTAAAACCATAATACCCGTGTGTCTAAGAAGTGTTTTCATAATCAGATTTCAGCACACTTGTATGCCTGTACTGGCCATTCCACGTGTTCTGCTGTTTGCATGTATTTTGTTCTCAGTGCTGCCACCCTGTGTATGGCAGTGCCTCTGTACTGTGTATGCATTAATTTTCTGTGCCTTTTTTTTTTTTTAATGCAGCGATAATGTCCAAAACTATTCTGGAAAATGAGCACACACGTTACAATAAATTTTTAAGATATTTTAGTCTACCCTCTGCTCCGTGTTTAATGCTGTGCTAAATCTAGATTTTTAAAGGTTACATAGTTCAGCAAGATGGTATTCAGCTGCCAGAAATGAAAATCGGGAATTTTTAAAGATAAATACTTTGATCCGTTTCATCTGTCACTTCACTAAAAGAAGGTGGACTTGGACTTGTATTTTAAATATAGCTTGAAATTAATTGAATACAAAAGCAGAGGTTTCGATTCTTTAAAGATGAGAAATAGTGTAAGATTTTTAAAAATTTTAGCCAAGTTTTAGTTAAAAGTTCTTCCTAGTAAAAGCAAAACCAAAAACGAGCACAAAAGAGACTGTTTCTGTTTAAAAGAAAAAGAAACTAAACTTGATTGGTTAAATTATTCCCTGAATCATTAGCCAACATGACTTTTAAATTATATCACCCCAAATATCTTGAGTATTAATACTGCGTGTCAGCCGTAAAATACTTGGGTTGGATAGCAGTTTTTGTTTAGACCTATATTATCTCATTTAATTTTTACAGCCATCTTGATGGGACGTGTAGGCATAATGTATATGCAGGGAGCAGTAATGATTTCAGAAGCTGGAATTCTGTTACTTTTTATAAGTAAATCTTTAGGCTGAACAGGCCATAGAAGCTAATAATTATACATTAATTTGCTAATGTAAACCTAAATTATATCTGTATTGAAGTTAAAATATTTATTTTAAAAATCAATTTGTCATAAAAAAAATTTTCAGCCATAAAATTGATACTAACTCAAGTGAAAAAGTGCTGCAAGTCTACTTATTCTTAAATGCTATAGATGGGAGGTGGATTTTATAAATATACTAAGTTAAAGGAGATTTTTAAAGATATAAACTTAAACTTTGTTTATTAATAATCTTAAATAGGTGCGGTTTTACTAATTTTTGCTTTAAAGCACATAGCAAGCCCTCTGATTTCAGAATGATGAGCATCTCCTTTTCAATTTTTGAATAGTTTTAGTTCAATAAATAATGGACTTCTATGTAATTCTATATTGTAGTAATTGAAAATATTGTTCAGTTTGGTTAATTTCAGACATGGAGCTTCCCAGATAGAAATGTCACTTATGATTTTACCTCTCAGGACAATGGGAAGAAATTAGTACAGCCTATGGTGCCATCCCACCCTCCACATTTGACAGTGGCCGTGCCCTTGACTTTGTCCGGTCCCCCTGCAGGGTTTTCTCTTGTACCTGTCCACCTCTTACCTGTGCTTTGAGTTGCATCTCAAAGTGTCCTCTTTTTGAAGTTTCTTTGTTCTTTTTCCAGACAGGAGCTAGAAGTGGTGGGAGAACTTCCTGCCCCTCTCAGGGCACTTATGTCTGCCTTCTCCTTTTTTCTTGTCTGTCTTTTATTGCCTTTTGGATGATGGGTATGAAAGAGGTCACAAAGCCAATGAATGCCCAGTGAATGGTAGAGATGGTAAAAATTGTAGGAGGGGAGCTGGTACTGGAGGTGGGCTTTGAACAAGGCACGACTGGAGAGTGGGCTGGAAGAAGGGAGGCCACCAGGGTGATGTGAACAGCTTCAGCAGAGCTTAGGGGGCAGGAGTATGCCTGCTGGAGAGGAGGGTTTGATAGGGAGCAGTGCAAGGGAAGATCAGAAAGGTATGCTGAGGCCTGATGTGACAGCCTGGCCCGCCAGCCTGAGGAATTGGCACTCTGGGCTGTGGAAGGCAGTGCAGCTTTTTGAGCAGGGGAGAAGGTGAGGAAAATTAAGTTTATTCAGAATCCAGAATAAATTGAGCCCATGGGTGTGAGACCAGAGTTACAAAAATGTTACTGTAACTCAGGTTTAAAGCAGTGGTCCAGGCTCTGAGGATGACTCAGATCTTTCACTGAATCCAGTGTCACTAGCAAGTTCCAGACCTTCATTCTCAAGGGCCTCTTGGACGTAGCCACCAGCATAGATGAGAGGCATCTCAAACTCAGCATCCCTAAAACTAGCAACTCAGACATCGGTCAGTTTCTTAATGGCCCTACCATTCTTTCACGCCCTGGTCAGGAAACCATCTTTTTTGCGTTCAGTTTAGTCTCGTACTTCTGTTTAGTTTAGTACTTCTATTATGGAGACACGAAACAAAGTGGACATTTTGAGGAGGAAGAGTTAACACCAGTAGGTGAATTGGCTTTGCACAGAAGTGATCTTTGAGCAGGCAACAGGAGGGGAAGAACAGGCCAAAGGGGCCGTTCTCGGCCCCAGCGAATCCGGATGCCCTTCTGTAACTCAGGCAGAGGCTGTACTTCTGGAGGGGGAGCAAAGGCAAGGGAAAGAGAGCTGACCCACCTCACACCAGGCAGGGAGCAGATACACTGGCAGCTCTCAGGAAACCCAAGAGCAGGCAGAGACGTGCTCCTGCAGGCTGGGCTAGCGGACACTGAATCATGGGTGAGGAGGCTGGTGACACAGTGACATACCTCTAGGTGGTGGAAGGTGGGGAGATGGACTGGGGGGCGGGGAGCACATACCCAGAAGGGGGGTCCACTCACCTCGAGGGATGGGAAGGAGACACACCCTGGGGCCAAGAGAGGAGCAGGCTGGCACCAGGAGAGGAGAGGTGTGTCTACACCCCCAACTGGGGGCGCAGGACCTCAGAGATACCCGGGAGGGAGTTGACTTACATGTGTGCGTGCACAGGGAGCCGGGGCGGGGAAGTACAGGCACAAGCCCTCAGACACAAAGCGGGAACCCCCACCCCCGAGTCATCTGGACACGCAGAGGTATGCTCACCCACACCTGCTGTGTCTGTGGTCACGCAGCGGGAACCTGGGTTCTGACGCCCCCCTGGGGTTTTCCCGGAGAGAATCTGTGGCTGGAAGTGATGGCTTGATCCCTGACAGGACCTTACTGAAGGCCACCCTCAACGTCCAGGTCCACGCTGAAGGCCAGACCTGGTCCCATTACCCTAATTAAAGGACCTAGTGTTGCGGTACATTCACGTCCAAGCCGTTCTCCCCAGGCGTAATGTACGCCTTCATCACAACCATCTCCGAGCTCAAGAGGAGGATTCAGAATCCACAACTTGCCGGCGCGGTCCATGTTGCCTGGACTTGAACCCGGAGCCCGGCCTCGCGGCCCTCTGCTCCCTGCTGCTTGCCCCCTACACGGCTGCTTGGACTCACCGTGGGCTGGCTGGCCCTGTCTCCATTCGTGGAATTAGGTCCAAGGTGTCATCATAGCACCCGTCACCATCCCGGGGCGCTCGGGAGGCCTTGGGCAGAAACAGTCAAGGTCCTCACCCACCCAGCGCTGCTTGGGGCTGCCCCGCCCAGCTGGAGTTCTGTCCCCACCAGAAGCCAGGCCCCCAGACCCTTGCCAGCCTCTCCGGCCACTTGCCTCCCTGCACTGCTGCCACCTCATCACCGGGTCCAGGAGGCTGGAGGAGGAGCCAGGCACCAGCTGGGACGTTTCCTTGTTTCCCAGAACAGCAGCATCCATTGCTTCACTCAGCTTCTGTCTCCGCACTCATACCTGGCGACTCCTTTAAGCCTCATCATAACTCCGTAGATAGAACCAAGCTCGTCTGGATTCAGAGAGGGAGAAAAGGACCTTGGAGACCTTAAGTAACCAAGTACTAAATGAGACAAGGCCCCAAAAGATTGTCAGCACAGCGCCTGGTTGGTGTAGGTGCTGGAAAGGCTCTCTTTTCTAATGACCCTGTTGATTCTATTCTGAGAAATTCTCCCTAATGGTGATAATAGTTCTCTCCTAGAACTAGACCTCTAAGACCCAGTCTATTAATAGACCAATCTTAATGTATTCAGTGATTCATATTTTCCTTTATTTATATTTTTCTCTAATATTGACTACAATAGGAATATCTATTATCTTCTAATAGTACTGACCTATTAATAGCTGATAGGCTAATAGAGATCCTAATTAGAATCTATAATGGACATTAGGGACTTTTGCCCCAAGTTCACTGAGAAAATTGAACCTATCAGGTATGCCCATCATAGCCTGTTCCCTGACCACCAACTTTATCTGCCCCCTATTCTCTTTCCTTAGCTGTTCAGAAGCTCTGTTCTCCTGCCCAAGGCCCACCATCTCTTGCCTGACTCATTGATATGGAAATGTGTCCACCCCACTGGCTCTTTTTCTCCAGCCAGTGGAGGCGGCTGGAGATACCCCAGACCAGAGCACTTGGAAGCCTGACTGCCACCTCCCTCCATGAGGCTGACCTTCCTGGCTTCACCTCCCTTCCTAAACCTCGCCAGTTCAGGGTTTCCACCTGTTGAGCACGTGGTGCACACGCACCCCCCTACACATACACATACACCTACCCCATCCCCCTGCCCAGCAGACCCTCCCCTTGGGCTGGTCCCTTGACTCAGCACCCTTCCTCTGTGGGGCGCCTGTTGCCTCCAGGCCCTCGTATTCAGCTACCTCCCAGCCCTACACAGTGCTTCCATCCAGCTGGAGTGATGTATTCTCCACCTTTAATTGCAGTTAAAAATTCCCGGTCATTTGTATGCTAAATGCCTGTTTGAAAGCCTGAATGTTAAAAGCCCTCTCCTAGAATATTTATTTCTAGAAAATAATTTATATAATTGAAAGGCCATGACTAGCAAAAGTATTTGTTTCTGTTACTTTTACATGCCCTTCAACTCAGAGCAGTAGTTGCCTGGCTTCAGTAGCGTGTGCAGATGGTTTGACTGGCCCGTGACTCTGGCAGGGTCAGGCTTTCAGAAACGATCTCGTGAACTCTGTCCTTCACAGAAGCTGTGAGAGTCATAAACTACATCTAAATACTTTCTGACTTTGTCATCGTTCACCAGGTTTTATTAAGCACCCACACAGTTTGAAATACATCCCATACAGGTTTACTGTGGAGGTTAAGTTTAGTGCTGCTCTTCGAGATTTTTTTAAAAACTTATTATTCTTTTCTTTTTTTTTCTTTTTTATTACTCAAATGAATTGATCACATCTGTAGTTACATAATGATCATAACAATCCAATTTCACAGGATTTCCATCCCATAACCCAAGCACATCCCCCCACCCCCCAAACTGTCTCCTCCAGAGACCGTAAGTTTTTCAGTGTCTGTGAGTCAGCATCTGTTCTGCAAAGAAGTTCAGTCTGTCCTTTTTTCAAATTCCACATGTCAGTGAAAGCATTTGATGTTGGTGTCTCATTGTATGGCTGACTTCACTTAGCATGATAGTTTCTAGGTCCATCCATGTTGCTAAAAATGCTGGTATTTTGTTCATTTTAATGGCTGAGTAATATTCCATTGTGTATATGTACCACATCTTCTTGATCTACTCCTCTGTTGAAGGACATTTAGGTTGTTTCCATGTCTTAGCTATTGCAAATAGTACTGCAATGAACATTGGAGTACATGTGTCTTTGCCAGTCGTGGTTTTCTCTGGGTAGATGCCCAGGATAAAACTTATTATTGTAGAAAATTTCAAAAATACGCCAAAGTGGAAAGAACAATAGACTGCCTCATCAGCTACCCAGTCTCAGCAGTTATCACCTCGCTGACATCTCATCTCATCTGTCCCCCTCCCCATGCCTGTCCCTTCGCCTGCCAACCATTGTAATACACAATTGTTCCATATCATTTGTGTATATTTGCTGTGTATTTCCAAAACATTCACACTCTTTCTAAAGATATCATCACAATACAACTGTCATACCCCCAAAGGAACAATAATGCCTTAATATCATCAAATGTTTAGCATTCAGATCTCTGCAGTTGTCTCTCAGGTGTCTTGTTTCATTTTTCAACAGTTTGCATGATTCAAATCCAATAAGGCCTGTATCTGCGGTCAGTTAACACTCCTCTTAAGTCCATTTTGACCTACAGGGTACCCCTTCCCCATGTCCCCTCCCCACAAAGTTTACTTGTTGAAGAACTGGGTTTGGTTTGGTTTGGGGTTTGTCCTGTAAAGCTTCCCACAGGTCTGGATTTTGCTCACAGCATCCCTGTTGGATTGTTGGACCTGCTTCTGTGGCCCCTCATCTTGTGTGAGCCTCGGTTTTTCTTTTCACCTCCAAACATGTCAAAGTCTCCAAGAAAGAAAGGCTGGGGAGATGGAACGTGGGAGAAGTAAATTTTGACTGAAGTGCTCTATGCCGTAACACCAATAGTGATGTGGTAAATCTAGACCCTTGATATGTTATTTCTGGTGCAATGTTAGTATGTGAACACTAACCTCGAAAATGATGTTTAATACTAAAAAGTGTTTCCTTCTGGTATTTTTTCCCCTTTAAACCTGTGTAACACTTTTGTAAACTGAATTAGGATTGTCTTTTTGTGTCCTACTTTTTGAAAACCCAGCACTGTATAAAGATTATTTCCCTGCGCTTGTATGTTCCTCCTGCTTAGTGCTCAGAAACTGGGCTGCTTTGAATGAGCAGCACGTTTACTTACCCTTCCCCGTGGTGTGCCAGGGAGCTCACCTCTAGTCTTCACATGGTGCAGGGATGGAGTGCCTTGTGCCTAAGTCTTTGTGCCTCTCAGATTATTTTCTTCAGACAAGGTCTTAGGTGTGAAATGAGTGGAGAAAATGACGTCGGCCTTTGTTCACTTGGCAGTGGCATGGCCAGTTTGACTTCTGGAACTCACCATAGTACATGGGAGTGCCCCTTTCCTTAGCTTCCCCAGAGCAGTCATGACCCTCTCTATGCTTTTTGATTTCTCTTCTATTTATCTTTCATACGTTCGCCCTGCTTAGAAGCCACTTCTCGCTGCCACCATTAATTTTTTGACACCTTCTGCTCCCAAGCTTCCTTGCCCCCCAAACCTTGGTAAGCCAACTTGATATCGTTTTGCCCAAGACTTTGGTGCCGAGGGAAGACATAGCACCTTCCTCCATAATAAAGTGTGTGACGTGTGTGGATGTGTAACACCACTTTGACTGTTCAGGAGCTGCTCTCCTCCTTTCTGGTTTTCCCTCTTTGTTTTAGATCATTGATGTTGCAGTTCAAAAGAAAGATCACGGTATATTAATACTCCATGTTAAGGTGAAGGGGGTGAACCTTATCTGCCACATTCTGAATGAATCGGAATTTGCAAAACATGTCAGTTAAGGGAGTAATTATTCACATCACCCGACAATTCCTTTTTAAAAAAATAAGGATTCAAATTGGCACCTCTCAGTACCTTTAAGCATTAACTATGTGTTGGAATGTCAGTTAGAAATCTAAAGTATTAGAAATATTTGAATGTCATAGTCAAGATATTATGAAATTACAGTAAATCCTAAAAATACGTCCCATTTGCATCGTGCCCTGCCATGGGTCTTGGCCCCTTGAACTGCTCCTCTCTGGGAGTCTGCACGCTCGAGGGGTGGGGGAGGGGGGGCGGCCTCGCTCCTGCCCCCAGGTCCGTGTCCCTGGCGCTCTCTTGCCTCGCTCCTGCCGAACCCCTTCTCTCGCCAGTGGTGCCCCCCGCACCTTCTTCCTTTGCATTTGCACCTGTCTGGTGTCACCTGCCCTGGGCACATCCTGCCCTTGCTTGAGAACAGCCCCTGCACCTGCAGCCTGTGTGCCAGCCTGACCACTCCTAGCCCTGGAAGAAGCCTCTCGCCTTGCTTCTCCTTTCCCTGGACTTCCAGGTGCCTGGGACGCTCCGTGACCAGTGATTTAGCAGCAGCACGTGCAGAGTCCTCCTGAGTGACAGCTGAGTCCCAGGCCTGACCCGCTCCGCGGTGACTCCCACCCCTAGCACCAAACCACCCAGGTTCCTCAGGCACACGTGCAGCTTCATGTGCCTGTCCTCACGTTTGCAGCACCTTCTCCCAGCCACAGAGCAGTCAGTCCACTTGAGACTGACGTCAGGCACAGGGCTGTCTCATGGCCGAGGATTTGGGACTGAAGAAAGGTTCTTAACGCTGAAGCCAAATCCCGTAGGGGAAACTAAGGACAAAGTATAACCTTCAGATACAACTTTAATGACACCTGAATCGGAAGTTTTAAAAATGCCCTTTCTGGAGTTCCTGTTGTGACTCAGCTGTAACAACCTGACTAGTATCCATGAGGACGCAGGTTGGATCCCTGGCCCCCCACTCAGTGGGTTAGGGATCCGATGTCGCCGTGGCTGTGGTGTAGGCCAGCGGCTACAGCTCCGATTCGACTCCTAACCTGGGAACCTCCATGTGCCACAGGTGTGGCCATAAAAAGGGGGAAAAAAAAGCCCTTTCCTTTGCTGCCATGGTCCCAGCAATGTCCTTGCCCCCTTGGCCCATGAAGCCAGTGCCGCATCTCCTTCCAAACCAATCAGGGGTTGCCCCCTGTCCCCTGGTGCCACCCCCTCTGAGCCCTGGTGCTTTTTCTCAGCTTTCCCTTCTCTACCCGGTCCTTCCTATCAGCGTAAACTCTGCTGCTGGGCAAACAGGATGCGCTGTGTGCCTGGAGCCTCGGTTCCTTGGGCGCTCTGCTCCCTAGCCTCTGCCGCCCTCCTGGTTCTTCCCGGCCTGAAAGACTTCGTCCCTAAATTACTAAACACTGTGTCTTTCCAGATCGCAGGGAGTGGGAGGCAGCCCTTACCTTGACCTCTGTCTCTGCGAAGCAGTCTCTTCTGGTCATTCCTTCTGAGCATGTCCCCTCTTGCCTTCTGCCGGCCCCCCTCCTCCTCCGTTCGTCCATCTGTCCATCTGTCCTGCAAGTGGAAGAGTTCCTACTCCTGCCTCTCCCTTCGCTCCTTCCCCAAACCCTGCATTATGTAAGCGTCCTCCCCTCTGTCCTCACCCTGCCCTTCAGAGTCTTGGCTGGGTCCCCTCAGCCTTAAGTAAGCTGTCATTCAAGGTCTTGGCACGACTGGCTGCCCTGAGCACCCAGGATGGGGCTCTTAGGAGCGCTGACCACTTCGGCCTGTTCCCTCCGTATAGCGCTTATGCCCCCTAACAGGCCGGTAGGGTTTACTGATCTCACTTTTCAGCTGAGGAAGCCTAAGCTGAGAAAAGTCGTTCACCCAGGGCTTCCCAGCTGGTCTCCTTGACCCGTGGCCACCAGACCAGGTCGCTTCCACCACCTGCCTTTGGCAGGCTGCTCCGCCTCCTAGAACAGAGGCCCTTTGGAAGCCCCCTGGCCGCTCCTCACCTTGCCCTCCTGCAGCCTGTCCCCCTTCTCTCCCCATGGCTCCAGCCCAGCTCCCCATCCCTGGTTCCTGGCTGCACGCCCGCCTCTCCCCCCTGCCCTGACAGCCCTACCCCATCCACCCGCAGTTGGGTTAGCTCTTCCCCAGACCCTCATCTGCAAAGCCAGGAAGAATCTCTTCTTTCTGTGAATTCCCATTGTTCTCCATCCATGCTGATGTCATGGCATTTTTGCCTTCTATCTGTGTGATCAATAATTTTAAGTATTGGGGGGCAGTTCGCACTGTGGTGCAGTGGGTTAAGGATCCGGCATTGTTGCAACTGTGGCATAAGTCATGGCCATGGCTGGGATTCAGTCCCTGCCCCGAGAACTTCCATATGCCCCAGGTGCAGCCAGAAAAAGAAAATATATATATATCTTTTTGGGGATTCCTCCGATACTAAGACTGCATACTCCCTGACAGTGGAACGGGTGCCCGATTAATCTCTTTGTTCCCCCTGAGACCGTGACAGTTAAATTAGATAATAGAGATATTTTTTTTTTAGCCAGAATTTTGTTCAGAACCCCTTTCCAGGCCCCTCAGTGCAGGTGCGGGGACCACAGGCCTGTCTTGAGAGGACGAACTTTCTAGGCATGACCAGCAGATGGCACAGTGGCTGCACTGCAGCGTCCCGGTGTCTGTTGAGGGTGGGCCAAGCTGAGAGAGGGAGCAAGGTGCTCATGAGTGCTGGACACCAAGGGAGTCCAAGCTGTCGAATAGAACCGTCCAGCCATTCCTGATCATTCACAGAGGTGATCCGGTCTGCTGGGCCACTGTCTTCCACAGATCAGTCTGGCCAACAGGACGGGAGGCATCCCCCTTACCGCTGTCTCTTCCTCCCTGAGTTGCTCAGCAGATGAGTTTGCACCTTCTGTGCCTCCTGCGTTCTAGGTAGTAGGGGTCCAGATATGCACAGTGAAAGGCAAGATCTTGGCTCTGATGGTGCTCACTCTGCAGCCTCTGCTGAGACCCAGCTGAAGGTCTTGGAGACGGACCCAAAAGTCTTTGCTCTCCTCTGTTCCCCTGAAGTCACTCTTTCCTTCGCCCCCAGCACAGATTGACCCCTATGTTTTATGTCATCCAATTGGGTTTCAGTTTAAAAAGCAAAAGGGGAGTTCCCATCATGGCTCAGCGGAAACGAATCTGACTAGTATCCATGAGGATGCAGATTCGATCCCTGGCCTTGCTCAATGGGTTAAGGATCTGGTGTTGCTGTGAGCTGTGGTGTCAGTCACAGGCGCAGCTCGGATCCGGTGTTGCTGTGGCTGTGGGGTAGACCAGCGGCTAAGGCTCCAATTTGACCCCTAGCCTGGGAACCTCCATAAGCTGTGGGTATGGCCCTAAAAAGACAAAAAATAAAGCAAAAGGCCCACCAGGCAGTGTGCTGCTGTAATTGCTTTTGTTTCAGCCAGGATTTTTTGTGGCCTTACTGCTCTGATATTCCCACTTAATCAAGAATTGGGTGTGTTCTATTTACAGTTAAAGATATTAAGTTTCAGGAAGGCCACAAAGCATGTTACTATTACACAGGTTAATACATGCAGAAATATACATCATTCCATCATGTCTCTGTATCGTCATTCCATTATGATCAAGATCAATGCCAGTACAGCTTAAAAAAACAAAACAAGTCCAAGATTGTGGCAGGTGCCTGTAGATAAATTCCACAAACCCTGCTTTGTTGCTAGAGGTAACTGTGTCACAAGGTAGGCCTAATCTAAATTTATTTCGTTAAAATTACATCTAGTGTTTAGAAACATTTCATCTGCAAGGGGCAAGTGAGAGTATGAGAACCATAAAGTATGATCACTTACAAATCTCAAAAATCACACGTTGCTTGTTTGGAAACAAGGAGAAGTTACTGTCTCTGACAACGGCCCCCCCTCATGGCCTAAGGCCTCGTTGAGTACATATGGGACCGCTGTCTCCCCCTGACCCCTAATCCCTCCACCAGCCTGGCGCTGCAAGACGGCATTCAGTTCCACAAACCCATGCCAACCCCTGCTTCGGTTTCAGGAGGATGGCAGTGGGGGATTAATTTGAGATGCTGTGTGAGCAGAGACATCCCATGTTGTGTAATACGCAGTGCGGAAACCTGGTTTGCGAGGCACTTCGGTAAAGTTCAGTTTTAGGAAAAGCATGGAGCTTGTTCCCTCTGATTTTCATCATCTTACTATTTTCCCAGGTGCATTATAATCTTTGGCCACAGTTAAGCCCCAGGCAGGGGTCAGTCCGTCCCCAGATGCTCAGCAGTCACCTGTGCTCTAGATCACCACTTGACTCAGCACCCAAAGTGTCTGCTGGCTCCACGGGATGGGTTTCATTTTCCCTGTGATTTGGGATTGTGTCACCCTGGCCACCATGAAATTGAAGCTACGCCCCACCTCCCTCGGGGAGACAATAAGATCCGAAGTAGATTATGTCACCAACAGTCAGGTTTAATGTGACTCTCACATCCCCCATGAGGGCACTGTCTTCACAGGAAGTCCTGCCCTTGTCTGTCCTTCAGAGATTCTGCCTCTGGTGATTCTAGGTAGGAGCCTGTGCCCCAAAAAAAGAAAAAACAAACAAACAACCTTATTTTTAGGTGCACATCTGGCCATTCGGGGGCAGCATTTATTCTTATTTCTGAGTCACCCACTGAATCCAGTAGTTTGGCATTTTGAGCCCTCAGAACCAACCCCTGAGACCTCCCGCACAACACACACATCACCTCAGTGACTTCCCATAGTGGCATGAGGCCTTAGCTCCCATCGTGCAGAAGGAGGTGCCGTGGAGACCAGACTGTCTAGAGTTACACTTAGGTAAGGGTCTGCCCAGGTTCAAACCCGCTTCTGGTTCACAAAAAAGCAAGTCCCATGCCTCTGTGCCACTGTCCCCCACCCTCTAAACTCTGAATCCCTGTAAGGATTTGAGTTTTGAGGTCCCCTCCAAGGCCAAGTTCTTAAGGAGCAGTCGGAGATGGCAGTCAGGCCCCCCTGGGCACAATGATGGAGGCACATGTGCCCTGTACCACACACCCCTCATCAAAGTGGGGGCTTGCAAATGGGCAGCAGTGGGGGGCTCCAGGTCCTGGCTGAGGCTTCACGAAAGGACCCTGAAGCCTCACACTGATGGGGTTAAATCCCCTTTTGTTAATTACCTGTCAACAAACATTGCAAAGGTGTGAGTTTATAATTAAGGAAGGTCAAATTTCCTCTGAAAAAAAATGCTAACCTAAAACAAAAAAGGATAGGAAAATCACTGCTAAATTCCATTTCAGAAAGCAACAAAAGCACACAAAGGTTTGTGGTTTGCTGAAAACTAAAAACGTGGCTGGGGTTGGGAGTGAGGGGAGCTAATTGTACAGGCACCTACATTTAGGATAATTTGTAGCTGATCAGGATATCTTAAATGTTCAGGCCTTGGTAACACGAATCATACCCGGCTGCTCCAGCATTTCCAGCCTCAGGGCTTGGTTCTGTCTCACTCTTGGCTCCAGAACTAACAAGTTGCCTCAAGTTACCCAAACCCACCATACAGTTTCTGACTCAATACACCCCCAAACCTGCCCAGGCTTGGCTCATACTTACCCTCAATCTCGTTGTCTTGGTTCAACTGTTACTTTATTTTTTTAATTAATCGAAGGCAGCCCTACCAGTCAGCATGACCCTTCTTTCTTTTTAAGGCTACCTCTCATTCACATAGTTGAAAGATCTGTATACAGGCTGAATGGAAACTCTTCACTAGGTACTCCCTCTGGTATGTGATAAGTGGAACTTGCCCCAGAACTCTCTCTAATTTGAAGGCCTCAGTCCCAGTTAGAGTGTATTCCTGGAGCCTTTAAGTCATGCAAGGCCATGTGTGAGTGTGTGGGAACAGGTGAACAGTGCTGGCTTCCTCCAAGGATGACAGCTGAGAATGTGGCTCTAAAAACTGCCTGGAACATCTTCCTTTCTAGTAAGGCTAGAATGTGACTCTTAGGTTTAAGCCAGCATGCCTCTCCTCTCTTCTTTTCCCCCTTCTGAATGGGAAGGAGAGATTTTTGTCCTTTTGAATCAGAGCCTTTATCAAGGATTTAGTTCCTGAGTTTATCATTTCACAGAAAGTGGGTTTCTGTGCAGACTCCGGTAAATTCACACGAAGATTTGTTTTCTCACCTTCAGTCATTAGGCTTTTCCCAAGATGAAAACATGGCCTTTTTAATAGCTTTATTGAAGCATAATTGATAGCTGATAAACTGCACGCGTTTCAAGTGTACAGTTTGTCAGGGTGTGACCTCCAGCTGCATCCTTGAAGCCACCACCACAGCCAACATAGGGAGCGTGCCATTGTTCCCGAAAGTGCGCTCCTGGCCCTTTGTGAGTGATGTCTGCTGACCCCAGCCCGTCCCCAGATAACCACTGAGCTAGTTCCAGTCACTGCAGATTAGCCCGTATTTCCTAGAATGGTATATAAATGGAATCGGGTGGTATGTCTTCTTTTTTCTGCCCGACTTCTTGCATTCAGCATAGTTGTCCTGAGGCTCATCCACGTCACCGTTATCAGTCGTGTGTTCCTTCTCATTGCTGCTTAGTGGTCCCCAGGATGAACCCACTGCAGCTTGTTTGTCCATGCACACACGGACGGGCATTTAGGTTGTACCTCATTTTTTACTATTACAACTAAAACTGCTGTGAATATCCCTGTCGACATCTTTGTATAGACATGGCTTCATGTCTCTTGGGTTAATACTTAGATGTGAAGTGGCTGTGTCACTTGCTAGGCACATATGTAACTTATTAAGAAACTGCCAAATTCTTAAAACGTGACTGTACCATTTTTACCTTCTTGCCAGTGGTGTGAGTTCCGTTTGTCTCCCATCCTCACCAGCACTTAATTGAGTCAGGTTTTTTTAAATTATAGTCCTTCTATGGAGTTCCCGTCGTGGCGCAGTGGTTAACGAATCCGACTAGGAACCATGAGGTTGCGGGTTCGGTCCCTGCCCTTGCTCAGTGGGTTAAGGATCTGGCATTGCCGTGAGCTGTGGTGTAGGTTGCAGACGCGGCTCGGATCCCGCGTTGCTGTGGCTCTGGCGTAGGCTGGTGGCTACAGCTCCGATTCGACCCCTAGCCTGGGAACCTCCATATGCCGCAGGAGCGGCCCAAGAAATAGCAACAACAACAACAACAACAACCAAAAAAATAAAAAAATTATAGTCCTTCTGGTGGGTAGACAGCTGTATTTGCTTGTGGAATAATTTGCATTTCCCTAATGATCAGTGAAGGTGAGCATCTTTTAATGTGCTTATTTGTTATCTGTATATCTTTACTAGTGAGATGTTGATGTGGATGCTTTGCCCATTTTTAACTGGGTTGTTTTGTTGTTGTTGAGTTTTGGAAGTTCTTTATATATCCAGAATTCAAATTCTTTATCAAATATAGGCTTCACAAAGTTTTTCTTCTAGTTTTCTAGTGGCTTGTCTTGTCATTCTCTTAACATTGTCTTTCAAAGGGCAGCTTTAAAGATTGATGAAATATAATTTATCGATTTGTTCTTTTATGAGTTGTGCTTTTAGTGTTGTAGCCAAGGTATTTTTGACTAACTGAATGTCACAAGATTTTTATCTATGTTTCCTTCTAGAATTTTTATAGTTTTAGGTAGTACATTTGTGTCCATGATCCATTTAGAATTAAGTTTGTATATCAAGTGAAGTATGGATTCAAGTTCTTTTTTTTCCAGCATCATTATTTGAAAAAACATTTTTTAAAAGATTTGTTTCTGATTATAAAAGTAAGACATTTGTAAAACACAGACAAATATAAAGCCTCTATCCTGCTTTTTTGAACTTACCTAGGCACATTTAAGGGTATTGTAGGGGGAATAGGCGATAGTTCTAAGTGTGTATTTTACAAAACCTGAATCATAGTATATTCTGTGTCCTGCTTTTAAAATTTTTGGCATTACACCAGCATTTAATCATATGATTTAGTATTCTATTTATTTTTTAGTATCCTATTTATTTTTTCAAATTGTATTGAAGCATAATTGACTTACAAAGTTGTGTTAGCTTCAGGTGTACAGCAAAGTGAATCCGTCTTACATCTGCATATATCCTAAATGTATGGTTTTTAATGGCTGCATAGTTATTCTATTATATAGACATATCATACCTTACCCCTTTTATGAGACATTATCAATCTTCTTAAAATGTGCTTTAAATGTGCTTAAACTTAAATCTCTCTCAGTTTTTAGAAATAACTGGTCAGGTCAGCATGCATGTACACTTAAAAGGCTTTGTGCATTATTTCCACAACGCATTCTAGGAAAGTTTCAACAGTATACACTCCCAACAGCAATAACTAAGAAATTTAATTTTTTAAATTAATTTTTAAATTATTTTTGAAGTATATATAGTTAATTTGCAATGTTATATTAGTTTCAGGTGAACAACATAGTGATTCCCTGTTTTTATAGATTATAATCCATTTGAAGTCATTATAATCCGTTATAAAAAGTCATTATAAAATGAAGTCAGGAGTTCCTGTCATGGCGCAGTGGTTAACGAATCCGACTAGGAACCATGAGGTTGCGGGTTCTGTCCCTGCCCTTGCTCAGTGGGTTAAGGATCCGGCGTTGCCGTGAGCTGTGGTGTAGGTTGCAGATGCGGCTCGGATCCCGAGTTGCTGTAGCTCTGGAGGTAGGCCATCGGCTACAGCTCCGATTCGACCCCTAGCCTGGGAACCTCCATATGCCACAGGAGTGGCCCAAGAAATAGCAAAAAGACAAAAAAAAAAAAAAATGAAGTCGTCACAAAGTCACTGTTGGTTACAGTCCCCGTGCTGTGAATTACATCCTTGTGTCTTATTTAAGAAATTTAATTTTTTACACCAAGTTTTGCCTGTTTGGGGAAAACCCTGAAAGATGCCCCGGACTAGCCCTCTCTTGTCCTCTCAGCATCTAACCCTGGCAGCTGTCCCCAGGCCCAGCACCTTCTCCTCCTGCATCCTTACCAGACTGTCACCCTTCTGCCTGGCTCTGTTGGCCCTGAGAAGGTTAGACCAACTCCTTGCATCCTTTGCTCCTTATACCAAGAAACCTGCCAGGATCCCTCTTAGGTCTGTAATTAAGACAGAAAACCTCTCCCTTTTTTCAGACATGGTTTGGCCTTGTCCCCTTTTTTGGAGGAGGAGGGTTGTGCCCACAGTATGTGCAAGTTCCCAGGCCAGGGATCAAACCCACACCACAGCAGAGACAACATGAGATCTCGAATCCACAGAGTCACCCGGGAACTCCCACCTTGTCTCCTAGAGTGCTCCCTTTGCCCCTGCCTCTTTATCCTCAGCACCCCAACTTTCTCCCACTGGGCACCCCAACTTCCCCTTCACCACAGCCCTACCGTTTTTCTTCTGGTGCAGAGCTCTTCAAAAGGAAGTGTCTCCTCTCCTCACTGGGGGTCCTTTCCCTGCCACTCACCTGGCAGTGCCCACTGAGGCATCGGCCTCCTTGCCCCCACCCTGCCCCACCCCACGTCTTCTTGCTGAAGTGTGGTATCTTCATTCCTAAGCGATGACCTCTACGCAGGGACTGTGGGTGTTCAGGACTCTCAGCAGCTCCGTCTTCCTGTGGGTTCTGCCACCTTTTCCTTCCTTCTTGAAGCTGCCAGTGCCCCTCCTCCTCCCGATGGCCTGGCTTCCTCTCACGAGGGTCGATGGTCTGTAGGCGCCACCGCCAGCCAACCGGTAGCTCGGTTTAGCTCTGCCTGAACCCGCGCACGCTGCTCAGCCATCCTTGTCCACCTTCCTGCCCTCTCCTTTCTTAATATTATCAGGCACACAGGTGGCCTCTCTCTAGGGCTTGTCTTTGCTGGTTTTCAGCTCTCTGCTTGGAGCTCCTCTGGCCTGGTTCATGTCCCCGCCCCCTTGCCCCCGCCCCAGTGCTTGTTCTCAGTGCTGTGGACGCCACTTCTCATCACTAGTGCAGGAGTGTTCGGGTCCCAGCCATCGGGCTCCTCGCTTTTCTCATCTGAACCCTCACAGCATCTGTAAGGGTTCACTCCAGCCAGAGCATCACCTGGGAACCTCCTTCCAGCTAACTGGCCTGCCCCCACACCGCTTCCCCCTTCTCTCCTTACACCTTTCCGGGCAGAAGTCCATAGTACTCCTTTCCTTTTCTGAACCTACTAGTTTATCCCATAGAGTATTATTTTACTGTTGGTTTGTCACTCTAATTCCACCTTACGGCAGCTTTTATTTCATCGTCACATTGCTTACCTTGACATGAGGTGTCTTTCCTGCAGCTGCAGCTCAAGCACCTGGAAAACAGGGCCGGTGCATTAGCATCCACAGCGATGCAGGTTGGCTCCCCGTGTGATAGGCGCTGGGAGCATTTATTACATCAGCGTGTGCTCTTTGTCTTCATAGAGTGATGGTCCCGTGTCGCTTCCTCTGGACCAGGGAAGTGAAGCAGGTGTTCTGCCCAGAGCTCGGGCGCCCACTTTCTCTCCTTCAGTGTCCCTAATGCTTCGTCACCTGCACAGCACAGCCAAGCTGAGGACAAGCCACACATTGGGACTTAGGTTTTCCTTTGTGTGCAGTTGAGTGTGGACTTGCCACCTGCAAAGTCACTTTCAAAACCAGGAATAGCCTTATCATGAAGACCAGCTCAGCGCCTGGGCCACCATCCACTTCCGTGCTCTGCCTCAGCTTTGGGGCGCCCGGGGCTACACCCCTCCCTGTGAACACACGGCCAGAGGGAGGCACTCGACCGGCAGGATTTCTCCCGTGGCCATTTTCAGAACAAGATAGACGCCGCAAAAGGTTCCTCTGAAAACTGGGTTCTATGGAAAACTGTGGGTGTGTTTAGAATATAAATGAAGAAAATAAGCAAGAATTTTCAGAAATGGCAGTTATCTTGGAACAATATTTTACCAAATAAAAATATAAACAATCTAGATGATTTCCCTTCAATTCAGGGGGAGAATAGATACATCTAGGTTTTGGTTGGTTGTTTCCTTTTCATTTTCCAATGTGCTGCAAATATTTTGTTTGTCTCACTATTGTTCCTAGCAGAATTTGAGGTAGATTTTTTCCAATAAAGTGTAAAGAATATGAATACGTGATAATGAATAAAAAACAGTTTGGTTCATATGCCGTTAACCAAACTGAGGCTGACTTTTGGAATTTCAAACTAACTCTTCTTTTCTTTTTAGGTTGCCTCTTGGTGCTGCATTGGCCGTATTTGGCACCCAGAATGCTTCATTCTCTGATGGTCTATTAATAAGGTTACCTTGCTAGAGTTTGGAGCAGGGCCCCAGGTAGGTGGCTTTTATCATTATATGGCATGGCTTTCAAAGTGATCAGTTTTTTCTAGTTTCTAAATAATACATGATGATAAAACTTTGAAAAGCCTGCCACATAATAAGCATGCCACTTACTCATTTTAAGATGCATCAAACTGTGTTGTGTCCCGTAGGACTTCATGAATAGTGCTGGGCACAGGGAAGGATTGGAATCCTTGCAAGGAGTATTTTTCCCTTACTTTGTGCATAAAAAGTGGAGCTGCTGTCAAAGCTTATTTGTTCATGTTCCTCAAATAGCCCATCAGATAAACTCTTAAGCTCTTCCTTCTCCAGTCTTGCCCAGCGTGGCCGCCTGTCCCCTGTTATCAGTACATGTCTTTCTGTCTATGAGGAGGGACCTGGTTGACACGGGCAAGGGGGCAGGTGGGCAAGCTCTGCTTGCTGGGATGGGGCAGGTGCTAGAACGAAGTCAGTGGCACGGAAGCAGTTTGCTAGCCTTGTGGGGAAGAGGACACCCTGGGGCACCTAGCTCTCCCAGCCTGCAGGTGCAGCCCAGTGGCACAGAATCGAGGTATAGCCATACCTGGAAACCCAGGCACACGTGGATTTGGCACCAGGTAAGTGTCAGCAGGACCTTCAGTACAGGACTGAGGTTTAGGGGCCAGGACCCTCAGCCCTTGGACAGGGAGAACAAAGCTGGCTGTGCCCAGTGCCAGAGATGGGCTCAGGGCCCTAAACCACCAGTGGCAGGTGGGGCCACGCCTTGGGGAGGAGGCTGGGCTGGAGGCTGAGAGCCAGGCAGGGTCTCACGTGCTCGTGAACAGAGCTATGATCAGATAAAGGGCCCAGAAACTAATCTGCTGCAATTGTCTGGTCACAGCATGCTTTGAAGACTAAGTGTGAGAATCAAGTCAGAATAAACTTGCCATATTATAAATATTATAAATGTTCTTACATGTCAAAGAAGGTGTCCGTGGCTTTTTAGTGTAATGGGTTATAATTTTTTTTCATGTTCTGTTTCATTGTAGTCCTTACACTTGTTTTGAATGAAGCTGTATTTTGGCAGTTAGGAGAAGGAAAAAAATGGTCACTACTTGGCCTCCTCCATTTATGCAGATTCTCTCCTTTTTCCTTCCTCTTGTATCTGTAATCAGTCAAACATTTTCTCTGACATTTTCGACATCATCCCCCCGTTTTAATATCACATAAGAACATCTTCTTGAAAGCTTTAAAATTTTATGTTGTTCTTTTTTCTTTTCCATAAAACGGCATTCATTTCCAAACCATAAATCATAATGAATACTGGTTACGTGTGCTTCCTGGGCTACAGAGCAGAACATTGGGTGGCAGCAGTGTTCTGAACATCCAGGCCACCTGTGGGCCACCCAGGGGCCCCTCCCTTCCCGTCAGGTCACCTGCAGGCCTTGAGCAGCAGGTGCCCTATCTCCCTAGCTTTGGACACTCCCGGGCAGAGACAGCACGGGCTCCTGGTGGCTGCCGTGCTCCCCTAGGTTTTCACCCTCCTCAGAACTAACCCTTTCGCTCTCCAGGGCATATCTTCTCAGCTTGCTTTTAAACTCACTGAAATTTCAGCAACCCCAAAACATGCTTACCTGCTTGTTTTGATTCCTGCGGTTCCTTAAAAAGACCATAGTATGTTCCACAAATATTCCTCCAGTGGCTGCCACGTGCCAGGGCACTGACCAGCTGCCAGGATGGGAGAGTGACAGTGGTCTCCTTGTGGCTGAGTTTCCCATCCTGGGGGGAGAGGCAGGTGATTTCAGCAGGAGCTCCCCAGGCCGCATTAAGGGTGAAACACTCAGGGAGGCAGAAGGCTGAAAAGCTTCCCTCTGAAAAGAGTTCACTCTCACTCGAGTGTAATAGGTCAAGGAATATAATTATCAAGTCTCTTCTAGTTGTGACAGCTGGGGGAGGGCCCGGTCCCCTGCAGATGGTGGTGAGCAGCCACCTCGGACTTGACCACCTGACCTAGAACTGATCCTGTTGGCCTTCAGCTCTGTGGGGACGGAGAAGTGGTTTTGTCTGGACAGCCCCACAGGCACAGCTCAGGGAGCAGGTGTGGGGCCGTTGCTTGTATGCCTGAAGATTTTGCACACACACACACACACACACACACACCCCTAGCATTAGGCACAAGCCTACTTTTAAAGTGCACTTTACTTTGAGATGGCTTAAAACTAATTCTCCGCATGGGCTTTTGTAACGAAGTGGAACTTTCTTTTCTTCATCCCTTTTGTGTACTGTTGCTGCCTCTCATCTGAATTGACAGATGCAGTTTGCTTGCTTGGGGAGGTCAGACTTGAAGCTTGGTTTACGCTATATTTGTCATTTTAATAGCATTAACCATCAGGGAGTTCCCCTCATGGCTTAGCAGAAACAAATCCTACTAGCATCCATGAGGACATGGGTTCGATCCCTGGCCTGGCTCAGTGGGTTAAGGATCTGGCGTTGCTGTGGCTGTGGCATAGGCCTGTAGCTGTAGCTCTGATTTGACCCCTAGCCTGGGAACCTCCATATGCCTTGGGTGTGGCCCTAAAAAGCAAAAATAAATAAATAAATAAATAAATAGCATTAACTGTCAGTGAATGGAGGCATGCCCTCCAAACATTTGGGGTCCTTCCATGTGAACATTTTTATAGTGGGTGTTAAGCATTTGTCTTATAGCATCAGGAATTTAAGGGGTCAGGGGTAGTAAAAACATAAAAACAGCTCATCACAGTTTGGGATTTAGGCAGTTTTCAGATTGAGCCAATTTGTGAATTATTTACTTGATAATCCTCACCTGAGCACCAGCATTTTGGAACTGCTATTTAAAAAAAAGAAAAAGAAAAACCTCTAAAAATAGACTTGTCTTAAGCAATTTTGCTTTGTATTCAGATTTCACTGGAATTCTTTGTTCTCGCTCCCTCCCGCAGACATCACTGCTTCCCTTTTGCACGGTTCTGCTGTCATTTCCTGTTTGTAAATACTGATGTCCCACGTGAAGAGAGTGAAAATACCCGAGTATACCATCTACCTATAGTTTTTAGGGTTTTTTTTTCATTTTGATATGAATATACAATCATAGGGAAATTTTCCACATAAGAGTTAAAACGAAAAGATAACTTCTAAGTCATGAATCATTAAAAGAGAGCTTTTAAAAGAGAAAAAAAAAACGTGTGTTAACCTAACATGACATTTTTGCTCCACAAAACAATTAACCAAGGAAAATATTTCTGAATTGAAAGATACAGTGTGTCTGAGGAGTTCCTATTGTGGCTCAGCGGTAACGAACACAACTAGTATCCATGAGGATGCAGGTTCAATCCCTGGCCTCGCTTAGTGGGTTAAGGACACGGCTTGGATCTCGGATTGCTGCAGCTGTGGTGTAGGTCACAGATGCAGCTCAGATCTGGCATTGCTGTGGCTGTGGTATAGGCCAGTAGCTACAGCTCTGATTGGACCCCTTGCCTGGGAATTTTCATAGGCCTTGGGTGCGGCCCTAAAAAAACAAAACAAAACAATGTATTTGAATATTCCATCTTCAGATCATCTGTGCATTCTCTATGGGAACTCTAGTCAATGAAATAAGTAGCCACTCCAAGTTCAAGGTGGCCCAAAAAGAAACACCTTCATTGTGGACACAAAAGAGCTGACCTTGGAACCTATTAGTTCCACTTTGGAATTCATTGACTTTTTCCTCCTGGTTCTTAAAAACAAATAGGTCTATTTCCTTTCACTTCTTCATTAGCTTTTATGATTTGTATATTAAATATAAGCCTGTCTAAATAGCAGTAAGGCTAAATTGTTCGGTAAATTTCAAAAGGATTGTCCTAGAACTGCAATTTAAGAGATTGCTCAGAAGTTGAAAACATCGCATTCAGTCATTGAAAGAAGGCATCCTTCTGGTGGATTGATACTAGTTAACTATGACATCTGCTATAGGAAATTCAGTTCTGTAAGTTTTGGTGTTCCTAGTGTAAATGGGTTATTTGGGTGCCTACCGACGACTTGGTCAGGTCAGGGGCAACCCTGTTCTTTACGCTGCCTGCTCCATCCTGTCCTCTCGCGGCATCCGCAGCCCCTCTAACCTTCTAACCGCCCAGCCATCCTTCCTGCTCCATGTCAGGCGTGGATGCAGGTGCCAGGCATGTTTTCACTTTCAACGTTTTTATTAGGGATGGGGACCAAATCGAAATGATACACGCTTGTGCTAATTGATTCCCTAGTGGGAGGATCCGTTAGAGGATGCTCATTGCTATTGTTTTAATTTACAACTTTACAAATAGCAGTTCAGAGTTTCAAAAGTACCTTTCCAGTGGCTTATTTCATTTGCTGGACCAAATTGTATCCATATTGTATCATTTTTTACTTCAATATTGGTATGTACAGTCTGTCCTATGTCTATTATGGTGATTGAGCCTATAGTTTCCTTGCTGGAAAACATTTGTCCTGCTTTTATTATTTTCATTCATTCAACAAAAATTTTACTTCCTTTTATGGGAAATACCAGTGAATAAACTAACACAACTCCTGCCCCAATGTTGCCTATTGTCTATTTTTGATTCTGCCTTAGATTTTTATACTTGCAAGGTATTTTTTCTTTTATTAATAAGTGATTTTATAGACCTACAAAAATGGAACACTGTAAAAATTTCCACATTATCATACAGAATCAAAGAAAGTGTTCTAAGTAGGCTGTTGCCCTCACTTCACAATTGACTTCCATTATGTTATCTTGTTAATAATTTCTTTCACATTATTCAGAGCTTTATTGTGTTTTTATACATGTGCAAATTAATGTAGTAACTACTGATAAGTTTCCTTTTGCAACCCACCTGTTTGCCTGTTTTAGGCAAATGTTGACATTTTCTGAATTATTTATGAATGGTGTTTGATAATTAGCATAAAGGAGAATAAAGCTTTGATTATGATGAGATTTGCCCTTCATTAGCAAAGTATATGTTTGACTTTTCACTTAAATATAAAAGAATTATTGATGCAGGTAAGTGTTGTAAAAATTCACAGCTTTTAGAGAAATGACTCTCAAAACTGTGGAATTTAAAGTAGAGAAACAATTTTCAAATAGGCCTGTTCTTTTGCTGTCAACCTCGTGGAAATTCGTCTTAGTAGACCCTCTGATGTCTGATTCATTTTGCTTGTTATTTTTCTGTGTGAGTCACGCTTTTAGAATGTAAAACACAGGGAGATAATGCACCTGTGTGCACGCACACAATATTCCCTTTAATTATTGTTTTTGTGTATGCCAAGTTGCCCTAGGAAAAAAGTCTGTTCTGGTACCAGCAAAAACTGGGCGGGTATTCTGAGGGTGATATTTCATCGTAGGGCAGATTGAAATGGGTGTATGTACATTTTCTACCTCGCTCCACAATTCTCTAGATCAAGACAAAGAAGAACTGAAAAGCGGAGTAACCAATCTTTATTAAAAAAGAAAAACCAGAGTACACATTTTGTGGCAGACTTTTCAGAAAAGCAGTCACAATGCTTTTTTAAAGTTTCTCTCAACACAATATAAAAGAGAATACACGGGTAATGTTAGGTGACATTTTTAGTTTGGGTGACAACGAATGGAAACTGAATAAACTTATGTTTATGATACCAACCCAAAGAATAATGAACTCTTAAACAGCTTCTGGTTTCCTTTGATTGGGGAAATAATTAGCAGTCCTTAGAAATTATTTGACCAAAATGATGAGGCTGAATTTAGGGCAATTAACCATGACTTTGGAATTATGTTTTATGATAGAATGAATGAAAATGATGTCTGTTATTTTATTTAAGGCTGTAAAATATGTAACCAGGATAGTTTGTAGACTATTGTAACATTTCAAATCAAGATAACGTGTAATTTTAAACTGTACTGAAATATTTTGACTCTAAAGCATTCTTATTATAGATGCCATTGAACAGTAAGCATCAATAAAATTGTTATGGATGCATTTCAGATGCAGTAGAATCTATACTGATGGGAGAAAGAGAAAAAAATATAAATTTATTGTTCACTAGTCAGCTTTGGTTTTAGATTTTTTTTTTCTACCCAGAACGCTACCCACTCAGACAGATATGTTAGTTATCATTTTAACTGCTATTTAAATTACTTAAAATTTACAAACTGTCTTTATTGCAAAGAAGCTTTTTACATCTTAAATGTGTTTCCATTTGAGGATCATTTGGGCAGCTGGGATAGAGAAAATAGGCACTATCCCCTACTCTTGCCTTTTAAGTGTAATGACAGGCTTTATCCACTTGCAAATCGGTTCAGCCTGCTCTTCTCCTAGAAAGCAGTAGAATAAGAGCGAAGTAGCTTAGGGCACCAGCCCCTTCTCGACCATGTATATGCTGTAAGGCTTCTCTGGGCCTCTCACCTAAAATGGATCTGGTGATAAAAGCATCCACTCCACAGGTCCATTACATTCCAGGGAGGTGATAGAACTGAAAACACTCTCCACCTGTAAAGTATTTATATTATCAAAATAGCACAGTACACAAAATAGGCTTTCATATGCCTAATTACCCTACCAAAAAACTCAGTGTGTGCCCTGGGCAAGTAAGTATTTACAAAGCTAATTTCATTATTTTGCAGTTTTGATGTGCAGAATTCAGTTCTTCCATTTATGCATGTCCTGTGCTTTACCAAGAAATGGAGCTTTTGCTTGAACTTTTTAAACATCCTTTATTGGTCTAAATTTTTATTTTTCTTGTCTTTTAAACTACAGGAAAAACGCTGCTTTCAAATATACCCTTAGTACTTTTGTAATGATGCTTGAATGCCCTCTCTTAAATATTTTATTTACACATCATCCAATTCTTAAAGTAAGGGAAAATTCGATTTCAGGAGAGAATAATTAGATTTGTGTTTAGAACATTAAGTAAAATGGTTTTCACTTAACATGTCTTTGGTGAATGCTATTCTTTTTTAACTGTTTTATATTTTCCTTCTCAACTTCTCATAATCACGATTTCTAAATGGTCATCTTTCAAATATTCAGGGCTGGCTAATCTCTCTGTGCCCTGCATGCTCTATAATAGATCATTCCATCTTTTCCTGCTTTGGGACTATTACTCCTTTCAAATTTACTTGTACAGTCAAGAAGTATTGACAGATTATTTTTCTATATGTGCACTTAGTTTACTGAGGCTCCTCCTCCTAAGAGGTGTTTTAAGACGCTTTAAGCTTTTTCAACCACGAGCTCTTAAAACCAAATGATGCTTTCTTCCTGACACCCCTTCTCCTGAAGCAAACCTATATTTAACTTCCTTTGCATGCTTTTGAAATCTAAGAGTTATTGCCACATTTCAGCAGCGCTTGCAGCATTCTGAGGAAATAAATTGGCAGGTATCGCAGGTAACACAAGTGTGGCTCAGAGAAACCCGTGTTGCACAAGCGCGTGCAGTGTGAGCCCAGGAGGCCCGCTCCCCGGGAGCCTGCTGCTCCGTGGCAAAGGCCACAGGTGTGCTCTCCCCGGCAGAGACCTGAGCCTGCCTCTCCCGGAATATTACCTAGCTTCATGAGAATTTGCTCCGTTTGGTCTACAAACGGTAACCCTCGTATCCATTTCTCTTGGTGGGCAAGTTAGATTTTAAAAAATTACCTTGAACTTGGGAAAAAAAGTGGGGTGTCATTCAGCATCACCAAATGCCATTTATCTAGGTAATACTGTTTGACTTTTTGTTTCTGCCTTCGTTTGATCGTGTACATGTGCTTAGAACTAATAAAGATTCGCCATCGGTGAAACTTAATGCATGACTCTTCAGCAGAGTATGGAATGAAAGCATGTATCCTGATATTGCCATTCTTTGACCCTTTATTTTCCATCATTTACAGACTGGTTCCATTTAGAGTGTAGTCCATTCTTATTTTTTGTTCCGTAGATTGGCCACAATGGGAAGGACCGGATTCCGCTCTCTTCCACGAAGAGTCAATGGGACTGGCTAAGATCAAGGTGTGAGGCTTTTCCATCTGTCATCAGGTATGCACTGCACAAAAAACACTACCATTCTCTGCATGTATCTTTAAAGTATTTGATGGATAAGCATATCATGACTTCAGATCTTTATTCAATGTTGAACTCACAACCTTATATTTATCCTGTGGTTTTAAATTGAGTTTTGTAATGTATCAAGATACAAAGATATTGTTAGCCATGAAAAAATTTCAGCTGGTCTCAGAACAGTGTAATATTTGAAATCTGCACTTCTTCATTGCTCAGTCTGTACATCCAGAGATAACAGAATTCTTCCATTCCTTCCTGTTGAATATCACCAATTTTAATAGGATCAAGCATGGGTTGTTTCGTGGTACACTTGCAGTACATTTTTTTTTTCAGTAACTTAGAAGTTGGCATTTTCCTCAGCTAGAATTCTCTGCCCCATTATGATTGGGTCTCATAACCCAGGAATGGCAAAATATGACCCGTCTTTGAAGTATTTTCAGTTGTTTGCAGTAGACAGGGATTTAGCCACTGTGCATTCCGTGTTGATTTTACAGCTGGAAAATTGATCCGCTTCTTTCCCACAGAGTTTTAAATAGGTGCACAAAGGCATCACCTTAGGAAATCAGACTGTCAGAATTACCCTCTTTTCCTACTTTGGCAGAATGTTTTATACCAATTACAGTGTCATTACTGGTTACAGCAGAATATTTCTGAGAGAGGCAGAGAAGCTGTCTCTTGAACAAAAGCATAACAGGAAAAGAGCTAGTCCTTGAGTCTCAGCACATCTGGAACCAGAGGAAACATACTGTGTTAGTGTTTGTGATGTCAATTGCCTTAACTGTGTTATTGTCATGTTTAAACCACAAAGGAGACTCAGGCAATTTGAATAGCATGAAGCATGAATTTGAACACCTTGCCTGCGTCTGCCTACTGAAGAAGAAAGTCTATGTGAACCAGACACCAATTAACTTACCCACACACTTTACACTTTAATCAGATGAGTGGATAATTGCTATATTTTGCCTGTTTAGTGACAGCTTCTACATTAAAATATAATAAGATTGATTGTAATTTTCACTTAATTTTGCAAAAATGTCAGTTAGGAGTTCCCCTCATGGCTCAGCAGAAACAAATTTGACTAGCATCCAAGAGGATGCAGGTTCAATCCCTGGCCTTGCTCAGTGGGTTAAGGATCTGGCGTTGCCGTGAGCTGTGGTGTAGGTCACAGACATGGCTCGGATCCAGCATTACTGTGGCTGTGGTGTAGGCCAGCAGCTACAACTCCAATTCACCCCCTAGCCTGGGAACCTTCATATGCCAAGAGTGCAGCCCTAAAAAGACCAAAAAAAAAAAAAATAGGTTACATTTGGAGCCCCTGCAAAAGTAAAACTGAAATCTGCTCTTTAGGGCAGGTGTCCACTGAAACACAAGTCATATGAAGAAATTGGTTTTCATCATTTTCTGAATATATAATAGGATGAAATATCCAGTCCATCAGTAGCTGATAACAGTCACTTAGCCACATTCCAGTTTTCAATTTAAGAATCATATCTTTTTGAAAGAGGTTACCAGTATTAAAATTTCTTTGTCTCCTAAAAATAACTTGCTAAACTAGCATTCATGAACTGTGAGGAATCATTTAACTCTTATATCAATTGGATCTGCAGGAAATTGGTTTCTTCCTCTGAGAAATACAATTGCTGACATTTATGATCACTTATCCATGAATTTGCAAAGGTTTCAATCCATTTAGAAGTTTTGGTTTAAGTAGACTTACTCTTGGCCGTACATTCCATTTCTCACAGCACTCTGACACACCTCTGCACTGAGGCATGTCTGCACAGGTACTGTGCTCTAAGCCACCAGACCCACTGGTGTGCTCACTGCCCCTTGGGTCACAGGTGTGTCGGACACTGCTCCCCCTGCTCGGACTGGGCTGCCCAATGCAAGCACCACTTTCTGTGATTTGAAAAAAGGTGGGGAAAATTACTTCAGCCAAATCATTTCTTTCCCCCAAGAGACAAAGGGCCACGATCCTCACCTGTCAGAGCACCAAAAGGTTTTACCCATTTCAGGAGTGCCTGTTTTTATGAAGACAATTCTCTTCTTCCCTGGACCCAGAAATCCCTGTGCATGTGATGATACTGATATCAAGAGTCACTCTTCACCTCGGGTGACGCATTCAACTCTTTCAGGCCTCTGGTGTCTGCATTGAGTGTTCCTTCCTTGGACTAACTGGCTCACGAGGTGCCTAAAAGAGTTTTCAGTTGCTTATATCTTCCTATAACAGCATGACTAGTGCTGGCTTGCACAAGTTAAAATGATTTTTAGACGTTAAGATATTTGCAGAAACATTTTTGCATTCTTAGATATATATTCTCTAGTGCCTTGTAAAAAAGTGAAGCTTTAATAATGCCACGTTGACCGTCCTATGTTGATGCTTCCCAAGAGCTCCCGAAATCGCCACTGCTTTCCCCAAGTGCGACGCTTATCCAGTGGGATTTCAGGGGACCTGTGAACTGTCCATTCTGAGCAATGCATTAAAATGTGTTTGACAAATATAAAGACGCCTACAGATATTACATCAGACCAGCTGAATCCATTTTATGGTTTCTTTTTTTTTTTAATTCAAAAGCATCACGTAGCAAATAAAACTTTAAAACATTAAATCTAGTTACAAACTAGTTGTTTCTTATTTTTTTTTCCAGTCCCCTTTTGCTTTCTTTTACGACCACATGAAACTTGAGAAGCCACCTAAAGCTAAATCACTTAGTGGAGTTGGGCAGTTCCCAAGTGTCCAACAAGAAGGCCTGGTTTAGGCTGCGATGGCCACTGTCATTCCTGGTGATTTGTCAGAAGTAAGAGATACCCAGAAAGTCCCTTCAGGGAAACGTAAGCGTGGTGAAACCAAACCAAGAAAAAACTTTCCTTGCCAACTGTGTGACAAGGCCTTTAACAGTGTTGAGAAATTAAAGGTTCACTCCTACTCTCACACAGGAGAGAGGCCCTACAAGTGCATACAACAAGACTGCACGAAAGCCTTTGTTTCTAAGTACAAATTACAAAGGTATTAAACTCTATTTGTCTTTCAGATTCTATTTTCTATTTTGTTGGCCGTTTGAAGCCACTGTAAACGTTATCTCTTTGTCTGCACATCTTTCCGCTGATTTGCAAAGAGAAATGTTAAGTAGATTAGACGTTGGCTAGTCTGAGCATTCTAAGTCACAGGCTTTTATGGGCTAGTGTTTTTAGAGTCTTCTTAAATGCAATGCTTAATGGGAGTAGACTTTTCATTTGTACAAAGAGGTTGCAAGAAAAGGGTGTGGACGTTAACGTGAGTACATTCAGTCTTGCTCAGTTGCATCTGTAATCGCTAAAAACCAGCGAAACCTAGAGTGGCGACTTAGATGGCTCCAGCTGTGCAGTGTTGAGGTGTGTTAACTGTCCTGGTAGCAGAGGAGGGAAGTTCTGTGTTAGCTAGCAGCTTAGCTTCCGTGTGAACGGTGAGCGCAGGCCACTTTTGTCCCGAGGCTTACAGAATCTGTCTGTGTTCAAGGCACATGGCTACCCACTCTCCTGAGAAAACCCACAAGTGTAATTATTGCGAGAAGATGTTTCACCGGAAGGATCACCTGAAGAACCACCTGCACACACACGACCCCAACAAAGAGACGTTCAAGTGCGAAGAGTGCGGCAAGAACTACAACACCAAGCTCGGTTTCAAGCGGCACCTGGCCCTGCATGCGGCCACGAGCGGCGACCTCACCTGCAAGGTCTGCCTGCAGATGTTCGAGAGCACGGGTGTGCTGCTGGAGCACCTGAAGTCCCACGCGGGCAAGTCGTCGAGCGGCGTCAAGGAGAAGAAGCACCAGTGCGAGCACTGCGACCGGCGCTTCTACACCCGCAAGGACGTGCGCAGGCACATGGTGGTGCACACGGGCCGCAAGGACTTCCTGTGCCAGTACTGTGCGCAGAGGTTCGGGCGCAAGGACCACCTGACGCGGCACATGAAGAAGAGTCACAATCAGGAGCTCCTGAAGGTCAAGACGGAGCCCGTGGACTTCCTGGACCCCTTCACCTGCAACGTCTCCGTGCCCATCAAAGATGAGCTCCTCCCAGTCATGTCCCTGCCCTCCAGCGAACTGCTGTCCAAGCCCTTCCCCAACACGCTGCAGCTGAACCTCTACAACACTCCGTTCCAGCCCATGCAGAGCTCGGGGTCGGCGCACCAGATGATCACCACTCTGCCGCTGGGCATGACGTGCCCGCTGGACATGGACGCTGTCCACCCCTCCCACCACCTGTCCTTCAAATACCCGTTCGGTTCTACCTCATACGCCATCTCTATTCCCGAGAAAGAACAGCCGCTGAAGGGGGAGATCGAGAGCTATCTGATGGAGCTGCAGGGCGGCGCGCCCTCGTCCTCGCAGGACTCTCCAGCGTCGTCATCTAAGCTCGGGCTGGAGCCCCCGCTGGGGGCCCTGGATGACGGCGCGGGGGACCTCGCCCTGTCCAAAAGCTCCATTTCTATCAGCGACCCCCTGAACACCCCGGCCTTGGACTTCTCCCAGTTGTTTAATTTCATCCCGTTAAACGGCCCTCCCTATAACCCGCTGTCGGTGGGGAGCCTGGGCATGAGCTATGCCCAGGAGGAAGCGCATTCTTCCGTGTCTCAGCTCCCCGCGCCTGCGCAGGACCTCCAGGATCCTGCCAACCCCATAGGGCTCAGCTCTCTGCACTCGCTGTCCGCGGCTTTCACCAGTAGTCTGAGCACAAGCACCACCCTGCCACGTTTTCATCAAGCGTTTCAGTAGGATCCCAAGACGTGGATCTGCGACAGAAATGTATGTCCACCCCTGCCTTAGGTGACCGTTTTCATTTTAGTGCCTACTTTAAGACGGTATACAAATGTCTGCTTCTGTATAGTACCAACTTCCATTAAGCCAGTATAAAAGAGAAACTAGCTTTTTAAATGAGCTTTGGAACCGTTCGTGTTCAGTTATGTTTACCTGGGTATTTTGTCCTGATTCACTGCCAATTCTCAGCTCTGAAGATGATTTCTCTCCTAGGAAAGCCATCAAGAGTAGTAAAGTCTTACAGAGTCGGTGTTCAGCTTCCTTTTAGATCTCAAAAGTTTCATTTTTGTCCGAGAACAATGGCTCTACCTTTTGACCTTCGGCTCATCACAAAATTTGGCAGTAGAATGTGAATTTTCTAAAATGTGTGTGAATAACCTAAGAGTTCTTCAATTTTTAATAATCAGATGCTTCAAATGCATTAAGAATCCGGTCTGGGGACATAACCTATGTTTCTTAGCTACATCCTAATTTCGGGTCAGTATATTTTGAAGACTTGCTATTGTCCGGCTCACACATCTGCCGTCTTCATGCACATATAAGGAGAACAAAACCTAAACACAAAGCGTCAGTATTTCTGGCAAAAAGAAACTAAGTACGGTGACACGACATTCCATGTTACCCAGTACTTGGTCTGAGGTTAGTATGCAGGATATTTTGTCACGTTTTAGGCTCTTTGCTCTCTTTCCGCTTGAAAATACCAATGATGCACGGCCCCCAAGTCTTCAGGCAGTCTGTAGATAGAGCTCTTCGTCTTGTCGTCTTTCAAGGCCAGAGGGTGGGTCCAGCGCAGCCAGCAGTTTCCCTGGGATTGTCAGCCCACAGTTGGTCCAGGATCCAGAGCCCTTGGGGAGTGTAGGTGTGTTTGTCCTGGGGGTTGGGGGCTGGGGGGGGTGGTGGGGGGGCTGTCTCCACCTCTAGGGTGAGAGACCCCAACCCGGAGATGGGTGTGAGGCCTGCGGCCCTGCCTGGAACTTGTCCTGGGGTCACATCGCCTGTCACCAGAGTGGACACAAGACTGCTTAGGGGTCGGGGGAAAGCATATCGCTTGCTGAATTCAATACAGTTTTCTCACCCTCAGAGCTTAAAGCAGAAAACACAACAGTCCTGCTCCCACACTATTCCTCTTATTCAGTGTTAATCCATCCCCTTTCCTTGCTAGTTTCAGACGGAGACTTTAAAGTTAAATGCATTTGAAAACTATTTGAGGAATGACCACAAAGTTTCAAGCGACTAAAAATATATACAGTAAAACCCCACTTTTACGCGTCTCTGGGAAACAGGAGGAACGTTGCAAAGAAACTTTGCAAAAAAATGTTGAATTTGTGGGGGGAGGGGGGAGTAAAGCAGAACAAGCACATCTCAGTTAATGTGAAAACAACAATTGAGAACACAGTGTTCAGCGAATGCAGCAGTTACTGCGCGCTTTCCTACTGTTAGACAACAAGCCTCTCTTCTCAAAGGTCAGATTAGTATTCTTTTTGTTTTTTCTAATAATCGGTTGTGGTATCAACCATGAAACATATCTGCTAAGCACTTGTTAACACCTTATTTGGGGACCCTGTCTGTTGGGGTGGGTGTAAGGGGGGGGTTATAGAAGAATATATATCTCTTAAAAAAAAAAGAGAGAGAGAGAGAGAGAAAACTATTTCTGAGCACTCATTAGCCCTAGATGGAAGCTTTTATAGGGTCAGTTTTCACTGCAGATTTGATGTTTACCAAGAATTTCTAAAAATGAGTGCAGATTACTGAATATAATGCATTATTTAAAATATTGGGGAAGTAGTATAATTTGTGGAGAAATGTAAATTGTAATAATGTAAATGGGGTTTCACTATATATATGAATATATTATACACACACGTATCGCACTTCATAGAATCAGAGTTGCTCTCTTAAGGAGCATTGGCTCCTGATCTTTTATCATGCTCCTATCTTTTTTTTAATCCTGGGAGCAGTAGTTTTTTGTACGTATGTATTTAAATTTTATTATTAAAAGTTACATTTTATTAAAAAAAAAGTGTGTTCCAAAGGCATTAAAATTATATATGTTAATAAGGAAATACATTTAAAATTTTTTCAAACTGCTCCTAAGCTTTTGATTAGGAGACTCTTTGCTCTGAAAGTAGGCTTCTAGCACTGCTTTATTACTGCTTCCTTTAGTTTCTATGAAACAGATTGCTTACTTAAATCATTAGTTGAATGATTAGTGTTCAATATTGCTTTAATCACCATGGGGGGGAGAGGAAAAAGAAAAGTGGTGACAGAGCACAAATAAATAGAAAAACCTATTTTTTAAATAGAAATCACAAATACGAGTGTGGAAGCCCTACTTTATTTTGTCTAAAATTTGCTTAAAGAGAAGTCCAATTAATGAACTGAGACATTGGCCTTAGTAGGCTGTATTTCACTGCTAATAAAACATTTAAAAGGGAGTACCAGGATTTATTAACTAAAGCATTTTGGAAACGGGGAATGGCGCCATGCAGGTATATCTACTTTGAGCCTCATTGTCACCCTGTGTGGATTTCAGATACACGAAAACACGTCTTCCAGGGCACCAGTGCTGAAATCGTGGACTCTTCACTTGCATATGTACACACCCCTTTGCCTGTTGCTGCGCACAGACTCGAAATAACACTTCCAAGGAAGAGGGAAGTCAGCTAAGACGTTTTTTAAATTGACCGCAGTGGTCACTAAACCCTTTTTGAGAGAATCTCTGTTAAACATGAGGCAGACTCATTTATCTTAATTGCACAATGGTCTGACAAGGCTGTAACACCAAACCGGCTTTTTTTTTTTTTTTTCCCCCTCCTAGAAAAACAGTTGACACTTATTTTTATGTCAACTGGATGTGGTTAAAAATAATTATTGCCAATGCTGTTTTCATTCTCCAGTGGCCAGAATCATCATCCTTGAAATTTCTAGTAGTGCCTTTGCTTGGTTTAAAAAAAAAAAAAAAAGGGATTATCATTAAGTAAAAATATTTCAGTTTAGAATTCGGACCTCAGACAAGATATTGAACCTCATTCAGTTTGACCTTCCACATGGTTGTACCAGTTAGATCACCGGACACGGAAGCACGAAGTGGAAGGATCTTGGCACCATAAGCAATACTCTGCTTTGACGTACGGCAGATACCATCGTTACAGTTATTGGTCACTGTTACCAATTTGCATTTTAAACTCCTCTTCACAAGGTTCTGCTTTCTAAAGCTTCATTTGTCCTGGCTGATCATGCACCAACCACTCTGTGCAGCTTCTCCATTTCACTTAGGGTTTCCTCCACGCTATGTGTTTTTGCCTCTTTGTTGCTTGTGCTTTATTATTCTTAGTCACTTGTGGAATAGAGTGATATATTGTGTTAATTTGGACAGTAGCGGTTTTTAAAAACCATATACTGACTGAAACATGAGCCAGAGCTAATTGCTTTATTAAGCTAATAATGAATGTTAAAAGAGTACATATTTTCAGGATCATTCATCTAGTAAGCAATACACATATATAGGCCAATATTTTTTTAAAAAAATAGAGCTTGGTCAACCTCTATACTACACATATTACAAGATATAGCACTTTCAAAACGAATCTAAACCTTTACAGAAACTTTCTTATAGGTTATGCCTTTTATTTTAAGACTTATTATAATTTGTTTCAAGTGCCATTAGATGATATATATGTAGGCCTTTGATATATAATGCTTTGTGTTTGAAAATGGTAGATGGTATTTTAAACAGGTACATTTTTACAGTGTTTTCTTATCAATTTGCTATATTGCACAGGATCAGTGTGTGTCTTTTCATAAGGTTTTACAATGGTTTATTTTTTTACAAGGTTTACGTGTCTCAAAACACACTGTCTTCCCAGTATGTAAATTAAAAAAAAAAAAAAAAAATACCAGTTCACCCAAGTTGCTTCTAGCCTACTGAGATCCACGTGACGGAGATCTTTTCAATATTGAGTCTTCTTCATTAGCAATGGCAGACTGTTATCTCTGAGAAACGAGCGCCTACGTTGACCTCATCTTATTTTTCTCACATGGCATCAGCGTTGTAGCCACAACATAGGGCATCTGTTGCAATTCCATAGATCCACAGAGGTTGCGCTATGTACTTCTGTGCTAAAACCCCACACAGAGCTCCTGTGCTATCATATAAAGCAACATCACAGTACCCATGGCGGTAAAGGCACGCTTAGATCACCCCCTGATCCTTCTACAAGGTTTTCATCCCCCTGAGGATGGAAGGCAGTGTCTTTTGATGAGTTATCTAGCTTAGAAATGACAGAACTATTGCTAATGTGTAACACCCTTCGTTGTATAAGCTTCAGTGGTACCGATGAACCAGAATGAATGTGTATCTTCTCAGAAACCCTCCTTCAATATTCTGTTGGGTCATGCTGCTAATGTAACTTGGGACACAACTCTCCATGGTGCTACAGACTCCTCTGTCTCGTTCAGTCATATTTTTTTTTATCCATAGGAAAAAAAGGACTCCATTGGGGTAAAGGTGTACAATATATTTTTATACTGTGACTTCACGTGTCCTTAACAGACTTTCACACCACCCACCACGACGTATTCACGTGCACTTGCAAAAGGAGATCTCGGATGTGCAAATGTCACCAGAACAAACCCAGCTTCTGTCCACAAGGTGACTGTACTTCAGAACACCCCGCGGGCTCTGTGATAGGGTGTGGAGTGAAGATCATGCTGTGTGTGACTAACAGCCCTTTGCGTTTAACAAAAACTGGGAATCCATTCGGAAATGGATCGCATCAGGCCTGACCATAAGCTGGACTGCTGAGATGGTATTTTTAGCTGACAAAAAAGTGTTTGGACTAGTCCTCGAAGAATGTTCTAATGATAAAAGTTTTGAGTCAAAATAGAAAAACTCTGCATTCCAGGCTGAACTTTGTATATTTTTAGTGCATTTAAAATCGCTCTTCTGTGATATTGAGAAATTAAGTGGCTTATCATGTATATCATGTACTTAAAATGTATTCACAAACTACTGTTGTATTTGTATAAAATATAGACAAAGATGGTATTTTTGTGTGTGGATAAGCTCTGTAAAATAGCAATCACGTTATGAAGCTGCAGTGATACGACCTTTTAAACATCCACATCCAAAGAAGCAGGCTATTTATTGTCCACTTACCCAGATATAAAATATTAATTTGCTGCTAATTAAACAATAGTACTGCAGCTTCTTGTGGCCTACAGTGTTATGTTTGCTGTAAGAAAAAAAGATATGTGAATTCCACAAAATATATGAATAAAATTATAGAATGGCTTTAGATAATGCAGCTCTTCCTGAAATTTTAATAGGTGATCCATTTCTATTTGGGATAACTTTTTTTTTTCTTCCCTTTGAGTTTTACATATTTTCTCATCTGGTAAATACAAAGTTCGAATAGCTGGCTCCAGGACAATACTTTGTGGTTGAAATGTAAAGTTCTAGGGTTGGTTTCTTTGGTTTTGTTTGAAAAGTCTTGTACCTTTTAAAGGAAGGATAGAAATTGTAAATAAAAAAGTCAAAACATCATGCATCAAAACTTTAATCCAGGGGAGAATTCAAAAAAGCATCCCAACAGGCTATTCGAATGCGTAAATTGATAATGTTTCTTGTTCATGTGAGTTAAAATTGGCATTAAGCCTGCCTTTAGCACTGTCTGTCAGTCCTGTAAATTATCTTTTTTAGAAGTTCCCTTTGGGCTGTCTGTCTAAAATTTTGCTGCAAATCCTCCCTTGACAATTCATCCGGACCTAAATGATGAGCGCACACGTATCATTTCATCTAAAACTCATCAGTTAAACAGTCAGGAATGCAACTTCCAAAGAGAGAGATTCATTCTGATAATTCAATTAAGAATCTGTCCAGGGAGTTCTCGTCGTGGTGCAGCAGAAATGAATCCAACTAGTAACCATGAGGTTGCGGGTTCAGTCCCTGGCCTCCCTCAGTGGGTTGAGGATCCCATGTTGCTGTGGCTGTGGTGTAGATCAGCAGCTCCAGCTCTGATTCGACCCCTAGCCTGAGAACTTCCATATGCCACAGGTGTGGCCCTAAAAAGCAAAAAAAAAGAATCTGTCCAGAAAGCAGCTGTAGAAACCCGTTCTTTTGTATCTCACAACCCGTCTTTCAGGACAGTAGGAAAAATCCCTTCTTTACCTTTGGCGACCCTGTTTCCCTGTTTAAGGTTGTCTCCCTTCAGAGAGGGGAAGAAAATGCCGATGACTCCAGACTGGGCACGTCTCTCTTCTCGTCCCTCTTCTCACACACTTAATTCCAGCAAATTTAAAAGCATTGCTTTGTTCATTCTTAGCATTAACAATGCATAATTTTTATTTAAATTCATGCATATGAAATATTTCAAGGACTGGAAAGAGAAGGAAAATGCTGTTGCTTTTTATAGTTAGAGTACTTTGAAAAGGAATGTCAGGGATTAATTCCTGTATGGTATAGTCTCCCTTGTACAAAGGTAATTGGAAATGCAGTTTGCTTATTGCACCATAGGCCCAGCAGGGCTGAGACGCTTTTGTCCATGTTATTGTTAAATGAAAACTTCGTCCTGACGGTTTACCACGAAGGGGAGGAAGGAGTCCAGTCTGGCTGGAGACAGCTTGAGTTTTGCTGCCACCTTTCCTTAACTGAGCATTTCTCAAGCAAAAGGCCTTGCTTCGTGCTCAGTCCTAGGGCCCTTCCAAAGAAGTCAGCTTTCTAAAAAGAAGTTGTTTCCTGACCAAGCATCAGAGTGAAGACGGCAGCACTGTGGCCGCTGTGGGAAAAGAAGTGCAAATACTGCCTTGAGTGATATACCCCATTACCCTTTTTTATAGATCAAAAATGGTCAGATGCTGGCAGTTTCAGCCTAAAACAGTAACTAAAACGCAGAAGGTCTTGACTTCACCTGCATGCTCTTCAACACCAAGGTCAATAATAAATCGTTCCACACTGAGGATGTTTGACTCGTGGCTAGTGGGATGGTGCATTTTAGGTGTCAGGGTGGCTAGGCCTTGCTGCCTGGAGTAGATGCCTAGGCTAGTCAAACGCCAGTCTAGACATTGCTGTGGAGGTATTTTTCAGATGTCCCCAACATTTATAATCCGTTGACACTACATAAAACAGACTGCCCTCCAGAACGTGGGTGAGCCTCACCCAATCCGTGGGAGCCTTAAGAGAAAACACTGAGTTCCCACTGCCCAAAGGGAAGTCTGCCTCCTGACAGCCTCCGGACTCCAGCCGGCCTGCCCTGCAGATTTCAGACTTGTTGAGCTCCACAATCACGTGAGCCACAGTCTTAAATCTCTTATCTCTGTTATATGCGTGACCCATGGCTTCAGTTTCTCCGGAAAACACTAACACAGCCAGTTTCAACTGCTGCTCTGCAAAGGTGCTGGTTTTCCCTTGAAGGAAATGGAAACATCTTTCCTTCTGATAAAGACTGGTAGGGCAAAGGAGATAAATCCCCAGGTCTTAACTGCTTGAGAAAAGAAGCAGAAAAAGAACCTAGTGCCTGGTGGAGATTGTACCAAGAAAGGAGTTCCCAGATGCTCCTTCCTCCTGTTACTGTGGTGGCCACTGTTGCAGGTAAAAATGTCTTTCTCCTAATAAACAAGTTTCCTTTTTAAAAAAGTATCAACGGGCTAATCTTGCTTTACTTGCTAGAGGCATCCTTGACAGGTCAACCAACATTGATTCAAAATGCACAAGGGGAAACATTTGTAAATTCAATCTTTTTTTTTTTTGAAAATACGGTCCATTTCTAGTAATACCTCCGTCAAGGTTTTGAGATTCTGGAGGAGATGAGAGTCAGAAGTGCATTGGCTCCTCATATAAGCTGTGGAAGTTTCCTGTTTTATGGTAGCAGAACCTTTGTGAAAGTGTAACTTTTGAGTTTTTCAATCTGGATTAGAGAATCTTAAACTTCTCGGGGCCCCTTTCAAAATGTCTGTGTGGTCCATAGTCTTATTGGTATGATGTTGGAAAACTGCTGTTTCTAAAAACACATATTCGGTCTGCTATTCATATCCACACTCCCCTGATGACATTTCTAAGAAGGCTCCTGTAACCAGATTGTCATGCCCGAGGAATGTTCATTGTGTAAGTAGGTTAATAGCCTAAGCCATGCCCTATTTGAGATTTTAAGATATGTCAGCTTTCCCACCCCAGAATGAGTGGTGATCAGTGGCTGTAACAGCCACTGTAACACCCTTACAAGCATCTCAAAGATCATTTTGGTTACAGACCTCAGGCAGACAAGTTCAGCTTGTCCCCAGTTTTCCAAGTTACATTATCTTTCGCAGGAGTAAAATATACTTACTACGGCATCCTCTGGCCTAAATTCTTTCATGTGATATTCTCATGGTTATTCCTAAATTGTACATTTGCTGGAAGATTTCAAGGTAGTACCAGTAAGTGATTTGAAGGACCCTGAAAATGCTCATCCATTCCTAACAGTGTCTGCCCGTTGGCATCTTTTCCCCTTCCTGTCATGTCCTTGTGAAATCGCTCACTGTTCCTTGTGTTTATCCGCCGCTTTGTCCTCTTCTCCATCCCTGAAACGTCTGCTTTCTCTGCTTCTCCCGAAGTCTCACCATCCAGCAGCCCTTTCTTGATGCTACTAGCTCCTCCATTCACAGTACCTTCTCCGTCTCACCCACTGAAACGTATCTTATTTTTTTTCCCTACACACGTTTATTACGTCTTCTCAGGGATGTGCGTATTTTTTAATTCTTCTAAGCCCTTGAGGGAAAGCCTTGTCCATGTAGCGCCCTATCCATGGCAGATAATCAACACGTACTTGTTGCCTGGAGAGCGAGGACAGCTCGTACCTTTCTCAACTACCTTTTTTCCCTCCCAGATATATTAGATTTGGTCTTCATTGTAAATATCAACCATCTTAATAATTAGGGCACATTATTCAAAAGAAATATCCTTTTAAAATGTGAACCTAGAAAAATACATATATGATGATTCTTAAACACTTGGGTTTTCTTTAGTCTATATAAAAATTTGATACACTAAAGATTGTGTGATCACACTTAAAACTCACATTTTGTTCTGCCCTCCTGTATCAAAATGAGCAAATTCTATAGTAGATACTCTTTCCTCAGAAGTAAACCATTCTACATGCTTTCACTGCAATGGACCAAAACTAGAGAAACTTTGAGAATTCTAATTCTTGTACCTTTGCATTTCAAAAGCTCTAACCATGGGGTCTTAAGCTCTGTTTAAACTTTCTGGAAGTTGAGTGACTATTTAGATACAGGCATCAAAAGGTCGTGCTCTTAAGATTTTATTTCAGCAAATACTATAATAAATTCTCATAACAGAAATTATCATTTTGATAGAGAGGATGTGGTATATATACATATACAATGGAATATTACTCAGCCATCAAAAAGAATGGAATAATGTCATTTGCAGCAACATGGATGGACCTAGAGGTTATCATATTAAGTAAAGTAAGTCAGAAAGAGAAAGACAACTACCATATTATATCACTATATGTAGAGTCTAAAATATGAAACAAATTAACATGTCTACAAAACAAAAACAGGCTCACAGACATAGGGAACAGACTTGTGGTTGGCAAGGAGGGGTTATAGGGGAGGGAAGGACTGGGAATTTAGGATTAGCAGATGCAAACTATTATACATAGGATGGATGAACAACAAGGTCCCACCATATAGTACAGGAAATTATAGTCAATATCCTGTAACAAACCATAATGGAAAAGAATATGCATAAGAATGTGTACATGTATAACTGAATCACTGTGCTATATAGGAGAAATTCACGCAATATTTAAATCAACTATACTTCAACAATTATTTTTTTTAAAAAAATTGTCAGTTCCCTTGTGGCATAAGCAAATTAAGGATCTGGCATTGTCACATAGTGGCCATGGTCGCTGCAGTGGCCTGAGTTTGATCCCTGGCCTGGGAACATCCACATACTACAGGCTCAGCCAAAAAGAAAAAAGAAAAGTAAAGAAATAATCAGAGTTCTGGTCGTGGATCAGTGGAAACAAACCCAACTAGTATCTGTGAGGATGCAATTTCAATCCCTGGCCTCGCTCAGTGGGTTAAGGACCCAGCTCAGATACTGCAGTGCTGTGGATGTGGTGTAGGCCAGAGGCCACAGTTCTGATTCGACCCCTAGCCTGGGAACCTCCTTATGCCACAGGTGCAGCCCTAAAAAGACAAAAAAAAAAAGGAAGAAATTACCATTTTGAAATCTTTTTAGATCTTATTTAAATTTGCCTTTTCTCCTTAGTAATTAGATGGGTGAGTAAAAAAAAAAAAAAAAAAAAACTGAAGGGGAACTGTGTGTTTGCTTATTCTACACAGACAGTGTAAATCAATTTGTTCTTTAAAAAAAAAAAATCAAAACCAAAGCAGACCTTTGAGGTTGCCTCCCACCCCTTCCAGATGAGTCTAGTCCAGGGCCACACAACTAAGACCAGGCCTCCTGACACAGCCCTGGTCTGCCTCTGCTTTTAGGTGTCTGAAGCTTTACCACTGGAGCCGGGGCTGTTGGAAGGTAAGGCAGGATTTAATGTGCAAGCCTGCAAGAAGGAGTTTCCTAAAAGCCCTGTGCTTGACCTTAAAATTTCAAATTCTGGGAAGACCTTGAGAATCAAGTGCCTTTGCCTCCATTGTCAGTTCTATTGCTATCCTCACTTTCCAGAGGAAGAAACTAAGGCTCAGAGAGATTTGGACTCGCTAGGAAATGAGGGGACTTGAAGCAGGTTATCTGACTCCAGGGCCTGTGCCCTGTATCACCAAGTTTCCGGGGAGCCAGGACCCTGGCACCCACAGGAGAGAGGAAAGCAGAGAATGAGAGGTCAGAGAAGGCACGCCCCGAGCTGAAGAAGGAGCCCAGACCTGAGGTCACAAGTCCGTCCACACTGCAGACCGGCTACCAAAAGTCTTTTCCAAGACAAGGAAAATACAATGAATATTTTCATACAAACAACCTAGCAGCAAAATACATGGAACAATATCCTAGACATACTTAGAGAATTTGGTTAAGCCACTCTCTTGATTAAGAAAATGTGGGGAATTAGGAAGATAGATGTGGATAGATAGATAGACAGACAGACAAACAGACAGATAAGTTGTGGTACCTACAATTTGAATAAGAATCAGAACCGACCTTAGATCTACCTGAAACCCTGAGTAACTTCAGTCAGTGGAGCCATAGCTGCAACCAAACTGTCAAACACATTCAAGAAAAATATGAGGTCTGACATGTGAGGATTTAGAAAGTAAAGGATGTATTTTTCTTTGAAAAGTTACAAATAACCCAGAGAAGCAAAAATGGAGTCAACATGGACATCTCAGGAACATAGAAGCTAAATAAGGAATTACTGAACATGAAGGCTAATACCTCTCGGTAAAGTATTGCTCACTTGCTAGTGAATTTTTGAAAGAGATAAATCCTCATAGAATGTGGATGTCCGCAGTGGGTACCAGGTATCAGAAAAGGGGCTGGGGCGTACGCATAAGGGCTGATCACACACAAGCACACAAGGCAAGAGGCGAAAAATGACTTTGGTGACACCTACATGAAGCTACTTAGCAAGGTGCCCTAGAAGCTCCCGCTGTGGTGCAGTGGGTTAAGAATCTGACTGCAGTGGCTTGAGTTGCTATGGAGGTGTGGGTTGGATCTCCTGCCTGGTGCAGTGAGTTAAAGGATCTGGCATTGCCACGGCTGCAGCTCAGATTCAATCCCTGGCCCAGGAACTTCCATATACAGCAGGTGAGGGGAAAAAAACCAAAAACCAAAAAACAGGTGCTCTAGAGTGAGACTTGGAAAGTCCAGTTTGATTGGGACTTGAGAGCAGAAATAATACTGGAGAAACCCAACTTTTTAAAGACACCTAAAGAGCCCCCAAATACTCACTGTCTGGAGGCGGGGGTGATAATGGCTACCCTTCAGGCATCAAGATTACATAAATTGCAGGGTGGGAACCAGACACAGCAATTCAGATTTGGGGCTCTGGGTTTGCTGTAAGTATGACTCAGCACCTCTGCCCAAGGATGGCTCCCTGACCAGCAGGGTCTGTTCATTCTACAAACACTCACGGGGCTCCTGCTCTGTACCAGCCATTCCTCTACCTGCTGGGAACTCGGGACTGAACCAGACCAAGTTCCCACTCCGAAGGAGCCTCCGTTCTCCTGCAGGAAGGAAAGTAAGTGGGTTCTCTGCTCCTGGTCAGAACGTTCCCCAGGAGTTCCTGCTGCAGCAAGGCAGAAAACAAATCCCACTAGCATCCATGAGGGCGCAGGTTCGGTCCCTTGACTCACTCAGTGGGTTAAGGATCCAGCGTTGCTGTGAGCTGTGGTGTAGGTCACAGACACACTCAGATCCTGCATTGCTGTGGCTGTGGTGTAGGCTGGCGGCTGCATCTCCGATTCCACCCCTAGCCTGGGAACCTTCATAGGCCGCAGGTGTGGCCCTAAAAAGAGAGGGGGGCAAAAAAAAAAAAAGGAACGTCCCAGATATACTCAGGATCCTGTCAAGAAAGGACACCTCCTATTGCTTCCAGTGTGGGGGCCTGGGTCTCACACGTGGACAGCTGTGTCACCAGCGCCACCTCCAGGGCATGCAGACCCAGTTTGAATGGGCGAAACGGGGCCGCCGTGGTTGATGACAACCAGCGATGCACTGGAGGGGACTCCCCACCCCTGCTCCGTGCCCTCTATCCCTTGTGCCCGCTGAACCCCAAGCTAGGGATCTTGATGGGGTTCCAGCTTCCAAACTCCAACTTGTGTGGTGCAAGTGTAACTTTGAGAGGGACAAGTAACAGGGCCCCGTGTGGCTCAGGATGTGGACTTGGGGGCAGCCCCGAGACAGCTGAGTGCAAGGCAGCCACAGAGCACCCACAGAGGAAGTCAGGGCCTAGCACGCTGCAGGGCTGGAAACTGGGAACCCGTGAGTGTCCAATGTGTATTTTTGAAACTTTCACAAGACATCAAAATTGATCATGGATTGAGCCACGAAAAACAAACAATAAATCCCCCCCCCCACAAATAGGAGGTTAATTCAAAGAGAACAACAGAATTTTGAATTCCCCAAACCTCTTAAATTCTGATAAACATTGCCAGATCGCCCTCCCAAATAACAGCACTAATTTTCATATGTCTAGTTTTTTTTTCTAACTGTTGGGGAAGGTAAGCATTCTCTTACGTATTTGTTCTTCTCTATGTTGCTATTTGTATGTGTTTACTGTTCCAGATGGATGTTACTATCATATCATCACATTCTTCATTATTAGAATCTTGAAATAGCCCAGGAATTCAGGGGCCCTAAGAGGAATCATATTACTATTGGTGCAAGTTCTCAGCTAAATGTATAATTTATAAGTGTTTGAAGTAAAAATTTTATTTTATTTTATTTTATTTTATTTTATTTTTGAAACTAAACTAACATTTATTGAGTGCCTACTGTGTACGTCTGGCCTTGTGCAAGGAGTTTTCATTGAAAATGCTCTATTTCATCCTCACACCACCCCTGTGAGGTAGGTATCATCCTCATTTTTCTCAGATGAGGAACACGAGGCTCAGAAAGGGTAGGTAGTTTGTCCAATCACACGATTAGTAACGGCAGAGCTGGGACTGCGTCTCAGACTCAAGAATTGCCCACTCTCTCTTGGGCATCGCCTCTCAGGAGGAAGGAGGGAGCAAAAGCAGCAGCAGCCGTCCTTCCATGTCCCACCCTGAGAAGTAAGCTGTCACCAAGGAGCCGGTCCTTTCCCACAGACCGTCCCCTCTCCCCCTGGGGTGGGGACAGGCTGAAGCAAAAATTTCAAACAAACGCTATTAACACAACTCATCAAAACGTATTAATTGTCTAATACATTAACATTATTCATGGATTGCAGACATATTTAAATGAATTTGCTTAAACATTGAAGAAGAATGCCGGTGAGCTGGAGATCCTGACCACCGTGAGCTATGCCTTAGTAAGTGCCCCGAGCATGCCTCCTGGTAAATGGATATCTGGGACTGATTCTCCCTGGGTTGAAGGGGATTTGGCATTTTCATTTTAAGGGATATTTCCAGATTGCTGTCCAAGAGCCTTACATAGGCTCTTTAGAACACTACCCATTCCTATAGCAATACGTAGAAACACTCTCCCCCACCCTGGAACCTGTAAGTAACAGGCATTACATTTTTTGTTTAGTTTTGCCTATCTGATGGGAGTAAAGTGATATTTCAATTGTTACCTTAGTTTGCATTTCCTTGACTTACTACTAAGTTTGAACATCTTTTCATTTATTTAATGACCATTTGGGTTTTCTCTTCTGTGACTTGCCTACGGATATACCCTTTGCTTATTTCATGAGATATTTGTTTCTTGGTCAGTATGTAAATTTTGTCTAATAGATACATGAATCATTTGGTCATTTGCATCATTTTTTTCCCAGCTATGTCATTTTTTCTTGCCTTTGGTATCAAAAGATACCAGAGATCAAGAGATCAAAAGATACCCTTTTTTTTTTTTTCTTTTTGGCTGCCCCTTGGCATATGGAATTCCCTGGCGAGCCATCAGATCCTAGCCACAGTTGCGACCTGCACCTGGGCCACTGTGGCAACGCAGGATCCATAACCCACCGTGCTGGGCCAAGGCTCAAAGAGGGCTGGAACGGGGATCGAACCTGCGTCCCAGCGCTCCAGAAATGCTACTGATCTCCTTGTGCCATAGCAAAAACTCCAAAAAATGCCATTTTTAAAGTATTAAACTTTATACAGTCACACATGACTTAATTTTCTTGGGTGGCTCTAGATTTTCAGGCTTTATTACATGGGAGAGATTCTCAGGAATGGAATTAATGGGTTCAAGTGTATCTGGGTCGCCCTTACTTGCCAGATTTTTTTTTTAAGACGTTTGTTGTTTTAATTTTTAGATTTAAACTTGAATGTTTGTTTTTATAGGAGGTTCCCAGGCTAGGGGTCTGATCGGAGCTATAGCCGCAGGCCTACGCCAGAGCCACAGCAATGCCAGATCCGAGCTGAGTCTGTGACCTACACCACAGCTCACGGCAATGCCGGATCCTTAACCACTAAGCAAGGCCAGGGATCGAACCCTCCACCTCATGGTTCCTAGTCGGAACCATTGTTTCCGCTGAGCCACGATGGGAATTCCCTGTCTTTCTTGTTAATATTGGCCCTCTGCCTTTCTTATTAAAATGTTTCCTGTGAAAAGAGTTCACTGGTGGCACAGTGGGTTAAGAGTCCAGTGTTGTCACCTCTGTGGCTCGGGTTGCAGCTGTGGTGCAGGTTTGATACCTGGCCCAGTAACTTCTGCATGCTGAGGGTGTGGCCAAAACAAATGTTTCTTTTCCTATTTCATTTAAAATTTGTCTTCCCATTTCACATCTAGATTTTTCATTGCTCGAACATAAGAAAAAAGCTGATTTATCTCAACATTTATTTCTTACCTACTTGACCAAATTTGTACAATTATTCTAATTGGTTGGGGTTTTTTTTTTCCACTATTCTCTTGTATTTACTAAAGCATACATTCATGTTTTCAGCCAAAAAATACCGTCACGTTTTTTCTAATGTCCATGCCAGTCATTTCATGCTCTTGTTTTATTACGTTTACTGAAATCTCCAAGAAAATATTGAATGATATGATAGGCATTGCTTTCTCAAGCCTGCTGTTAGGTGCAGTGGACTTAGTGTTTTGATATTTAAAATGTTTTCTAGTAGTTTGGGGGAATTCCAGATGTTTCTCCATCAGTTTCTACTGACCTTCCCATCTTCACTGTGGCAACTGCTCGCTTCATATACTTTGGTCATTCTTGGATGAGTTTCGGTCATTGGAATTGCCAGGAAACCACCAATTTTCTGTAGATTTTCACATTTTCTGCCATAGAATTTGCATGGCGTGGTTCTCTTATGATGCTTTTTATCTCCACTGAAGGTCCCTTCAGTCTGTGGCCCTCACTTCCATCCTTTTCATCTGGACTCACCACGGTGACCCACCAAACCCATCACAGTCCATTTGTGATATTTTCAACTTTTCTTTGCTTACTTTTAATTGTGTGTGTGTGTGTGTGTGTGTGTGTGTGTGTGTGTGTGTGTGTGCTGACAGCCTATCACTGGCTTTTAATTTTTCACCCAATCTAACTTTGTCATTCAACAGGTTGATTCAGTTCTTTCATATTTAGATGGTTATATTTGATTTTATTCCATCTAACTCTATATTTTCACTTTAAGGACTATTTGGCCTTTTCTTCTACCTTATTTTGATGAGTTTAATAGAGGTGCTGTTAATTTCACTTCTTCCCCTGGTTAACTTCCATGTTCCTTTGTATGTTTTCATCCCATTAATCACTACTATTCTGTTTTCCCTGTTTTAACGATCCATTTACGTGTGGACAAAATACCAGCGATTTTCCTACACAGCACTCCCCCCAGCACACCAGCTCTTGTCTGCTCTTCTCCTCTATCCTTTTTTTCTGCAAAAGCATCTGCCATCTATACATCACCCACCACTCCTCCCAGACAACTCCAGTAGTTTGCAAGTATAGTTTAGCATTTGTCTTGTCATTTTTTTTATAACTCTGTATGACCATCTGGTGAACTGTTTCATTCCAATAGTGTATTTTTAAGTTCTAGAATTTTCACGTGGTTCTTTTTTTTTTTTTTTCTTTAAATAATTTCTCATTCTCTGCTGAGATTTCCTGTGTGTTCATTGACCGGGCGTACTTACTTTTATTTCTTTGAGCATTCTTTTTGGTTCCTTCTCTGCTGATTCTAGCCACAGCTCCTTGCCAGGGAGCCTCCATCAGTTTCTTTTTCCCTTTTCTATGGTTCACATGCTCCTGTTTCTTTGTATGTCCAGTAATTTTGTGATTTTGATGTTTCTCTAAAGGGTACAGGGTTTGGAAGACAGGATTAAGACGGGGGTATAGAAGGACTATAGCTCAACTTCTCTCCTAAAAACAACAAAATTCGTAACTAAAGACTGAGCAATCTCCACCCAAATGGACTGGAAACCTTAAAAAAGATACCCTACTCCAGAAGAAAAAGAGGCAGCCACATCAAGAGGTAGGAGGGGCGATTTCGTGATATAAACAACCACATACCTCTAGGGTGGGAAGCTCCACAGACTGAAAACTAACTGGTTCACAGAGAATCACCTACAGGAGTGAGAGTTCTGAGCCCCACATCAGACCCTCATGTGCGGGGATGTGGCACTGAGAGAAAGAGCCCCTGGAGCATCTGGCATTGAAGGTCAGTGGGGCTTGTGCGCAGGAGCTCCACAAGACTGGGGGAAACAGAGACCCCATTCTTAAAAGGCGCACAAGGACTTTGACGTGCACTGGGTCCCAGGGCAGGGCGAGGTCTCCATAGGAATCTGGGTCAAACCTGAATGCAGTTCTTGGAGGATATCCTGAGAAAACAGGGGTGAATGTGGCTTGTTGTGAGGGAAGGACATTGAAGGCAAAGCTCTCGGGAATATTCAGCAGCTGCCTTTCTCTGGAGGTGGCCATTTTGGGAAAATCTGGCCCCACCTGTCAGTCAGCCTAAGAAGCCCCAGGGCAAACAACAATCCAGGTCTACCTAAAGTCCCCTCAGGCACACAACTGCCTCTTATCCCATCCAGAGACTAAGCCCCACCCACCAGAAGGATTAGAATCGGCTCCACCTACCAGGGGCAGGCATCAGCCCCTCCCATCAGGAAGCCTACAGCAAGCCTCCATACTGACTTCAGCCACAAGGGGGGCAGACACCAGAAGTAAGAGAGGCTACAACTCTATTATCTATAAAAAGGTCGCCACACCAAAAACCTATAAAACTGAAAAGACAGAGAACTATAACTCAGATGAGGGAGAAAGGAAAAACCCCAGAAAAACAGCTAAGCAATGAGGAGATTCTTAGCCTCCAGGAAAAAGACTTTAGATTGTTGATGCTGAGGATGATGCAAGACATTGGAAATAAACTGGAGGCAAAGATGGATAACTTACAGGAAACACTGAGCAAAGAGATACAAGATATAAAACTTAAACAAGAAGAGATGCAAAGTACAATAATTGAAATAAAAAACTCACTAGAAGCAGCTAACAGCAGAATAAGCGAGGTGGAGGACAGATTAATGGAAATTACAGATGTGGAACAGAAAATAGAAAAAAGATTGAAAACAATTGAAGAGAGTCTCAGGGAACTCTGGGACAACTGAAATGCACCAACATCCATATTATAGGGGTGCCAGAAGGACAAGAAAGAGAGAAGGGGACAGAAAAAATATTCCAAGAGATAAGAGCCGAAAACTTCCCTCACATGGGAAAGAAACCACTCACTCAAATCCAGGAAGCACAACAAGTACCATATAAAATAAACCCAAGGAAGGATACACCGAGACATATATTAATCAAACTAACCAAATTAAAGGCAAAGAGAAAATCTTGAAAGCAGCTAGGGAAAAGAAACAAATAACATACAAGGGAACCCCAATAAGGTTATTGGCAGATTTCTCAGCAGAAACTCTGCAGGCCAGAAGGAAGTGGAATGATATACTTAACGTGAGAAAGGAAAAAACCTCCAACCAAGATTACTCTACCCAGCAAAGCTCTCATTCAGATTTGAAGGAGAAATCAATACCTTCACAGATAAGCAAAAGTTGAGAGAATTCAGCAACACTAAACTAGCCTTACAACAAATACTGAAGGAACTTCTCTAGGCAGAAAAGAGAAGACAGCAACAGGAAACAAAAATTCCACAAATGACAAGGCTCACCAGTAAAGGTATATATACAGTAAAGATATGAAATCATCCATGCACAATTATACCACCAAAATCAGAAATCATGAGAAGAGGGGGTACTAATGCAGGACACTGGAGATGAACTTGCAATTAAGAGTTGTTGTTAAAACAATCTCATATACATATAGACTCATATCAAAACTTCAGAATAACTGCAAACCAAAAATACAATTGATACACAAACAAGGAATCTCTGGAGAAGAACTATATCTCATAGTAAATAAGTGCATACATAATCCACCATAAAGGGGGTCATTTGACATCATTCTTGGAATGCTGAAATCTTCTTACATCTGATTTCTTCTCCATCAAAGAATTTATGATAATTATAATTAAATAATGCAACTGTACAGTTAAATAATATGGTTCTACAATTGTATTATTAATAACCATTTCTCTCCATGGTACAATGTAAGGTCTATAATGTCTTGTTTATCACATCACCTAGAATAGTGTAATGCCTATATTGAAGAATCAATAAGATGTAACAAATTGTGAGGACATATTTATATAGTTACACTGTTTTTTAACCAATTTATGCATTTTATATTTTACTTATTTTCAGAGGGTATATTATTTTTGTTATTCTTATCAGTTGTTATTCTTTTTATTATGATATATAAAATATTTAATGGTATATAAGGCTTTCTTTATAAATTTTAGTTGCATAATACAACAATTTTAATATAATGCTAATTTTTAAAGAAAAATTGAAATGTAATAGATAATACTAAATAGTAAGGATTAAAGCCATACAAAATGGGATAAAGTATAGAATAAATTTCCTATTTGTCTCAGCATATTTTCCATTCCACTTCTCCAGAGAAGTCACTTAATCTGTTTCTTAAGATCCATGATATAATAATCTGTGTGAATGTAATTGTGATTAAATGTATGTATTTTATTCTGTAAAAAATAAAAACAAAATTTCAGAATTAAAAAAAAAAAAGAGTACAGGGTTTGTTTATTTGAGCTTTGTCCCCCATGGTGGGCTGCAGCTCATACAGAGATTCTTTTAGCTCAAATTGGGCTGCTTGGAATCTGCCCAACACAGGGGTATTTCAGGGGTTAGAAATCTGGGGATGGTGTAGACCTGGAATGTGGTTCTGCTTGAGGGTTCTCTTCTGGGCTCCTCCCCCTTCTCTTTCCAGCAGGTTTCCCTTCAAACTCTGCATCTGCTTCTTCAAGTCAACAGGACTGCACAGTTTTATCTGAGTTTTAGTCGCCCTTGGAAGTGTCATAAACTTGGAACGTGAATTTTATTTGCTTTGGTTTATAATACCTGCATCTGAAAGAGCTATGGAATCTGTTAAATCTTAGGAAAGGTTTAATTTTTTATGGTTGTGCTCCCTTGGTTTACTCTTCACAGCCTTTTGCCTACAAAATGAAGGGAGGATTTTTTTTCTGTGTAATCTGTCTATATAGCAAAGATTCTGTGTGATTAAATCATATGATAAGTCTATAGTTAACCTTATAACAAACTTATACACTGTCTTCCAACTGGCTCTACCGTATTTTTCATTTCCACGACTAATGACCAAGAGGTAACCTGTTAACCCACATGCTCCTGGTATTTTGATAATGTAGGATTTGAGGATTTCAGCTGGTATATCATTGTTGTTTTAATTCGCTTTTTCCAATGACAGCAATGTTGATAAATTTTTAATATGCTTATTTGCCAACTGTATGTCATCTCTAATAAAATATCTGTTCAGATTTTTACCCATTTGTTAATTAGGCATTTTATTTTCTATTAGATTGATTGTTTCTTATTGTTGAATTTTGAGAGTTCTTTACATATTTTAGATATGAATTATTTATCAGATATATGATTTGCATATATTCTCTAGTCTGTAACTTGTCTTTTAGTTGTTTTAAATGTGCCATTCAAAGGATAAAAGTTTTCAAATTTTGTCAAGTCCAACTTATATTTTTTCTTCTTTATTGTGATTTAAGAACAATTTTAAAATCCTGGCTTCCTACATTTAACCCCTATCTGAGTATTTTTAATTTGACATTTCACAGTGGCTGGCTATCTTAAAACTCTGTATATGTTTTAAGACAACATAAGCAGGAAAGCCAATAAGTAAGTGAAACTATTTTTTGCTCAACAGATTATGGGTTCCAAAAGAGTAAATGGTATATTCTCCCTGGTGTTAGTAATGAAAATTGGCAGGTACATGATACAGTTATCTATATATGTTGGAGCAGTCCACTAGTTAATCATTAAATTGGTTAGAATGATAATCAGGATGGAAAGATAGAAAGATAAAAAATACTGATAGGTAGGTAGACACAGAGAGAGATAGATATGTGGATAGATAGATAGACAGGTAGAGGGGATCTGACCCTCCCAGCAATGCAGGTAGATTATTAGACCCTGCAGCAGGAAGAATACTACTCCTATGTATTCTTTATGGTTTACAAACACTCCCACAGCCATTATCTTCTTTCCTCTTCCCAAAAGGCAGAGCATGTTCTTCCTTTTTTTTTTTTTTTTTTTTGAATCTTCATTTTACAGAATAGAGAAGTAACTCTTAGGGAAAAAAAAAACATGAGAAATAGATACTAAATAAATATAAGCAAAAAAACCATCACAAGTGGCATTGTTAATATCAGAACCCACAACTTTAAGATTAAAACAATCAAAAAAGAAAGAGTATAAATATTAAACGCACAGTTTTAAAAGGAAGATACATTAGCTATAAATGGTTGCACCAAAAATTACGGCAGCTAAATATGTAAATGGAAACTATTTCAAATGCAAGAACTTCAAAAATTCTATTAGAATGAGAGAGATTAATGATTCTTTCAGAATGAAATACAAAGGAAAAATAGGAAAGGACATAAAATCAAATAATATTATCAAATTTGATGCATATGTCAAATAAAACTTTGTCATTTGTAAAAGGAATACATACACACTCATATATACGTCTAGGTATTACAAAATCTTTTAGGCATGTGATCATAAACAAAATGTAAACACATTTTCAAAAGTATAAATATTAAGGCCACATTCTATTAATAAAAGTAGAAATAAATAATAAGAATATGACTTTAAAAATACGTAACTACCTGAAGAGTTCCTGTTGTGGCTCAGCAGGTTAAGAACCAGACATAGTATCCATGAGGATGTGGACCAATCCTGACTTGCTCAGTGGAGGATCTGGTGTTGCTATGGCTGTGGTGTAGGTCGGCAGCTGCAGGCCAATTCGCAACCCTAGTCTGGGAACATCTGTATGCCACAAGTGCAGCCATAAAAATAAAAATAAAAATAATAATAACTACTTGAAAACTAAGAAACATCATCCTAAGTATTCCTTGGACTAACAAAGAAATCCAGACTGAAATTACAAACTACCTCCCCCCCCCAAAAAAAAATATTGAAAAGAAGAATGTGTCATATCAAAACCCCTGAGTCAAGGTTTAAGTTGTGCTGGGAAAAAAAATTATCACCTGAAAATCTCTATTATTGAAAGAGAAAGACAGAAGGAAATCTGGAATTCCTACTGTGCTGCAGAGGGTTCAAAATTGGGTGTGGTCTCCGAGGTGGTGTGGGTTGGATCCCTGGCCTGGCACCATGGGTTAAGGATCCAGTACTGCCGCAGCGGCAGCTCGGATTCAACCCCTGACCCGGAAACTTTCATGTGCCATGGGTACGACCGAGAAAGAAAAAAGGAAAAGAAAGGAAGTTCATATGTATCCATGGGGGAAACTCAAATGGTAGCTACCTTCCAGAATCCATCCTCTCCTACCACAGTAAAGGGGCAGGGGGGCTCTTGGCATGTCTAGCTGGTGCCCAGGTGTCCTGCATCCCCAAGACTCCATGCAGCTAGATGTGGCTGTGGGACCGAGGTCTCGCCAATCAAATACAAGTGACAGCAGTAAGTGTCACATCTAGCTCCAGGAGCCTTGACCTCTGACCTTCTCCTTCCCCTCTCCACCAGCTGGAATGAGGGCAGGGTGGTGAGCCAGTCTGGATTACGCATGTAGGACATGGCTTTGGATCGATGTTGACAAACTTTCTGAAAAAGATCAGAGAGAAAACAATTTCAGTTTTATGTGCCATCTGATCTCTTTATAACTACTCACTGTAACTGCTGCAACTCAAAAGCAGCCATTGGCCAAATGTAAGCCAGTCTGCATGGTTGGGTTGCAATTAAAGCTTATTTACAACAACGGGCAACAGGCGGAACTGTCTCTCATGTTGTAGTATGCTGACCCCCGCTCTGAAGGATGGCAGAGTTTTCTCTCTTGCTTGTGTTCTTGAATAATTTTATGGAAACAGACCACTTAGCTACCCAGGTCTGTTCCGTGAAAGAGAAATAACAAAGATGTGTAGGATTCCCTGGCTACAGCAATTTAGCCTTCATCCTATGAATATATCAACTTAAGAAATGGGGGAAACGGACAATAAAATACATCAGAAGAAAGTAAATAGATAAAATAGGTTAAAGGTGAATTCACTGAGATAAAAATTAGGGAAAAAATAAACGCAAAAATACTGCCTTGCAACAGCAACAAAAATATCAATAAAGTAGATAAACCCTTCGGGATTCTTGCTAAAGGAAAAAAGAGATAAAGAACAAAGTAAAATAATTGTAAGAATTCGAATGAAATTTTCTTGAAAATCTGAGGAAATGGATGGTCTTCTAACAAAGTATTAATTACCAAGACCCAAGAAAAAGCAGAAAACTGGACTAAGTCAAATACCATATACAAGAATAGAAAAGTGATTAAAACTATTATTTGAAAAGAGTGGCATCCCATGGATAAAACCCGAAGCTGAATCTAAACCTGCAAAAGCATGTATTCATTCATTCTGTAAATATTTACTGAGGGCTTATCACCTGCCAGGCACAATTCTGGGCGGAGCGAAAAGCAGTGAACGCAACATAGGCCACACCCACATGGAGATTACATGTGACTCCAAGGAGACAGACAATGAATAAACCTACAAATAAACCAAGTTTCATGTTGTGATGCCAGCTGCTGGAGGAAAAGTGATGATTTCTATTGATAGTGAGTTTCCCTAACGCACATTTTCACATGTGATTGTTTGTTATCTGCATATCCTTTTAGATGAAATATTTCTTCTTGCCTTTTGCTCATGTTTAAATTAGATTGTTTGGCTTTTTAGCTGTTGCATTTTGAGAGTTCTTGATGTATTCCAGATACTAGTCCTTTGTCGGCTATGTGCTTTGCAAAAGTTTTCTACTGTCTATAGCTCATACTTTCACCCTCTTGGCAGAGCCTCTTGTAGAGCAAAATTACAAAGTCTAATTTGTCATTTTTTTTTCTTTGTACAGATCATGCTTTTGGTGTCCCAGTCTAAGAATTTTTGGCATAACCTTAGATTTTGAAGATTTCTTATATGTCTTTTCTTATATGTCTTTTCTTAAACCAAGGACATGTAAATCATTGATCTATTTTAATTTTTGTAGAAATGGCAAAACTTAGGAAGAGAGCTTTTTTAAAAATTTGCTTGGTTTTGATTTTTGCTCATAAAAGTTCAATTGCCCCAGCAATCATTTATTGTAAAGAATATCCTTCCTCTTCTGAACTGATTTTGAATCTTTGTCAGAAAACAACTTGGCGTATTTGTATAGATCTAGTTCTGCATTTTCTGTTCTGTTCCACTGGTCTGTGTGTTTATCCCTTCACCAACACCACCTAGTCTTAAGTACAATAGCTATTCAACGGTCTTGAAAGAGAGTAGGCTAATTCCTTCCATTTCATACTTCTTTTTCAAAATTGTTTTAGCTCTTCTGGTTTCTTTGCATTTTCATTCAAATTCTGGAACACTATATCTACAAAAAAGATCTTGCTGGGAAGTCGATAGGGACTGTGTTAATTCTAAGCATTAATTGGAGAGAATTGAGATCTTTACTATGTTGTTTTCTAATCCATCAACGTAGTAAATCCCTTCCTTTCTTTAGGTCATCTTTGATTTCTTTCATCAATGTTTTGTAGTTTTCAATAAAAATGTCCTATACATATTTTTTTAAATTTACTTTACGTAGAAGTATTTCCTTTTTTTTTTTTTGAGGGATTGTAAAATTGTGTTTTGATTGTTGATGTGCCTGTGTTCATTGCCAGTATATAGAAACACTGTTTATCTTCTGTACTTTGACCTTGCTGAACTCACTTGTTAGTTCTAGGATTGCTTTTTTAAAAGAGATGATTAGGGATTTTCTGCATAGACAGTAAGCATGTCATTGACAAATGGTAACAAGGTGACTGCTTCCTTTCCCTCCTCTGACTTGTCCTTTTCTTTTCTTGCCTTATTACACTAGCCCTGTGCTGAATGAGAGTGGTGAAAGCAGAGCTCCTTGCCTTATTTCCAACCTTAGGGAAAGTACATTCAGCCCTTCACCATTAGGTATACTATTAAGTACTGTAGGTTTTCATAAATGCTCCTCTATTCCTAGTTTGTAAAGAGTTTTATCATGAATGAGTGTTGAATTTTTTAAATCTTTATTCTGCACCAATTGATATGTGACTTTTTTTTTTTTTTGATCTTTTTGCCATTTTCTTGGGCCACTCTCGTGGCATATGGAGGCTCCCAGGCTAGGGGTCTAATCGGAGCTGTAGCCTCCAGCCTACGCCAGAGCCACAGCAATGCGGGATCTGAGCCGCGTCTGTGACCTACACCACAGCTCACGGCAACGCCAGATCGTTAACCCACTGAGCAAGGGCAGGGACCGAACATGCAACCTCATGGTTCCTAGTCAGATTCGTTAACCACTGAGCCACAATGGGAACTCCAATGTGACTTCTTATTCAGCTTAATGTGGTGGATTACATTGTTAGATATTCAAATATTTCATCCCTTGAATAAACATCACTTGGTCATGATGTACAACTTTTTTGTATGCTGCTGAATTCTGCCTGTTAATATTTTGTTGAGGATATCTGCCACAACACTCATGAGGAATATTTGTCCTATGGTTTTTTTTTTCTTGTAATGACTTTGGTTTTTGTATCAAAGTAATACAGGCTTCATAAAATGAATTGGGAAGTGTTCTCTCCTTGTCTATTCTCTGGAATAGATTTTGTAGAACTGGTGCTAATTTGAAGGGGATGCTAATTTTTCTTGAAACCTATGTGGAAATTCCCAGTGAAACCATTTAGGCCTCAAGATTTCTTTAGGAAGAGTTTTAAAACTTAGAATTCAATATCCTTAATACTTTAGAGCGATTCAAATTATGCATTTCATATTGAGTGAATTATGATAGTTTGCATTTTTTGGAGGAATTGGTCCATTTCATCTAATTTGCTAAATTTATATACGTGGAGTTGTTTGTAGTATCTCATTTTTTTGTTGTTGTTGTTTGCAGAGTTCGCAGTAATACTCCCTGTTTAAACCTTTATTTTGGTAATTTGGGCCCTCTCTTTTACATGACAGTCTTACTAGAGGTTTGTCAATTTCACTGATCTTTTCAAAGAGCTATATTTTGTTCCATTGCTGTTCTGCATTGCTTTTCTGCTTACAATTTCACTGCTTTCTGATCTCTATTATTTCCTTCTTTTGGATTTATTTTGCCTTTCTTTTCTAAGTTTTGGAGTAGAGAGTGTAGACTATTGGTCTGAGGCTTTTCTTCTTTCCTAATGTGAGCATTTGGTTTTCAAAATTCCCTTCTTAGCACTGTCCCACGAACTTTGATATGCTATATGCATATCAGTTCGATGCTGTTGTGTTTTTCAGTTTTCTTTGAGGTTTCCCATTTGACACATGGATTATTTTGAAGTATGAAATTTAGTTGCCAAGTGTTTGGAGATTTTCCTGTTATCTTTCTGTTATTCCTTTCTAGTTTAATTCCATTGTGATCAGAGAACACACTGTGGTTTCAATTCTTTGACGTGTATTGACGTTTGTTTACGGATGTGGTCTTCCTGATATATTTCACGGACACTTGAGGAGAACATGTTAGGTGGAACATTCTAGCAATGTCTATTTGATATGATAAATAATGGAGTACAAAGAAACATATTGAATGATACCCGTGAGCATGTAATCAGTAAAATCCAGATGGGGGAAGGTCTACAGATAAAATGGCCCACATGCTTCAATAGATAAGTTGGAAAGTAAAGAAAGGGACGGAGAGGCAGTCTACAGAGTAAAGAACTTAAAAATACATCCCTGTAAAAATAAGGTATGATATTAACAATAGTGTCTAGGATGGACAAACAGGTAATAAAAAGCATTCACACACACACGGAAATGATTACTATAAAGTTAGGGTAGTGGTTACTTGTGGAGAGAGGGCTGTGATGGGAAACACAGAGGGGTGACAGGGTGGCTGGCAAAGTTTTATTTATTAGCTCGTGGTTGTATTTCTTTACTTGGGTGGTGGTTACAAGCAGTGGTGTGCTGGTATTTAACAAGTGACTCTCCAAGGGGAAAAGAAAGCCCTGACTTGTAGCAGTTCCTGATTTCCATCATGGAAATACGACCACCATGGCCAATTTCAAGCTACCCACATGATGTCACTGTATGTGGAGCTGGGAAGAGGTTGCACAAACAGCTCTTAGGAGACTGTGTGAGGCAGCTCCAGCACAGCCCTGGAAGGGTGTGCTCCATATAATAATTTGCTGAGCTGTGTATTTATTTTTTTCAGATCGTTTAAAGTTAAAAGGATTTTTTGAAGTTTAAAAAAATTGCACTGGATAAACGGCTGGTTCTCAGACTGGAGCAGGAAATAGACAAAATGAGGCTAGAGCATCTTTTAGTGTCAGAAAGTCAAGAAGTGCTCAAAAATAGACCGAAAAACCCCATAAGGATGGGAGTGTGTCAAAGGGAAACAGTAACCAGTTGAAGGAGTTTCCAGTGGCCAAAGCTAGAACAGTCTTAGCAACATGATCAAACAGTATTGGATTATGTCCTGCAGTCTAAAGTAAATAGCCATGACTGCATACTGATATAAATAAGTGAGAGAATAAATAAATAAAGGGGAAGAGACATATCTCTTGGCCAGAAAAATTCAAATGATTTATGTATACACACAACCACATGATTCCCTGCCCGTAAGTAAGAGCTGCACATAGAAACTTCTTTCTAATGAGCGCAGTGTGGAAAGGGGGTTAAAAACAGTGACCTGATAGCAGAGAAATCTGACAAGCACAACCTCAGCCTGATGATCAAGATCCAGACCAACATGGACCAGTCATGCTGATATGATGCACGCTGGAGATGAGATTGGGAAAATGACACTTGACTTCCTCGGTCTTCCTTCCGGAAACCCCAAATCCCAGCCTAATCATGAGAAAGACACCAGACAAATCCCAAATGGAAGACATTTTAGAAAACACTTAACCAGTCCTCCTCAATGCTGTCCTTCAAAAACAAGGGAAGCCCAGAGTTCCTGCCATGGCGCAACGGGATCGGTCACATCTTGGGAGTGCTGGGACGCAAGTTCAATCCTCAGACGGGCACAGTGGGTTAAGGATCCGGTGTTTCGGCAGCTGTGGCTTAGGTTGCGACCGCAGCTCAGATATGATCCCTGGCCCGGGAACTCTATATGCCACAGGGTGGCCAAAAAAAAAATTGAAACAACAACAACAACAACAACAACAAGGGAAGCCCAAGACACTGCCATGAGCAAGAGTTGACATGCATTGTTTCCTGAAACAGAAGGAGGAGGTCAGGTAAAAACTCAGGACATCTCAATGAAGCGTGGACTCTTGTTACTAATGTATGCTTGCTGCTCATTAGAAGTGCTGGGCTAACGGAAGCTGTTAGGAATAGGTGAAACTGGGTATGAGTTATGTGGGAATTCGCTCTACTGTTGTACAGTTTTCCTGTAAGTCTAAAACTGCCTTAAAATTTAAAAATCTATTTTAAACTCTCTGTTTACATCTCTTCCTTGTGAAACCACACCATCAGGCTAATTCATCTCACCTAAAACATATGACCCCAGACCTGCAATGGCCCCTTGGTATCGTCCTGCAGACCTTCTATGTCACTGTTCCTCACGTCCTGTCTCCCCACATCTCCTCCATGCTCCGGCCCAGCCCATTCCCAGCTGGTGGTTTTGCTTCTTATTGTACCAAGAAAATGAAAACAAACAGAGGAGAATTCCCATGTCTTTCAATCCCCAGATCTAACCGTCTACCTGCATCTGCACTCTGCTTTCCTTCCTGTTAAAATAAGTGAACCGTTCACACCCCTGTCTCCAACCAGCTCCTCCATTTCCCACTGGATCCCATCTCCCCACATCATTACTTTTTCCCCTTTGTATGATCACTACCTTCAGCGTACAAACATACCATGATGGCTTGATCCCTTATTCCCCTCCACATTCCTCCCATTTTTCTATTCCTCTTTAGAGCAAATGTCCCAAAAGAGTTGTTTATATTCACTATCACCATTGTTTTAAAATGTAGTACATTAATAGAAAATCAGACCTATGGTAAGGCCAACAGATCAGGAAAAGACTGCCACTGAAGACAGTTTACAGAGTTCCTATCGTGGCTCGGTGGGTTAAGGACCCAAGAGCGTCCATGAGGATGCGGGTTCGATCCCTGGCCTCTCTCAGTGGGTTAAGGATCCAGCATTGCCTCAAGCTGCCACGTGGGTCACAGATGCAGCTCGGATCCCGAGTTGCTGTGGCGGTGGTATAGGCTGGCAGCTGCAGCTCCAATTCAACCCCTCATCCAGGAACTTTCATATGCCTCAGGTGCAGCCATAAAAGGAAAAAAAAATAATAATAACATAATTTTAGTACTCACACTTCCCAAGAGGCAAGAAGAAGGTGCAGACCCTCCAGGATCAGCAAGACCCCAGACGTTAAAGCATCGGAACAGAGAACACAGAAGATCTGGTTATTACAAGCTTCCCTCTTCCCTCGCCTGTTCTGAACCCACTGCAACTGGAAGCAGGCCTTCTTCCCTGCCCCCCCCCCCCCCCCCCGCTTCCTTGTCCTCCTTACGCCTCCTGGTCTCTTTCTACTCACTGGCAGCCCCTCACTCTCCTGGTTGGCTCCTCCTCCCCAGCCTGGGCTCTGAAGACGGAAATACCCGAGGCTCTGCCCCCTTCTCCTTAGTCCTCACCAACACCTCACAAAGGGTGATGCACGAACCCCTGCGGGCTCTGAGAGTCCAGCTCAGGAACTCCATGAGATTAGCACTGCGTTTGCTCCTTTCCACTCGCCGGTATGTGCGTTTATGAGACAAAAGCAAAGGACGGTGGAACTGCTGGCGCCTTGACCAGACTCAAGGCAGTGGCACAAACTCTACTGGTCGATCTTTCTTCATCACCTCACATCCACACTTAAAAAAAAAAAAAAAAAAAAAGGCAGTTTTCACTGATGAGTGCTTCTAATACTTTAATGAAATCTCAACCCTTGAATACATAGCATTTTAAAATCTATGTTCTCAAACAGCCTGCCAGCTCAAAGCACTTCTGCTGTACCCCAATGTATGCTTGTTGTCCTACGGAAAAAGCACCTATGCAGTTGTTAAAGTTGCAAGCTGACCAAGTCTCTTTTCAGGCAACACCATTTTACTGGAAAAACAGACAATCTATGGTTATTCACAACTGGGTATTTGGCAGACATTTTCTCAAAAACTGAATGATGCAAACTTGTCACTTCTAGAAAAACAACTGACAGCATTCATTGCTTATGATAAAATTTGCTTTCAAGAGAAAAGTTAAATTTGGGGAACTTTTATCCACTACCTTAATTTAGTGGTTCCCCAGCACTTTCTGATAAAATTAGTGGTGATATTAACTAAAGTGATTTTTTTTTTTGTATTGGGTAATGAAGTCTGTCAACATTTGGAAGGTTTGCATAACTCAATGAACTAATATTTTTTCAAATGACCAATGTTACAAATTCATTCCGGGGTAAAAGATCCATTCAGTGTTCAAGAAAGACCATTGGATTTTCATGCAATGAAGCACAAAAAGTCCATTGTTACAGTTTCAAATTCCACATGGCAACTGACATTTAAAAAACTACTACTTGCCAAGTTTGGCTAGAGTATCAAAGTAGAATATCCACAATTATTTGAAAACACTAATAAAAAAAATGCAACTGTGCATATTTCTGTGAGACTAGTTTTCTTCAGAGATTTCACCCAAAACAACATATTACAACAGATTGAATGTGGAAGCAGATATGAGAATCTGATTATCTTCTGTTAATGCTGAACTTCAGATAAAGGTACTTGCAAAAATGTTAACCAATGCCACTCTTCTCACTAAATTTTTTTGCTCTGCAAAGGAGTTGTTTTTTATTGAACAAATAAAAACTCTACGCCCTGGAGCAGAGGTGAAAAAGAGCTATGGATCCGTTTTTAGTCTGGAGTTATTTGTTGGTTTGTTTGTTTTAGGGGCAGGTATTTTCCTGCAGTTAGTGGTATCAGGCCATTGTGGCAAATGAGAGGGAGGTGAAGACAAATGCTGGGCTCCACTGGGAAAGCTTTCAAGAGCGTCTATGAAATGGACAGACGCGCTGGCTCTTCCCAGCCCATCCAACGCTCTCCCCACATGTAGATGGGATGCCTGCCACTGCTGCTACCAGGAGATGAAGTCTTCTGACACCTGGGACCAGCTCCTCCTGCATTTCGTGTTATGTGAAATCATCGCCTTCATTATTTAAACCACTGCTAGATAGCTATTCTGTCACCTGCAACAGAAAGCATCCCAGGCTGGTACATGACCTCACACACCTGGGAACCGGGAGGTCACATCCTCCAAGGGACGGGAACTCTAATGGGGGAGTCGCACAATTCTGACCGGGTGAATGCGATTTTTCTTCCTTCTCCATCCTCATCTTAGGCCCCTCAGTGCTGATATCCATACGAGAGTCAGGGAGGCTAAATTCAGGATAAACTCAACAAGACGGCACTCTGAGTGTCCTGTGTGGTGCTCCTCCCATCTTCTCACCCCCATCCTGTCCATGAGCACAGGTGACTCTCAAGAGTGTGCACGGCTGTGTCTGTGGTGTCACCCCTTCGTGGGAGGAATCCCAGGGGAGTTCTGAGTGGTTTAAAAGTTGGAGAATAAGCCTTTTTAAACCCTTTATAATTGCTATTAAATCATAAATTTCCTGTAATTAATAGATGTAATGACCATTTGGTGATGGTGGCATTTTTTCAGGGTCATGCATCATAGAGATGTGTGACAGAGTCAGTGTTTGTCTTGGGAATGCTGTATTGTGGCACCCACCCTCAATCCTGGTGCTTCTTGTGCCAAACCAACAACTTGAGATAATGAATAGCCCCAAATACATTTCCATTAACTTCTAAAGTTTGGCAGATGCCCCAGAAATATCTTGGGATGGGCATTCAAAGTTTAAAACCTATACATATATATGTATGTGTGTGTGTGTGTGTGTGTGTATTTAGTTCTTTAGCCATAAGAAAGAACTAAATTCTACCACTTGCAGCAACATAGAAGACCTAGAGAATATTACGCTGATAAGATGTCGGAAAGAGAGACAGATACTGTATCATATCATTGATCATTCCATAAAAGTGGAACTCTAAAAAATAAAGTAAATTTATGTATACGCAAAACAGAAACAGACTTGCAGACATAGAAAACAACCTAGAGGGGAGAGGTGCAAATTAGGGGTATGGGATTAAGACCTGCAAACTACTATATATATAAGACAGATAAGCAACAAGGATATATTTTATAGCACAGGGTATTTTAGCCATTATCCCTTGAAAACTTTTAATGGAGTATAATCTATAAAAATACTGAGTCACAATGCTCTGCACTTGAAACTAATATGACATTGCAAATCAACTAAATTAAATTTTTTTTAAATGCCATAATATTGAGCCATTTTAGAAGAAGGACAGCTACTTCTGAGAATCTCCTGGACTTTGCCTGAATGAAAAAAGTTAAGCCACAGAAGACACATGAAGTCATCTCTGGCTTTGCCTGACTCAGCCCTTTGTGTAAGTTAATACCTACTCATCAGGTCCAATGCTGAGAACTAACAAATAGGTACAACGCATTCATCTGTTTTAGGCTCCTCTTCTGAGTGCAGGGGTCTATACCCAGGCATCATTTTCCTGATGCTTCTTTACCACCACAGTGCAGAGCAAGGGGGATGGATAGAATCTCTACGTCTTACGTGGCATATCATTAACTGATCACTCTTTAATGAAATTTCATGAGTCCTAGACCTGACAGTCTTTCCTAGACCTCTCAAGAGGTCTACAGAAATTCAAGTCAAATAACTGTTGAGCCACATGGAGAAACGGGCATTCTATTCATCACTGACCAGACAATCTGGCTGGCTCAAGAGTTTCATTTACAGTTTCCTTCTACTCCTAAGAACAGAGACTTTCTAAAATCAGAGTTCCTGGATTTGGCCTTCTGCTCAGCCTCTAACATCCCATAGGCATTTGCTTTCAGAACAAGAAGAGGGTGGCTGGTCAGATATTTGGCTCTGCCTGCTGGCCACATTATTAAGCTACCACTATCAAAATGTTGAAAATTGTTCCAGTGGTGCCAGCACTGTTCAACTGCCTCTTCAGCTGGATGAGCAATTGTGGCATTATCTCCTCACTGATCCATATTATCCCTTTGGGAAATTCCAATCTAAGCACCTAATCCTTCAGTTAAGCCACTGAGACCCAACACTTCCAAGATCTATAATGAGAGATGCTGAGATGCTTCTTGTAAAATGAACACTGGGCTCTTAAGAACTCTCTCTATAACCACTGAGTTTCCTCTGTTTTCCCAGCCACCTCCATGGAGTAACCAGCAACCACTGTGAATGGACATCTGCCTAACCAACCCACTGAAGCCTATGTTGCCAGCTCCAAGAGAACACACAGCTCTGCACCTGTGCTACTCCTCCTTGTTCACTATGGCTCTATCCTTCTAAAGTGTAAGGCCCAGGGACTTGTCCCTGCTCCAGCTAAACAGTTAAAGGTGGAACCCTACAGAGTCCTGAGAATTCCATGCAATCAGTTCTCATTGTGGGTAAGGGTGGCATGGAAAAATCTCCCGAACTCTAACTGAAGGCCGGTAGAGCTGCCATCACACTGCTGTGGGAGAATTCTCTCTAAACTACTAATGCGTGCACTGTGTGTTTCCTATCTAGACAGACAGGTACAGCACAGAGAACAAAAAATACCAACTTTATCCGTAGGGATAATTAGAATTTGGAGTACCCTAACCAGGAATTCATATGCAAGAGTTAGAAAATTAGCACATCAAGATCATGATGGAAACATACATCCAAAGGTGAAGGAACACAAGAAAAGAAGTCATTGGTGAAAGTGATGTCTTCAAGATATGTGCCAAATTATGGACTCTTTGAAGCCCAAGAGACTTGGAATGAATGAACAGAACCACTCAAATGCCGTGGTCAGTGTTCAGGAATCTCTTCACTACCACAAGACTTGGTGGGATGATCTGACTACCCAGCTGGAAGAACACACCTTCCACAGAGTGACTCTGTCCTGCATGGTGTCTAGCAGACACCGCGAGGCACCGCCAGCAGCTCTTTTCAGGACTTGCACTACAGAGCCCTCCACTGTTACCTGGCTCTGCCTTCCTTCAGAACTGCCTCTGTGGAAAAACTTCCCCTTGCCAGCCATCACAGACCCTTCCATAGGGGCAGGCCTTATGCAATAGCTGGTCAGGGTATGTGTACCAAGCCCCAGCCCTCTTACCTCAACCTGGGACACTTCTGAAGGACCCTCCCAGCTCCGGAGCAAACTCGTGTGACTGCCTTACAGCCCAACTTATCTCTCTGATCAATCCTGCTCCCCCGGTCCCAAGAACACTCCACAAAGAACACCCTGCATCACAACCTCTGTGTCTGACTATCTCCCAGGGAACCCCATCTGCTGCAGCTGAGTAGTGGTCTACTGGCACAGGACCACCCCTACATGTGACGAGGTAGACCTGGCAACAGAGAGAAAGAGATGAGCTCTTGCAAAAGGTAGCACTGCAATTGTTAAAACTTTCCCCTGTGATGGACTGGGATGGGATGGTAGGGTGTATCCTGCCAGGCATCCTTCAGAAAAATACTCTGAATAGTGACTATGAGTAGGCGAATTGGATGACAACTGCTAAATGCAGTGGATTCCTTGAGGAAAGATAAAGAGCCTGGAGTGCTTAATCAGCAACTGAATACTAGGTTGAAGGCAAGAAGGCCTCCTGGGAAGAATAAAAAAAGACACTCATCTCCCAGAGCCAGAAAGATATCAGCCATATTCATTGCAAATATCTTTTTCCCCTCCAATTGTATTTGAATCAATTCATGAATGAAGCCATATGATCCTAGAGTTTTCTTTAGAAGATCTTTAATTACAAATACAAATAAATAAATATAGGGTTATTCAAATTTTGTATTTTTTCTTGTCATTTTTGATAATTTTTTCTAAAGGAATGTGTTCATTAAATTGCCAGCTCTATTAGCATAAGGTGTTCATATTCTTTCTGTAAAATCTTTTTAAGTCTTTGGAGAACATAGTGATATGCTGTTTTTCACTCCCAATACTGGTAATTTGTTTCCACTCTTTATTTCTCTTGATCAGTAGCTTGAGGTTTATCAATTTTACTGGATTTTTAAAATAAAACAGCTTTTGGTTTCACTGATTTTTTTCCTGTGTTTTTTTCTTCTGTTTTATTTATTTATTTATTGTTTTTTGTCTTTTTAGGGCCCCACCTGCAGTATATGGAGGTTCCCAAGCTAGGGGTCGAATTGGAGCTGTAGCTGCTGGCCTATGCCACAGACACAGCAACGCCAGATCCGAGCTGTGTCTGTGACCTACACCACAGCTTACGGCAATGCTGGATCCTTAACCCACTGAGAGAGGCCAGGGATCAAACCCACAACCTCATGATTCCTAGTCAGATTCATCTCCACTGTGCCAACACAGGAACTCCTGTTTTCTGTTTTATTGATCTACAATCTTCTACTAGAAGATATTATTTCCTTCTATATCTAGTTTATGAAATGCAAGTTTAAATCATTAATTTTAGACCTTTCATTTTTTCTAATATAAACATTTTAAGGCAATAACTTTTCCTCAAAGCACTGCACTAGCTGCATAGCAAAATTTTTTATAGAGTTTTCATTTTCATTCCATTAAAATTATTTTATAATTTCCCTCATGATTTTTTTGGACCCATGGATTATTTAGAATTATTTTGTTTAATTTCTAAATATTTAGGTCTCCTCCAGATATCTTTTGAAAAATTGATTTTTAATTTAATTTCACTGTGATGTGAGAATGTACTGTATTTGATATTACTCCTTTTAAATTTACTGAAACTTGTTTTATAGTTTGCCTTGATTAATAGACACTTGAATATGATGTGTATTTTGGCAGTTTTAGATTCAACTTAGTTAAGAGTTGTGAAAATTAATTTTACACATCAGTTTGGCTGGGCCATCATGTCCAGCTACTTGGTCAAACATTATTCTCAATGTTTTTGTGAGGTGTTTTTTTTTTTTATAAGATTAACATTTAAGTTGATAGGCTTTTAATAAAATAGATTATCCTCCATAGCATGGGTGGGCCTTATCAAAACAGTTGAAGACCTTAATAGAACAAAGACTGACCAACAAGCAAGAAGGAATTCTTCCAACAATTTGCTATTGGACTCAAACTGCAATTCTTTCTTGAGTCTTCAGCCAGTCAACCTACCCTGCAGATTTTGGACTTGCCATGCCCCTGCCATTGTGTGATCCAGTTTCTTAAAATAAATCTCTTGATATATAGATGACACACAAATAGACAGACAGACAGGCATCCTATTGGTTCTATTTCTCTGAAGAACCATGACTCAAATACAAGAGTGTTGCTCAGTTCTTCTGTTTACTTGATAATTTTTTTGTCTACATCTTTGGTCAGTCACTGAGTGAATAGCGTTGATCTTTTCAACTACAACTGGGATAGTCTATTACTTTCAGTTTTGCCATTTACTTTGCTTCATTAATTTTGAAGTTCTATCATACCTATTTAGGACAATTATGTTTTCCTGATTTCTTTACCATTTTGAAGTGTCCTTAATTCCTGTTAATAATTCCTTAAAGTCTGCTTTTTCCTGTTATTAATATAGCCATTCCAGTGTTCTTCATTAGTCCTTACATAATATTTCATTTTCCATCTTTTTACTTTTATGTTTTATATAACCGTATAATTAAATTAGGGTTTTTGTAGTAACATTTAGTTTGGTGTTGCTATTTTATCCAGTCCAACAATCTGTGCCTTTTATTGGAGTATTTAGACCATTTACTTTCAATGTAACACTGCATCTAAATTTGTCATCTTTCTGTGTCATGTCTATACTGTGTTTCTTTATTCCCTGCCTTCTATTGGATCGAATAAATTTTAAGATTTTTTTCTTAAGTTTACACTACTGGCTTTAGTTATGCCTCTTCATTTTATTGTTTCAGTGTTTCCTTTAAGGTTTCAACAGACATCCTCCACTTATCACAGTCTACCGCCACAGGTTATATCACTTCAGTTATGATGTGAATCTTACAGTGACATGCTTCCATTTTCATTTTTCTTTTTTATACTGTTGTTTTTATGCTAATTCTATACATGTTCTTAACCCAACAATGCACTGGAAACCTAGCATTGAACAGAGGACAATACAACCTAAAGCCCAAAGCCATGCAAAATGAAATTTATAGTCATTTCATATCTTCTAGGATGCCTTCTGGAAACTGCTGCTTCTTTTCTGGGGGGAAATCCATATTTTTTAATGAAAATGGAACCATATCTTACATCATATAAAAGCCATTTCCAATGGATTAAAGATCTAAATGTGAAATGGAAAACGAGGGTTTTTTTTTACATTCTTTTTTTTTTTTTTTTTTGGTCCTTTTAGGGCTGTGCCCTTGGCATATGAAGGTTCCAAGGCTAGGGATCCAGTCGGAGCTACAGCTGCTGGCCTACACCACAGCCACAGCAATTCAGAATCGGAGCTGAGTCTGCAAGCTGCACCACAGCTCACAGCAATGCTGGATCCTTAACCCACAGAATGAGGGCAGGGATCAAACCACATCCTTGTGGATGCTAGCTGTGTTCATTAACCACTGAGCCACAATGGGACCCCACTTTCTTTTTTAATATTACATTCCATCATGTTCTATCCTAGGAAGTTGGATATAGTTCCCTGTGCCATACAGCAGGACCTCATTGTCTATCAATTCTAAATGTAATAGTTTGCATCTAGTAACCCCAAATCCCTTCCCCTGCTGCTTATGTTAGCAGTTGTTGTTCAAAGTTGGAACCACGGTTCCACATCACCTGGATCAACACCCTTGCTAATTAACACTATTCCTTTGGTGGAAAATGACACAAATTACAACCTGTGTGCTACCTTCTAAGGGGTCAGCTGGCACAAATTACTGTGTGGCCACCCCTTTCCTTGGGTTGGGCTGAATGCAGGGAACAATATGAAGACAAGTTATTAATAACATCTGGTCCTATAACTGGACATTGTCTGTAGGCAAGAGCTGGGTCATATGGGATTATACTCAATTGTGGAAGAGACCACGCTGTTCTTTGTGGTAATTTGTAAGACATTAACAGTCTTTGAAATGTGCCGATGTTAATGGGGTTCTATAAATCCCAAATCGGCCTCCAATTGACTGGTCCATGGACATGGTTTAAAACTATACAGTAGCTATCTAACACACACACAAAAGCCTAAAATCCAATGTTTCCGTGAGTAAGGGAACATACATGGTTGACCCTTGGAGAACATAGGGTTAGGGTCCCAACCCCCACTCAGTCAAAAATCCATGTATAATTTTATCATCGTCCCTCTGAGAGTCTACATTTAACCAGCTACAAATCATGCAGTACTGTACAAGGTATTTACTGGAAAAAAAAATCCACATATGCATAGACCTGCACATTCAAAACCATGTTACTCATGGGCCATCTGCACTTATTAAGTGTCCCCTGGTCCCCTGAGTTGAGGTAGATTCTACTCATTCCTCCCAGGAGCACCCACAGCTCCCATGTGACCCAGGGACCCCTTCTCACAAACTTCACTCTTTCCTAGAGACCCTTGCACACACACACACACACACACAAATAATTCTCAGAAATGTTCTCAGCTGCCCAAGTAAGCGGGTTGCTGAAGTTGCTAAATTAAGTTCTTCATATTTGTTTCACACACACAGAAAAAGTGATTAAAAGAGCAAGCAAAGGGAATTCTGTTGTGGCTGCATGGGTTAACAGCTCTACTGGTATCCATGAGGATATGGGTTCAATCCCTGATCTCAGTGGGTTAAGGAGTTGGTGTTGCCACAAGTTGCCACATAGATCATAGATGCGGCTCCGATTCTGCGTTCCCATGGCTGCAGCGTAGGCCGGCAGCTGCAGCTCCCATTGGATCCCTCGCCCAGGAACTCCTATATGCTGCAGGTGTGGCTCTAAAAAGAAAAAAAGGGGGGGGGCAAGGAAAACCTGAAGATTTAAAGAGAACCAGGGAGGGAAAGTCACTAATATGCACATGTTCCTCTATTTCTTTGTTCTGTGTACAGATTAATAATAAATGATAGAATCTTTCTTCGAAGTCTGAGACTATGATCTCGATTTTCACAAGAATTTGGCATGGTCAGCAGAGTTTGTTGCAACAGGGGACCTGAACCTAGCCAAGAGGCTGCAGAACTGGCATTTGTAAGCTTCTTGTTTTCCCCTCCTGCTTGGCCTCTGCTCTTCTAAGTTGCCATGTATGCACCCAGTACACAACTCTGTTGACTACAGAAGCCTCTAGTCTCAGGTAAGAAGTAAATCTTTTTGTTTAGCCTCTGTTTCTCACTCACACACACACACCCCTCTCCTATCTCTCCCGGAAGAGCCACTAAAAGGATTTAACAGCCTGTTTTCCTCCCTAGTCAGACTGACAAAACATAGGCACCACCATGTCTACATGTCAGACAGGGTTTTCCAGCCTCCCTCAGGAAGTACCAGCCCACTACAGTGTGAGTCTGCAAAATCCACAGTGCACATGCTAGAGGTGACCTCAATTTTAATTCCCCCTTTATGACTATGATATCCTGAACCAGCTAAAGGAAAACCAAGGAAAGCAGTGCAACCACCAGGTTGATTCATCATATGCACTGAAAGAGGAGATAAGACACAAATTACCAAGAATCAGCCAAAACATGGGCGAGAAATGTGGAAGGAAAGCCCTCCAGAAGGTTCTCTCTCCATTCTGCCCAAATAAGACCCACAGAGACTATGCCCCCGCCTCTCCACCTCAACAACCGCTGAAGACCTTCTAATAATTGAGCTCCTCCACCTCCTCCTCCAGAATCACCTAAATCCACCTTCAGTGGAATTCCAACAAGTTTCCTGCTGTTCCACTTCCAAAGATGCTGGCCAGTGGTGCCAGGGGCTTCATTATGGAATGCTTCTTAACCTCCTATAAGATTAAGCTTGAAAGCATTAGCACTGAAATCCTCACGCTGCAAAGGAGGACTGCCCTAGAAATAATTAGAACACTTTTTTGGTCCATTAAAGATCGAACATTTAAGAATCTCAGAGTAAATGAAAATGAAATAAATCTCTCCTCGGTCTAGACTGCAAAAGGTCAAATGAGAAAGGACTTGTTTGCATTTCAAATGTAAAGAATCGAATAAGAGGCATGGAGAAGATACATTATATATTTTATATAGATATCAACAGATAAAGAAGTCTTAAAGTCTTACTCTAATAAGAGACATTGAGGCAATTTTTAATCACTACAATGAACTGCATATATATATACACACACGCATACACACACACAAAATCTATCATCTATTTATTCATACACACAAACACATGACTATAAACAATTCTGTTTTTACCAATTTAAAAATTACCTTATTTCCAAAAAGCACATGGGATGCTCTGTCGAGAACAGTCTGCTTGGAAGCTTCTAAGGGTTCTGATGCTTCTATTTTACATACAACTTTGTGACTATTCCTTTGGCTGAACTATATAAGTATATATGTATTTGTATAAAGCTAAAATTATAATGGGTTTTAAGCAAACACAATTATTTATAAAAGCATAGTCTTAAGCTCAGAAAGAAATATAAATCCCAAGTCTGCTTAAAATTGGAATTCCACACTGTAATTAAAAATTAAGGGAGTTCCGGTCGTGGTTCAGTGGTTAACGAACCCAACTAGTATCCATGAGGATGCAGGTTCAATCCCTGGCCTCGCTCAGTGGGTTAAGGATCCAGCGTTGCTGTGAGCTGTGATGCAGGTCGCAGACATCGCTTGGATTCTGCATTGCTGTGGCTGTGGTGTAGGCTGGCAGCTGCAGCTCCAATTCAACCCCTAGCCTGGGAACCTCCATATGCTGTGGGTATGGCTCTAAAAAGACAAAAAATAAAATAAAATATTAGGGTAATGATAACTATTATGTACAAAGTGCTATCAGAATTTTAACCCCAAGTAGAGTCTCTCAGACAAAATCTCTAAAGCATGCTATACTTGTATGTGTGGTAGCCATGAAAATATGCCTCTCGGAAGCCTGAGTGCAGACAGAATTATTGGCCAGTGGCCCCAGAGCTACTCAGAAATCCATCATGACCTTGACACAGAGGCCATTTTTCCCAGGGCTGCTCCCAGCCAGTGACTGTGTGCAGGGACACCACGCCAGTCCAGTCCTAGGGAGCACAGATTCCTCTAATGACAGCTCTGACTTATTGGGGAATCTGCATCAGCCACACTGAACCTTCTCAGAACTGCACAATAGGCTAAGGCTCTTTCACCCAACCTTCCTTTCTTCCTCTGTCCTTCACAAAGGTCGGAACTGCATCAGTCCTCGAGGTGTCCCCAGCTGCCTCCTCCTCTTGTCTCAGAGACAATCCTCTAGTAAACTCGCACGCCTAATCCTGTCTTGCTATCTGCTCCTCAGAAGACCTGGATTAACACAGCATTCTTTCTTTAAAACACAGAATTCCAAGGAAGTTCCCATTGTGGCTCAGTGGTAACGAACCTAACTGGTGTCCATGAAGACTCAGGTTTGATCCCTGGTCTTGCTCAGCAGTTTAAGGATCCATCGTTGCCATGAGCTGAAGAGTAGGTCGGAGATGTGGCTGAGATCTGGTGTTGCTGTGGCACAGGCCGGCAACTGCAGCCCCAATTCGACCCCTCGCCTGGGAACTTCCATATGCCTTGGTTGCGGCCCTAAAAAGATAAGTAAGAAAGAAAGAAAGAAAGAAAGAAAGGAAAGGACCCCTAGGAAACAGGAAGGACAGTGAAGGATAGGAAGCTGGGAAGTGCCAAGGTAGAGGAAAGGAAGGACTAGGAATGGAAGAAATGAAGTAGAAAGAAAGAAAAATAGGGAGGATTTTCAACAATAAAACAAACCGAAAAGAAGAGTAAAAAAAAAAAAATAAAACAAAAAAAAAAAACTAAAAAAAAAACAAAACAAATCAACATACATAAAAAAAAATACAAAAAAATAAAAAAACAAATCAGCCAACAAAATAAAAGGAAGAGAAAAACAAGACAAAAAAAATGAAGATACACAAAAAGAAACAGAAATAAACTAATCAAACTGATACATAAACCCGCATCACGGTTATTTACAGCCCTACATAAAGAAAAGAAAAGGAAAAGAACGATAAGAAGAAGAAAGAACAGAAAAGAATATGACTAACTAAGATATAGGGACAATAAGATCCAACTTGACAACACTCAACTCCCACAAGAATAAAAGAGGAAGAACGAATCAACGCGAAAATCACCAGCTTTGTAACATTTCATCATAAATGAGAAAGAAAAAAAAAAAAAAAAAGCGGGGGCCGGGGCAAAAAAAAAGGGGAGGAGACACCGGGCGGGGGGAAAAAAAAAAAATACAAAAAAAAAAAAAAAAAAAAAAAAAAAGAAAGAAAGAAGAAGAAAGAAAGAAAGAGAAAGAAAGAAAGAAGAAAGAAAGAAAGAAAGAAGAAGAAAGAAGAAAGAAAGAAAGAAAGAAAGAAAGAAAGAAAGAAAGAAAGGAAGGGAGGAAGGGAGGAAGGGAGGAAGGGAGGAAGGGAGGAAGGGAGGAAGGAAAGAGAAGAGAGAAAGAAAGAACAGAGGGAGAGAGGGAGGGAGCGAAGGAAGGAGGGAAGGAAGGAAGGAAGGGAGGGAGGAAGGAAGGAAGGAAGGAAGAATTAATTCTAAGATAGTAGATACTTCCTTAAAATCCTCCTGGAGGAACATTAAAGATTTTGCCACTGGTTTGCAACAAAACCAACTCAGAGAATCACTGGGATTTAGGTGGTGTAAACATTGGTATAATGTGATAGCATTAAGTTGGTGAACGAATGTTACATATAATAAAAGGAAGCTTAAGAAAGAATAACAAATTGTAAAGACTTTAATATAACCTTTACTAAACTAAATATTAATGGAATACACAAAACTATGCAGGTTCTAATATTATCAGACACTGAACAGAAGACAGAATTGGATTGCCCCATCAGAACTTGTGAATATAAACCTTATGCACATAATACTGCACCTGGTCATTACAAATGGATCAACTGGTGGTTAAATGAAACGTTCAGGAAGAACTTGGGAAAACTCATTTGCTTTTTTCCCCCTTTACACCCCACCCCCCAACACATTTCATAAGACTGACGCTAAGGACAGTTTTCTACTATTCTTCAGGGTTTGAATATCACACAAGAAAAAAATCTTAATTAAAAGCCGTCACCTTTTAAGAAAACTATGAACTAATTATGCTGACAACCTCCAAAAATTGAAAGCAAATTAAACTAATTATACATGATATGTGTAATCACAAAGGCTCACAGAATGAGTTATTATGAATGACTCTACAAGAAAATAATTTGACTTCACATCCTTGTTGCATTCAGGATAAGGATAAAATGAACTGCAAAAAAATCATCCTAAACTTGAATAATTTTGTCAGATAACATTATTAACTATATTAATGTCTGAAATCAAGACTTTAAGAGACAAGGAAGGGAAATCATGAAATCAAAATGTTTTAGTTAGGAACTATAATGTTAGAACTAACTTAGAAATATTGATACAAACCCATGCCTTTAAAAGGAAAAAAAAAAAAAAGGTGTATATTTTCCAACCCTGTCTGCTAAAATGAGCTATGAACAAGAGTTTAGGAGAATGGACCTAATGTATAAACTTCACTATTATGAGTTCTGGTGCCATCTTCCCAGGCCAATTTGGAGAAATACCTGATTCCATGACTGGTGTGGGGTAGATTATGAGCCTGGAGCAACTTGTTATATCCAGGCAAGGAATAATTCAGATTAATAGGACTGTGTCAAAAGAATACAAGTGCTGTAACTCCCAGAGATGCACCAATTTGAGCAAAAAAAGACAAATTTTGGATTGGTTTCATTTCCATGAAATAAACCTATAATAGTACAAATTTGCTTGTGTTGACATTAATTTAAGTTCCACCCAAGGCCAAGTTGACAGAATGTTAGTCATGTGAATAGCTAATAAAGTATATATATTCCCCCTAAAATGTAGGGGAACATAATATACAGAGGTAAAGTATCATTCATTAATAAAATTGGTTTTTCTCTTAATTTTGTGATGTCTGTATTGTCAGCTTTTTAAAATTTGTAATCTGTGATTTCTCATCTAAAAAATATTTGCTTCCATATGTAATTTTTAAAACTTTTTCTTAAAGAGGGTCCCTCAATTTGTATTAAGTTTTAGATCCGACATAAGTTGGGTCTGCCCCTGACCATGTTATGCCAAAAAACCCTAAACTAGTTCTATAGGTACTGTACTGACAACAAGTCCATACTATATTGCTAAATCTAAAATCCATCAGACTGATGTCAATAGTGTAATTCCACTTATGTTAAAAAAAAAAGTTTTACAAGTCTGACTCTAAAATCCTGATATTTTAGAAAATCACCTGTACTCATTTATTGGTTTTCCAGTTCTAAAAAAAGCAAAAATGAATTTTCGACCTTCATCCAGGCTTGTAAATCGTAATACAAGACTTCAGCGATCCAGTACGCCCGTTCCTTCCCATTTTCACATCCTGAAGCTGGATTGTAACCTGAGATGCCGGGAAATGGTCCCCCGTGGGGACGCCTGGCTCTGGCCGCGCATGCGCAGCCAGGGGCGTCATCTTCGGGGGCGGGGTGGGGGTTGGAGCGTTGTCTCTACGACTTCGAGTTTAAAAGCCTTTTAAACGAATTTTCCAAAAGGTTACGTGATGCTCCAAAAGGACCTGAAAGGACCATGAAGTCCTGTGCTCGAAGGAGCGTCGGGAAACGGAGCAGCTTGGCGCCGGCTGGACCTCGGGCGGGGCCTCGGCCACGTGCTGCGGCCCCCAGTCCCCGGCCCCCGGCCGACGCCGCGCTTGGCCCCGGCGGGATGCTGGCGGGATGCTGGCGGCGCGGCGTCCCGGTCCTCCGCCTGAGCGGAAGCCGCCCGACCCGGCCCAGAGCCACTCCTCCCGCAGGCGGTGTCCTCAGTCTCTATGATCGAAATCGAATTCAATGAGCTATTAATTCTTGTACCTGTTGTCACATCTTGTGATAAATAGCAAGCTGCTGCCTGCCGGATACTGAAGATCTCCTCACAGCCCTGCTGTCCTGGGAAAGGGCAGACATGTCGAGCCTCTATTTATTCTTAAGAACCTGAGAGCCTTTCGCTTGCCAGCGCCAGTAGATGCACAGTCTCTTGACCTGTTTCACCTGAGATTCTGGGGAGGCAGTGCCTCCCCTGTTATCAACACATTTTATTCTTTGCCTAACTTATTTGAGGATGACAAAATTATTGCATTTATCACATCAATATCAATCCCCCGCCTTTTTTAGTATGTAACAGTACGTCAATGACACACCCTTATGTCTTTAACCTCAAAATTTAAGTGCAGGAAAAAATACTCAAATTTTAAATTGGCTTAACGTGATAAAGTGATGTTACTTCAGCCCTGGTAGGGTATATTTTAAACTAATACTGTCTAACAGATCTTATTGGTATAATCCCATATACATTTTTCTGTTTCATAAATAGCATTTAAGTATTATTTATCACGCCCTGATCTAAGTATCTGGAACTCTGTTCATCTTGACAACAGTCCTGAAGCAGGGATCTTTTCCTCATTTTACAGTGAGGAAACTGAGGGACAGTAAGAAGCCCAGGCCATTTGGCCCCAGAGACTGTTTTCAAATGGATATTTAATTAAATATCCTTGGGCAGTTTGCAAATGATGGACCTAATGAACTTGGGGTTTGTTAATAGAATAGCACATTTTCATTACTACCTTACATTTTACGAAAATAATAAAGTCAAACTTTGAAAAATGAGTTGTTCATGCTAAAAATAAAGGTTACATTATAACGTCACATCATTTTGCATTATGTCTGATACCCAGACGTTTGAGGCACTCTATCTACTGCTCTTATTTGGCTAATATTACAGCATTCCTAATAGCATATAACAGTTTCAGAGCCCTAAACTATAATCCCAACTATGTGATGGTTATTGAGTAGATTTTGCAATATAGACTTATTATAGAATACAATTGTATGTTTTCTTATTTTACCCTTTTACTGTCATCCTTTTATACTCCAGGTTTGATACAACTGTATTTCTATTAAAGTATCTCATAGTTTACACTTTTTAGATTTTTACTGTCTTCACTCTGGAAAGGGCTCCCCAAATTTTGTTCCAAAAAAAAAAAAGTTTAATAATTTTATCCTAAGTTCTTAAGTAAAAAGATCAAGGCTCAATATTATCCACTAAGGCAGATGGGTGATATAGAATAGAAATCTTATCCTAGGGCTCAAGAGACTTCCAATGGCTCAAGTGGATTGTGTTTATTAACATACCTTCTCAGAACCAATACACTTCAGAAGCATAGACCTATCATCAGAAAAATGTGGTCACACATCACCTACATGCCCTAAGTGCAGTAAGTCATGATAGAACTTTCATCATTTGATTTTTCAAAATGTAGGCACTACTATTCTCCAGTGTTGTTTTTCTTCGTTTTTCTTTCTCTTTTTTTTTGACTGCACTGGTGGCATGTGGAAGTTCCCAGGCCAGGGATCAAACCTGTGCCATAGCAGTGATCCAGCCACTGCAGTGACAACACCAGATCCTTAACCTGCTGACCCACCTGGGAACACCTTTCCTGTGTTTTTTAATGAACAGAGTAATATTATCGGTCTTTTTCCAAAAGTATGGAATAAAAATTAGTTTTTTATTATAAAAATTAGAATGGAAGAACTAACGGTTGGACAGCAAGACCCTGGATTTAATTTCAACATCTGGTTTTCAACATTATAGGAAGGCAATAGTGGTTCTGTGCCATTTTTATTTCTTCAGATTTTTCCTCTCCTAGGATTCTCTCATATTTGTTATTATTTGAAGCTCTGGTCATGGCTCTGAATCATTTTTGCTCTTTTTCCTCCCCTAACTCTGCTTCAAAACTTTTGTAACTCATTTGCTGCGAAGTCTAGAATCTCTTCTGCAAGGGAGCTTCCTGGGTGGGCCGGACTGCCGTGGACCGGAAGGATTACTAGGGAGTCCTTACATTGCTAAGAAAGAAGTCTTGCTAATTCGCTATATAAGCTGAGTGGAGTGTCAGAGAATTTTCCTTTTCCCTGATGAATTTAAGAGGTTTGTATTTTGACCTGACTCAGTGATTCTGTTTGGGTCGATTACTTTGTTACCGTTTTTTTCTCCATATATGAACGTTGCACCTAATTTTCCCTGTAATCAGTTAAAAAAGCTCAGCTGTTGATGTTTCAACTCTTTCTGCCAATAACTGCTGGGAGTGATTTAATGCAGCTGGAGAATAAACTGACAATCATTATAGCCTGCAAAGTGTGGAATATTTTCATTGCACTGTTGTGGTGGACTGATAATGCTCGGCGGATGAGAATTGGGGGGGGGGGGAGCCTGTGTTACGATAAGAGAAGCAGCAGTGTAAAAGTGGGGGAGTTCTGGGGCAGCTTAGGGCCGCTTACCCAGTCAACGCTTCTCCGGGGCTTGTTTTCATAGGAGTTCACTTTAAGTGCTAAAGGGAAATGCTTTCATCTGAGCGGGATTTTTGTGCTTCGTTCAGATTGTTTCCCCATCTGATAACAACCCTCGCTGAGTAACAGCACAGATGTGGCTCATTTGCGGAAGATGGAGGCAGAGGAGAAAAGCGCTGGGCCGGGGCGCGGAGGGGTAGGTGGTCAGTGATGCCTGCACGCCCGCCCGCTGGGTCTTCTCTTCCCTCCCAGCCCACCCGAGCCGCGGCGGGCTGCCCTCCGCAGGGCGATGCCCTCACCTTTCCCTCGGCGCCGGTGCCTGCCGGGCGACTTCTCCCCGTCGGTGGACTCGCGGCCCTGCAGCAGCCCCTGCGAGCTCCCGGGGCCGACAGGGAAGCTCTTCCTGGGGGGCACCCCACCCCGGGCCCTGCGCCTTCCTCGCCGGCTGGCCTGGTGCTCAATAGACTGGGAACAGGTGTGCCTGCTGCGGCGGCTGGGAGCCGGGGGCTTCGGCTCGGTATACAAGGCCACCTACCACGGCGTGCCTGTGGCCATCAAGCAGGTGAGCAGATGCACCAAGAACCGGCTGGCATCCCAGCGCAGTTTCTGGGCCGAGCTCAACGTCGCTCGGCTCCGCCACGCCAATATCGTGCGCGTGGTGGCCGCCAGCACGCGCACACCAGCGGCCTTTGACAGTCTGGGCAGCATCATCATGGAGTTCGGCGGCAACGTCACCTTACACCAGGTCATCTATGGCGCTACGGGCTGTCCAGAGGAGGACGGGCCTCCCTGCAGTGCTGGGGAGCAATTGAACTTGGAGAAGTGTCTCAAGTATTCCCTGGATGTGGTCAGTGGCCTGCTTTTCCTGCACTCCCAAGGCATTGTGCACTTGGACCTGAAGCCAGCGAACATTCTGATCAGTGAGCAGGACGTCTGCAAAATCAGCGACTTTGGTTGCTCCGAGAGGCTGGAAGATCTGCGCTTCCGGCCTCGGCACCACCTGGGCGGCACGTACACCCACCGAGCCCCCGAGCTCCTCAAAGGCGAGCCCGTCACCCCAAAAGCGGACATCTACTCCTTTGCCATCACCCTCTGGCAGATGACCACCAGGCAGGTGCCTTACTCAGGGGAGCGTCAGCACGTGCTCTACGCGGTGGTGGCCTACAATCTCCGTCCGTCCCTCTCGGCGGCAGTCTTCACCGAGTCCGTCTCTGGGAAGAAACTGGAGGACATCATCCAGTGCGGCTGGACGGCCCCTGCGCAGCAGCGGCCCAGCGCACAACTCCTCCTGTTGGACCTTCGCACTCTACAAGCTGAACTGGGCTGACCCGAAACGTGTGGCCGGATAAGCATTTGTCTTTGTTGCTGTTCATTTTTAACAAGAGAAGATGTAGGCAAAAACAAAAACAAAAAACATTGAGGTAGGATGGATTTTTAGAAAATAAAGTTACCAAAAACTCCTTTCACCCCAAATGTTTTTCCTAAGACAAACAGCAGAACTAGAAATCTAGTGGTGTCTCTCCTTCTCCCTTTACGGAGCTCTGTGTTTGCTTCAGAGCTACTGTGCTTCCTTTCAGTTCCATAGTACTGCACTTAACTCAAATTTGTTATTGGTCTGTTAACAGTTTACTTGCTCCCGTACAAATAAGCTAAAAAACAAAGATTAATTTTTCCCTCCTGCTCGTCCCCCAAAACTACTTGTTTCTAATGATCTTCACACATACAGTTCACAAGTTGAGGTAAGCTTGTTTTTAAAAGGAATGATACTTTAAATGATTTCTTGTGATTGTGATATTTTAAAAACTTATACGTGCCATGAGTAGAAATTTTGCTAAAACACTTCTAAACTGGGGCCCTTTTCCTGTTGTTTGGACTCAAAAGTAGACGACAAAACAAAGATTATGTGATGGGAGAAAATATGATAGCTCTGCAGCAGAGGAGAATTTAACATTTAGCTGGAGGAGAACAGAGAAGTGGAAGCAGATCTCCCAGTCTAGACATGGAGGGCATGGCTACGCATAGATTTTTGACAAATGAGGTGACTAGATCTTGTCATGAGGACAAAACTGACTTCTATTTAGCAACAGTTTCAGCAAGGGCTTGATGTAGAAGCTGTGCTTGGACTGTTAAGAAGGGAGAAGCAAAAAACTTTGAAGGGGGTTAAGATGCACAGAAACGTTTTGAGATTTGTTGGTTTGGTTTAGCTTACTTTTAGGATAAAGGAAGTGAGTTTATCTGTGACAGAATAAAGAGGGGACATAGAGAACTGATGAAGTTGATGAACTTGCAGAAGAAGTAAAAAGTAACGCCTCTGCAAAGAGATTGTACGTAGCCTTGGAGAGAAAGAGCATCTCTTCTTGGATGTGAGCAAAGGAGGGCCAGAAAACGGCTAGCATAGATGAGATTTTAAGCAGAAGAGGGACTGGGAAAATTCACATCTGTGGGCTTCTCTTTGCCTCTCTTAAGAGTGATGGAGGGGAGTTCCTGTTGTTGCTCAGTGGTTAACGAACCCGACTAGTATCTGTAAGGACACAGGTTCGACCCCTGGCACCTCGATTAGTGGGTTAAGGATCTGGCATTGCTGTGAGCTGTGATGTAGGTGGCAGATGAGGCTTGGATCCCCCATTGCTGAGAACGCGGTGTAGGTCAGCAGCTGTAGCTCTGATTAGACTGCTAGCCTGGCAACCTCCATATGCTGTGGTGCGGCCCTAAAAAGACAAAAATATTTAAAAATTTTAAAAAAGAGTAATGGAGGGAGTTCCCAGTGTGGCTTGGTGGGTTAAGAACCCGACATAGTCTCTATGAGGATTCAGGTCTGATCCCTGACTTCGCTCAGTGGGTTAAGGATCCATCATTGCTGCAAGCTATGGCACAGGGTACAGATGTAGCTCGTGTCCAGTGTTGCCATGGCTATGGCTCAGGCCAGCAGCTGCAGCTCTGATTTGACCCCTAGCCCAGGAACTGCCATATGCCTCAGGTGCAGCCCTAAAAAGAAAAGAAAAAAAAAAGAGTGATGGAGGGTAGGGAGTCTACAGAGTGAGGTCATGGTTTATAACCATTCTTGAGGGAAGCAAAATGACCATGACCATGATCATGACCATGTAGAATATCGGTACAGTGTTGCCGGCTCTGTCCATGAGGCTGAGGGGACAAACCAGCCATAGACCAATAAGTCCCCCTGTTTATTGTAGCAACAGGGGTTCATGCTGGCAGGTTTAAAATACAGTGGATCAAAAAAAGTCACAGTACAAAGTTCCCGTCATGACTCAGTGGTAATGATCCTGAATGGTACCCATGAGGACCTGAGTTCAATCCCTGGCCCCACTCAGTGTGTTAAGGATCCGGCATTGAGTTGCTGTGAGCTGCAGTGTAGGTTGCAGACAAGGCTCGGATCTCGTGTTGCTGTGGCTGTGGTGTAGGCTGGCAGCTACATCTCCAATTCGACCCCTAGCCTGGGAACTTCCATATGCTGCAGGTGCAGCCCTAAAACAAACAAACAAACAAAAAGTAACAGTGGGTTAGTCTGTTCTTCCAGGAGCATTAAAAGGAAATTCTAACTATGCTGAATACCTTATTCCAGACTGACAGCCACACAAAGATCCCTAATAAAAGCATTAAAGTTAGGAATTTGGGAGTTCTCATTGGGATGAAGCAGAATCAAATCCAACTAGTATCCAAAGGACGCAGGTTCGATTCCTAGCTTCACTCAGTGGGTCGGAGATCTGATGTTGCCATGAGTTGTGGTGTAGGTTGCAGACTCAGCTTGGATCCTGTGTTGCTGTGGCTGTGCTGCAGGCGGGCAGTAGCTCTGATACAACCCCTCGCCTGGGAACTTTCATACACCAAGGGTGAAGCCCCTATAAGCAAAAAAAAAAAAAAAAAGTCAGAATTTGGTTCCCTAAATGAGCATGGAACAGCTTAAACTCAAATATCTTCCCTTCCCTTCTCCTGAGAATCATAGAGAGTCACAGAACAAGGGGAAGGACTTGGTAAACTCCATAGTCAAGGACACTAGGAGAAGGAAATGTACAGACTCCAGTGTCAGTAGTGATACCTAATGACTGGACAGAACCTATAAGGAAAGACTGCCAGGGGACACAGGGGTGGCTCAGGGGAGGACCCAGGGCCTGTCAGTGGCAGATTTCAGAAAGACTTGGCAAAGCCAAATAGATGCTCTAGAGGCCGGATGGTCACGGTGGGGTACAAGAGTTGAGGATGAAATCCTGAAAACAGGAGGAGCTCAAACGGAGCTGAGCTGCCAAGAGTTGGGAGAGAAAGAAGGGACAGAAGTGCTAAGGAGGGTCTAACCACAGCAGAGCTCAGGAAGAGGCAGCAGAATGAGAGGGGCACTGGTGTGAGGGCAGGAAACACAGGACAGGTGAGCCTGTTTGCTTGGAGGGAGAAAAAGGCGTGCCTGCCTGGAGAAACCCACTGAAAGGCCCTTTTTGAAGGAAACAAATATGGTATTTGTGGTCGCAGAGAAAGGGCGTCTTTGAAAGGTAGGAAGATAACCCTGATGGGAAGCAGAATAAATCCATGGATGTTCATTTGTAACTGCTTAGAGCCATAGGAAATTATCTAAAGTAGGCAAATTAAGTCAGAAGCAAAAGCATATTTAACAGTGCAAAGATAAGTATTAAAAATACCACTGACTTTGGGTTAGAGGACGGGAAAAGAAGAGAGATGCAAACTGTCACTGTTGTCACTGTCCATTCAAGTAAGCCTGCAGAGATGGTCTAAGATGGAAGACATTATATACGGGGAAACAATAAAAATACAACAAACACGCTTCCTCAAAATTAGAAGTACCAAAACAAAAGGCAAAAGAACCAAACACAGGCTGAAAGACAACCATATAAACCATACATGCAACATAATACAAAATGGCAGAGTTAAGAGCAAACCTGTCATTTCATTAACTGTAAATGGCTTACCTTTCCTATTAAAAGAAAATCTCTGTGCTTTGAGATCAACTCCTCTTTACTCCAAAAGTAGGAGCCACAATTTTATCATAAGATAAAATGGAATTGAAACCAAGGAAGGAGAGTTAATAATTTTAAAGAATACAATTCACTAAAGAAGTAAGAGGAATAGCTGTGAACCAAATACTATATAACAATTTCCACAGATTAGAAAAAGCAAGCAGGGTAAGGGCAAATTAACGCACTGTTTTCAGGAGACCAATTTACTTCTCCCTGTCCAAAACACATTAGCTAGACACAAAACAAAGGGTCATGCAAAATCAATAGGATACACGTGATTGTCACAGAAACATTCAAGGCCCTCCAAAAATAAATACAGCATTTCAAGCACCCATCAAAATCTGACCTCTACCCTGAAGAAAACCTCAAATTCCAAAACCTAAAAATAGTAGACACAAATATAATTAAAATTTTAACAAAATAAGAAGCTCCTTTTCTGTTATTTTAAAATTCTTAAGTAACTGTCAAAATGAAATGCACATGAAAACTCCAGGCACTCTCCAGAGCAACAATAATGAAAACACATATTAGAACACATGGGGAAACAGAGTCAAAGAAAATTTGTAGTCTCAAGTTAAACTGAAAAAGAATAAAAACAAATAAGAATGAAAAATGCACGGAGGGATATTTTTAAAAACAAGAATTAAGCAGACAATGAGTTAAAAGAAGTAGAGCTAAATAAATAAATGAATGAATAAGTAAATAAAATAGTTTGTTGACTAAAAATCAATAAAACAGACAAATCAGTAGCTGACTTAAATAAAAGCACATATACACAAAATTAGAAGTAAAGAATATAATCAAAACTTTTTTATTTTAAGAGAAAACTTTGCCTAACTCTATGGGAATACTGAGGCATTCCTACTGACCTCAGGAACAATATAAGAATGCCCACGACTGCCACTACTATGTGTTCAATGTTTTATTGGTCAGTGAAGTGAGAAAAGGGAAGAAAAGCTGTGGTATACAAACTGTAAAGAGAGAGAAAAAACATTGTTTGCAGATTCTATTTTTAGAATGTATAACTAAAACAAAACAAACGTAAGTATTAATAGAAAAATTCAAGTCATGAGAAGACTGTGTAAGTTAGCATGATATAAAATTAATATGAAGTCAATAGACTTCAAATATGTAAATAAAACCCAGAATTTATAAAAGAAGAGGATTTCATTTACACTAGCAGTGAAAAAGATAAAATACGCTGTCACGCATCCAGGACCTGCATGGTTGGTGATTCCAGGACCAGAAGATACCTGGCCAGTGTGGGAGGGATATTAGTTGTACCCAGGAGGGTTGAACAGTAAACATACTGAGGATAATGAGAGCCAAATTTTGTAAATGTTTGAGAAGGAGACTATATGTATAGAGAGGGAAGTCTAGAATAAATCATACTGTGTTGGTTTGAAACTGGAAGTATCAGTGTGAACTTATAGCTTTTAATAAAGATGGATAGAGATTTACAGCCATAGAAAGAGGCATTACTGTTTGTGGCCATGTAGTATGCCTATCATGTTTCCTAGCTCTGTCTTTTGCCTGACAATGACATTCTGGAACAAACTTAGCATGAGATTTTAGCTTCTAAATTCTGAATTTTTAGTTTCTGAATTCTTAATTATCCACAACAGAAGGAAAGCTGGGCTTCTTGGAGAAAAGAAGCTTTCCAGAGCAGGGGAAATACAAAATGAACCTGGAACATCTAATGCCCCAAATAAGGAAGTGCTCCACTTATGACAAGGACATGTCAAAAGAACATGGAAACTAACTTGACAGGTCTCCACTGACCAAACCTTAAATTAATAATAGCAAATAAATTAGAAATGAATAATTATAGTGATTAAATAAGAATCCATACAGATAAAAATCATTAAATAAATAAGGGAGGAAGGAAAGCTGTACCTTACAATAGAATGCCAACTAATATTAATTGCCAGTAAGTACAAAGTACCTACCATTTATCCTTACAGTGGAGGAGTCCTGCTGACATCCAGTGTAAGCCATCTTAATCAGGTTAATATCACCAGTAAAGGGACAAATTGACATCACATGCTTCCTGATATGGTACACTGAGGAAAACTCAGCACCATTTCTAAGGTATTCCTATTGGAGGTATTACTTGGTATATATATATATACCAAGTAATATATGGTATATATATTAGGATAGTGTAATTGGGATGATTTTTTAAAGGGAAACCAGAAAAGGTAACTGTGAAATATAATGTGGTGCCCAATGCTGACAAAAGGAGATAGTTATTAAGTGTACTTATTCCTTTCCTTTACATAAACCTGATCATAAAATCATTCTTATGCACCTATTCAACAACCATACATTTCATCATCCAGTGTATCCTCACCACCATGCCAGACATAGTGGGGAAATCAAAAGCATAAGACCAAGATTTGATATTATATTCTAGTTGAAAAGGTCATGCAAAACAAAATTTATGGTGTTGTGGTTACCAATTTCATTACTGGTATATTAAATACCTTTCCAAAATTTTAAATTGCCCGGCAGGCTTGGAAAATATTGGAACTTTCAGTGAATGGTGAAAGGCAAAAGGAAAAAAGAAAAAAATTCATTGATCTCTCTCTTCTCCTTCAGCAGATAAATGTTTTAAAGCATTTATTCACAAGGACAAAAAAAAAGAGAAAAATTATGGGAAAAAATTTTTTGGAAGCTGGCAAGTACAGTATGCCCTAGAAATCTCAATCCTGAGCCAGCACTAGGAGAACCTGAGATGCCACCTGAGTTGTACCATAGAATGCCCCCAAATTCTTAGCATTGACTGTTTAAGTTTAGAGAATCTGGCAACCAAGCTAATAACGTCTAGGCATGGAAATACAAATACTTCAAGATAATAGACCTCAAGATACTGATGATGGGGTGCCCCAATAAAATAGCCAGAATAGCCTACAGTGAAACTTTCATATTTTTTTTTTGGTTGTGCCCAAGGGCATGTAAAAGTTCCTGGGCCAGGGATCAAACCTGTGTCACAGCAGTAGCCAGAACCACAGCAGAGACAACACTGGGTCCTTATCCTGCTGAGCCACTGGGGAACTCAAAAAAAATTTCAGCTATCCTTAAAGAAATAAAAAAGGAGATACTGATTACTTGAAAACACCAAGATTCTATTTTTTTTTTGTCTTTTCTAGGGCTGCACTCACAGCATATGGAGGTTCCCAGGTTAGGGGTCTAATTGGAGTTGTGGCCACTGGCCTACACCACAGCTCACAGCAAGGCCAGGGATCAAACCTGGTTCCTAGTTGGATTTGTTAACCACTGAGCCAAGGTGGAACTCCAAGATTCTATTTTTTTTAAGCCTAGAAAACAGTATAGGGCATATGGAAGTTAAAGCTATAATAATATGAATTAAAAATTCATTAGTAGGAGTTCCCGTCATGGCGCAGTGGTTAACGAATCTGACTAGGAACCATGAGGTTGTGGGTTCAGTCCCTGCCCTTGCTCAGTGGGTTAAGGATCCGGCGTTGCCGTGAGCTGTGGTGTAGGTTGCAGACACGGCTCGGATCCCACGTTGCTGTGGCTCTGGCGTAGGCTGGTGGCTACAGCTCCGATTCGACCCCTAGCCTGGGAACCTCCATATGCCACGGGAGCGGCCCAAGAAATAGCAAATAGACAAAATAAAATAAAATAAAATAAAATAAAAATTCATTAGTAAACCAGCTATAATGAAAAAAATAAAAATAAAAAATTCATTAGAAAAATTGATACATAAAGATAAATAAATTTCTTCAGAAAGTAGAAGAAAAGTAAAATACATTGCAAACAGCAAGAAAAGGCAATTGGAGGCTCAATCTGGGAAGTATACTATCCAAATTTTAGACATTTCAAGAAGAGAAAACATGAAAAACAGGAGAAGAGTGTCAACAATTTAGGAAACAAAATTTTCCAGATTGAAAAGATGTAGTACTGATTTCCTAGACAATGAACGAAATGCCCTACAAGAAGACGTCACCATAAGACCTTAGAACACTAGGGGTGATGAGAAATTCCTAAAAGCATCCAGGTATTTTTTTTACAAAATCTAGATCATGTACCAATGATAAGGATCCTAAGATAACAGAGGCCACTACTTACAAAATTCTGAAGAAAAATCTTTTCCAACTTAGAATTCTATACCCAGCCAAACTATCACTTGAATTTACACGCTGTCTAAAGACCTCTCCAGGCATGTGAGGTCTCACAAATTTACTCCTGTGCACCCTTTCTTGGGAAATTACCTGAGGGTTTATTCCACCAAAGCAAGAGTATAAACCAAAAAAGAAGAAAACAGAATCCAGGAAAGCAATGCAAACAAAACAGATGAAACAAACAAACAAAAAAAGTATTAAGTTTAGGGGACATGAAAATTTGGGCAATGCAAGAAAAGTAAATGTTGCATAACAGATGGTTCAGTTCAGGAGTTCTGCTGTGGCTCAGTGGTAACTAATCCGACTGGTATCCATGAGGACTCAGGTTCAATCCCTGGCCTTGATCAGTGGATTAAAGATCCAGTGTTGCCATGAGCTATGGTTTAGGTCACAGACACAGCTCGGATCTGGTGTTGCTGTGGCTGTGTTGTAGGCCGGCAGTTGTAGCCCAGATTTGACCCCTAACCTGGGAACTTCCATATGCTGCAGGTGCAGCCCTAAAAAGACCAAAAAAAAAAAAAAAAAAAAAAAAAAAGAAGAAGAAAAAGAAAAAGGTTCAGTTCAAAATAGCCTTGTATAGCTCTAATGATGCAACATTGTATGTTGATCTAATCAAAGCTATAACATAAAAATGATGGAAGGATGCATGAAGGGAATTATGGTTCTAGGTAACAGGAAGAGTGAAAAAAACAACTAAATCATAATCTTGTGATGACAAGCATCACTAAATAATACCTAAAACTTAAAAAGAAAAAACCGTCCAAATAAGCTCACTATTAAGAGGTGCAGACTTAGACACCAAAAACTATAGCAAAAGAGAGTTATAAGTGGTTGCAAGACTCCAAGAATTGGTGTGGCATCCTAGAGGGATTTTGGAGGGCAATAATTCCAGTGCAACTCTCTGACTCTTTAGTTGACGTCTTTGTATAAGTGATGAAAATCAAAATTTTAAAAATGAACAGAAGAAATTGAGTGGATGGGTGTGACTCAGGAGAAGGTGGGTGATAGGGATTTTTTTTTTTTCTTTTTAGAGCTGTACCTGCAGCATATGGAAGTTCCCAGGCTAGAAGTCGAATCGGAGCTACAGATGCTGGCCTACACCACAGCCACAGCAACACAGGATCCTAGCTTCATCTGTGACCTACACCACAGCTCATGGTAACAATGGATGCTTAACCTACTTAGCGACGTAAGAGATCGAGCCTCGATCCTCATGGAAACCGGTCAGGTTCGTTTCTGCTGAGCCACAACAGGACACCCTGGAACATGTTTTAATGTGCTTTTTCTATAAAAAGAATTTTAAGAAACAAACAATATCAAAGGGATTGAACTAAATATTCCTTTGATTACTCTGATATGTGTGTATCAACTCACGTTATATAGAAATCCATAACAGAGGCCTAAAATAGTATAGTCTCCCTTGAAAACCTAAAAGAAAAAAACAAGCCGCCCATTCAATTAAGGAAAGCAGAAGCAGCCATGAGAAGGACTAAACTAAGGCAGGACAGCTTCCTGAACGCTGCTGAATAGGGCATCAAATTACAAAGAGGGAAAACCTAAAGGTCCATGGAATAATAGAGTGCAGCCAGAAGAAATTTAAAGGGAAAGGAGAAAAAAACCTGACAGAATAGTGGCAGCCAATGCCAGAAGCCAGCCCCCTTACAGAGGAATCAAGTTACAGAATTTCCCTGACTTCAGAACTGTTAGAAGATTTTCCCCCTTTCAGGAACAGTGAATCATATCAGAACACATTGTACAGTCAGTCTGACCAAACAGCTGTCAAACACTGAATAATCTTTAAGTAGCTTGAGCCGCGTAAGAAGTTTCAATTCTGCCACAATATGAAAAATACAAATCTTTTTTTAAGACAGAAAAATGACCTGCTTTCTTCTCTATTTCTCAAATGAATGTCTTGACAAGGGTCACCCTAACCTACTCTGGGTAGCTCATATAGTTAATTGTCTCCTGGAGTGCATTTTTCCACAATTATTTTAAAATTTCCTGCTATTGTAACCTGAGCTAGAATAACCCATTACCAGGACAATTTTGTTTCTGCCACTGAGTCAATTAAATTCAGGCTTGAGTATGCAGTTAGTGTACTCTTTAGGATCTTCTCTTTGGGCCATATTTTGGGCATTCGGGTACTCATGAGCCCCTCCACTAGGGTGTCAGGAGAGAAAATGATGGAGAGGCATTCAACAGTTTATTTTTCTATTCTCCACCAGGTCCACTATCCAGTATGGCTTTGATATATTTGAGGACAACTTTCAGGTCTTATTTATCTGCATTCTTCCCACTCTACGTATTTTACAGATCCCTCCTTAGGCAATAAAAATCCAATTTAAAAACCTTTAAAAATTTTTTTTTCCTAATTTTTTTAAGGAGGGTCTCAGAGTCAGACCTGTAGTTGGCACTCGGGCATCAATGGGAGCAGAGGGAGCCCCCGGCTGGTGTTTTATTTATACAAAGGCTCAAAGACTTCATGGAAGTGATCAGTAGATGTTGCAGCTAATCGTTGGCCTCCGCCCAGAATTCCTCTGCTTCTCTCCATCCAAAAGACGAAAAAGCAACCGGGCAATAACGGTTTCTCCTTAACTAAGGAGAAGCTGTTCAAATGGAAAAGAAATTTACCCCGAAGAGGTTGTCAGAGCAGAGCAGCCTACGCTACTCACAGAGGTCTTTGGAGGCGCCTTCCCGGAAAAGTTGCCCGTGGAGCGGGTGGAGGGTGGTTGAACAAGTTGAGAGCCGAACACTTGCGGTGAAAGAGGCGCCAGGGGGCGCTGCTGGCTAATTGCTCGGGTTCTCCCCGAACGCAACTGTGGCAGGTGTCTGCTGGGGACACGGGAGGTGTCAGGACACTAGTCACAGGTGGCTGGTGCCTCCCAGCAGAGGGAAGGTGGGGGGGTCCCTGACTGTAGTTGGGGCAGCGCAGCCTGAGCACGGAGGCTGCGTTGGTGACTCTTCTGTCTGGGAAAGTGGAGGAAACCAGAATGATTCAGTCATGCTTCCTGTTTTTAAGGAGCTTTTAGCCTACCACCAACAGTTTTACTCAAACTATATGTTTTTTTAAAATACTTTACATACCACATACCAAAATCACTTCCAGATGGATTAGAGAGCATCTGTAAAAGTGGAGAAAAGAGAATTGAATAGTTAATACAAATTTGCAGAAGGGAGGGTTTTTGAAGCTTTTATAGAAGCAGTGAAAAAAAATGTATAAAGGAGGTTGCCAGATTAGTTACATAAGAATTATAACTTCTGGGTATTAAAATCTGAATATATAAAATATGGACAATGGGCTGATAGAAATATTTGGCCAAAATGTGACTGAAAAAAGTTAATTTTTTTCTATAAAGAACACAGATGAATAAAAATGAAAAATTATCATCCCTTAGTAGAGAAATGGAAAAAAAAATCTAGAAAAGTTAATTCCCAGTAAAGAAAATGCATTTAGGAGACAAATAAGAAAAGGGAAAATGTTTTCTCACAAGTACTTGAAGAATTGCAAATTAAAAACAGGGTGTCTTAAAAATACAAAACTCTGAATGCTCATGAAGTTGTAGTAAAACAGGATCTTCCATACATTGCTGGTGATAGGATAGAATGTAATTTTTTTGGAAAGCAGTTGCAGTTTGTCACTGAATATCCAGAACCTCAAAAGAATTTATACTCACGGACTCAATAGTTATGTTTCTGGAAATGCATCTTAGAAAATTCTACAAAATATGCATTTTACTTAACAGATTGTTCACTAAGGGCCATTCATTCTGGAGAAAAATTCAAAAGAAGATAAATTCCCAAAACAATTAAATAAATTAAAAGAGTTGCTTCAAAATGTTATGATGGTGGTAATAACATAGGAGTACCTATACTACATTGCAAAGTGAATGGGGCTGATTATGAAACTATATATCAGTTTGTTACCCTTTTAAAATCAACAACTTTTCCTTAAAACATAGAAAGGAAAAGACTGAAAAGTTGTATTTGTCTTGGGCTGCTTGTCTGGGGGTCTGTGGATGTCTATTTTTTTAAATTTTCCTTTTTTTCCAATTTTTAAGCATTCTTTATAATATAAACACTTACTTAAAAATGAACAGCCACAAAATCACCTGTATTTCCAGACACTAATAATGAACAATCTGAAAAGGAAATTAAGAAAATAATTCTATTTATAATACCTCAAAAAGAATAAAATACTTAGGAATAAATCTAACCAAGGACATGGGAGACTTATACACTGAAAACTATGAAACATTGCAGAAAGACATGAAAGAAGATATAGATAAATGGAAAGACATCTCATGTTCATGGACTGGAGACTTACTAGAAAGAATGTCTATAGTTCTCAAAGCAATCTACAAAGTCAACACAAACCCTATCAAAATCCCAACGGCAATTTTTCAGAAATAGAAAAATTCATCCTAAAATGCATATGGTATTTCTAGGGGCCCCTAATAACCGAAACAATTTTGAAAAAGGACAAAGTTGAAAGCTTCACACTTTCTGTTTCCAAACATATTACAAAGCCACAGTTGGCAAAACAGTGTGGTACTAACATAAAGACAGATATATAGACCAATGGAATAGAACAGAAAGCCCAGAAATAAACCCTCACTTACATGGTTAAGTGAATTTTGACAAGGGTGCCAAGAACACTCAATGGGGAAAAGACAGTCTCTTCAACAAAAGGTTCTGGGAAAACTGGATATCCTCATGCAAAAGAATGAAGTTGGTCCCTTATCTTATACTAGACACAAAAAATTAGCTCATAATGGATAAAAGACCTAAACATAAGACTTAAAACTATAAAATTCCTAAAAGAAAACCTTCACGATATTGGAGTTGGCAAGAATTTCTTAGATATGACACCAAAGGCACAGGCAACAAAAGCAAAAATGAACAAATGCACATTAAAGGAAACCAAGTGAAACGGCAATGTAGGGAATGGGAGAAAATATTTGCAAATCATATATCTGATAATGGGTTAATATCCAGAATATGTAACAAACTCCTACAACACAATGACTAAAGTCAAATAAATTAAAAATGGACAAAGGAATTAAATAGACATTTCCCCCAGGGAAGAAATACAAAGCATAGGAAAAGATGTTCAGCATCACTTATCATCACAGAAAGGCAAATCAAAACCAGAATCAGACATTATCTAGTCCTGTTAAAAACAAAACAAAAAATATCAAGTGTTGAGGATGCTGAGAAATTGAAACCCTTGTGTACCATTGGTGGAAATTGAAAAATTGAAAAATTATGCAGCCTCTCTAAGAAACAGTATTGAGGTTCCTCAAAAATTTTAAAAAGGAACTATCCTGTGATCCAGCAGTCCCACTTCTAGCACACATCCAAAAGAATTGCAAGACAGACTGTGGTTATTCAGACATGAGTATTTGGCAGACATTTGAAGTGAGCCCATCATTTCAAGGAAAACAATCAGTAGCCAGTTATCAAAGATAAAAATTTGGGCTTCAAGCAAAAATTAGGACTTTGGACAACCTGTATCTGTCACCAGAACTTCACAGGGTCTCAGTATGTAACGACTTTTCTTACAAGATGAGTAGTGATTTTAACAAATGTGATTTTTTTAATATTATATAACAAAATACGTCAACATGTAGAAGATCTGCATCAATCAATGAATCAATATTTTCCAAATGACTAATGCATGATGTTATGAGATTATGCATAAGTAAAGGTAAAAGATCCATTCAAAGTACAAGAGAGATCAATTTTTTAAAAAAAAATATAAGAGTACAAAGAGGTCACTGATATGGTTTCAGATTCCCATTATAACTAATCTTTAAGAAGCCACCACGCATCCAGCTTTGGTGTACCAAAGAATACCTATTCACAACTATCTGAAAAGGTTTTTATTTTTTTAAATTATTTTCACTTTTATTTGGGAACAGCAAAGGAAAGTATAATTCTAATACCACCCAAAGGGGAGAAAGAGAATTCAAGAAAGTAATTCTAGACCTTGGACAATGCTTGAGATTTTATTTGCAATAATATGTAAATAATTTCCTGAACCTGTAAATGGCATGTTAAGTACAGAGCTGGGGTGGATAGTGCAGAAGATGGAATTTGATTCTTCATTCTGTTATATGGTAGCATGTGACCATGAACAAATTACTTAACCTCTATGCCATGGTTCTCTGGTGTCCCTTTCATAGGCTGAAAAGGTTTTTAAAATCCTTCTCCTTTTACCAACTACAAAGCTGTACTTCAACCAAAACAACATATTGTAACAGAGTTAAACGCAGAAGCAGATAGGAAAATTGAGTTTTCTTCCTCTGTTAAGCCAGATATTCAAGAGATTTGCAAAAATGTAAAAACAATGCCACTAGTCTCACTGAACTTTTCTGTTGTGTAAAATATTATTTTTCACAAAAAAAATGTTAGCAATTATTATATCTGTTATAATTATTATTATTGTTGTTGTTGTTGTTGTTATTATTTTGCTTTTTTAGGGCTGTACCTGCAGCATATAGAAGTTCCCAGGCTAGGAGTTGAATTGGAGCTGCAGCTGCCAGCCTACACCACAGCCACAGCAATGTCAGATCCCAGTTGTGCCTGCAAGCTACACCATAGCTCACAGCAATGCTGGATCCTTAACCCACAGAGCGAGGCCAGGGATCAAACCTGCATCCTCATGGATACTAGCTGGGTTTGTTACTGCTGAGCCACAATGGGAACTCCCAATATATGTTATTTTAAATAAGTAAATGTTTTTAAATTTCCTAATTTTTCATCTCTAAAATAGCAAACATCAATAGATCTAAGCCACATAAACAAAAGCTCTTTATGATCCTCAGTAACTTTTAAGCATTTAAAGAGTTCCTGAGAGCAAAATGTTTGAGAATCACTGTTTTAGAAAATTACAAATTGACAAACCTGAACCCAGAAAAGAGAGATCAAGGCAAATCAATTACCATAGAAAGAATTAAAGTTTATAGTTACCTCTCAATAAAATGTGCATTCTACAAAATATTTAATGTACCAATAATGACACTAAACAGATGAAGGAAAAGCTGCCAAATGTGTGTCTTTGGTACCAGCATATCAATATGTACACACACACACACACACACACACACACACACACACACATCTTCCAAACAATCAAATTTGTAATATGCTCTGTGAAGAGCAAAGCATTATTCCAGGAATGCAAGAAAAGCCCAATATTAAGAAATCTATGGGAGTTCCCGTCGTGGCGCAGTGGTTAACGAATCCGACTAGGAACCATGAGGTTGCGGGTTCGGTTCCTGCCCTTGCTCAGTGGGTTAACGATCCGGCGTTGCCGTGAGCTGTGGTGTAGGTTGCAGACACAGCTCGGATCCTGTGTTGCTGTGGCTCTGACGTAGGCCAGTGGCTACAGCTCCGATTCGACCCCTAGCCTGGGAACCTCCATATGCCGCGGGAGCGGCCCAAGAAAAGGCAAAAAGACAAAAAAAAAAAGAAATGTATTCACCCTATTAATAGCTCAAAAAAGAAAAATCATATGAATACCTGCTTAGTCGTTGAAAAGGCATGTGATAAAATTCCAAATTCAGTCCACAAGGAAATCATAAAACTACTAAAATAAATAATGAGATAATTATTTTAAGGTAATCTCAGAATGTGGAAGTTATTTCTTAGCAATCGATTTCTTGGTAAGTCCCAATCCAGTCCAGTATAAACATGGAAAAGTTTAAATTTTTCTTCTAATTACTTCTTTCAACTGCATCGTGTCAAAACATCTCTTCTCATCCCTTAATAAAATCTAGGAAAGAGTCTATGACTTTCTGGTAACTGAAACTCATTCCCATTCAGTTTAAAATTCTAAACCAATCCAAATTCAAAGTTTTCCTGGAGTTCCCATTGTGACTCAGCAGGTTAAGAACCTGACTAGGATCCATGAGGATGTGGGTTCGATCCCTGGCCTCGCTCAGTGGGTTAAGGATCTGGCATTGCCACCACCTGTGGTGTAGGTTGCAGATGTGGCTCGGACCCTGCTTTGCTGTGGCTGTGGTGTGGCCAGCAGCTGCAACTCCAATTGGACCCCTAGCCTGAGAATTTCCATAGGCTGTATGTGAAGCCCTATAAAGAGAAAACGAAAACAAAAAAACCCCCAAAGCTTTCTCCTCCACTATCACCAGATATTGTCAGGCTTGAGTAAAGAGTCTATAAAATTTACAATCTAAATTGGGACACTGGAGTGAAAGTTGGTACTGACATTAAAATGAATGGCTACCACTAGTGGAAGGACTTGAAATATGGGAAGAGAGGACCCTCCTCTGCCATCTCAAGCCTCCTCCCCTGAGGATTTTTTTATCCAGCAACCCTGGTGCGGGGGAGCAGGAAGGAGAGAAGTGAGGCCAAAGCCATCCTGCATGTCTGGCAATAGGTTGATGGTGGAGAGGCAGCTGTGGACCTGCCTGGTTCCAAGGAAGAGCCTTTAAAAATTCAAATACACCTAGTTCAACCCCTTCCTTTTACAAATGAGAAGACAGGCTCGTGCGGGTGAAAGGACCCTTGCGAGGTGGCACACCCAGTACGTGGGCTTCAGCATGTTCTCAGCTCCTGTCCAGCATCCCTCTGCTGCACTGCAGCCGCTTCTGCAAATGTGTGAGTACAGCCCGCTTAGGGCCCCGCCCAGGACATACTCGCCTCAGCTGGACCATTTAACAGGGCACCAAAAAACACAGGAATTTAAGAAAAACAAGACTGTAAGGCCATAGTTTTAAAAAGCAAAATAATCCTTGACAAGTTAAAAAACAGTTTTAAACAAAGCATTAGTATTACTGACCCTTCCCTGCCTTTGGCTCAGACGGTCACAGTACATGCAGCTTTAGCTGCTGAACACTCAGCCCCGACTGAACCAGCTAAGACAGGGCTCTCCATCTCTAGCAGCACAGAGATGCAGCTTCTGGTGGAAGCCGAGGCAGCGGCTTCAGAAGTGTCCTGTCCGCAGGTGGGGGTCAAGTTTGTCTGCTTCAGCCCAGGGCTCAGCTTCACATCCTGCCCAACATGCATTCCTGTCATGTGCTCTCCAGGGACGGTGGTCCAGCCCAGCTACGGAATCATCTACATTGTAATCTGCCCAACATGACGCAGAAGGAGTTTCAATGGCTTGGCAACCAAGGCCTTTTGACTGACAGGCCCCCTCCTGACCACACAGCCTCTGCCCCCAGAGTCACACGCCTCTCACTTATCCCATGTGTTTTTCTTCAAAGAACTGAGCACAGTCTGAAATACTTACTTGTTTCGCAGCTCTCTTCTGAGTGTCTCTTCCACTGAAGTCCATGTTCCCTCGGGCAGGAACAGCCTTAGGAAAAGAAGAAGGAAAAAAGACAGTTGCTAAACTTTATGTGACTTTCAGATGACCAAAAACTTACCAGGGGTGAATTAAGATCCCTCCAATTACAAGTATGAATTTGGCTCTAAAGGAACTTGAAGGGAGAAATAACAGCCACTTTATAGGACTCCTCAGCCCCAATGGCCATCAGAGGCGCCCCTGGAGACAAGCTGACGGAAGGACACCCTGAGCTCAGGATGAAGAGGGGGAGGAGCGGCCCCCATGCTGACGGCAGGTGAGCAGCTTTTCACAAAGGAACTGGGAGGATGGTCCCTCTTATGCAACCAGCTCGCGATTCCACAGTCCCCGTGACCACGCGGGCAAAGCAGTTTGGCACTGGCTGACCACACATCGCCTCAGGTTGCCTTTGGGGGACTCCCTAAGTGACCACTGTCATCTGATTCTGAGACGGGCTGGGACGTGGGACCCTTGCTGCAGCGGCTGCAGTGTTTGCACCAGAACAAACATCTCCTCGGGCAACAAAATACAAAAAGACTCCAAGGAACTAAAAATAACTACATGCATGTGCAGCTGGGGCAAATGATGAAGACGATACCAAAAAACTAAAAAACCAATTGCCACTTCTGAAGATCTGGGACCAAAAGCAGGATATCAGGAGCAAAAGCAGGGAAAAAAGTGACCAATAGATAAATAAGTATAGCCCTGGTTCCTCCTCAAGACAAAGTTACAGAATTACAAAGTGCGGCCACGGGAAGTTCTCTGCGGGTTATCTGCGAAAGCTAGGAAATAGCACAGTGTACACTTTCAGGTTGTATTTCAAAGAAACAGAATCTCTAGTCCCACAGGCCTGGGAATAAAGGATTAGAGGGGAGAGGGGTCCTAGGAGGCCTAAGAGGCCGGACACGAAGCTCCTCCTACAGAGAATGCCATGAGCTCTGCAGTTAAATATGACCGAAAACTATCCACCCAAATGCATTGTATATGACTCATTTTCAGTGAAAAGCTCTTACTTTTGTCCCTGGTTCTAACTTGTAGTGAACAATTTTTTTTTTTTTTTTTTTTTGCTTTTTAGGGCTGCACCTGCAGCATATGGAAGTTCCCAGGCTAGGGGTCTAATGGGAGCTACAGCCGCCAGCTTACACCACAGCCATAGCAACTGGGGATCCAAGACGTGTCTACAACCTATACCACAGTTCATGGCAATGCCAGATGCTTAACCCACTGAGTGAGGCCAGGGATCAAACCCGAATCCTCATGGATGCTAGTCAGGTTCACAAGTGGCTGGGCCACAACAGGAAATCCCTCACTTCAGTGAACAATTTAAAGAGCAAATTGAGTTCATAGACCTTGGGTATCTATGGAACTTCAAACTAAAAATGGGAATTCTACCTTAAAATGGACACATATTAGTAGCTCAATGAAACTTCTGACCTCACCTAAAGAGAGATAGATAAAGCCCTTCTATGTCACATTACTTAAATAACAGGATTTTAACCTCTCTGATAGACTAAGGCTACTAATGATAAAGATAAGAGCTAACATATACTGAGAAAGAGTACGGCATAATGGCCGAGAGGGCAGACTGCCTGGGTTCAAACACTAGCTTTCCTGTGAATTTGGCCAGGTCACCAAGCTCAGCTTCCTCCTGTAAAAACTATGAATTCAAGGATGACGTGAGGATCAAACCAACTGATATGAAAACAGGCCCCCTCCCAACAGTGCTACCACTGTCACCTGCTCTAGACCTGCACCTGTAGCCCTAGTCAACCATGAGAAACTGCCTCCACATCTCACTCCCTTAGCAACACAACATGGGGGGGGGGGGCACAAGAGAACATTTTTATTCTTTCCCTTTCTGGTTTTTATTCTGAAATTTCAGACTGAAGCATTTTCACATGCACTTTCTCTAGATCAAAAATCCTACAAATAAGATAATGTCTCAGCAGATTCATCCACATTCATTTGAGAATTTGCATTTATTAGTTTCTTCATAAGCATACACATGGGTATCATGAATTACTGAGTTTTAAAGTGCTATTAATTTCCTTGTGGAAGTAGCTTGATGACACTGTCATTGCAGCGAAAGACCAGCAGATGGCTGTCCACAAAAAAGACGCAAATACCAGTAAAAGTCCTTAACGAGATAATTTTAAAAGAACTACAAAAATTAGTAAAGGGAGGCTGTGGATACAGATATTGGAAACAGAGAGTTTGTGATGGTCTTAAGAATATTTTTAAATTTTCAAACGAAATGGAAATGGAATTTTACTTTTCACACTGAAATCTCCATTCCCAGAGGGCAATTTACTTAATACCAAAGCATTTAATATAAGCTTAGTCTTTGATTAAGTCGTAAAGTCTTTAAGTCGTAAAGGAGAAGTATATGTAGTAACTGATCTAAAGCACTAAGGCTGAGCCGAAAGGTTTGTCTAGGGCAGCGGTTCTCCACGGGGTGGGGGTGGGGTGGGGGGTGGTCTTGCCCCACAGGGGACATTTGACAATGTCCAGGGACATGTTTGATCCGCACAGCTGAAGGGGAGGGGTGGGCACAGGCATCCAGTGAGCAGAGGCCAGAGATTTTGCTAAACATCCTACCATGTGTAGGAGGTTCCCCTCGACCAAGAATCATCTGGCCCCAATGTCAACTGTGCTGAGATTGAGAAACCCTGGTCTAGAAACAGGTACCTCACAGTACTGTCTTGGGAGTGAAGAAGGGAAAACACCTCTAAAAAGAGAGAACTAGTCCAATAAATTATGAATGAATCATCCATTGAATTCAGTCATTAAAGGGAATGTTGCAGAAGTATAATTTTGGGGGACAAAGTATTCTGTGGCTAAAACTTACCAAACTGTATATAGAGTTTGAGCCCACATTTTAAAGCCCTCGTATTTATATTTGAGGGTGGAGACAGGCAGTCTCTCTCTCAGTGTGGCATTCTGTATTTTATTTTTCTTTGGAGCTTATTGCTGATGTTTACTTATTCTCCAATGACCATCTTACATCCAATATTGGAATCTTAGGAAAACTGAAATTTGGGGATGACTGCAGTTGATAACTTTCAAGAGAAAAATATAAAGAAAAGTTTGAAACGAAACCTTATAAACTTTAATTTAGCGATGTTTTTCATTGTAGTTGTCTAACATTGCAACCAGCTCTTTCCTTAGTACCAATCACACCAACAATTTTTCCCATAAATGCTGCGCCATATTTTGCCTTTTTCTATACTGAAATTCTTTTTCAATGGTCAAGGAAGCCTAAGAATAGATATACCAGATTTGTTATTGAAAAAAAAATCACAAATTTACTTCTCAAGCACTCCACAATTACAATTCTGGTTGTCTTTTAAGCATTAGTAAAACTTGAAAGCTGCTGTAAGCTGCATACTCAGTTCCAATACAGTGGGGGTTGCTCACGGCCCTTGGAACTTGGGCGATTGCATTTTTTTATATTTATGGCTGGTAGCCATGCCAAGACATTAAAGCCCTCAATTATTGTCTCATTTAGGTCACAAGTAGGAAAACAAGAATGCAATTTTTGTTGTTGTTGTTGTTGTTGCAAACTTCACTAATAAAGCATCTACAGCCAATGGATGACGTTTTCAAATAACTGAACTGGAAAATTGCCAAATTTTAATACTGAAGTTAATTGCTAAAGCAAAGTCTAGCAGATACTTTGTGAGCCAGGAAAAATCCAGGTATTAGCCATGTCAGATTATCATCAAATAACTCAATGCTATTATCTAAATTTCAAGTATAATTTCCCACCAAAGAACAGAAGAGAAAAGCTCAAGAAAGGCCCCAAATTGTAAGGGGCCAGAGCTCTGTCATTCACCAGTTCTGTGTATTTGAGCAAATACCTCTTCTGTGCTCAGGCTCACCTGTAAAATAAGAAGGGGTTACCTGCTCTTGCTTCTGCCCTGCATCAAAAGCCAACTCACCTATTTTGTTCTATGAAACCACTCCATCACCATTAAGAATATGTATCCCTATCATCTCTTCTGGCTTCCCCGGGTCAGTTGATCACTCTTGGTGTTTCCCCTGTACTTTGTCCCACATCAGATTATGAATAGACGTTCAGTATTAGGGAGGTCCTCAAGGGTCTCATCCAACATTACTTTATCCGGACAGAGAGGAGATGACATGTTTTAGAATCACATGGAGAGCCTGGATGGGCCTCGGATGCACAACACGCCCCAGGATGATCCTGGCAGCCTGGCGTCTGCCTCCACGTTCTGGGAGCAGAAAAACCCACGCTCAGGTACTTCGCAGACAGAGGACAGATGCTTCTGCCGGTCTTGGAAGCCAGAAGATGAAGTATCACGAAAGGGTGTTTCAGACTATGAAAAATAACAGCTTTTTAAAAAAATAATAATAACATGTCCAGGTTATCAGTCATTTTTTCCTAATATCCACCTGAGTTGAACTCAGAAAGGTTATCTGCTTGCCAAGAGCAGGTGTAATTTGGTTTGTAGGGGAAGCGGACTTTGCAGTGTAGAAGCCACAAGCATAGGAGTCATTCTGACTTTTCAGAGGTTGGCGGTCGGCGCACCAGGCAGAGGAGTTTCTGGGGTTTTAGACCAGGTCGCGCTCGCCCCACCGTTCCCGCCAGGTGCCCGGAGGATCTCGCCGCCCGCGCCGCCCAGACCCCACCTCGCGGCGCTCTGACTCCGCCCGGCCGACAGGTGGCGCGAGCAGCCGCGCCCTGGCCGCCCCTTCCGCGGGAGCTCCGGCCCTGGATCGCGCAGCCGCCTTAGAGCCCCCCCGACACTTCCTCTTCCGGGGCAGCGTGGATGGACGTGCGGGACCCGGATGCAGACGCGAGCCCGGCTATATAAGCGCCACGCAGGCCTCACGCCTTCCTCTTTGAAGAAGACGCAGCCGGCGCTGTCGCGGAGCCTCGGGCCGTCCGCTCCCGCTCCTGGCTCACCGCTGTTCGCTCTTACCGAGGAACAAGTCGGTCAGGAAGCCGCGTCTCAAACATGGTGAGTGGGGCTCTGGACGGGTGCTAGGAGCAGGGCTGGCGGGAGAAGATGGGGCTCGCCTGTCCCGGGGAGGGGCTCGTGATGAGCACGCTTGTTTCTGCAACTGACTGGTTGCCCGAAGGTGTGTGGGTTTTTCCTCTCTGTGACCACAGGCCTTTAAGGACACTGGCAAGACTCCCGTGGAGCCGGAAGTTGCGATTCACCGGATTCGGATCACCCTCACCAGCCGCAACGTGAAGTCTTTGGAGAAGGGTCAGTGCGGTGGGCTCGGCGGAAAGGTGGGGCGGGAGGAGCGGCGAGCCGGATCGGGGACAAGGCCCCCACCGATCTCGGCTGTGTGGCTCGCACCGTAGCTGGCGCTGAGGAGAGAATTGCTGTTGAACTACAGTGATAGTTTTATACGCTATTCTGAGCCAGCAGCGTTAAGATTCGTTACAGCGAGCTCTGTCTGGAGGGGACTGAGTGCAACCTGTGTTTCCTTGTAGTGTGTGCTGACCTGATCAGAGGCGCGAAGGAGAAGAACCTCAAAGTGAAGGGACCGGTGCGGATGCCCACCAAGGTGAGAATCGTGGGGCGGGGGGTGGAAGCCAGTTAAGGGGCTGATGTACCCGAACCTTTTTTTTCCGGCTGCCAAAAGCCAGAAAAGCTTGATGCTAGCGGTAGGTTTTCAGGTTCAAACGCTGGTAGGATTTGGTTCCGGTTAAGTGTGTAAATTTTCGAGGTTGGAGCTTCGCTGCTGTCTTCTCGTTGGATGTGCCTTAGTCACAATGAGTTGAATACAGTCTGTGAGGGAGACTGACGCCCTGGGAAGTTCTCACATGGAACGCTTCAGGATCATGGTCCTTGGGGGTCCCCCGGGGTGCGCAGCCAACCGTTGACGCTTGGTTTCTCTTGTCTTTGCAGACTCTGAGAATAACTACGAGAAAAACTCCTTGTGGTGAAGGTTCCAAGACTTGGGATCGTTTTCAGATGAGGATCCACAAGCGACTCATAGACCTGCACAGCCCTTCTGAGATTGTTAAGCAGATCACATCCATCAGTATTGAACCAGGAGTCGAGGTTGAAGTCACCATTGCAGATGCTTAAGTCCAACTTTTTAATAAATTGATACTCAGTTGTTAAATGTTGTTGGCTTTTACTGATAATATTGACAGATCTTAGTAATAGACTGTACTGTAGAATTTAGTCATCTTTTAAAGTAGAGTAGTGAGAATTAGAGGGATAAGTTTTGGGGGGTTATCCTGTTTATATTTCCCAGAGGCCACTAGACTTGTTTGCACTTGACATCATTTGTGTTAACAAAAATAGCACCTTAAGTCTTAGATTGTTGAACGCATAACAGCTCTGGCTACATTTTGGAGCTTTTCCAAAGAACTATGTCTAGGTTCTACTCCAGAAAATGATCGATGTGGGTGGGGTGCAGTGTCTTAGAGAAGGTTTCTCAGGTAATTGAAACATACAAGCCATGGTTAAGAAGCTAATATACTAGAGGGCAAGTAGATGAGAGAAAATAGGTAGGTATTAGCTTGTTTACGTTACTTCAGGTCTGAAAAGCTAAGATGTGGTAAGATTCATTTAGTCAAACCCCTATTGTACAGTTAATGGATAACATTGCTTAATTACTGTGTCTGCTTATGCATTGCATTGAGTATGCATGAAACAAACTGGCTTTAATGATTAACATGCCCAATGTCCTCAGCTTAATAGCATAGCTGAAGTTAAATGGGCCTGTGGGTTGACTATCTGGACCCCATTAAATTCTTTTTTGCTATTAGAATTTTATAATTGGAGTTCCCACAGTGGCAAAGTGGAAATGAATCCGACTAGGAACCATAAGGTTGCAGGTTTGATCCCTGGCCTTGTTCAGTGGGTTAAGGATCTGGCAGTTGCCATGAGCTGTGATGTAGGTCGAAGAGGCAGCTTAGATCTGGCATTGCTATGGCTCCGGCGTAGGCTGGCAGCAACAGCACCGATTAGACCCCTAGCCTGGAAACCTCCATATGCTTCAGGTGTTGTCCTAAAAGGACAAGAGACAAAAAATAATTTATAATTGGATGGACATCCCAAATATAATTTTAGAGGAAGTTTCTAGTATTTCTAACAAGTTTTACAAATGATGTCAGGAAATACTCTCACATTTGCTTCTAATAATTCATGAAGTCCCTGACTTTCCTCTGGGTTGGGGCCTAATCCCACTGGCTTCAGTGACCATCTGTTTGGGTCATGCTGCGTTTTCTCTCTACATCCACTTGTGTGCCAGAGATCACCTCAACTCAGACAGTCCCCCAAACTCTTGTTCTGTGTTCTTGTTTTCCATCCATTGTCCATATGGCTCCCAGCCATTCAAACACTGGAGTTCTCATCCCTTAGCCATTCTCTTATGTTCTTTCCAGCATCTAAGTCCTTTTGATTGTACATTTTTTCCCTCTTAGGTTCCCAAAACACCAGCTTTCGGAAAGGAATTTCAGTGGAATGGAATCTGAAAAGAACTATGCTAAGGTTAATCATAACATCAAAACATATTAGCTTCAACTAATTAGCTTGGGAAAACAGTAAAAATAAGACTTCATTGTAACTGCTCTGCAGACAGAGCCGCAAAAATTAACAGAAGTAATAATAGTTCAGATGGCTGAGACTAGCAGTGATCAGTTTGCTGGAGAAGCTGGTGCTCGATTTTAACTAGAAAAGGTTGGGAATGCTGCTAACTTGTCCTCTAGCCCAATTTCCAGATTTTCTGCACTAGAAAATGCTGAGAGCTGTTAGGGTAACAGTTAAGGTCATTTTAAAGCTTAAGTACCTGGTGACATGGGGCTCTCAGAACAGGTACCTACAAGCGTAGTCTTTGGAATGTACTATCAATATCCTGAGAGCTGGTTAAAAACTCAGTTCTGTGGAAACTGAGTCATTTATGACTTAAAGAGTAGATTATTGTGAAAAATAATGCCTCTCAGAAGGTATTGAAAGAACAGCTTTATGGCTGTCATACAGTTCTGAATTTTAGCTTATGCATGTCAAAGTGATGGTTCAGCAATTTGTAGTTTTTCACACTCAAATAGCTGGAGTTGTATTTAACACTAAGCAATATCTAGTGCCTGTAATAAAATGGCACTTAGGATTTTGGGAACTGCTATCCCTTAAACATTTAAAAATAGCTGTTTGGTAATAAACCCTGCAGGGGGCCTTCAAATATTAGTGACAAACTAAAAGTGGTAATGACAACAGTTCTGTGAGTTGGCCACCAGCTTACATGGATGAGGGAGTTAAGGGGTGGTTGGAAATCAGAGACCTCTCCAGTCTTCGATCCCCTTAGATTCAGGGATGTCTTCTGTTTTAGAAACCACTGTGGCTGTGCTTTGCTAGATAGATTTTTTTTTTTTTAAAGGGACATCCCTAAGTGCGTCATATTTAGCATCTGAGTTGTAAAGGAAATCAGTACAGAAGTAGAAATTCAGCCTGTGCTGTCAGATTTGTTCCAAACTTTAATTACCTGGAGATGCGGGCTTGAACACACAATCCTGTGAGCCTCAGTTCTGTGCAAAATGAAGATGCTTGTACATATCTCAAGGCTATATTCGGCGTTCTGTTGTTTCTTTGAGAGACATTTTCCAGGACAACCAAGACTCGGTTGCTAAGTACATAATTTCTCCTGTGGGGACCTTGATTCCAGCAGTATTAGGTCAAATGAATAAGGACATTTTGAGAAGTGTTTGAATCCCAGGGGTACAGCCTTCCTAACTTCATCCTCTTTCCCCAAAAAAGGGCCTAAGCAGGTCACGCTATGCTGGAGAAGCCAACGTTTTGAAACCTGAAATACCTTTTGACAGTAAGAGGAGCTACATTGATTCCTGTTTGCTTTATTTTAGGAGCATTCACTCAAGCTCATAGCAAATTAAACTTCTGGAACAAAAGAACTTGATTTCTCTGAACATTTTGTCCTATAAAGTACCTTTTTTTCTTTACATAGAACCCACTCCAAAAGGTATTAACATCGTATTCTTTAGAACTTTTCATGTAAATATAAGTATGTGATTTTTATCTACTCTTTAACTTTATAAAGTCTGTATCTTTTAAAAAATGCACCTGAGGTGTTCTTTTGTGGTATAGTGGGTTAAGGATACCTTGTCACTGCAGTCAGTGGCTTGGGTTGCTGCTGTGGCGAGGGTAGTTTAAGTATTTCAGAATAGAAGAAAATGAAGTAAATCTCAGGTGCAAACAAAAGAAAAGGAAATAATGCTAATCATATCCTGTGGATTATTTTTTATGTCAATTAGATACCTGGGAGATGTTTCTGTATCTGCACATACCTCATTACATGAACACATCTTTAATTAGACTCTTGATGGACTTGATGCACATTTCCCACTTTTTTTGCTAAAGAGAACACCACTTCAGTATATATGCTTTTTTAAATAATTTTTCTTTTTATGGCTGTCCTTGCAGCCGATGGAAGGTCCAGGCCGGGGATTGGATCTGAGCTGCAGCTGCAAACCACACCAGAGCTGCAGCAGTAACCCAAGCTGCTGCAGTTGGGTTCTTAACCCACTGCACCACAGTGGGAACTCCAAAGCTGGAATTTTATACCCATTAAACAGCAGCTGTCCGTTTTCACTCCCCCCAGCACTTGACAACCACCATTCTAATTTTTGTTTCTGAATTTGAGCACTTTAGATACTTTACATCAGTGGAATCACACAGTATTTGTCTTTTTTGTGACTGGCTTAAGTTTTTAATCCATTTTGAGTTAACTTTTGTTTATGGTATAAGGTGATTTTTGCAGTCGACATCTGTTTTCCTATTACCATTTGTTGACAGTATTTCCCCAACTGCTTGATCTTGGCACCCTTTTTGAGGACTATTTGACCATATTCATAAGGGTTGAAGCATCCTTGTATTCCAGGAATAAATCCCACTGGGTTCTGGTGTATAATCCTTTTTTTGTGCCATTGAATTTGGTTTGCTAGTGTTTGTTGAGGATTGCATCAATATTCATCAAGGGTATTGTTTTTTGGGAGGTTTTTTGTTTTTGTCTTTTTAGGGCCATAACCATAGCATATGAAGGTTCCCAGGCTGGGGGTCAAATAGGAGCTACAGCTGTTGGCCTATACCACAGCCACAGCAATGCCAGATCCTTAACCCACTGAGTCAGGCCAGGGATCAAACCTGCATCCTCATGGATACTAGTTGGATTCATTTCCACTGAGCCACAACAGGAACTCCTGGTATGTATTTTTTAAGTTGAGGTATAATTGACATACAGCATTAGTTTCAGGTATACTATATAATGATTTGATATTTGTATTCAGTTTTCTTATAGTGTTTGGTTTGGGTATTGGAATAATGCTGGCCTCATAGAATGAATTTGAAGGGTTCCCTGCTCTTTTAGTTTTTTGGGAGAGTTAAAGAGGATCGGTGTTAATTTTTCTTTAAGTGGTTGATAGAATTCCCCAGTGAAGCCTGGACTTTTCTTTGTTCTCTGTTGAAGCTGAGTATGGATTCAAGCTCCTTACTAATCTGTTCAGATTTTTTGTTTTTTCATGATTCAGCCTTAGGAGGTTGTGTATTTCTGGGAATTTGTACATTCTAGCTTATCCAATTTGTTGACATGTAAGTATTCATAGTATTTGCTATAATCCTTATTTCTGTGGCATCAGTTATAATGTTTTCTATTTCACTTCTGATTTAATTAGTTTCTTTTTTGTAGTTAAAAGTTTGTCAATTTTGTTGATCTTTTCAACAATTCAACTCTTAGTTTTATTATTTTCTCTATTATTTTTCTATTCTTTATTTTGTTTATCTCTGCTATAATCTTATTTCCTTCTAACTTTTCTTTTTTTTGTTCTTTGAGATGTAAAATTAGATTATTGATTTTTCAAGAGTGTATTGTGTAATTTCCACATATTTGTGAGTATGCCAATCTTTTGTTATTGATTTCTAGTTTCATTTCTTTGCAGTAATTTCATATGTCCAGTTCTTTCCTCAAGTTTAGAAAATTTGGGGCTATTATTTCTTCACATAAGCTCTCCGTCTCTCTCTCTCCTGGAATTCCTAATTATTACATTGGTCTGCTGGCTGGCGTCCCAGAGTTCCCCAGGCTCTTTTCATTTTTCCATCCTTTATCTTTTTTCAAATGACTAGTTTTCAAGTTACCTGGTTCTTTCTTCTGCTTATTAATAAGACTGCCACTAAATCCCTTTATTGAATTTGTCAACTTAGTTATCGTATTCTTCAGTTCCAGAATTTCCATTTGTTTTTTATAGATTCTCTTTGTTGATATTCTCATTTTGTTCATGCATGGTTTTTCTGATTTTCTTTAATTGTCTATCTGTGCTCTCTTAGCACACTGTGCACCTTTAAGGTGACTACTTTGAATTCCTTGGTAATTCATAGATCTCTGGTTTTTTTAAGTTGGTTTCTGAAGATTTTTTTTGGTCAATTGAATGGGCCAAATTGTATGCCATGTGATCTTTTATTAGGATTTGGGCATTTGGGAAAAAACCCACCTCTCCAATCTGTATGGACTGGCCTCATACAGGGGAAGGCATCTCAGCTAGAGATTTGGGGGAACCTCTCAAATCTTTTCTGGGGAATCCATCTTCTTTGGGCTAGTGTGTGATTTCCCAGTTTTCTTCTCAAATCTGTATTCTCTTACTCCCTCTGGTGTCTGTTTTTGGTACTGCATCCCCCCAGTGTCATGACAGAGCATGTCTTTGTCTCAGTGGCCCCCAACCTGGCATCCAGACATGATGGCTTTCCCATCAGTGCCCTGATTTAGAGAGGTGGGGTAGGCAAAATGCAAGGAACCTTCTTACCCATTTGATGTGACTCTTACTGGCTTTCTTCTCACTGGGCCCTGCAGCCTCTTAACTGGCTCCTAGAATTCTCACAAAAACTGGGTAAGTTGGTGCCTCTGTGTTGGAAGGAGGGTCTGGGTTCATATCCCTCTGTCTTGCTGACATTATTGGAAGGACTCCTTTGAAATAGAATCAAATACCATTGTTACCACTGAAAATGTAACAATCTCTTAATGTCCTTAAATAGCATGTAGTGTTCAAATTTCCCTGAGTGTTTTAAATTTCTTTTAATCTGGTGGGTCCCCTTCCGTCTAAGAAATCATGAGTATAGGCAGGCCTCACTTTGCATAGTAGCATGGGACCAAAAAGAATAAACATGCAAGCTGAAAACGTGCAAAACAGTCCTATTAGTCAGTGGGACAACTGGTGATTGTTCTGTGACCTGTGAAGGTTTACAGAATGTTCAAAAGTATTTTACTTTCTCTTGTAAATGTAAAGTAAATGTAAACTAATAAAACTAATATTTAGTATACTGTCATCTAAAACATTGGTAACATTGAGAAAGTATTCTATTTGTAAAAAAAAAAAAAACAAAACCCATCAATAGTAGTTTGAATGGTGCTTGCCTTCTCGTCACCTAACTTATAAGCATTGTTTCTGTTCCTTGGTGAATTGTCATAACTTTTGTCACAAAATATTTCTAAATTCTCTTTAATGTATAACTTTTCAGTGGTCTCACTCCTCTGGGACGTCTCCATCCTTTTCATTAGAGCCGCTTTCCTTATTCATCTCAGTAAGTCTGTCTTCACTGAGTTCCTTTGGCTGCACATCTGAGTGTCAGCATCATCAGCACTGTCCCCATGCCTGTGGTCCACTGTTTGTTCCATAGCCCCATTTACATGGGATTCAAACGTCACGTCCAGCATTCTCAACCCTTTGTTTCTTTGCTGTGCTTTTGTCTTTGTTGGGCAACTTCATGTTCTCTGTGTTTTTGTAAAATGTCACGTGAGTTTATCACTGGGAGACACGGGAGCAACACAGCCACGTGCTTTGTGGTCTTGGCTGTCTCTGTGAGAACTGAGTAACAGTCTGACCCATCACGAGACTTTGACAGACTTTAAAATGATATGATTGGTATGTGTGTGTGATTTGCTTAGTGATCTGTGGACTGAAGAGCTAGCTCTGAAGTTTATCCTGTATGCAGTTATTCACAGGTACTGTACTGTGGAGACTGAGGCATGAACTGTGTTGCTGAGTACCTGGAATAACGAAGCACAGGCTTGCCAGAACCTTGCAAAGCAAAGCCTGCCTGTGCTGGTCCTGGAATTATCTCTGACATCTCAGGAGCAATTGTCTTTTTACTTAGGCTTTTCCCTTGGAAGCTAGTGTTTTCACAATATGTCTGGGAATCTTTGGTTTCTTTTATTCACAATTAAGAGTTAGAACTAAGCTTTTCTTTCTGGTACTGGTCTGGATTGCCCCTCTTACATAGATAGACCTGTTCTCTGATATGCCTTTCTTCACCACCAGAAGGGCTCCCATGGACTTGAGTCCCCTCAGGGTGCTCCTGTGGGGAGCCACCTGCTATACTGGGGACCCTCACAGCAGACACCACTGAATGAAGAGCAGCAGTTGGTCACCCCTGGTGCTTTATCTCTTCCCAGGGGTTATTCGGTCTGTAGATGAGGGGCTTGGTGAGGCAGGGCCTGTGGCGCAGGCTGTTGCAACAGCACACTTTTATTTTTAACTTACACCCCTGTTTATAGCCTCTTTCTAACCTCTGAGGTCTGCATGCAGACTTCTCCCTGCCCAGAGGCCCAGGAGGGGCGATTTCCCACCAGGAACACGTTCCAGGACGTGCTTCCTTCATTCTAGAAACAGGCCACAATCAACTCTGAATTCCAGAAAGTTGTTGAACTCACAGTCTGTTCCATTGTCTTTGTTGTTACTAATTTAATCCTTGGTTTTCTTCTATGGTGATTTCAGGGAGATCTCTAGGTAGAGATGAAGCAACTGCTTTTGCTCAGTCTACGATTCTAAGCTGAGATCTAGCTGATTCTGACCAGCCGGGACCTGTCTGGTTAGGAAGGGGAATGGATTAGCATGTAGTGCTTGCGGGAGGGCTTCTGACCCAAACAGTCTGCATTCAAAATTTGACTCTCTTCTAGCTGAGACTCTTGAGTGACGTATACTCTGTATTTGACTTTCTCATCAGTAAAATAAGAATAATATTAGAAAATGCCTTATGGAATTGTTTGAAAATGAACAGAGTTAATACTTTTAATGTACTCAGGACAGTGGTTGGCATAGAGCAAGAGCTGGGTAAGAATTTTTGAAAAGGAACAACTTTGAATTTCAAGAAATGAAATGCATCTGAAAATGTGGCTCTTTGAGTTTTGTATCTTGCTCACACTGGTACAGAGTTCCTTGAATGTGAAGAAGTTTAAGAAAAAATTTTTTCTGCTTAAAAGTCAACTAGGCTCAGTGGTGCCTGCTCTTGCAGTTCAGTAGGTAGTAAGTAAAAAGTAAAAAGTCCTTCAAGTAGGTTTGAAGGACTAAGACTACCCTTGGCAGGACAAACAGCTATCATAGTAGCAACTAAATGAATTCATCACACAGCCAGCTCAGAGGGAAGAGACACAGCCTGGCAAAGGAAACTCAATGACACGATTCCATACATGTGTTTGCTTCTATTTTTAAACATTGCCTTCTCACACTATTCCAGCCAAAGCTTGAGGAAAGCAAGAATGCTACCTAATTAAAGCTCAACAAAAAGACCATAATGAAAATTCCAGCAAAATGTAAAGTTCTAACAAAACTGCAGTTTTTCTTAAACAGCTGTTGACATTGTTTTCCCAGAAGCATTCATCAGGTGTTTTTAATCGTATTTATTTATGATTTAGCACGATGTACATTATCAAGTCTCAGGTATTTTCATTTCTAAAAGAGTCAGTACTGAGCTGGAATCTGTTTCAAAGATAAATCATATTTGACTTTGCTTGAAAGAAAATGAGAGAAAACCCACAAGAGAAAAAAGAATATTATTTCTTAAAACAGGGAAGAGAAATAAATCAGTTACACTAAAAACAGTAAAAGCGTGATTTATCACATTTTGGTCAGTTGTTGGCCACAGTGTCAGAAAATCATGTTAACAAACACATGTTCCTTGAAGTTTCATTTTATTTTTCCTTTGAAACAATCTCAAACTTACCTAAAAGCTGCAAGAGCAGTACAAAGAACACTTTGTCCACCATTTGGGGAGCAGTTGTCAACATGACACCCTATCATCCAGACACTTGGATGTGTGTTTCCCACAAACACAGCCACAGCCCAGCCATCAAAATTAGGATATTTGCTTCAACACACTGGTTCCTCACATCTCATTCCCACTCTGCCAGGTGCCCTGATTTTGCCCTTTTGAGCACAGTCTCCAGACCAGAATCAGGCGTCACCCTCTGTTAAAGGTCTCCTTAGTCCCATTTAGCCCAGACCAGCTCCTGGGTATTCCTTTGACCTTGGCACTTTTGAAAGTTACGGCCTTTCCAACTGGGATGCTGACCTTACCCTGCTCAGGCTGCATCCTGCCCGTCTGTCCTCCTCCTCCACTGAGACCTGCCCAACCGGGCACAATACCCTGGGCTGGGCTGCTGTCTCCACTGTTCCCAAAGTGCCGCCACCTCACCCTGCTCAGACCACTACCTTCCCACTTGCGTGGGTGCACAACCATGGCTGAGTTACCCGGGGAGGAGGGGGGAGAACAGGAGGAGCCTTAAATAAACATGTTTTAGTATTTGTCTAACTATGAATCATAGCAGACGAAACTTTGAACCAGTTGATGACCTGAAGCCATTCTAAGCAATCACAGATTTTAAACAAAACGTTTCCTTTTATGTGAATCTCAGAGGAATATTTTGAGTGTTTTTTTTTTTTTTTGAGAACTCAGGTTTATTATGCCGGCGGGCTCAGAGGAGATGGCTGTCCGTAGTCTGAGCCCCGAAGAAGGGTTTCACAAGGCTTTTATGGGCTCCCTCTTCCGGGTCCATGCTTGGCTAGTTGGACCAGTGTGACGTCAGGCAAGGTAGTAGATGCGGAAACAAGTTTACAGAAGCAGATGTGTGGGGGATGGGTGGTTGGGGCCGTTGGCTAGACTTTGCTTAGTCATCATGGCCAAGGTCTCTCCTTTCTACATTTTTACTGGGAGGTTTTCTCCTACATTCCCCCCTCTTGATGCTTTTCCACTTTCTTGGGGCAAGCATCCATTTTTAGAGGTCAAGTTGCCTGTGTCTGATGTGTCTGGGTGAGAGGCATACTGTGTACTGACTAACATTTGCAACCTTATAGACTATTTGCGTGGTTACAAAATGAGCAATTGCATTCAGAATTCAGGGCCCAAACAAGAGGGCAATGATGAGTACAGTCAGAGGCCCAATTAAGTGTAGGAGCCATGAAGCCCAGTTCCAGATCATCTTATTCCAGTAGTTTGAAGACTGCCAATTCTCGCCTCCTCTTGATTGTTCGCTCTTTTAATTGTTGTGCCATTCCACTGATTACTTCTGACTTGTTGGCATAAAGACAGCATTCTTCCTTAAGGAATAAACAGAGTTCCCCTTTTCTGCTGCCAGTAATTCTAGTCCCCTCCTGTTTTGTAATACCACCTCCACCAGGAGTCCAGTTGTTGTTGGGCTTTTATGGCCGCTATGGTGGCCTTCCAAGACTCTTAAACCATTATAGTCAAGTTAAGTACTGATCTAACAGAGGTACTCCAGCAAACCAAAATAATCCTCTAAAGATAGAATGTCATACCCCTCAGTTTTGAAAAGAGAGGCTGTTTTCCCATTAACATGCTAATAATCCCCATGGGCTAGCCTCATTTCAGGTATCCCCATGGCTCTGCATGCTCCAGTTTTAGGTCTTTCAGCAGACTACTGGATTGATGGTGGTGCTGGTGCTGGAGAGCAGGGTGTGGATGACAGCAGTGTTATTTACCTCTGTGTGTAATGTGTAGGTGAACCCACCTAGTGTTCCCTCCAGCTTGATGAGGTCCTCTACGGCTGTGGGGTGAGCCTTGACCTCAACATCTCACAACCCTGTAGGGTTGTTCTCGTGCAATCATGCCCAACAATCCGTCTTGCATACCAATTTTGACATTTGAGACACTATTGAACTCCATGGGTGGGGGAACCTGGATCTGTTTGTTGGTCATAAAGGCTATTATTAGGGTGATGAGCCCCCTCACTGTGTTTGTTAACTGGTGATGAAGACTCCCAATATATCGGGAGTCAGAAGATACACCACACAAATAAGCAACCTAGGGTCCTCTTCCCATTCTTGACTTCACAAGCACAAGGATTAGGGTGATTTCAGTGGCTAATGTCCCCCACCAGAACATGAGTTCAAGTTAAGTCTCATGTGGAACTCCTCGGTCTTCTACCATGTATAGACTGACCAGCTTCCAGGGGTGGCCAGAGCAGGGCTTGGCGTTCTCTGACGATGGAGAAGGGAGTCTCTGGAACTTGACCTTGAGGGGATTCTTGAGATACTGTACAGCCTCCCAGGTGTCCGTGTCAGCAGCAGATGCAGCCTTGACTCTGGTGTGATGGATCCATGGGGTAGTACCTGTAACCTGAGAGAGAGAATGTATCCGCAGGATTTCTTTAGTGTGGCGACGCAAAATTCCTCCCTTCTCAGGGCACCACAGCACTTCCAGTGAATAAAAATTCTGTTGTCATCACGGTCCTTCGTTCCTCGTGCCTGCCTGCTAGCCCCATGTTGGGTGCCACTTGCCGAGACCAGCTCAGCAGTATGGGGCTGAAGAACGGGTGCTGTGGAACTTAAGGAAAAGAGTCTATTTTGAGTGTTTAGAAGTGAACATATCTGGGAGTCCTGTTGTAGCTCAGTGGTTAACAAATCTGACTAGCATCCATGAGGACACAGGTTTGATCCCTGGCCTTGCTCAGTGGGTTAAGGATCTGGCGTTGCCGTGAGCTGTGGTGTAGGTTGCAGACATGGCTCGGATCCTGCATTGCTGTGGCTCTGGCATAAGCCGGCAGCTACAGCTCCGACTCGACCCCTAGCCTGAGAACCTCCATATGCCACGGGTGTGGCCTTAAAAAGCAAAAATAAATAAATAAAAGTGAGCCTTTCTGACTGTTAATTAAAAAACACACAGAGAGAATTCACTCATTCTTAAACATTTTATGTAAGTACCTAAAAGTGATGTTTAGTCAATTTTGCCCCAAATGAAAACTGAAATCATTAAACTACTACATAGAACATTTAAAATAGAGATTATTATGAAATTTCAGTTTATATTCTGAAGTGGTATGGTAAGGTACTCCAGAGAAATAGAACCAATTTTATATATATATATATTAAACTTATTGAACAATATGAAATTTCTTGAAATGGATGAAATTTATTACAAGGAACTGGCTGCGCAATTATGGATGCTGGCAAGTCCCCAGATCTTCAGGGTGAGTCAGCAAGCAGGAGACTAGGCAAGTCGGTGTTTTAATTCCAATCTGAGTCCAAGGCCTGAGGACCAGAAAGCTCAATGGTCTAGTTTCAGTCTGAAGACCAACGGGCTGGAGACCCCAGAAGAGCCAGCGTTTTGGTTCAAGACTGAAGGCGGGAGACAGCCGATGTCCCAGCCCCAAGGCAGTTAGGCAGGAAGGACAGATTTTGTTCTGTTCACGCTTTCAACTGATGGGGTGGGGCCTGCCCACCTTAGGGAGGACAGTCAGCTTTACCAGTTTACAGACTTAAAGATTAATCTCATCCAAAAACAATTTCACAGAAACACCCAGAGGAACATTTGGCCCAACACCTGGGCACCTCATGGCCTAGTCAAGCAGACCAGAAAATTAACCACCGCAAATGGCAAACCGCATGTTCCCACAGGAAGCTCTCCTGAGGGTCCTCTAACTACTGGCCTATGCTGGCATCACTTTATTTTTACACGTAGCATAAAATTTGACATCTTCACTGTTTGTAAGTGTCTAGTTCACTAGTGTTAAAGATTCACGGCTTTGTAGGGAAGCAGCTCTCCACAATGTTTTCATCTCGTAAACCTGAAACATGGTACCCATGAAACAGCTGCTTCCCTCCCCCTCCACCCCTGGACCACCGTTCTGCTTCCTATCTGACTCGGGTTGACTGTGCTAGATGCCTCTTACATGAGAAACCATACGGTATTTCTGTTTGTGACCAGGCTTAACTTCACTTAACATCTTTTTTTTTTTTTAACTTAACATCTTAGAGGTTCCTGCGCTGTAATGTTTAACAAGACCCCCTTTTCTAAGGTTGACTAATATTCCATTGTGTCGATGCCTCATTCTCCTTTTATCTGTCCATTGGTTAATAAGCATGAGTTGTTTGCACCCCTTGGCTATGGTAAATAGTGCTGCTCTGAACATGGGTGTGCACATATCTCTTCAAGACCCTACTACAGTTCTCCAGATACATTTCCAGAGGTGGGATTGCCAGAGCCTATGCGCCCCATAACTTCTTCCCTGGGCTGTTGCAGTCCCTCCCTGCTGGTCTGTCTCCCTGCTTTCACTCTCGTCCCCACCCCCAGGCTCATTCTTTTTCATGAGTGTTAAAACTATTTTTTAAATATTTACATCAGATCATGATATTTTTCTGTGTAAACTTCTCCACTTGGAGAACTTTTTGTTAAAACTTGGAAAACTTTTAGTTTTTGCTTGGAATGTACAGAACTAGTCTCTAGTCACTCCCATCCTTATAACAATAGTAGAAGCTAAACCAACCTCAAATGCATGACTTTTCTCAAATTCATCCGGGAGCTGAACCCTTAGGACAGCCAACTAACCAACTCTGAGGAGAGACAGGTGCCTAAACGAGATGCAAGCTCTTGCTTAGCTGGGGCAAATACAGCCGCCAAGAAGAAGCAAACATTTTCAATCCCTTAAGATTTCTACATTTCAGAAATACCTCAGAGAATGTTGCAGTCTGGAAAGTGTTACAGATAACTAAAGTTTAATCCTCTAATTTCCAAAGGGTTTTCTTTAATTCCTTCTCAGTGGAACTCTTCTACAATGTGCTGTGCTTCCGCTGTTCTGTCACATAGACTGTACCAATTATTTAGGCTTCCTGGGCTAGAGGACCACTCTGGACCTCGGGTGCCAGAAGACCATCTGTGCTTAAGGGCCATGAGACCATGAGGGGCCCATGAGTTCACTTAAAGAGGTGCTGCTCTAGCCGTTCTCCGCTTCCTTCGAGAAAGCTCCTAAAGGCCGCCTTCCCAGTGGCATGATGCCTCTATCGGAAAAGCGACTCTTTGCAAAGGGCAAGACAGAAGTTCAATTTCTCTAGCTCTCAGATGGAAGGTACCAGCAGGCTGAGTTGGAGTGGACTGGAACCCATCTAGGTCGCTGGTTGGTCCTGTGCCCACATGACTGTATCACCTGCCCTTTAAGATGGGGCTACACTCCACCTGAACTCCAGAGAGGGTGCCCACCGATCCAGGCCTGGTCACAACGCTTTCCTAGAACTCTGTATGTGTGCTACCACGAGCTCTTGTTGGACCAAGAGATCTTTGCGCAGGATCTTTGGACCTCTGGACATCTGTGGATGGCACTCTGGTGGGTTCACTTTGAAATGACAGGCCAGCTCTTGCATGTGCTTATCCCTGACTTCTCCGGAAAGAAAAGATTCTCAGAGGGAATGAGGTGTGGGCTGAGATGTGAGCCCTCTCACTCCCAAGAAAAAGAAGTGAAGACAGGTGCATTAGTCCTCTGGACAGTCTCTGTTGGAGCTGAGCTTCATGTGTAAATAAACCAGAGACAGAATGGTCGCCTCTGGGATGAGTCCCCAGGCACACACCTCCTCACGTCCCACTTATGTCCTCGGAGCAAGTGCTGCACCCTGTTTTCCTCCACCACCTTGTCATGGAAGGAAATTGTTTATATTTTTGTGTACAGAACTGTTCCAATGTTTTGAAATAATTAACAGGATTCCGCTGTGTGGCTATACCGTGATTTATCTGACATCTCCATTAATGGATAGTTAGATTTTTTGTTCTAGTTATTTGGTGTCTTAAACAATATGCTGCACTGCACATCCTGGAACATATGACTTTGCACAGCATATGGCAATGCCTTTTGCTCATTCCCTTCCAGCACAGGGTATTGTGATTCTCTTTTTGACATTTTCCTGAATGATTGGTGAAAACTATGTCTTTTACTTTTGCTTTTAATTTATTCTTTTAAACATTTCCTTGTATTTGTGGATTATCTGTGTGTGTTCTTCCATGAAATGTATGTTAATATTTGCCTCAATAAATACAGCATCTCTAGAGTGTTAAATGTTATAAAAGTGAGAAGCAAGCCCAGAGTATTAGAGGAACAGCCCCCATTCGGCAAAGCTCTGTGGTTCCATCCTTCTCCAGAATCAATTAGCCATGTCTCCATTTTGTCTTTGCAATTATTTTTTGCAGGCGCTGTTAAGGACAGCTGGAAATCTGATAGAAAAGTAAACTACCAAAACAGTACTGATACTCTGCTGCACCAATTAAGATGTTTTAATATCCAAAGTGATATTTCATGAAATATTAGGAACAGAGCAGATTAAGAGGTAAAAAATTCTAGGGGAGTTCCCGTTGTGGCACAGAGGAAATGAATCCAACTGAACCATGAGGTTTTGGGTTCTATCCCTGGCCTTACTCAGTGGGTTAAGGATCCAGCATTACCATGACCTGTGGTGTAGGTTGCAGACGAGGCTTGGATCTGGCATTGCTGTGGCTGTGCTGTAGGCTGGCAGCTCTAGCTCCAATGAGACCCCTAGCCTGGGAACCTCCATATGTCGTGGGTACGGCCCTAAAAACCAAAAAAAAAAGGGTAAAAAATTCTATTGACTATGAACCTACTTAAGGAAATGCTCATAGCAATTGCCATATTTCTGTGTTTTTTAAAGGTAAAGAATGCTTTGTTGTAACTATAGAACTCACTATTATCTATAGAAAAATCATTTTATATCCTATAATGAAAATTTAATAAAACTTCAAAAGGGTTGTGATTTTTAAATGCCGACTTTGAAATTTTATCCCTTGAGTAATCTCCCTGCAGGTTTTTGGAAGTTGGTCTATTTCTTTTTAATATGTAATTGATTATTTAGGAGAATATTAAGAATATTCTTATGCTTAATGAGGAAGAGGGCTGGGCTCTGTGCTGAAGGCAGTGCTGGGTGAATCATATGTTTTTCTGTAAATCTCAGAGCGGTTAGGATAAAATCATGGTTTCAATTCAGTAAGTATTTGTTTTATTATCTGCACAGCTTAAAGCTAGATGTTTCACCTCACTCAGATTCTAGAGTCTGCCAAGAGCCCGTTAGCATGTAAAATAAAGTCAGGATAAATTAGATTGTAGATGGGGTGGGGGTAGGGGCTCAAGGAAGTGCCAAAGAGGAGGCGGAGGAAAACAGATGATGGGTGTTCCAGGTGGAAGGGCCAGCTCGTAGCTGAGAAAGCGCGACATGTCACAGGGTCCGAGAGCAGATAGGTGTGGATGAAATATCTAGTCTGGGGTTCCTGTGAAGAGGGAGCTGGGCTGCTCCTGCACAGGCTTTGCTCTGTACAAAGGGATGTAGACTTTATTTTCCAACAAAGGGGAGCACACTGGAGCGTGGAGTCAGAAGAATAAGGTGATGAGATACAGTGTAATGAATGGACTGGCAGCGAGAGGAAAGCCTGGGGCTGGGAGACCATTTTGAGAGTCCAGACAAGCAGTCCCTTGGTTTGCTTGACACAGGGAAGGGTTCCCTTCCTCTCTCTGGCAGCCAGGGCTGCTTGCAGCCCCCCTGCTCTCACTTGACCCTGCTCCTGGACGATCTCACTTAGCTTTAGGGCTGAAATTAGCATCTTCGTCCTGAGGTTCCCAAGCCGGCCTCTCCATCTCCAATTCCTCTCCTCATCTTTAGATCTGCTCTACCCAGCTGCCTACCAAGCCACTTCAAACATGTCCAAGCAGCCCCGCACACCTTCCTCGGTGTTCTCTGTGAGCAGGTGCTCCGTCAGGTGTTCAGCGCTCAGGCCACCGCATCACTCTTTACTTACCCTTCCTCCCATTGAGCCTCATCACAAGGACAGTGGAGTCTAGTCTTCCTTCTGAAAATTTCTCATAGCGAGAGAACGAACGTTCTGCGTTCCCATTGCCTCTATTTTAGATCAAGTTGCATCCAGTGCAGGTCCTGTGGAGAACAGTACGGAGATTCCTCAAAAGAAAAAGGGAACTGCCATAGATCCAGCAACCCCACTCCTGGGGATATTCCCAAAGGAAACAAACACACTAACTTGAAAAGACAGCTGCACCCCCATGTTCACTGCAGCATTATTTACAATAGCCAGATATGGAAACAACTTAAGTGCCCGTCAATGGATGTGTGGATAAAGAAGAGGACACTATATATAAACTATCACATCTCTGTGTATACACACACACACACACAGACACACAGACACAATGGAATACTACTCAGCCATATACAAAAGAAGGAAATCCTACCATTTGCAATAACATGGATGAAATTTGAGGGCATTATACTTAGTGAAATAAACCAGACAGAAAACAACAAACAGGGTATGATCACACTTAAATGTGGAATCTAAAAATAAGCAAGACAGAAACTGAACTCAGAGATACAGAAAACAGTTTGGTGGCTGCCAGAAGTGGGGGGTGAGATGGGCAGGGGCAAAACAGATGAAGGTACAAACTTGCTGTTGAGAAATAAAAAGACACGGAAATGTAATACATAGCATGGTGACTATAGTTAATAATACTGTATTTTATTTTATTTAATTAATTTATTTATTTATTTTTGTCTTTTCTAGGGCTGCATCCGCGGCATATGGAGGTTCCCAGGCTAGGGGTCCAATCGGAGCTGTAGCTGCCAGCCTACACCGCAGCCACAGCAACTCGGGATGCAAGCTGCATCTGTCTATGACCTACACCACAGCTCACAGCAACGCCTGATCCTTAACCCATTGAGCAAGGCCAGGAATCGAACCCGAAACTTCATGGTTCCTAGTCGGATTCGTTAACCACTGAGCCATGACGGGAACTCCAATAATACTGTATTTTATATCTAAATGTTGCTAAGAGAGGTTTTAAAAGTTCTTATCACAAGAAAAAGTACTTGTAACTTTGTGAGCTGATGGATGTCAACTAGACTTACTGTGGCCATCATTTCACAATATATACAAACATAAAATCACTATGGTTTACACTGGAAACTAATATAAAATTCTATGTTAGTATATCCCAACAAAAAATACTTCTGGGGAGTTCCCGTTGTGGCACAGTGGAAATGAATCTGACTAGTAACCATGAGGTTGCAGGTTCAATCCCTGGCATCGCTCAATGGGTTAAGGATCTTGTGTTGCTCTGGCTGTGGTATAGGCCGGCAGCTGTAGCTCTGATTCAGCCCCTAGAGTGGGAACTTCCATATGCTGTGGGTGCGGCCCTAAAAAGCAAAAAAAAAAAAAATCTGGAATAAGATTAACAAAGTCAATTAAACCTTACACTTCATCTCTAGAAAGACTTTTAAAAACCTGCCTTCATAGGTGATATGCCTCTTTTTCATATAGAAAAAGATACATATCAAGCCACAAACATCCCTTGTGAGGAAATGGTTATTGACAAATTCTGTTGGAAGAATAAGCAGGCTTGGGTTAAGGATCCGGCATTGCCGTGAGCTGTAGTGTAGGTCACAGACGTGGCTCGGATCCCGTGTTGCTGTGGCTCTGGTGTAGGCCGGTGGCTACAGCTCTGATTCGACCCCTAGCCTGGGAACCTCCATATGCTGTAGGAAGTGGCCCTAGAAAAAAGACAAAAAAAAAAAAAAAGAATAAGCAGGCTTTTATATTTATAGAGGTGACAAAGGAAGTACTACCTGAAGGATGGGATGGTTTAAAATGAAGAGCCATCCTCTCTATGATCTTACTCCCTCCCGCCACCCCCCCACAGTTCTCCCCATAACACACATCCTAACCACTGCCCTGCCCTGAGTCTCAGGGGCCAGGCACACGCAGCACTCACCCCGAACACGTGCTCTCCTTGCGGGAGACAGGGTCTCAACCAGGATCAGAGAGGGTGGCCCTTCCAGTAGTTCATTTTCCCCAACTACTAAGACACACTTGAAGGGGAAGAGAAGACACCTCAGATATCGTGCCAGCGCAAGGAGCCAGGGCCAGAGAAAAACGATTTATTTTTTACTTTTTTGTCTTTTTAGGGCCACACCCAAGGCATATGGAGGTTCCCAGGCTAGGGGTCAAATCAGAGCTACAGCTGCTGGCCTACATCACAGCCACAGCAATGCCAGATCCAAGCCATGTCTGTGACCTACACCACAGCTCATGGCAACGCCGGATCCTTAACCCACTGTGCGAGGCCAGGGATCGAACCCACGTCCTCATGGATACTAGTTGGGTTCATTACCTCAGAGCCACGTCAAGAACTCCCTGATTTTTAAATACAGCTCAGAATGAGTTGCTGAGTTCATCCACTGCCCAGCATGCACAGACCCTGAGTCATAGTCAAAGGGGAGGTTGCTGTAAACAGCAGAAGAAACATTCCTACAGACAGAGAACAAAGGGAAACCTTGGTTCCTAACCAGATAACAGTTAGAAGTGAGGGGTGCAGTCCTTGAGGACAGGGGTTTGTCTGGCCTGTGTTGGTGCCTCCGAGGGGCAGCAGCCTGGGCAGGTTTATATTTAAATGTTGCAGATTTGGCAGCATCTGCTTGTTCCCCACAGGAAGAAAGAATCTGGAAGGACTGAAGGTTGCAAAGGAGTTGGAGAGGCAGATGAGAAAGGTATTAGCTGCTTGTTTTCATCCCAGTTTGTCTTGAGCTGATGTATTCCCAGGGACTGTGGATAACCAGCACTTCAGACTCCGGCTTAAAAATATCCTCGGCCTCCGTCCCTTCTCTGGCCTTGTCTGCATCCCTCCCTCAGGCCTGCTCCAGCTCTCAGCGGGACTATGGCAGCAGTGTCCCAAGGGGTCTGACTGCCTCCAGCCTCTGCTGCTTCTAACGCATCCACACACCTTCCCCATCAGCACGGGGTGACTGATCACCACGACACTGCAGAATCCAATTCAGTACAGACCACTCACCATCTCCCAGACGGTCCTGTCCAGCCCATCTCCCCAGCCATCAGCTCTGGCCGAGTGGCCTCTTACCCTCTCCTGCATCCTATGCTGAGGTCTCTGCCTCTTCCCCAGCTGAGTCTGTGATGATCCTACCGCTTCTTCAAGGATGCAGAACACCTTCTCCGGGGAGCACCCCCCTGATTGCCCAACGTTGCCCGTTCTCACCCACCTCTCCCTTCAGTCACAAGTACCTAAGGAGCCCCTCCTCTGTGCCAGGCAAGGCAGAATGAACACAGCCTTGAGGAGCCTGGGTCGCAAGGGAGGGAGACACTTCAGCAGGTGAATATATGACAACCGAACACAGATGCCCCAGAACCGAAACCCGCTTTCACCGAACACCTACTAATGCTCAGGTGAATGGCAAATTCGGGCTGAGTTGTTGATGTATCTGCCACACCTGCCACCCGAGGCTGCAGGCTCCATGGGGATGTCTGACTCCATCTGGAGCCACGGCAGCAACTGGCGCAACGCCTGGCACGCGGGCATTTTTCTCCAATCAAATGAATTCCAGCTGGAATAGAAGGGCTGGAAAGGCCTGTTCAGCTGCAGTCCACATTCACACCATTCCCAGGGACCGAGCAGACCTGCGGTCACCCCGCTCTCCACGCCATAGACACGGGAGAGCCTGACCCCTTACAGGAGAACCGAGTAGCCTCAACCCCAACCACTTCCCTGCCTAGGCTGGACGCTTCCTCTAGAATCTCAAATGCTGTATTAGAAACTGTTTCCCCAGTGCCTTCAAGGCCCTTGAAATAAGAACAAGATGCAAAAAATAAAACATAGGAAACAAGGAACAAAACTAGATAATCACATCAGAAACAGAACATAACCATATTTAAATTCCACAGTACTGGCGTTAAGTAAAATAAGGGAGGAAAAAATAAAATAGTCAAACTCAGGGGAGCAAAGGATAGAATTGTGGTGACTGGTGGTTGTGGGGCGGGGGCAGTGGTGCGTTGCTAGTGAAATATATAAAATGACGGTGACTCGAGTTCCCCTGTGGCTCAGCAGGTTAAGGACTTGGTGTTGTCACTGCTGTGGCTTGGGTTCAGTCTCTGGCCTAGGAACTTCCATATGCCATGGGTGCAGCCGTTGGGGGGGGGGGGGTAAGGTCGAGACTAAATGATTTCTCAGCTTTGAAATCTGGAATTCTGTGATGACACTGAAGAGAAATAGTTTTTCCCTGTTCCTAAATAGATATCATGCTAAGTTGTCCTATGGCTATACAACATATTGGTAGGAATGATGTTATTCCTACTATAATTATAAGAAGACTTTTAATTGTTTTAAGTCTAACTAAAAATCTGAGAATTCTGGCATTAACAAGCTTAGAGAAATGCTAGGAGTTTTTAAGGGGTTTTTTTGGTTTTGGTTTTTATTTTTGCTTTTGCTTTTTAGGATTGCACCCTGAATGCTAGCTAGGATTGTTTAGTTTTAGTTTTTGGGTTTTTTTTTTTTTTAATGCTTTTTAGGGCATATGGAGGCTCCCAGGCCAGGGGTTGAATCGAAGCTACTGCCAGCCGACATCACAGCCACAGCAAGGCCAGATCCCAGCCTTGTCTGTGACCTACACCACAGCTCCCGGCAACGCCGGACCCTTAACCCTCTGAGTGAGAACCATGCCTCGAACCTCCATTCTCATGGATACTAGTAGGGTTCATTACCGCTGAGCCATGACAGGAACTCCAAGAAATGCTAGGATTTTTATTTTAAAGTGGCTACAGCCAAGAATCCACTAACATTCAATAAAACACGTTTTTTTTGTTAGAAAGGAGTTTTAGTAAATAACGAATGCTAACTTATTTTTTGCCTTCAATGAAATGTCCACAGCACTGAAAATCCAAAGAGATGTACCCATTTTCCCACGTAATGAATGCATACTCTCGCTCCCTTTTATGCTCACAAACGTCCTGGTTTGGATGCAAAGTTACGAGGTCAGCCTAAGGTTAGTAGATGCCTTTCTGCTTTGCTTAATTCCAAACCCACTTCAAAGATAGTCTTCATCTGGTTCTCAAATGTTTTTTTGTTTTTTTGTTTTTTTTCAGATGGGTCTTATGAAAAGCACTTGAGGCCAGCAGCGGAGGTCTCCCCTCTTTCTTTCTCATTTCCTCGCTGTGGCATTATTGAGCCATACTTGCCACGGTGATCCTAATGCTGATGTTTGTGCAGTTTCTGCTCTGACAGGTAAAGAGCTCAGAAGCCATCATTCCCCTCCTGTGACAAGATAAAGCCAGACAAACTGAAAATCAAAGTATTTCCATGCACCCCTCTGAGAACTACAGTCACAGGGCAACCCTTGCCCCCAAATCTGGAGAGAGTCGGTCACAGCCAGGAAGAGAAAGACAGCTGGAACAGAAGCTGCGAGGGGCCAAGTTGGCAGGATTATTTCAACCAGCCCTGAGGACCCCTCTGTCCTCCTTGCCTCCTTGAGAATGTCCCCTCTGCTCCCCAGAAGGTTCCAGAACTCATGGCACAATATATCTTCACGTGCTTTTATTAATCCCTGGGCCTCGGGATTGGCATGAGATTTGTTAGAACAAATTTAAAGCATTGCACAATTTCACTGCAACTTGGAAGCGATTCCTGAGGGAATTTTTTGACTTGAACATTTAATAAAATAACCCGATGGTCATTAATCTACTCAGCCAGTTGGTGGCGAATTGTATTCACACCTGCAGTGACGTGGACTCCAGACTCGATTCAATTATAAATCTCTGTGACCTCAATTCACCCACAAATGGCATGGAAAGTCATGAAAACGGTTCAGATCTACTCTTTGGAATCACAGTGATGTTTACAATTCCACAAAATCAGTGAACAATTCCTGATGTCGCTGTCTGACAAGGTGGGAGAGGAGCTGCATGAAAACCGAAGTCCCACGTCATTCAGTCAACAGGGAAATGCTTTCCTGCCTCTAATTTTCATTTATTTTAAAAATCAACATATAACCACTGTGAATGGACTTTTAAAAAAATTTTTCTTGGAGTATAGTTGACTTACAATATTGCGTTAGTTTCAGGTGTACAGCGAAGTGAATCAGTTATACACATATCCCTTCTTTTTCAGACCTTTTCCTATCATATAGGCTATGACAGGGTATGGAGTAGATTTCCCTGTGCTGTACAGTGGGTCCCCGTTCTGTATCTATTTTATGTGTAGTAGTGTGTACATGTCAATCCCAACAGCCTCATTTATCCCTCCCCTAACTTTCCCCTTTGGTAGCCCTAAGTTTGGTTTCTAAATCTTTGTTTCTGTTTTGTAAGTTCTGCTGTACCATTTAAAAATAAATAAATTCCACATATTAATGATATGATATTTCGCTTTCTCTGTCTGACTTCCTTCACTTAGGATGATCATTTCTAGCCATAAAAAAAGAACGAAGTAATGCCATTTGCAGCAACATGGGATGGACCTAGAATGGACATTTCTCAAAGAAAATTCGATGAAACCCACCGTGTTGTTTTTTTTTTTTTTTTTTTTTTTGATGTTAGGAGCTGGGGGAGGGGAGTATCTATAGAAACGTCACTCTCTTCTCCAGAGAACAGGGAAGAGAAGAGCGAGGACCCTGCATCCTAGGAGGGACATCTTAGCACAGGAAGGGCTGGTCCACCCGCACCGCGGAGACTCCAGCCCATCTCCTTCAGTCCCAGCAGGTGTTGCTCTGTTTCTGTTCCTGCTGAAGGTGAATGCAGGCAGCTCCTCCTCCTGCTTGGTCCCGACCTGTCTGGGAGCTTGTTTCCCATCCTTTCAAAGTACAGAGACCCCGATGCTGAGACCCTTGAGTCTGTGAAAACCAACACAGAGAGGAGACTTCACGATACAAAATCAAAAAGGAGCGCGCTGCTTCCCAAGCTTTTATTAGACGGAAACAGTAGCTCCAATGCTTTCTTGGCAACATCCTAGAATTTAAGGGGGGAAAAAAGCGAAATCTTCAGACTCAAAACCTGCGTTGCCATGAAATAAGCATAGGCTTTCCGCCATCATAAAAACCCAGCTTTATTCTTCTTCCTCTGGGGCCTGGGGTCCCAAAGGTGGAACACTGGCTGGTCTTCAGGTTGATCCTGACCTGCTTCAGCCCTGGAATGAATGTGATGGTGGTTTTCTGATAAGTTCACGGTTTGAAAAGACATCATTTCCAAAGGACTTAAAATAACGGCGCCCAGTGCGTGTTGGCAGGAGGAAGCGCCCAGGCTCTGGTGCCGGGGTTTCTGGGGCCTTCTGCCCGCCACCCGGCAGCGGGTCCCCCAGTTCTCCTGTGCCTCATTTTCAGCTGAATCTCACTGTTTGTTTAAGGCAGGAGCCACGTGGGATCAGAGGGATGACTACTCCTGTTTTCTGCTCCAACCTCATCGCTTTCTGATCGTTTCTATCACCAGGAAGAGTCGGTCTTTCTCCTTCTGGACCAGAAGAAAACCATCTCCTGAGTGTCACGGAAAGAGGTGGCCGCGGCCTCTGCCCCTGGACCCCAGGGAGGGCTGCGCAGGTGCCTCGGCTTCCAGGTAAGAGCGGGAAGGTGCTCAGCAGTCACCACGCCAACTGTCACACTCAGTTTTGCCCGAATCCTTGTACTGCAGTGCATCACCACGCAGGCGGAAGCTCTCTGCCAGAGAAAATATTCCACGCAGCTCTGCTCCGTGTTTTACATTTCGGAACGTTTTCTGTTTTCTTCCCGTCAATGTTGGATTTTGATTGGTGGCTGGTTAAGTCATAATATTTCCAGGGCAAAGACATCAACCAATAAGCCGGAGTAACATGTCAGCAGGTACCGCACACCTCGGACACCGCCCTTTAAGCTGCATAGCAAGGTGCTTGATGGCAGGAAAACGTCAAGTCCCAAAGCTGAGAAGTTTTTATGTGAGAAAAAAACACCGAAATAAGCTAGAATGAATTATAACCCGGATAAATTATTTTGTAATGAAATCTTAGTGAAATCTGAAAAACAAAAACTAATCTTACCTTGAAGATGACTTTTTTTTCCTTTTTAATTGATGAATAGTTGATTTACAATGTTTCGGGTTATGGCAAAGTAATTCAGTTTTATATATGTGTGAGTGTGTGTGTGTGTATGCATATATATATAAAGACTTCCATTATGGAAAATGACCCCTTAATTCAAGGTCTGACAGAAATAATCACTTCAAGGGCTTATCTTAACAGATCTTTGTGGTCAGAAGAGAGCAAAGAGTGTCAATCGAATTATTAACTGAGTTTTTCCCACCTATTTTATATGCCAAGTATATAGGAAATTAGCAAGGGAAATACATTTTTGTAATTTATATTCTATGGGCAAACTGTTACTTTGGTTATTCATGATTAGAAAATACCGGTTATTTCAGCTGTGTTTCTTTTTTTTATGACACATTTTGAAAAAACACTCAGGTTTAAAACCAATATATATTAACTAATCATTTGAGTTTTCTCCCTGGAGATGTTTTAGTCTGTAATTGAGCTCATTTTTTCCTCTTTTACTGTTTATTCTTAATAAAGGTATAACTTTATGAATAACAATCTGATATTAAAATAAGCATGGACTTATTAAACAAGGGAATTTGTGTAAGTGTTGGGTTAGAGTTAGCTAACACAATATTAACTTAGAGCTTCACAGTTTCTAGAGCTGATACTTAGGATTGAGATCTGCTGTCTAAGAAGTTATTTTGTAACTTTTTTAAATTGGCTATATTATTACACTTTTTATCAGTTTGTATTTCTGATAAGGTATCAGAAATACACATTATTTTTTGGACTTTTTTGGTGTGTGTGTGTGCTGCATGCACAGCATATGGAGGTTCTCAGGCTAGGGGCTGAATAAGAGCTACAGCTGCTGGCCTACACACCAGATCCTTAACCCACTGAGCAAGGCCAGGGATCAAACCTGCAACCTCGTGGTTCCTACTCTGATTCATTTCCCCTGTGCCACGGTGGGAACTTCATGGACTGAATTTTGAAAAACGGAAAGAGGCGTTTTATAAGCAAAGATTCTTGGCTGATGTCGTAAGGGAAACTAAGCTATTTCAGTCATATTACTCGAATCATTTGATATTAAAGGATTTCTGCGGGGGGGGGGGAAATATGCTTCCATTTCATTGTTTTCAGTTTTGCATTGAATTTAAGGCAAGGTATAGGGGATTAAAGAAGTAACCAGAACCACCAGAGGTTCCTTTCCGTGATGAAACACTAGGTGGCGCTGTCTCCCGCGGGAATTGGCTAGAATTAACCAAGTTTACACCGGTTCTTAAGGGTGTTTGTGTTTGTGTTTTCCAGAAGTCAAATAAGAACACTCCCTTCACTTTCTTTTCGTAATGAAGTATTAATCTTATGAATGAGCATCTACACTGGAAACAAACACGGACTTCTTGAATAATGTTAACTCTGAGTAAACGACAGACTGGGAATTCTTTACGACTTCTGGTGCCAAGAACGGACTCCAGGAACCTGTTTACTTCTGTTGTTGTTGTTGTTGCTGATAAACTTTAGAGCAGTTTTAAAATTACAGAAAACTTGCAAAACCAGTCCAGGGAGTTCCCATGTCCCTTGCATCCAGTTTCCCCCTTATTAACATCTCACAGTTGTGTGACACACTTGTCACAACTGATGAACTGATATGGACAGGTCATATTAACTATTAAAGGCCAGACTTTATCCTGGCTACCGTTGTTTCCTGAATGACCCTTTTCTGCCCCAGCCAGATGATGGCCGCACACAGAGCCGCTCTGTCTCCTTCGGCTCCTTCCTGTCCATCACTTGACGGTTTGGAGGTTCCTGGCTGGGAATATTGTCCCTCTGTTAGCCTTGCGCGTGTCTGATGCTTTTCCGGTGACCGGGCTGGGGTTATGGATTTGGGGAAGGAAGACCACAGAGGTGGAGTCGTTTCATCCCATCGTGCGGGGCACACTTTCGCCACTGTGGGTTGCCCTTGACCATCTGGCTGGGGGGCGTTGGTCGGGTTTCCCCACCGTGAAGGTACCTTTTCCCTCCCTTTAGATGCTTTTCTCATTGGAAAGAAGTCACTTTGCGCAGTGAGCCCAAGGAGCGGGTGCGAAGCTTTCCCTCTTTGAAGGCAAAGTATTTGCATTCATCATCTGGGATTCTTCCATGTGGGAAAAACTACTGGTCTGAATTATTTATTTATACCACTGTGGACTCATTAATATTTACATTATCCTCCAGGTATATAACCCACTACTACTTTATTTATTTTGTTACTCAAATTGTTCCAGCTTTGGGTCCTGGGAGAGCTTTCCTTTGGCTGCTGTGTCCCTTTGACCAACCCTCATCAATGTAGTTCTTTTCTCTTTAAGCAACTTTTAAACTTTTTAATAGATTCCATTCAGTCTACAAATAGGATTTGGCGCCCTTATGTAAGCACATCTCTTTTTCATTATTTCATTGTTAACAATGAAAATTGAAAGATAGATGAAAGTGGGGGGGAAAAGCAACAATTTGACTTTTGATATTATTATTTGAGGGTGTTCTCTGGAAGTGTTTTATTTGTTCTTTTCTTGCCTCATTTTTATTATTTGGCATACTTTTTGACATTTCCTTTTTAAAAAGCAGGTCTCACTCTTTGTAAATAATTTTATATTCTGATTATTTCTATGTAACCATACATCATGGACATTTTTCTGTTTTATTACGTGTATATCACATATACATCAAATGTCCTCCATGGTTCAATTTACCTTTTCTTTATAGTTGACTGGCTCATAAGTACTTTAGGTGTGTTGCATAAATCTTTTTTTTTTTTAGGGTTGCACATGGGGCATATAGAAGTTCCCAGGCTAGGGGTCAAATCAGAGCTGCAACTGCCAGCCTACACCACAGCCACAGCAATGTGGGATCCAAGCTGCATCTGCAACCTACACCACAGTTCCAGGAGTTCCTCTTGTGGCTCACCGGGTTAAGAACCCAACCAGTATCCTTGAGGACATGGGTTCAATTCCTGGCCTCTCTCAGTGGATTAGAGATCTGACTTTGGCGTCAGCTGTGGTGTAGATCACAAACGTGGCTGGGATGCTCTGTTGCTGTGGCTGTGGCCTAGGCCAGCAGCTGCAGCTCCCCCTAGCCTGGGAACTTCCATATGCTGCAGGTGCAGCCCTAAAAAGCAAACACACAAAAAAAGTCTGTGCTCCAGCTCCCTTGATGGTCTGAAGGTGTCTGCACCCTAGGGGCCCCCTGTTCTGTCACCCACATCTGAGTGGCTTCCAGGGCAGTTAGATTTGGGAGTCTGCCATCCAGTGCTCAGGATGGAAGGTCGTGCTCCCCCACAGTCTGGCTTTCCTGCTGGGAAAGGGCGTCTTTTCATTCGTGGTCCTTTGCAGACCATTGCAGTCCTGAACTAGTTCAGCCACCACAGCTCACCGGCTGTTCTGTGGCAGCTGAAACCACTAGATGTTTCTCCCCTCCCCCACCTTGACCTGCCAAGTCTCAGACCTCCCTGAAGTGCATTTGGTCTGAGTAGTTTAATGACTACCTTGTTTCAAAGAGATGCATAAATCTGTCCTATTTTGGGACATGGCGGCATAGAATGGGTTTTGGGTAAACCACAACCCCCCTGTCCTGTTTGAACTGGACACACCACTGACGCTAAAAGGTCTTGCACACCCTCCAAGCTCTCCCATACTTCCACTTAGCTGCAAAAGTCCAAAATATTCCCAAACGAGTTGTTCAATAAGTCAGGTGGTGTTAAAACCCAATCTGAAGCTATTTATAGGCGATGTTCATCCCACTCTTGTGTGTTCAGGCATTTTTTTTTCCTGCAGAAATGTTTTATTTGATAAAAGGTTTCTTCTCCAGTGTTCACTGGGGGTTTGTCACCCAATATTCAGTATATGCATTGATAATCTTTTAAATAAAGACAAACCTTCAATCCAAAGCACATTTGAACCCAAGGGTAGCAGATGAGGCCTTAAGAACTTGTCTGAGCCCCAGCCTCAGTGTAACTTAAAAACTCCCAGGTCGTTTTCTTGCTTTGCGACATGTATCAGCTTTTGGTGCTGTAAATAAAACCACCTTTGATGCTGAAAGTTCTGTGCTAACAGCGCCCGTTGCGCATATAATCCACATTACAGCGGACTAAGCTTTACAATGGCCTGTAGCCGGAGGCCTGCGACACTGACCTCATCATGGCCAGACTTAAGGGAAATTCTCACCATCATACGGTGACCATCTTGGGAACCCTGTGACATTTTTGGCACTTGCTCCTCCTCAAAGTATTTAGATTCATAAGAACACAGGAAATTAAATTGGAAGGTTTCCCCCTTACCATCTATCAGATTAGGACTTTCTGGGATAAAACTGTATCAGTTTAATACAAATTCATGTCAGGAAATGGAGCACAAATGTTATCAAATCATTTTATTCAAAAGCATAGTCTCCATAAGCTGATTTTTAAAAAAGTGTTAGTGGTGAGCTAAATTCTCACCCAGCTTCTCTCCCCAAATTAAAATTGCTGAGAAGAAATTCCCCCTCACTCTGTGGACTTCAGCAGGGCGTTTTGTAAAGAATTCCTTTGCTCACTTAGAATATCCAACTGAGTCAGGAAGCATCCACTCTAAATGTCTTTCACTTGTTTTATTTGCAAGAACACATGTAGAGAGGCCAGTCTCATCCTTCTGCGGCCTTGAATGAATCTGATTTCTCAGGCATGAAATGATAGTAACATCCAGAACTTCAAAGGTTGTTGTAATTTTTTAGAGTCAGAGCACAGGCCAGAGCATTGAGAGAACGATGGGTGTACGGGTATCTTTGTGTATCCATAGCCATCATCCCATCGGGAAGAATGACAAGGCTGGTCCCTTGCTTCATTGGAAAACTTCAGGTAGTCGACATGTAAGAGACAGAAAACTGGAGCTTCCATTTAACTAGCAGAGGCAGACAGTGAAGATACTGAGGGGAAGGGTGGGGGTGTGGACCATCTGAGAGCTTCTCTGGGCTGAGAACACAGGCCGCTTGGGTGTGGAATTAAACTCATAAGGGTGGGGGAGCTGCGCCAGAGGATGCACAGTTGTTTTAATTCAGTCAAACACATCAGATGCTGGTGTTTCACTACTGAGTAACTTTGAGCAGCTCCTGCCCTGGATGTCATTTGAGCCAAATGACATCCACAGGCAAAGTAGAAATGAGCTTATATGTATGTTTCAGTGCCCTGATTGCCGTGCTCTGTCCTGCTGTGTCAGCAGATATGGTCCCTCCTTTAATTCACCCTATTCCGTGGCCTTGGGACAGGAGTCAAGGCTTCTGTGGTGTAGTGTGTCCCCTAAAAGGAGGCCTGGGCATGCTCTCCCAGTGGGATTGTGACAGCACCTTGGGAGGCCTGCTTAGAGGGGCTAAAGGAGCACCAAGTGTCCCCTCCTCTTAGGGACACATGTCAGGCCTATGATCTTTACTTTTGGATTCAGTGAGCTTCTTATTCCTCCAAAAGGAAAAAAAGGCACATTTTCTCTTTTTTCTTCCTCCTCAATGCCCACATCCTCCTTTGGGGAAACAAACTGAGGAGCAAAAAGGTCTTCTTCTGTGCAGATGGCTTTGCATGTGGGTCAAAGCTGGAGGGCAGCTCTCCAGCCTGAGCAGCCGTCACACTCACCCTGTATTCACAGAGAAGCTTTTCAGGTACGCTGACACCTCGTCACCCCCCTCCTGCAGTCAGGATCTTAGGGTGGCGGTGGGCATTCTGGGTTTCAGGTTCTCCGTAATGACTTGGGATGTGACGATGTAAACCATCCTGCACACCCCTGGGGACCCCAAGATTATACAAGCATCTGCCCGGCCCCGAGGCTGCGGGTCAGCAATCCTAGCAGCGAGTGCTGTGCATGTCCGTCCACCAAGCACCCCGTGGCTGGGTGTGAGGGAGGAGGTCCTTGGAGCAAAGGAGACAGATGTGACCGAGGGGGACGCTAGACCTAAAAAGCCCAAAGCAACGCATTTAGTAATTTTCTAGAAACTTCTTTTTGCTTTGGGGATTCTTTATACTTTCTCACCATGGAACATGTGTCAGGTCACGTGTGTGATTCTGAAATAAAATGTGAACAGGTGGGTGTATGTTGAAAGCGCACTGTTGAGAGTCAGGTGACCAGCTGTGCAGACATTATATGATGATAACAGTTTACCATTGTGAAGATGGCTCTGGAGAATGGAGAATTTTAGAATATTTTAGAAAAGGCCTTTAAAAAAAAAAAGATCACATGGGAAAAGAAGTCCAAATTTAGGAAAAAGCAGAATATTTCATCCCTCTCCCAGGTACCCAACACCCAGGCAGCACATATAAAATTAAATTATAATGGTGCCCACTTTGAAAACAAATCCTGTTTGGCCCTTAGAAAGGGATGGCCGGGTGTGCAGGCCGTCAAGTCTTCAGTTCTCTAATCTGAAAACACCTGAGGGATGGAGACAGAATTTGCACAAATTTTTTTTTTTTTTTTTAGAGCTGCACAACGGCATATGGAGTTTCCCAGGCTAGGGGTCAAATCGGAGCTACAGCCGCCAGCCATACCATAGCTCAGGACAATGCTGGATCCTTAACCCACTGAGTGAGGCCAGGGATTGAACCCGCATCCTCATGGAGGCTAGTCAGGTTTGTTTCTGTTGCACCACAATGGGAACTCCAGAACTTGTACAAATTTTTTTCAGTGATGTAACTAGTGGAATCACCCCCTAATTGGTACTCATTTTGACGTAGATAACCATTAGAAATACTCAACACCAATGAGAAGCTTGAGATGTTATTGGGCCAGGTGTATTAAAATAAAATCAAAAAATAGAAATATTAGGTATATACACAAAGCATAAGTGGAACATGTGACAGAGCATCTCCATTCAAAGCTTAGAGTAGAAAAATGTAATAGAAAAACCTCTCGTGGTCCCTGCTCCAGGGGCTCGGTAATGAGCCCCCTACTCATTTCTTTCCCTTCATTTCCTCATATAAATAGTCTCACATACACGTCACACAATTTAGAAAAGATTGCTGAATCACAAAAGTGCCCTCAAATATGGCACGTTGACTTTCTAGAGTATGACTAAAATTAATATTTGATCATTAAAATAATGTTCAAAATCACTGGAAGCAATAAAGAAAATGCTCATGTTTTGTAAGGTCCTAGAATGTTCTGCAGGGATTAAAATCTTCCAAACTACATGGTCCAAAAAAGTCCATATACGGAAAAGTGTGGAATTGAAAAGCTGGACCTTTAAAAATCTTTCTTCTTAACGGCCGAGTAGTTTCTGCAGCTCTTTTCCGGGGCAGGGTCAGGGGGGTCTGGGCAGAGGCCCCAGTGGCTTGGGGCGGGCCGTGTCACTTAGCACGGCAGCCCTGCCCACTTGCAGAGGACGCTTCTTCCCGGCTGGGGTTCCAGGCTGGTCTCCGCCATGGGCAATGTTTAACAGTCTCGGACTGAAATCTGGGAAAGACACCAAAGCTCCGGACGTCACTTTTGCAAACTCTAACAGAGATTAGTAATTTTTTGTTTTTAACACATAAGCTAAAGCACAGAGAAAATACAAAAAAGTGTCATAAAAGGTATCAGGTTATTTGATGCTGATCAGTGAGTTTAGTTCTCTCCTAACGGGGGTTTACTGGACGGGTCTCTGAACCTGGGGGGAGCACAGCCTCTTGTCAACAAGAGCTGACCGGGGCGCCCTTGGGTGGGTCTGGTGCTTTCTCCTCAGAAGCCTGTGCCCAGATGTGGGTCCAGCCGAGCCAGTCTGCTCTCGGGGGGCACCCTGGCAGGCCCTGGCCCGAGAGGAGAATCCTTTCCCGTGGAGAGAGTTCTTCCTGAGTAGCTTCGCCTCACGTGAGGGAAGCAGGGACGGCAGGTGCCCCCAGCTCAGGAAATGAACCGAGGACCAGGGGCTGCTCTCTGTTCCTGGTGGAGGAGGCCGCCGTCCCGGGAGTGGCCGAGTCCCCGCGCTAGGGCTGCTGCTGGTACTGGCCCTCGGTGGCCGTGTAGAAGTCGTCCAGGACGCTCTGCAGGTAGTCGAAGGTGGGCCTCTCCTCCGCCTTCTCTTTCCAGCACATCTTCATGATGTCATAGAGCTCATCGGGGCAGTTCTCCATACGGGGCATCCTGTAGCCCTGTGACAGGGCGGCCATCACGTCCGCGTTAGTTCTCCCTGAGGCAGAGAAACCCACGGCGTTTAGAGAGCTGCCCAAGCTCCGCGAGGCCTGGTACCCGTACCCTGCACCCAGCCTGGATGCGCTCTGGAGACTGCTGTGGGCTGACTGTGTTCCCGCTGCCCCCTCCCCTGCCGTCCTCGCCCCCAGGAGCTCCAAATGTGACCCATTTGGAGACAAGGCCTTCGAGGGGCGGTCAAGTGCAAATGCAGCCTTTAGCGCGGCCCTGACCTCATCTGACTGCTGTCCTTATAAGATGAGATTAGGTCAGCGAGAGGCACAGGGAGATGGCTGTTTCGAGCCCAGGACAAGCCTCGGGAGAAGGCCACCCTGCCGACACCCTGCTCTTGGACCCCTGGCCTCCAGAACCCTGAGGATTTCTGCAGAGGGGGCGGAAGACAGGGAGCGAGGAGAAAGGCTGGGACATGGAGTGTGAGGTCCTTCTGCCCGGGCCGAGGCTGGGTGAGCCTGGAGGACATCATGCCAGTGAAATGAGCCCGACATGAAGGGACAACTACCGCACGGTTCCACTCAGAGGGGGTGCCCAGGGTAGACAAAGTCCCAGAGAGAAAGCAGAGGAGTGGTGCCCACGGGCTGGGGGCAGGCGGAATCGGGGGTCAGTGTCTGACGGAGACCACTTCGGTTTGGGAAGATGAAAAGTTCTGGAAATGGATAGTGTGGCGATGGCTGCAGAACACGGTGAATGTACTTAGTGCCACAAAGTACATGCTTACACTTCACCATGGTCGATATCATTCTACGCGTATCTCACTATAATAAGAAAACCCACAGCAACAAGAAAGAAAGACAGCCATGTCCCCTCCCCAGAGCACCTCCAGAATGCTGATGGCCAGGCTGGTCCCTCCCCAAAGGAATTAAATAGGCTCAGAGAACTTCTGAAGATACTGAGCTGTGAGGATGCAGACGGTGAAAGCCTGGTGGTCCAGAGGCCCTGGTGCCCATCAGACATCTTGTCACAGGAAGGGCGAGGAGGCACGCATCAGAGCAGGATGGAAGGACAGGGTGACAGGGACAGAAGAGTGGATGGAGCACAGAGGATCACACAGGACAGCTGCCGTCCTGCCAGGACAGGATGCAGAAAGAGGCGAGGAACAAACTGTCACAGAAGCAATAAGTGAAAATTTCCCAGAATTTATGGCTACATGTTTCCAAATCAAAAGAACAAAACAAGTAACATAAAAATGACAAAAGTGACACCGAGGTACCACCTGGCCATAAATCTCAGTGATAAAGAGATCCTGGATGCTTCCGTCAAGGAAACCAGGTCCTCAGAAGCCATCAGCCTTCGGCCCAGCCACGTAAGAAGCTGCGTTCGTGGAAGAATTTGTTTAAATTTCTAGGTGAAAGTGTTTGGTGGACTTGCATTCATAACATGAGCACATTTGGTAGTTATACTCATTTAGCTCAGGCGTCTCCCCAGGAAAAGCCCTGGTTGGGAGAGGAGTCTATCTTCCAAGCATGAACTCAGGAGTATTAACTTTGATGCCTCCGATTTTCATGAGACAAGATTCCAAAGTCACGGACGCAACCACTGTGACAGATGGTGTGCGCGCCTTTGGTGTTCCTCGTCCCAGAGGAGAGACGCTTAAGACAACGCCTCACAGCTTTCAGTCCAGGGAATACACATATAAACGCAATGACAAAAAAGGTTGTCCAAGTGGACTAGTAGTAATCACAGACAAAGGAGTTTTGAGATTTGCCCAAAATACACTAAAAAAGGAGCAAAGCCTTTTCCAAAAAAGCATGTTAGAGAAAAGGCTTTTTCTGCCTTCCCTCCAAAGTGCACAGAAGCCCGTGATGCTAGCCGCACCTGCTCAGAGCATCTCTTCAAAGAGTAGGACTGCAAATGGGAAATGACACTCCACTGCTCTGCTAGCATTTACTTACGATTTGATGACTGGAATTTTGATTAGTAAGTTTTATTAGCAAACTTGTGCATTTTAATCTTGTATTCCCAGAAGTTTGTTCTGTGTTGGTGCTATCAGTTCATCCAGCCAAGACGTGTACTTGGTACCCTTCTAACTGTATATGCATGGATGTGCCTGGGGTGTCTCTGAGGGATAAGCCAGAAACTGATTAATGGTGGCTGCCTTTGGCCATGGGGGGCGGGGAAGACACTGCCTTGGTGGGCAGGGTACAGTGTGCTGAAGACAGATACAATTTCCCCTCTTTGTACCTCTTGAATTTAGAACCATGTGACCAATTTCTCATTTAATAATAACTAAAATGGAGGAAAAACTTTATTTAAGAAATAATAGTCTAATAGAACTATGAGCAGCAAATATGAGAATAAATAACTGAGGTTCCTGAAAGCCGATCCCTTCAAGGAGCAGCAAGCATGAGACTCGTAGGCAATTTTTCATCAGAAGCGTTTCTGCACAATCTGTTTTTTTAATAAATTACTTAGACAAGAATTAATTTTTTTTCCTCAGGGCCGCAGGTGCAGGACATGGAAGTTCCCAGGCTAGTGGTCAAATCAGAGCTACAGCTGCCAGCCTACACCACAGCCACAGCAATGCAGGATCCGAGCTGCGTCTGCAGCTCACGGCAATGCGGGATCCTTAACCCACTGGGCGAGGCCAGGGATCGAACCTCCGTTCTCACAGACACTATGTCAGATTCTTAACTTGCTGAGCCACAGCGGGAACTCCAGTCTTGCCATTTTTCTGCTGCTTGTTTTCTGTTTTATGGTTTTCTAATCCTGGGCCCTGAGCACAGCGGGTATGGGGGGGCCTTGGAGGCACAAGCGTCTAGGGTCTAGAAGCAGCTCTGCCAGGAGCTAGTGATGCAGTTCTGGGCAAGAGTCTCCCTCTCTGAGCCTTGGGACCTCGTCTGTACATCACGGTGCAGCGTCACACATGGCACATGCATTGGTGAGGTTATATGGTTATTTGATCAGGTATCATATTATAGTATGAGATTATATAATCTTTCTCTATAGGTAGAGACGTGTAGTTAATAGACACATATATAATGTCAAATATCTGGACCATCAGGAAATATTTTCCCTATTTACGGTACTGTTGTTCATTAACTGCAGTGTCTGGAGCATAGCAGCTGTCAGACTGAAACGTGGGCACCGGAGATTGCATGGGACAGTCAGCGCTTGTGCGGGCATCACTCAGTGACTTCCCATCCCACTGGTCCCGCTTCTCCAGAGCACACCCCCAAACAGCACAGAGGGAGGTGAGGAGCCTGAGGCCACACCACTGCTCTGTGCAAAAGCCTCCCGTCTCTGCAGAGTCAGACACCAAGCTCCTTGTGGCCTCTGCGGCTCGAGTCCCCTCCACCCCAGTGCCACACCTCCTGCCCCTGCCGGGGTCCTCACTGGCTGCTTCCTCTGACGGACACCCAGCCCCCAAGAGCCCGAGGCTCCCTCGGTCAAGTCGCAGAGTCCCCAATGCTGCCAGGAACACAGTTTAGAACCCCCCCCACCCCACATCCCTATTCAGCGAACACTTTCCACAACCCACTGCCCTCAGCATCAGTGACTGTATTAGTGATGGTTATCCGTCTCCTCCTCGACCAGTGTCAGTTCTCAAACGTGGGAGCTGGGAGGGCTCCTTCAGGGAACTCGAGAGAGCCCGGCACCCTCTTTTCTGAATAAGAATGATTTAAACAGGAAAAGTTTCCTTTTAAATGGACTATACCCATTGATCCTGTTAAAAGCCAAACATCAACAAGAATGAGAAGGTTTGGGGAGATCCGTCTGCTTACACATTCCAGGACAGAGCCTGGAAAAAGGGAGGGCTGGCCGAATCTGGATATTAAGAATCTGGAAATACCGAATGACACCCCCACACCCACTAAGTTAAAGAGCTGAAGGATCTTTTGCTCATTAACAGAGGCGGTTACTTCCTGAAGAGGCAGAGACGCCAAAGCACTTTATACAAAGCTCTGTTTCCAAACCAATCAGAAAGCACCGTAAATCCTGACGTCATTGTCCACCCCCACCCCCACCCTCAGGTGTGCTGCCGGGGAGGCGCACCTGTGTCTAATTCTCTAGTCCATCCTTTCGCAACACCTGTGCCAGTAGCAGGCGCGTCCCAGGCAGCAAGAGGCGGAATTAGTTGGTGAAGAAGAGCAATAAGTGCTCAGACGAGAAGGCAGAGAAGTGTCTGAGCAGATTTGAGAACACGTCCCCCTCAAGACAGTCAGAATCAAGTTCCAGCACCATATGGGCTTACTCTTAGCTTTGGGATATGGGTTTATCTTTTGATGCCTCTCAGCCTTTTCTCACATGCACCACACAGACGGAAGGAGGTGAGCAGTGATACCTGGGTAGGGAATCTTCCCGTAGGTGACGATCTCATACAGCAGGATTCCGAAGGACCACACGTCAGATTTAATAGTGAAGCATCCGAAGTTGATGGCCTCTGGAGCCGTCCACTTAATGGGGAATTTAGCACCTGGGGGAGAAGACACAGGTGTCCTACTTGGGCCTCTGAGCAGAAACAAAGTCAGGGGCATGCCACACTCACCCTTTCCTTCTTTGGGGGAAAATCTTAGCGATTTCTTCCGAACAGGAAACACATGCACACAGCACAAAAGTGAGATGGTACAAAATGTTGCTCTAAGAATGTCTGCCTCCCTCCTGTTTTCCTCATGGGCATTCCCCTAATACGAAGCAAAGTTTCTCGTGTATCATCCCAGACGTACCATGACCAGCCCACCTTAACCGTAAAAGAAGATGACATACAATGGAAAGACATTTATTCTTAACCTCTTAGCCTGTCCCTCTGTCCCCAACACCGGCCTCTAGAGAGAGCATGCATCCTTCGGGTTCAAAGGTTCTCTAACAACCCACACCACGTCTACATATGGAATATGAGTATCTCTTGCTGTGGATGTCAGATGCTACTCCAAACATGCATGTCCCAGGTTTTCATTTAACAGGGCCAAACATGATCATGCTATTAGCAGCTGGGAGAAGGATGATCTGCCAGAATGAGATAATGATGAAACTAGGTTTCTCATGAAAGCTGGTGAGACTAAGGGTGACTTAGTCATGGGATCACATTGAGAGGCAAACCCGGGCCCAGGGAACTTGGCAGGGTCACCTTGAAGGAAGTGGGGTCCCGGCACAGGCTGCTGCTCCCACACCCTGGAAAGGCTAAAGGTTTCTGCCAACTACACTTTTTTTTTTTTTTTGGTCCTTTTAGGGCTGCACCTGTGGCATATGGAAGTTCCCAGGCTAGGGGTCAAATTGGAGCTGCAGCTGCCAGCCTATACCACAGCCACAGCAACTCGGGGTCTGAGCCACATCTGAGAGCTACACTGTATCTCAAAGCAACACCAGATCCTTAACCCACTGAGTGGGGCCAGGGATCAAACCACATCCTCATGGATACTAGTTGGGTTCGTTACTACTGAGCCACAGGGGAACTCCCTGCCAGCTATTTTTAAAATTTTAAAATATATTTGCCTTTAGGATGTCTTTGCTTCAGATTTTGGGTTTTACATTGTTGTTGTTTTAACATATGGAAGTTCCCAGACTAGGGGTCTAATTGGAGCTGCAGCTGCCAGCCATTGCCACAGCCATGGCAACGCCAGATTCAAGCCACATTTGTGACTTAGGCCACAGCTTGCAGCAATGCTGGATCCTTAACCCACTGATCCAGGCCAGGAATCAACCCGAAACTTCAGGGTTCCTAGTTGGATTCGTTTCTGCTGCACCACGACAGGAACTCCTCTTTTTTCTTTAATTTAATTAAATTAATGTATTTTAATTTATTTATCTTAAATTTAATTTGATTTTTTATGATTTTTATTTTTTCCATTATAGTTGATTTACAGGGACTAGTCGGATTTTTAACCTGCTGAGCCAGGATAGGAACTCCTGCTTCAGACTTGTTTGTAGTCAGCCCAGGCACACAGGGCAGGGCCAGGTGGCAGGGCCAGGAGAGGCAGGTTGGGGCCGTGGGTTCTGCTGTTTCCAGCTGGGTATGACCCTGGCAAGTCACCTACTGTCTCTATGCCTTCCTGGCACCTCCCTCCATAAAATGAGGAAACAGCAGAACCGCCCTGATCGCGGTCAAGGTGAAGCGGGTGGATCAGTGTGCTCGGCACAGTGTAAATACCAATGAAGGTAAATAGCATTACTTTTGCCTTGAGGTGACCTACTGTTTACTTCTGGAACCACTGCTTTCTGTACTAAGCCAGCCAATTCATGCAAAAACAGTTATTTTGGTGAGATTCTAGGCTTGTCAAATTCTACCAAACCACTGTAATAATTTCTGACCCACACACTTTGAGGCCAGATCTCCTGGGTTTGAATCTGGGCTCTGCCCCCTACTATGGGACCTCGGAAGCTTCTGAACTGCTCTGCTTTGTCATTTACAAGATGGGAATAATACTAATAATACATATTACATAGGGTTATTGTACAGATAAATGAGATAACGTATGAAAAGCCCTTAGAATAGCAGCTGCCACGCAAATGCTCACTACATCTTAGCTCCTTCTCCTCAAATGGTTTTCCTTGTCCTGCCATTTTGCTGAAGATAATTAAGGCCAAGGATAAATTATAAAAGCCAAGGATAAATTATAACCCATCTAAGAATCTAAGCTTGGGGCAGGAAGAGAACCACATTAAGCACGACAGATGCAAGGATGCTAACTAAATTCAAATGATGTTTTCAATTGGTTTGTCATCTCTGTCATAAATCCTGTGGGCACCTTCCAGAAATAATGCACATGTAGTTTCAGCCATCGTTGTTTGACAATGTTCTTAGGAATGTCAACAAAGTGCTTGGCTCTCTCAGAAGACAGAGAGAGCCCTGCAAGAAATTCGCTCAACTCCCTCCTTTTGTGAGGGAGACTGTCAGAGTCCTCAGATCGAAAACACAAGATCAGAGTTCCCGTCGTGGCTCAGTGGTTAATGAATCCGACTAGGCACCATGAGGTTGCGGGTTCCATCCCTGGCCTTGCTCAGTGGGTTAAGGATCCGGCGTTTCCGTGACCTGTGGTGTAGGTTGCAGATGTGGCTCAGATCCCACATTGCTCAGTGGGTTAAGGATGCAGCGTTGCCGCGAGCTGTGGTATAGGTCGCAGCTGCAGCTCAGATTTGACCCCTACTCTTGGAACTTCCATATGCTGCAGGTGTGGCTGTAAAAAAAAAAAGAAAAAAGAAACAACCGTAACAAAACCCCAAAACAACACAGATGTTTCTCTGATAGGAAAGGCAAGAGAAGCTGCAGACAGGGCTGGCTCCAGAGCCACAGACCACAGACTCAGAGATTTATGAAAAGTGGAAAAACAAAGGAATATACTTCTTTTTGTTTTTGTTTTTGTTTTTTTGGTTTTTTTTTTTTTTGCTTTTTTTTAGGGCTGAACCTGCATCATATGGAGGTTCCCAGGCTAGGGGCTGAATTGGAGCTACAGCTGCCGGCCTACACCACAGCCACAACAACATCAGATCCCAAGCCGCATCTGCAGCCTACACCACAGCTCATGGCAACGCCAGATCCCTAACCCACTGAGCAAGACCAGGGCTCGAACCCGTGACCTCATGGTTCCTAATTGGGTTCCTTTCTGCTGCACCACAACAGGAACTCCCAAAGGAGTATGCTTTTGTAGTGTTATATTTACTTCTCTGTGTGCGATAATTTCCATGTTTGAATTTGTAGTTAAAAGGCCCGAATATGGAGTATGGAATTATTGCTATTTTCTCTATAGTTAAGGAAAGTGTACTTCACTGTTTGCGTGAAAAGCTCTAGCAAGTAATATGAACAAAGAATCAGGATCATGCCAAATCTCTTTTTGCTTCGCCTTGTTTAACTGAAATACAAATGGTGGCACTTGAAGTTTTATAAAAGTATCATGCGGAGTTAATCAAGAGAGTGATTTTTAAAAACAAGTATTAGAATAAACCGCAGCCAGCAACTATGATACATTTAGAGTCATGTTCCCAGTGAGTTCCTTTTTTAATGAGACCTACGGTAATTGCTTTGTTAAAAACAGGCAAAAACAACCTAAGAGGAAACAGGAACACAACCTCCAAGGATGGTCACAGGGACCTACCTTCCCTCGCTGTGTACTCGTTATCTTCAATGACGCGGGCGAGGCCAAAATCTGCGATTTTGCACATGAGGGACTCGGAGACCAGGACGTTGGCAGCTCGAAGGTCCCGGTGAATGTAGTTCTTTCTCTCGATGTAAGCCATTCCCTCTGCGATCTGAGAACAGAGAAGGGCGCTCCTTGAGATTTTCGATTTAGGACCACAGAGGGCCATGGAGGACAATCAGGAAACGCCTGAATTCTTGAAATCCTTTGATGTATGTGATTCTGAACATTCAGTATTTTGAGTCCTTTCTAAAATAACCACCCCCACATGTCCAATGATTATAGGCACTTTCATCATGATTACTTTAATAGCAACACGTCGCAGCCTTTTTGAATGCGTGCAGACTCTTCTATAAAGTCCCAACTAAGTTCTCGCAGGTGGATACACAGACGTCAGCAGCCCATCCTCACCGAGCGTGAAAATGCTGGGCTAACACAAACACACCACCGGGGTGTCAAGGTCAGGCTGTCCTTGCTGTCGGGTCAGTCAATTGTCCCTGGACCCTTTCTCCAGGCTCTCTCTGCACAAGTCCCTCTAGGAGGATCAGAAAGAATCACCCAGACCCGAAGCTGACAGCAGGAGAGAATCAATGGTTTAAACACAATGATAAGATAGCGGAGATGAAACCACCACTGGTTTACTAAAAAATTGGGTTTGTAAGGGATCAAAATAGAATTTTTAAGGAAAACTTTATAAAGTTCTCAAGACAAAAATAAAGGAAGGAAGGAAGAAGAAAAGAAAGAAGGAAGGAGGAAGGGAGAAGAGGGAACCAAGGGCCGCTATCTGGTGAGCAGCAAGCGGGAAAATAACTAGAATCTCATCCCTCAGGTGTGAACGGGTTCTGGATTCTACCTGGAACTCCGGGTGGCTCAGCGTGAAGGACCTGCCCCCCCATCCTCAACAGCAAAGGCTTAGCTGCTCACCACGGGGCTGTGTCTCCCAACCCCCGCTGGAAACGGCCCCCTCCACTCTCTCGGCCAGTGGGCAGCCTGCCTTCTGCCCAGATAGGCCTTCCCCAAACTCCTCTTGGACAACCAATTTCTCGTCGCTCTACCCCCACCCTCAGTGGTCATTTTTCTGCCATGTGTACCTCTGACCACAGCTCTGCCATGGTTCCGATGCTCTTTAATATGCTCACTGCTGTCCTGTCGCCCAGATGGTAAACTCCTCCAGGGCAGAGGCCACACCCCAGGCCTTTTTGTTCTCATTCGTGTCTGTTGGAAGCCTCAGCCATGTTGCTACACCTCTTCCCCGAGCTGAGGAATGTTCTTTGGTAAATGAGCCAGGCTTTCACATCAGCACAGGCTATGTGTGGCCTCTGCTGCAGGAATCTGGCAGATGTTTTTGTGGCCAGAAAACCTGGCGTATTAATAATCAGTACACACCAGGTCAGTGTCCAAGTCCTGGCCGCCCCAGGGTTCACCGTTGGCCAGTCCCAAGGAGAGCTGTCCTGAGCAGAGAAAAGCAGAGGTTCCGAAGAACAAGAGGCCTGAGCGTTTTCTTTAGCAGAAACGACAACTGGTACATATCCTGTGACCAAGAGGAAAGTGTGTGTCGCTCGAGCAAGGCACGTAAAGTAAAGTAGACCCAGGCCAGGTGGCACCTGCCCACAGACCCAGGGTCCAGCGCTGCCTGGACGGCTGGGCAGCCCTCATGCCCATAACGGTTTGGTCTGCAGCATCCCTCCACGGGATACGTCAATCCTTTGCGCAAGTCCAACCAGGACACTCCCTGCATAAAACCAGCCTCCAGTCAACATACAAAACCCTTAGCACAGCTCCAAGGCTGCAGGACCATGACGGGCCCCCGCCAGTCCCCACCTCCCACTGGGACCATCTCCCTCCTGGATGCTGGCTCACACCTGCCCCCTTCACCTGGCAGCTTATCTCTCGGGTCTCAACAGAGAGGATCCCACCTTCTCCTCTGATGGGTGTGGTCCCAGGCCCCTGTCCTCACCTGTTTACCTGGTCACCGTGGGAACAGAAGCCCCTTAGGACACTCCTGCAACATTCCCATCATCACATACAAACTGAGCCGGAACCGGAAGAGCTGAAGCTGGCTGTGATCTCCAGGGAGGTCTGACCCTGTGGCTAATGGTGGTGATTGGGGCCCGCGTTTTTGGACACGCCTCTAGCACATGACTGACCACTCAAAGGGGCACTGGAGGCCCTGGTAGAGCCTCTAACATGACCACCAGGGACTCACATTGCCCTTATTCTTGGTGATGGATTTTAATGCTCAGCTCTTCAGAAGGGTTCTGGCAACTTGTTAGTAAAGCTTTTATCACACACACGTTCTGCATTTACACAAAATGCAATGTATTTTTTTTTTAAACATGATTCTCTGAAATGATAGACATGCAACAAGCCCAGTTTATTTTGGCTTTCTTTTCCATGTCAGAGCACTTTAAGGAGCTCATATTCCAAACAATAGTAATAGCATTCACCAAGGCCAGGATTCAAAACAATAGCACTCGCCACGTTGAGTAAACAATTGATATGGGAGCAAAATATAAGCTTTCAGATAGGGCTTGTTTTGAGGTCTTCAAAGAGCACAGTGCTCTTCTTATATAAAAAGTATTATTTCCCGGGTCTATATGTATTATTCTCCTTGGTTTCTTTCTTTCTGTTTTTAAACCTTAACCTCTCCCAACCCCCGTGCCTGGCTGTTGTATTCACTTTGGCTAAAGTAAATCCAGTTCTGTTTCGCAACAGAAGCAAGAAATAAGAGACGACTTTGGCTAATGGAATCTAGAATCAACTTTTCTTGCATGGAATTCGTCCTTTCTTCTCCAGGTCCCTTAGTCTAACAGTTGTCAGCGCTGCAGAAAGCTGTCACAGAAATGCATCACCCCCTGGCTCAACCGTCCACAGGGACCCAGGGAGGGGGGTGCTGGCCTCCTACTTTCTACTGCCCATTAGCTTGGAAAGGCTGGTTTGTGAGGGAGTTGTGTGCAGTGGCTCGGGTTTGGGGAGGGCAGAATCTGATTCAGGAGACTTGCTTTGTGGCCACAGGTATTTTACTTGGGTGAGGTGGTGACAAGTAGGTGGCTGACTGAGAGGTAGGCAGGTACATGCACAGGTGGGTAAAGAGACCTTAACAGCCACTACCCTTCGGCCACCACTAGCCAAACACGTTTTGTGCACCAGACACTCTTACATCCTTAGCTCCCAGTTCACGTTTCATTTGAATCGCAAATCCATTGGGTAGGTGTTATTTCCGTCATATACATGTAAGTGAGGCTTCACGAGAGACAAGCACCTGCTAAACCACAGAGTGAAGGAGAGCATGGCGTGTCTGACATACCACATTCCAGAAGGTTCCATCATCAAGAGTGCTCTATACTGGACAGATAACCAGATGCTCCTGGAACTCAGAGTTTTTATCGAGAGAATGCTATTTTACTGACAAGAGAGAAAAGTGCTTTTGACATTTCCTCCCAGAATCCATCGCTGTTAAGCCCAATTTCACCTCTCAGAAAAGCTGTCACAACCCACCCCCCAACCTCCAGGTACTGCTCAGGATCCCCATCTCAGGAAGCGCATACAAGCTTGGTTTGGGTGGTCTTTGTCCAGAACAGTATTTCTCAGCCTTTTTTCAGTATCGCCTTCTCCAGAGAAAAAGTTAATTAAATTAAAACTTTAAAATTAAGTACAAAGAAATAAGATTTTTGTCACGTAGGTCTGAGGTCTGACAGGCCACAAACTACTGTCACATCTACGGTTCTCATCCCCAAGAACCAATTTTCATTTCGAATTCTTGGTCTAGAAGATGCTAAACTGAGCAAAGAAGGTACCAAGCCATTTTGCCCCATGACTCAAAAGAGGGAAATAAGATGGATGATGATATATTCCTGGCTTGGGTGAGGTTAACACGCTGTCAGAATGAAAATAACCAGGCTAAAAGTAAGCAGGAAAATAATCTTTCATTCAAATAGCCCTATACACTGGGGGGCGGGGCGGGGGGCAGAGCTAGAACTGTCTTCCCCTTTGGAAATTTGATGGGGCTGAAAAGAAATTACTTTCCACGGTACAGCTTAGTGCAATGGTTTACAAGTGACTTTAATTTCCCTTCTGTGCATTTAGTAGTTAAATTAAGTTTTAACCCTCATGCCCATATTTCTTAACACTAGCTGTGTACCTGGGCATCTTATCTTAACCTGGACCTCATCCTAAACCACCTTCACCTGCATCCCTGGGTCCCTGTTACCTTCCCGGAGCTTGACTCTGACCCCGACTTATTCAATCAGAACCTGAATTTTAGCAAGCTCTCTGGATGATCTGTGTGCCCTGAACTTGGAGAAGTGCTGCTTAGAGCCAGTGCTTTTGAACATCAGCTATTTTAGGATTTAAAGTCCTAGACAGGCTGCAAGGAGATCTCGGTCTCAGCCTGAGGAGTGGGTGCACTCTTGTCCTGCTAAGGCAGGGCAAGGAAGTCCCCGTGCAGCTCAGCCGAGGAAAAGCAAAAGGAGCAGGAAAGCCCCAAGGCGGGAGACGGCCCAGTCCACCCCCCGCTCGAATGTGTGTGCTGAGCTTCTGTTTTCCCATCACTTACAGAGGACAACTCCAGTCCCACAGCTTGGGGGCAGGGGACCTGCTGCCTCTTCCTCCGCATCACGCCTCTGGGGCCAGGCTGTCACAGGGCTTGGGAAACATGTAACCTTTCAGCTTTAAATCATCTGAGGGGACTTGCCACCTCCTGGGCCACGTGGGCTCACCCCCGGCATCAGGCTCAGAGATGTACAAACACGAGAAGACCTTGATTTTCAAAACCACTTGCCAGTGCTCAAGAAGAACTAAAAATGTCTCTCTCATCTCCAAGGGCTAATTTCCAACTGTGTATTAGAGAGTCTGTGCGTGAAGCCACTGGAAGTCTGAAGCCAAAAGCCCCCCCATTACCTAAAATGAGAGTAACCATACACGGCGGTGCTCTGTTAGGGAGGCGAGTGTACTCCTGGTTTAGAGCTACCTGATTTAGGGTCAGAGGCGCTGGCTGTTTCGTGAACTCCTCCTCGGACAGCGCGGTGGGCGTCCGCCTCCCAGTCCCTCTTTTTTTACCTTCAGTGGAAACACGTAGTGATGTTTGCTCCCTCTGATGTTGCTCTGTGTGTGTGTGTGTGTGTGCGTGCGTGTGCGCATGCCTGCATGTGGGCACACACGGGGACCTCGGAGGACAGTGAACCACAAGGACCCCACCCTGAGCCCATAACTCTGCCGGGTTCTGGTGAAATTTCAGGCATCTAGCCCCCAGTGAAAGTTCTAGGCATGGAAAGATAATTGACAGGATGCTTCCCGAGTTCCAGCTCAAACCCATCTTGTCAGGTGCTACCCAAGCGGACCCCAGTCTTATGGGTGTTCCCCAGGGAGGCCTTTCAAGGGCGAGACCATCCGGCTCCCATCGATCAGCTCCCCAGCCCAGGACCTGAGGGGCTGGAGACATGCATGTGACCAAAGGGACACCCTGACCCCAAATACCAGGGCCCCACCCCCACACACACCCCGCCACTGCTAGTATGAAGGGGGTCGTGCCAACCCTCGCCAGAAGTGCCCACAGGCATAGCATCCTCTGAGTGGAGGTGACTCAGCCTCCCCTGCTGATGGGTGAGCTGCATCCGTTTGACCTCAGACCCTCCTCAGAGGTCATCACAGACACACCCTCTATGCCGTGGCATTGCCACTGTGTCTGTTTTTCAATATATCAGTATCTGTATATATGATTTTATAACCACACACAAATACATATAGACATATGGGAAGTTCTCAGAAGCCCAACATTTCATAAGGCATTTTGGCTTCTGCTCCATCTGCCCATCATTTTCTACCGAGCGGGCGCACACGCTTCTGCTGGGCAGGGTGGTGACAACACAGCATCTAGAGTCCCCTTCGCTTTGCAGATAATTTTTTTTCCAGGGTATGAGGTCGGAAATGTTACATCAGAACAAAGTTTCTAAAAGCATCTGAGTTGAGCATATGCCTTTAAATTCCCTCTCCAGCATCCTTGTTTAAGTAGAGTCTGTGCCTGCCCTTGAACGAGGAGAAGACAAAGTCAGCGGTCCTCGCACCCCTGCCCGCACTGCCTTTTGGAAACAGCGCAGCCCCTCTTCTCTCGTCATCAAATACATGTACTAAGAAGTGAGCTGCCAGGGATCACCTGAGGCTTGCAGGATGGTGACGCCTGGGACAGCGAATACTGAACACGGACACTGACGCTCATCAGGTATGCGTTAACACAGACTTATTTTATGTGGAACACAATTCTAGAGAAGAAATCGCAATTAAGTTTTACACACCAAGGCAGAGCTCAAAAAATCCCTCTTGCTAAGGTCCTTCCCTGCTGGCGATGACCACAGAGGTCATGCATCTTTGTTTTTCCCAGAAGCTCAACCCAAGCTGGGACCCCCTCCACACCCCCGCATGCCCGCTGCAGCCGCCAGCAGGCTCCCTGGGTGGGGACCTGAGGCTCGGCCACAGGCAGCACTCCCACACTTGCTCTCTACGAACGGTGCACTCAGCGCTCAGACCATGCAGGTGTCGCCAGAGAAAATAAAGAGATGCTCCGGGCACCCAACGGAGTGTTGGCCTGGATGGCCTTGCTGTGCAAGCCTTGCTCTACTGGTCTGTGTTCATGTGAATTCCCACCACAGTTCTGAGAAATGGGCAAGTAACAGGCTATCTTGCATGAGTGTTTTTTAAATTTAAAAAAAATATATCAAATTTTAAAAATTAAATTTTAAATTTTTAAAAATTTAATGAGAAGAACCCACATTTGAGTGAATTGGCAGAGGGAATAAAGAACCTAAGTCAGGGACTCAATGTGATCTCTCAAGCAAAGCTCAAATCTGCCCCAGGAAATTCCAGCCTGAATGAGAAACTGGAACTGAAAAACCTGTCTTTGAATTAGCCAGTTGGAAAACATTTGTCAGCTAGATAAGCAGTGAGAGAAATCGAACAAGAAACCTTCCAGAAAGAAGGAAAGAATGAAAATCTGAGTTTCTGGGGCTCTACCCATTTTATAGGAATGTTTGTCTCACTCTCTACATACGCGGAACGTAGATGTCAAATAATTTCTTTCAAAAGCCCTAGGAAGCCTATAAGACAATAATAACACTAATACTAATAAATTGGAACCGAGCAAATGGGTAAAACCTAGTCCCTCTGACAGGGTCTCAAGTCTCTCTGAAGGGTCCTCAATTCCAAACTGACCTAAAAAGACGATTTAATGACAACAGAAAAAGAAAATGCAAAGAAGGGAGTTTTCAAAAAAGAAATTTAAGAATACATCTCCTTGGTAGTCCAAATATAACACACAGCACTGCAGCATAGCCCGTGACTGTTTTCACAGAAGCATTTTTCTCTCTATTAATATCCATTGATCCTCTATCCTGGATCCCTACACTCTTTAATCCACAATTTGGAGGGAGAAAAGGCTGGAATAGAGTGCTCATTCCTTGCTATGTTCTGGGGTCAAAATTTCCTAAAAAATGTTTTAACTTTTGAGTTCCCGATGTGGTTCAATGGTTAACGAATCCGACTAGGAACCATGAGGTTGCGGGGTTCGATCCCTGGCCTTGCTCAGTGGGTTAAGGATCCGGCGTTGCCATGAGCTGTGTGGTGTAGGCCGGCAGCTACGGCTCCGATTCGACCCCTAGCCTGGAAGCCTCCATATGCCGTGGGAGCGGCTCTAGAAAAGGCAAAAAGACCAAAAAAAAAAAAAAAATTAGCTTTATTGGGTTATTACAATAGTCTTTCTTATTCCTCCTTTCCAAGCAAAACTTCTAAAAAAAAAAGACGTCTATCGTCTTGATGATGGTGGTGAGGATGGTGAGGGTGATGACAGCTACCATGTATTGGGGGACTACTCTGCCCAGGCACCTTGCCAGGCATTTGTAATCCTTAAAACAAGCCTATGAAGTAGCCAATATTCTGAGTAAAGATGAGAGAGCTGAGTCTTGGAGAAGAAAACATTTTTTCTGGATAGACTTGAATTTGAATACAAATCTGGCTGGTCCCACCGCCTGTGTACTTAACTATTTATCTATACTAGCTCCTTCCTTTAAAAGAAGCTACACACAGTAGAATGGTTGCAAACTGACAGCAGGGAAAAGGAGAGAAAGGAGAAATGATAACGAGATCATTTTAAAAGTGGCCAAGTTAGGAGTTCCCTTGTGGCTCACTGGGTTAAGGACCTGACATAATCATTGCTGTGACTCTGGTTATAGCTGCGGCGTGGGTTCCCTGGCCTGGAAGCTTCTGCATGCCTTGGGTGCAGCCAAAGGAAATAAAAAATAAAATAAAAAGTGGCCAAGTTAAAGTCTGCAGTCTGTAATGCCTGCATAGCTCATAGAGGGCAGAGTTTGACATACACAAACTCAGGGCTGGTGAAGTTCCATGACTCGGTCAAAATCTAGTCAATTCCAAAGCATGCAAGGACCCACAAGGCTTCAGGGAGACAGGATTTCCACAAAGACAACTTCACTGAATAATCACATTTAAGTCAGTAAATTTCTTTTCTTTTCTTTTTTTTTTTTTGTCTTTTTGCCATTTATTGGGCCGCTCTCGAGGCATATGGAGTTCCCAGGCTAGGGGTCGAATCAGAGCTGTAGCCACCGGCCTACGCCAGAGCCACAGCAACGCGGGATCTGAGCCTCGTCTGCAACCTACACCACAGCTCACGGCAACGCCGGATCCTTAACCCACTGAGCAGGGCCAGGGATCGAACCCGCAACCTCATGGTTCCTAGTCGGATTCGTTAACCACTGTGCCGCGACGGGAATGCCAGTAAATTTCCATAAAAGAGATTCACCTTTGTTAGTAGAAAAGGAAAAAAAAATTGTCAACTAATTCCCATAGACCTCTCCCAAAAACTTACTGGACCGCTTCACATCAATTAGGATGACTACTATAGAAACAAACAAACAAACAAAACAAAGAACCCCAAACCAGAAAATAAACAGTGTTGTTGAGGATGTAGAGAAATTGGAACACTTGTGCCCTGCTGGTGGGCATGTATAAAATAGTGCAGCTGCTGTGTAAAACAGAATGAGTGTTCCTCAAAAATTCAACATAGGACTGCCATCTGATTCATCATTTCCACTTCTGGGTATATACTCAAAATAAGTGAAAGAAGAGATGTGTAGAATATCTAATAGGTATTTGTACATTCCTGTTCATAGGAGCATTATTCATAATATCCAAAAGGTGGTAACAACTCCAGTGGCCATCCATGGATGAATGAAAAAACAAAACAGGGTCCATACAAACACTGGAATATTATTCAGCCATAGAAAGGAATGAAATTCTGAGACAGGCTACCACATGGACGAACCTTGAGAACATTCCGCTAAGAGAAATAAGGGAATCACCGAAGGGTGAATACTGGACGATTACACCCAGAGGAGACGCTTAGAGTATTGAATTCACAGGGACAGAAAGGCGAATGGTGGTGGCCAAGGGCTGGCGGGAGGGAGCGTGGGGGGGTTAATGATTAACGGGTACGCAGGGTCAGTTCCTCAACGGATGTCGGCGCTGTCTGCACAACCCCATGAATGTACTTAATGCCACTGAACCGTCCACTTAAAAATGGATGAAATGGTAAACCTCGTGTTACGTGTATTTTACCACAATTGAAAAATAAAACTACTCTGGGAGTTTCCAGCTGTAGGAAAGCAGGAGCGGAAGGTGGCCAAGGGGAGTGGCCAGTGCCCATCAACCAGTGGGCTCACGACCAAGGATATGGTTTGGTAGCTCGAGGTGGCACCCTGAATGGGGACACCCTTACATACCTGGAGGGGCCAAACCAAACTGGGTAGCGGTTGAAGCCCCTCCTATCACTTCCTCCCTGGGCTACTGTTCAGTCTAACCTCAAATAAACCCGACCTGAACACACAACTAGGGATTAGCAAGAAGTAGACCGATGATCGGGGATGCCTCAGAAGACAGCTGGACCGCCGTGACTGTGGATCAGAGACCTGGAATGAGTCATCTTGGGTTTTATACAAAACAGGGGCAAGCTTCTTCTCAAACTCTCAAGTTTTCCGCTCTGCAGAATGGCAATAAGAATAGCACCAAGCTGGCGGAGTCCAGATGAAACGGAAAGGAGAATTGAAGACGGCTCAAGGCAAGATGGGTATGAATGCTCACCGTTACTCACATCGGTACTGCTACTATTATTAACAAGACCCACTTCCAGATCTGGTTCCTCGTGGTGAACTGATGTCTCAGAGCAGAAGGGTCAGTGGGTGGGAAGCTGCCCACAGTGCCCACTGCTGCCCCTTTGCTGGGCGGCTGCTGGCACCCCTGGGAGAAGCTGCGATTAGACTCTATGTCCACTGATGAGGCTCCCTTACACCAGTGGCCCCAGGCTGTGAAGGAGTCACCTGTCCATGGTCACCCCCTCCCAGTCAGGAAAGAGACTCCCTGCTCTGTAGCCCCAGGACAGGGCAGTGAATCACTGACGCTAAGGTTAGGAATCTTCTTTGCCAACCATCTCCTCTCCTGCATCAAAATTTCCTTGCAGCTAATGTCATCTAGACGACCTGTCCCTGGTCTGTGGCTGTCACCTTGAAAGGAGCCAAACGTTCTCAATTTATCCAGGGACGGAGAAGGAAGAGAAAAATGATGGCTCTTCTGCCTGGGGTTTTGCAGGGGAGAGGGGGCGTGAGGGCTGGATCGGTGTTGCCTCTGGGGAGGAATGTGACCTGACTGGGTACGCCCCAAATGCTTGATTCTGCTCAGTTTTGAAAACAAGCTATCATGGTCAAGTGACTCAAAAACATTCCTACTCGGATCTGGTCATCTGGCAATGAGGGGATGAGGAAACAGGTACAGTAAGGTAAGGTCTATCCACAGAAATGATTTATTATTTATGTTTGTGAACAACGGGAGAGTCTTCAAATGTTCATCTACCAGGGGATGCACAGAAATCATGATACAGTCACAGGAAGGGATAAGTATATTGTAATAGAGGCAGACGTGTTTATGAAGAGTTTTTAATAAAATGAAAAATTATAATACCTGGCTCAGGACATAAAAAACAGTACATACAGTACAAGCCTCAAGTATAATTAAAATAATAACTAAAAGGATAGATGATGGCGAACCAATAAAAAAATAGGCAAAAAGCTTAAAGAAACAGTTCCTAGGAAAATAATGCAAACAAAGAAGAAATATAGGAAAAGATGCTTGACCTCATCTAGAGTAAATAAACACAAATTACAATAAGGAAATACTGAACTTGACCTGTCGGACTGGATTAGAGAGTGTTAATGATACCTAGTTTGGGCAAGAGGATGAAGCAAGAGGTACTCTCAGTTTTTGGAAAGACTTTGAGGCATAGCCATCATGATTTAAAATGTATTCGCTCTTGGAGTTCCCGTTGTGGCTCAGTAGTTAACGAATCCGACTAGGAACCATGAGGTTGCAGGTTCAGTCCCTGCCCTTGCTCAGTGGGTTAAGGATCCGGTGTTGCCGTGAGCTGTGGTGTAGGTTGCAGACGCGGCTCGGATCCTAAGTTGCTGTGGCTCTGGCGTAGGCGGGCAGCTACAGCTCTGATTCGACCCCTAGCCTGGGAACCTCCATATGCCGTGGGAAGCGGCCCTAGGAAAGGCAAAAAGACCAAAATAAATAAATAAATAAATAAAATAAAATGTATTCGCTCTTTTGGTAAAAGTAGATCTACAACCTAGAGTTTGCCCTTCAAACATACACAAGTACACACGTTACCATACACCATTTGTTAGGGTCAAAACAAAAGTAAACAGAAAACCATGTAAAGGTCCAGCAATAAGGGAAGAGTTAAACAAAGCAAGGGACCCTCCTGCGCTGTTGGTGGGAATGTAAGCTGGTACAACCACTACAGAAAACAGTATGGAGGTACCTTAGAAAACTAAACACAGAACGACCATATGACCCAGCAATCCCACTCTTGGGCATATATCCAGACAAAATTTTCTTTGAAAAAGATACATGCACCCCTACGTTCACCACAGCCCTATTCACAACAGCCAAGACAACCTAAGTGTCCATCGACAGATGAATGGATTAAGAAGATGTGATATATATATATATATATATATATATATATATATACACACACACACATACACACAATGGATATTACTAAGCTATAAAAAAGATCAAAATAATGCCATCTGCAGCAACATGGATGGAACTAGAGACTCTCATACTAAGTGAAGTAAGTCAGAAAGAGAAAGACAAATACTATATGATATCACTTATATCAGGAATCTAATATATGGCACAAAAGAACCTATCCACAGAAAAGAAAATCATGGATATGGAGAACAGACTTGTGGTTGCCAAGCAGGGGCGGGGGAGGGGGAAGGGGAGGGAGGGAGTGGGATGGAATAGGAATTTCGGTTTAATATATGCAAACTATTGCCTTTGTAATGGATAAGCAATGAGATCCTGCTGTATAGCACTGGGAACTATATCTAGTCACTTATGATGGAGCATGATAATGTGAGAAAAAGAATGTATATATGTATGTGTGACTTGCTGTGAAAGAGGAGAAATTGTTAGAACACTGTAAACCAGCTATAATGGAAAAAAATAAAAATTATTAAAAATTAAAAACAAACAAATAGGACATCTATACAGGAGAATACTAAAACTCTTTAAAAGAAAGAGGAGAATCATTCTGAACTGAAATTAAAAAGTGGCCAAGATATATTAAGCTATAAAATTGTGACATAATGCATATTGTATAATTCCATCTGTAGGGGAAAAAAGCCATAATCTATACTAATATCTAGAAGGGTGCATTAGAATTGTTAAAACTGGGACCAAGGAGTCAGGGTGTAAGTTTTTTAATTTCTAAGCTATGGCATAGTTTGACTTTTCTTCTTTTTAAATCCACGATCAATGCTAATGCTTTAAAAATCATTAGAAAAATAAATAAAACTGAAATACAGCACAAGAACACACAAAAATGCTTGTATGTTGCCTTTGGAATCATAAATTCTGAGTGTTTTTCCCCCCATAATTTTCTAATAAACACTTGCTGATTTCCGATAAGAAAAAAACCTTTTTTCTTTTCTTCCTTTTAGGGCTGCACCTGCAGCATATGGAAGTTCCCCAGGCTAGGGGCTGAATCGGAGCTACAGCCTACACCACAGCCACAGCAATGCAGGATCTGAACCACATTTGCAACCTACACCACAGCTCACGGCAACGCCAGATCCCTGACCCACTTGATCAAGGCCAGGGACTGAACCTGCATCCTCATGGATACTAGTCAGGTTCTTAACCAGCTGAGCCACAATGGGAATTCCAGAAAAAAAAAACTATTTAAAAAAAAATGAGATCTGATATAGATTCACATTTCCCTAGAATTTTCCTGGGCATGAATACTTGCTTTGCACTATGTTAACTTTGAAGAACTTTCAGGATCATTCATTAAGTACATATTTACATTTATATAATCATATACACATACCTATGTGTATGTATCACAGCGAGTTAATAGAGAACGGCTAGCTGGGGCTTTCCAATGTTTAAATGTTGGGAGCTGGCCAACAGGTGCACAATCGAGATCTTCACCGGTCAAGAGGCAGGTGCTTCCATGACACAGAGCCCACCCTGGTCATTCTGTCACAGATGACGTGGGAGATGGGAGAAGAGCTAACAAGAGCTGGAAACACTGCGTTTTTAAGAAGAGCCCGCCAGCCACCTGCCTCTTCCACGTGAATCCTAGCCGGATCGCCTCTGCAGCTTGTACAGTGAGGCTGAGGGCCCTGCCAGCACCCAGAGAAAGTCCACAAAGGAATCTGAGAGAGGAAAAACTTCGTTCATTTAAAGTTCTTCCCAAATTAAATGCATCCGCTGCTGGCTGCGCTGTTCAATGTTTCATTTCTAACTTGCCATCCCTCCTGGCGTTCTGTACTCCACAGAGAATGTGGAACAAGGCAGCTTTTGTCTTTTCAAAAGGCCCAGATACTTCTATGCTACTTGCTTCTTTTCTCACTTTTATTTCAACCAGTAAAGTTAGCTTTATGCCGGAAAGTCAACACAGTTACGGGGAGGGAAGAAGGAATAGATCAGGAAAATACTTATGGTTAAACATACCTGAGGCGGGACCAGAAAACGTTCAAAACACATGTTCTTCTAATTCCTCGTTCAGAGTTGTGTGAGGCAGAGAATAAAGGCTCTGCTGTTTTAAACGGAACACAGGCAGGCCCCCTCCCCCCGGCCGCTTGGGTCAATGCAGTCAGTCAACAAATATTTATTGAGTACCTACTGCATACAAGGCCCTGTGCCAAGGGTCGGGGACACAAAGGTAAATAAGAGTTTGCCCCAGTATTCACGGTGAAGGACGTGTGCTGCAGGAAACAGAGGCGAGGCCGAGAGACAGAGATAGAGAGAGCGAGAGACTGAGAGATGGAGAGAGAAATTTTCAGAGAAACAGAGAGACAGAGACAGAGTGAAAGGGGGAGACAGAGACTCTGAGAGAGAGAGAGATGGAAATAGAGAGACAGAGGCAGAGAGAGGAAGGGAGGAAGAAAGAGAGAGAGAGAGAGGGAGACAGAGAGACAGCGAGAGAGCAGAGAGCAGAGTGGGCTTGGGGGAGACACTAAGCCAGCAGCCTGGTGGAGGCAGTGGCACTGGGACCTTGCCCACAGGCCAATGGGAGTTTTCCCAAGTGTGATGGAAGCCACTGAAGATGTGTCTCAGCAGGGGCACAAAATCATCTAACGTAAGAGATGCAGAGCAGTCAAACTCTCCGGGGCTGGTGGCCAAGGGCCAGGGTGATCTGGCAGTAGGGCTGAGTGTCAAATCATTCAGGAAGATGGAGAAGTGCCCGAGCTGGATATTGGGGGTGGCCCAGCAACGTGAATGTCCTCAGTGCCACTGGCTGTTCACTGAAAAACGGTTAGATGGTAGGTTTTATGCTACGTCTCTCTGACCACAATAAAAACGCAAAAACTAAATTCATCCAGTTGGCTCTGCCTACTCCACGGAGCTTGCAAAGACGAAGGGAAAGAGACGAGCAGGAGACTCTACTTGCAGGGGCGCCAGGTAAAATCAAAGGGACAGCTCTGCTCACAAATTATTTGAGGGGTGTCCAAAATCCAAATGTCTGCCTCTGGCAGCACCAGTCCAGAGGTCCCTGCCATCGCCAGATGGGAGCTGATGGGGGGAGGGGGGCGGGAGATACATTTTGGAAAAAGAACGAGAGGGTTTGCTCAAGCAGATGCCCGATGCCCAGGGTGGGGAGGCTGGCTGCGCCCTCCGGGTTGGGCTGTGCAGGGGCCCTGGGGGGTTGGAGGCTTGAGACCACCTGGGAAAGGCTCTGGGCTTGGGGCAGGGGGCGAGGCCGGGGAGCGATGGAGGCTGACCTGGCCTGGCTGACCTCCGGCGGCCCCGTGGTCACCATGGCGTCCCTCAGGCCCTTGGACAGGACCCCAGGCTGACTGCCAGGGAAGGGGTCAGAGGCGAGGTCCCAGGGAGGCAGAAGCACAGCGCCCCATCACGAGGGCCACTGAATCGGGGTTCCGCTGTGCTGCGTGGAGACAGCGAACGTGTCCCTGGTGAAACCCCACCCTGACCTCAGAGTGAAAGCTGGGGACAACAAACTGCTCTTAAATTGGGGAGGGGGCTGCGTTTGACAACTCAGTTTCAAAGAAGCATTACTCTGGATTTTTATGAAACCCTCCAGCGATGTAACACAAACGTCCTAAAGCATGTGTTCCCGGGACAGGGGAAAAAACTTTTTCCAAGGGAAGCCTACAAAACCTTGGTTTTAAAAGATCCAGCATGTAAAGGTCACCTGAAGCCATTTTATTTCTTTTTTTTTTCCTGCATAGGAAAAAAAAAATCAACATGAACCTGCTTTTATTTATTTATTTTTTTAGCTATTTCTTGGGCCTCTCCCGCGGCATATGGAGGTTCCCAGGCTAGGGGTTGAATCAGAGCTGTAGCCACCGGCCTACGCCAGAGCCACAGCAACACAGGATCTGAGCCACGTCTGCAACCTACACCACAGCTCACAGCAACGCCAGATCGTTAACTCACTGAGCAAGGGCAGGGACCGAACCTGCAACCTCATGGTTCCTAGTCAGATTCGTTAACCACTGCGCCACGACGGGAACTCCTGAACCTGCTTTTAAAAACAAGGGCCCAACAATTCCATTCAAGTAATAACAGAAATAGGTGGTCTGGGGGAGCCTGGAGGGAGAGGCGGAGGCGGAGAGAAGGAGGAGGAAGAGCAGCAGGGTAGGTCGGGAGACAAAGAAAGGGTTCCAGAAACGCGGCGGGAAGAGGAGGACCCGGAACAGGACCTGGTGGCCAAGTTCCCAGGGCTCCCTTGTTGCAAAACCGTTTCTCCGTCTGCTCAGGCCCCTGCCTCCTCCTTGAGTGCCGTCCCCCAGGACCACGTCCCTCGTCCCGAGGCTGGCTCGCCCTGGTCCCTCTCCGCCCTTTGCCCGGGGCTGCCCTGGGCCCTCCTCCGCCCCCTCACCACCCCCACCCCATCAACGCCCCTGAAGGCACCATTCACAGGGTCGCCTCTAGAACTTTCTCCAGTTCACAGCTCTCTTCCAAGCTCAGACACTGCACTAAATAAAGCACCAGAGCAACTGGGTGTCCTTGGATGCTGCAGCCTACACAGCAGAACCAACGTCATCAGCCCACACCCCGTGCCCCCCAAATTCAGTGCCCACAGTGCCAACTGCTCAGCTGCCCATCCAGACACCGGTGTTGCCTTTGCCTTCTGCTTCTGCGCCCCGTGATGTGGGAGCTCATCTGCTCAGCGCACCCTCCCTCCCGGGACCATGGCTCCTCTGCACGTCTGCACACGCGGCCTGGGCAATCCTGGACGTGCGGGTTTCCTGGCCCCTCATCCCCACCTGGACGCTCTTGTGCGCCCTCGTTGGCCCTCAGGAACAAGGAGTCAGCTTCGCCAAGCGCCGGCCCTGATGCTCGGCTCGCGCTCACCTGGTCCTGGGCCGCTGGTTTTCCTCTCCAGACTCCACATGAACGCCCTCAGAGCTCAGGCTCGAAGACCAAGGCACACTTGGGCTTTTGGGGGACAAGGATGGGATGAGGCCGGGAGCCTAGAAATCTAACTCGGACAGAAAAATTTCAGGATGAGTCCTGCCCACGTCGGGTTTCCCTTTAAAGATGAGCTTGGACTGGAACCCAGACAGGCCCCTTCCTCTTCCATCCCCCTTTCCTCGCCTCTGGTTTAGAAAACAAAACAACAACAAGTCAAACAAAACCAAACCTTCGGAGCAGAAGAGCAGAGCGCCCTGTGGTTCCTACAGTGAGCACCTGGGGGTGTCAGAGGCCTCCGGGGAGGTCCGAGTGCAGGTTACAATAAAGACAAGCAGCACCCACGGTTCCTCAAGCTAAAAGAGAACGCAGAGCAAAACTGGAACTCCCGAGAGACTGCTGGGTGTAATCATTTTTTGCTTTTCTCAAATACATCTTTGTCTGTCTGCAAAACAGTTAACTGCTCCTCCTACATAACCCATAACCTGTAACCCGTAAATGAGTAGACAGTACTCATCTTTCTTAGTATGCCTGTCCCACTCCCTTGTACCCCGCTTCCCTGAGCCCTTATTCACCAAGTGCCCTCAGCCGGGGAAAGCCAGCTGCCTGCTTAGGACAAGATCCCCTGAACTGTCCCCCTGCAGCCCCCATCGAGTGCCTCATACACACTGTTAAATCTAAGCCCCGGGTAATGAACCCTGATCCCTCCCAAACCACGCTGCTTTGATTCTAGCCTTGCCGGCTTCCAGGGTGAGTATCAGAAGGGGAAATTTTTTGGTGACTTATAGTCGTCCTGGCCAGAAATTACCGCCCCCGGACGAAATCCCACCCAGAGAAGAGGCAGGTCTGGCACATCAACCAGAAATCCCAACACCTCCCCTCTTGGTTAGCCAAAAGCTTTCTATTGGTGCTAAAAAGTCCCCCAATCAAAATGAAAACAGGAATTAACTTTCTGCCTTATTTGCTGTTAAACAACCCTTCACAGTTCCTCTGCTTAAATATGCTAAACACCCCAACTACCTACTAGAAAAAAAAAAAAGTTCTCGTTTTACACTATTTTTAAATGACAGTTTCCTCTTTCAGCTTTTCCAGAAGGAAACTGCATCTGATCCAGTTTTGCGCTCTGACAGTCACTCTCCTTTCATGGGTCCAGTTTGTATGTTTTCACAGCTACAGCTGAAGCCTGACGAGAACCACCTGTGTCTATAAGATCTTTTATTTGGGGAAAGGCGTCTAAGCAAGGGCTCTCAGTGACACACACTAGGGGACTGAATGACACAGGCTGGTGGCCCGGTGACCCCTTCAGCCAGGGTGGCACGTGCTCAGGTAACTCTGTGGCATTAATTATCTCAGAGTGCTGGCTGTCTCCGCCCGGAGGAGGCTCTTGTGTTGGAAAGAAGGTCTGAGCAGGGGCCTCCCTGGAGTCCTGTGGGAGAATCCCCGAGTAAGGAGGGGAGATGAACCGAGACGGGTGAAGGGACCTGGATTCTTGGATGAAATGCAAACCAGTCTGTCACCTGACGTTTCCACTTGCCCCTGCATCCGAGTCAACATCTCAATGTAATTCTTCCCCCAGTTTAAGCAAACTGTGATGACACTCCTTTTTTTTTTTTTTGTCTTTTTGCCTTTTCTAGGGCCACTCCCATGGCATATGGAGGTTCCCAGGCTAGGGGTCTAATTGGAGCTGCAACCACCAGCCTACGCCAGAGCCACAGCAACGCGGGATCTGAGCCGCATCCGAGACCCACACCACAGCCCACGGCAATGCTGGATCCCCAACCCACTGAGCAAGGCCAGGGATCGAACCTGCAACCCCATGGTTCCTAGTCAGACTCGTCAACCACTGCGCTACGACAGGAGCTCCCATGATGACACTCTTGATTAACGGTTAATACTAATAAAGGTTTCAAATATCGTGCAGTTGCTTCGTTATATTATATGCGGGTGGGGGAGGGGCAGAGGGAAGCCCTGGGTTGGACAATGAGATCCTAACTTGCCTTCTAGATTCTTTACAAAGAGATCGAGTGAGGAGACTGGCTCCTTGGCGACTACTCTAGAAGCTTCCCCAGAACGGCTCCCTCCAGACACTTCAGACCAAACCGACCACCAACACACTGGTCAGTTCCAACTTCAAGTCTTACAAAGGGTCTGGATGTTTCCTCGGGCAGTAGATGCTGTCATCGGAAGCTCTAATGTCAAAGGTCTTTGACTCAACAGGCTGAGACTCACATGATCGTTTTCCCAATTTCCAACTTAAACGCTGCTTGAAGTTTAACACCAGGAGGTAAAATGTATCTTGAGAAAGATCTACATCTTGGCGATAGAGGTTTTTTTTGGGAAAAAAAAACCCCACTAAAGATATTAATTCTGATAATCCATGAAAGGGGAAAATGCATATCAGCACAGTGTCAGGTGCAAAATGATCCAGGGGCGACTCTGACCATGGAATGACTGTGGATGCAGAGGAAAGACCCAGTTATCTAGGATCAGAAGACCCAGAATGGAGCCCAACCATTCTACCTACTAGTCTACAACTTTGGACAAGCCCAAGGTCACCCCTTCATCTGTAAAACATATTAAATATCAACATAAATACTTTCAAAGTTGTTGGGTTCAAATAAGATGATGGAGGCAGGGATGCTTTATCAACTAGGAGGAGTTAAATATTACTTGTTGCTATGTAGCTATAGCCACAACTTTGTCCTGTTTTTATTGCAGTTTTGCTCACCCATAATAGTTTGACTTTTGGTAATTTTTTGTACTTCAGGGATCGTGCCTCCAAAGACCAAGAAATGGTTCGATTGCCTCGGCCTGAATTACAAGATGATTTATCTGACCTGACGATGTATTGCAACTGGACGTCTCCCTTCCTTCCTTTTGATCCCTGTTTGACAAGTCGCAGTTGTCAAATGACTCCACCTCCGCCTCTGCTGAGGGAATTCCCACAGATTTCACTCCCTCCTCCTTCCAAGTTCGTTTTTCTTCTCTTACAAGAGGCAAGGGTCAGAAGGAATCTGGTACCATCTCTCTGCTTTGAAAGCATTGTGGTCTGGAGGTGGGCACCTGCCATCTGCGCCCACAGGGACGGAATCGTGAGCCACCACAGCTGCTGACCCTCAACGCCCCCTGAAGGAAGCTCCTGGTGAAGACCAGGAGAGAGGCGCTTTGTGCTCCGGAAAAACTGGCACAACAGGTCTTCAGATACTTAGATATTTTCAGGAGAAGATTTTATGAGCCCAATTCTTATATCTTCTCGTATCTAGAAAAGCACTGAAATCCTTCACGGTGATGTCTGCTCCCTGTGACTAGCAGTGACCTTCACATGACCAGCAACGACCTTCTATAAAAGTGGGTGCTTGGTTGCCTGTACCTCCCCTTCCCTAAAAACCACATGTAACAAAAACACAATGAAACAAAACAAAAACAAAAGACAAACAAATCACATAGATACTGGCCTTCCCCTGCCTCTCTGCAGCAGTTTCGCAGAGATCTCAGAAATGCGGCCTCCTGGGCTCTAGTCCTCATTTTGAGCCAAATAAAACTTAACTCTGAACTTTTATTTATTTTATTTTTTTTTGTCTTTTTTTTTTTTTTTTTTTTTTTTTGTCTTTCTAGGCCTGCACGCATGGCATATGGAGGTTCCCAGGCTAGGGGTCCAATCGGAGCTGTAGCCACTGGCCTACACCACAGCCACAGGAATGCCAGATCCGAGCCGCATCTATGACCTACACCACAGCTCACGGCAACCCCGGATCCTTAACCCACTGAGCGAGGCCAGGGATTGAACCCGCGTCCTCATGGATGCTAGTCGGGTTCGTTAACCGCTGTGCCACTAAGGGAACTCCTGAACTTTTAGGTTGTGCATGTTTTTCAAGTCAACCATATCAGACTTCCTTTGCAAAGGGGTCATTTTCCTACTTCAGCACAAAAAGCACAAGATGGATTCATTTGATACAAGAATAAAAGCCCTGGATAACTCTGATTTCATTGGGATTTCTTCATCCCCATGAAGAGATGAGCAAGGTGGAGGGGGTGCTGGGAAATGGACAGGGGAGTGTGGGCTATGCCTGGACCACCCTAGACAGAGGTGATGGAATCAGCTCTTCAGGCAGGGAGAGGCTCTCATGTGCCCTCCCCCACTTCCCCTGGGGGTGCTGGGAAAAAGGAAGGGCATGGGGTATGGGGAAGCAGGCGTGGAGAGAGGGGGGAAGAGGCCGGAAGAGAGTCCGGGCACAGCCCCAAAGCTGCCCCTCGCCGCCTGCCCTTGTTCTTCGGGGGCTGGGAGTAAGTCAACCGGTTTATTCCTCCTCTCAGTCTCCCATTGCAAAAACCTGCTGACTTTAACTGTATCCTCTGTGAACCCTCAATTTCCCAAATCTCGGAGGCCATGGACAATGCTGATGGAAGAAAGAAAGTATAAACACGGGAGTTCCCGAGGTGGCTCAGTGTTAACGCACTCGCCTAGTCTCCAAGCGGATGTGGGTCCGAGCCCTGGCCTCACTCGGTGGGGTAAGGATCTGGCGTGGCTGTGGCTGTGGTGTAGGTCGGCACCTGCAGCTCGGATTCACCCCCTAGCCTGGGAACTTCTATATGCTGCAGATGCATTTGGAGTGGATAAGCAATGAGACCCTGCTGGCTAGCACAGGGAACTGTATCTAATCACTTGTGATGGAACATGATAGAGGATAAGGTGAAAAAACCCAGTTATGTATGTATAACTGGGTCACATGGTGATACTGTGGAAAAAAAAAAGAATGCATATACGTTTATAACTGGGTCACTTTGCTGTATAGCAGAAATGGACAGAACACTGTAAATCGACTATAATAAAAAGTTCAATGTACTTTACAGCTTAGTAATTGTTGGAGCCAAAGCCCCACGTGGATGGACACAGCTCCTCTTCTGCATTACCGTATCTCCACCCTGTAGTCAGGTGGAAGAAGGGGCAGGAAAGGCTGGATCATAAGTACCCGGGTCCTGTACTGCCTTGAGCCAGCTTTAGTACTATTTACTCTTAAGTTCTTCACTATGAGAGAGATGTTCATTCCTGGCCCAGGAGGGAGAGGAAATGGAGAAAAAAATGCAGAGCTGACTTTCTTCGCACAGAGATGATTTCAGAAAAGTACATGAAGGAAGAGGAGGAGGCGTGAGTGAGGTGGTCAGTCCCCAGCCATCGAGGGACTGACAGCTTCACTGCAGGCGGGGCCCAGGTGTGGTATATGATGTCAGCCAGACTGAGGTGGCCTGGCCCCATCCTCACGGCCAAGGTGCAAACCCCTCCCAGAGCATCAATATTATAAAACGAAGAGTGGGGAGCAGATGAAACAGATGACAATTAAGGGACCACGGAAGGGCTCACAAGGGCCCCCTGGAGGGAAGGGCTGGCGAAGGGTCTGGAAGAGATTTGTGGGGAACCAGGATGGACTCACAGAGGTGGGATTCAGTTGTCAAGACAGCGAGTTTCATGTGGGGCCCTTGGCTGGGGCCTCCTGGGTGGTGCTGAGTCCCCCACGGACCCTTCACACGCCTGCTCTTAAACTAGACGTTGTACCTGGGGGTCACCTCTAGGGAAGCAAGCCTGAGACAGGTAGGCGTGAACTGGGCTCTGCTCACAGGCCTAGGCGGTGACTACCCGTGGTGGCCTCCATTGCCCCAGGCCCTCCTGGAACCTACAGCCTGAAAGTCACGCTCAGGGCCAGGTTCTGCGATAACTTACTTTGCAATCTACAAAGGTTTAGACCGCAACCTTTCCCCCCCCCAAATTGTTTTTGTTAGAAAAAATTAACCTTTGAAGTAATGGCAACAATTTAAAAGTTAAAGAATAGATACAGAGGTCTTGACTTGGACCTTAAAAACTCTGAAATGTCAAGATAAGCTATCAAGCTCATCTTGAAAAGACAAGCTATCAAGCTATCTAAAACCAAATGCAAAATACACGGGAGACAAAATAAAGTCCTGCCCAGGAGCAGTGTCCGGTGCCATGTGCTCATCTCCACGCCACAGAACAGCAGCCACAGTCAGACCCTGGGACGGAGACGGGGACGGCCACGCTGGCCTCCAGGTGGCATGCCCACTTTCCCACATCCCCATAGCCCCCTGGGACAAGCCTTGAGGACTCTCCCCATGCCCTCATCTACGTGGGGATGTCCAGATCACCAGCCCTCGTGGCCTCTCCTTGCTGCACGGTGGTGGTTTTCAAACTGTGGGCCTGGAACCCTGAGGGTCCCCCAGAGCCTCTTGGCGGGGGGGCGTAGGGAGTTTGAGGAGAGGCCCCAAAGCTGGGGATGCTTCCCCAGGCCCCTCATGCAGCTCTGCTTCTCTCCACGCTGGATCTCAGGGTCAGAGCTGTCCTCTGATTGGCTGCTCAGATACGAAACCCACCCAGCTCCCCAGACCCAGGGACAAGGTGGACGACCTCCCCGCCATGGGGCCATCGCTCCCAGGTCCCCTCACCATCCAGAGCAGGCCCAGAAGCCCGGGTCCATGTCCCCCCATTTAGACCTAACCTCAAACAACATCCCCTTAAAGGAGAAGAAACTGATCCCATGTGACAGGTGAATAAACTAACCCAAGGGGCAAAGCCCTTTTGACAGTGGTGACCGAGTGGTAGAGCCACAGTGCAAACTCCAGTCCAGACGCTAGACTCTGGCTCTGCCCATAGCACTCAGCTGCTCAGGATGTGTGTCTTGAACCTTTCCTCCTAGAAGCACCTTACGCAGGGATTAATTCCTTTGGTCTCAATTACCCAACTTTTTTTTTTTGGTCTTTTTAGGGCTGCACTTGTAGCATATGGAAATTCCCAGACTAGGGTTTCAAATCGGAGCTGCAGCTGCGGGCCTACACAACGCCAGATCCTTAACCCACTGAGTAAAGCCAGGGATCGACCTGCATCCTCATGGATACTAGTTGGGTTCCTAACCCACTGAGCCACAATGGGAGCTCTTTAACTCCCCAGCTTTTCAAAGAGGGTCTGAGGCAGAAATGGGAGTGGGAAGTGAAGACCATAAAGACCCCCGTTCCCCAGAACGTCCAGAAGTCTCTCGTGCTACTTTGGGGTTAGGGTGGGTGGCCTTCCCAACACAACCGCCCGGGACCAATACTGAGAAACGAGCAAATGGCCACAGACTAACAGGCGCAATGAAACTATTAAGCTGTGGCCGGCACCATTCACACGTCGTAACCGGCACAGTGCCCGCTACGGGTAACTTCCCTCTCCTCCTAAAGATACTTCAGAAAACATGGTTGCAACTTTCAGGCTCACACCAGAAATACAATGAATGACTATTTCTTAGAATCCTAAAGACCCATCCAATGAGATGGAGTGACGGAGCAGAGTAGGAAGGCAGAAGGGCGCTCTGTTCCCAGAGCTTGGAGGACTAAAAAGCATCAGTATTTAAATTACATCCCACTGCATCACTTAGAAGAGGCTGGGCTTGCACCGCGCAGAGCTGCTTCTCCAAAATGCAGCGCAAAGCGGTCCGTTCAGTTCAGCGGCTGGGTTCCTTCCGGTCTCTGGGCAGAAATGAGGACACAATAAAGAGGCGGATCCGGGTCCGAGATGATGGCATCTAAGCCAACCCTTGACACTGCACATGCATTCCAGCGGAAACACCCATCACTGCCTCCAAGTACCTGTCCCGTGGTGGGTCCTTCTGTCCTCACCCCACTGGAATGCCCTCAACACAAAGGCCTCTCCCTGGAGTCCGCATCACCCAGGTCTGAACCAGGAGGTTAAAGCACACAGACGGCGCACCCGCTTTGTCCTACGTCACCTGAGCAGAGAAGTCAATCAGCTTCGGAAGCAGCACTTTGCCCCCTTCGTCGCTCTTCAGGAAGTCCAGCAAGCTGCCTGTGGGTGGAGGAGGAGCAAGTCAGCGCAGTGCAAACACACAAGGAAAAATCAAAACAAAATGCACACGATCGTTGCTATTGGTAGGGTGTGTGGGGGGAGACCCACACAAAATTGTAGTTCTGCACGGTCACAGTGCCTTCTCCCGACATCGGTCACACTCCTCCAACCTGTCACCTCTGACTTCTGTGAAGTGGACATGAGCTCCAAATAAGAAAGAGTGACTACAGAGCATGTGGTACACCTTCTGCAGCCCCCACTGACAGGGCTTCTCTGGGACAGACACTAGCCAGTCCTCCCAGCGGGCTGCCCCTGCCCGCAGCAGGCCCTGGGCTGGGCTACTCCCCTCCGTGTCCAGCACGCTCTCAGCCCACGCCCCAGGCGCCCCGTGAGTATCTGATGAACCAGCTTGCTTTGGAAGACAGTCCTGCCTGAGGGGGAGCGTGCCCACAAGCAGAGTCTCCTGCTTCCTGTGGCTTGCTCTCTGCCACGTGACCTGCTTTTCCCTCTGGAACTTACAGTGCCAACCTGAGGGTGGCCTTGGGCAGGTCCCAGGAGCTCTGCCAAAGTCCACGTGGGACAGATTTAAAGCAGGTGCCAGGCCTCTGGCTGGGAGTCGGGGTTCAGTTAATGATGCTCACTGCCTCATCCACAAAACCCAACACAGACTCATGGCACCTGGCCTGAGATTGCTGGAAAGATGAGGTGAGGTTGCCCAGCAAAGGTATCAAGAACAGCCTGGCACATAGTAATTGCTCCATGAAAGGTGGGCACTGTTGTCAAGAGAAACTCACGTTGACACTGACGATCAAGAATACTCCTAGTTAATTAATCCAGTAAGTATTTACTGAACTCCTGCTTAAATATCTGATCCTGAGCCTAGTGTTTGGGCTATAGCAACCTAAGCCACAGGTGATAGGGATTTTTTTTTTTTTAAAACAATGTTCTTTTTTGGAAGGACCCTGAGGGACTCATATTCTGAAATATTAACACATATGAAGTAAGAAAATATAATAACCCTCTTTCTAACCTGTTCGGCTATGACATCACACTGTAATCTCCATTCTGCATGAGCTAATCATTAAGGCTGGATTATGGCTTACGTTTCTTTTCCTCCTTCGCTCCTCCTGAAGATTCTTTAGGAATCACTTGGCAGTTTCTTAGTGTCTCTACTGAACTGGAGGAGGAAGGAGGAAGGGTGATACACACAAAGGGTATCTTTTATCTCAAGCTGACAACTATGGGAGAAAACACGGTTGCTTGTGAAAGCTCTTCAGGGATCCAGTGATTGCACAGGAATTTAACCCTGACAGGTATTTAAAAATGTTAACATTTTGAAGTGACACCCTGAGCACTTAGATAATGCTAGAGGGAAAAGGAACTGGTTTTGAAATAGTGAGAATTCACATTTTGAACCCCTGACACTAATAGTCTTATTTAAAATCTATATTTATTGATGGATAGACAAATATTCCTGGGGGCTTCTAGATCTGGGGTGCTACTCTTGGGGCCAGTATGGCTACGGAACTAGGAAACTACACATTAATTTTATAACAGATGATGTCCAGCGCGGCGGTTTATGAACAGGCTTCGAGTTCCTGCGTTTTCCGCCGTTTCGGTAGCAAGTGTGCTATTACACAGTTGAAATGATCTGGGTATTCTCTGAACACTCAGGCGTTATCCCTTGTGAGGTGGGGCGTCGCGAGCGCAGGTGCAGGACTCACCCTTGGCCATGTACTCGGTGATGATGTAGATGGGCTCCTCCTTGGTGACCACGGCGTACAGCCTCACCAGCTTGTCGTGCTGCAGAGTCTTCATGAGGTTGGCCTCCTCCAGGAAGGCCTGCACCGACATCGTGCCTGGCTTCAGGGTTTTCACAGCCACTTTGGTGCTATTGTTGTAGTAACCTGGGAAGAAACAAAGCAAGAAGGCCATGCTTTATCAAACCCCAAATCCAAACCCTTCATGCAGACTTACAAGAAAGTTTAGTTACAGATGGGAAAAGCTGCTCTACACTCTTTAGTGTTAACATGATCTAAAATGCTATCTAGGTAAGATTGGGGAGGCTGAGTAAAGGATAGATGGGATTCTCTGTACTATCTTTACCAAAAAAACCCTAAAATTATTCTGAAATCACAAGATTTTTAAGAGTTTCCGCTGTGGCACAGCAGGTTAAGAATCTGGCGGTGTAGGTTGCAGCTGTGGCTCGGATTCAATCCCTGGCCTGGGAACTTCCATATGATGCAGGGGCGGCCATTAAAAAAAAAAAATTATAAAACAACAGTGAAAGAAAACTCCATATGCTTTCTACCATTTTCTCTAGTTAATTAGATTTTCTCCATTCAATAAAATGTTCTTTATCCAAGGGCAAAAAGCACCCCCACACCATGACGCTATATATTCTTACAGATACCAACACTGACAATGGTCTGGAAGAAAATCCCACTGTCTCCAATGGTGGGATTATAGGTGATTTTCATTTTGTTCACTGTACCTTTAACCCTTTACCAAAGTTATTAAAAGGATACGTATTTTTATAATCAGAAAAAACAAGCTTTGCACTTGAAAGAAATTATTTACTAATGTTAAGGTACAAACAATATCCTAGAGGCAAATAAGCATTCCCTAGCTTTCCGAGAGAACTGGGTGGCTGGTTCTGTGTGAACGGAGGATGCTGTGCTAATGCTGTGTCGGGGACCACTGCTCGCTGCACCCCGCCCCCACTCAGCAGATGCAGCAGAAGCACATCAGAGAAGACACCCATCTGGCTCGGCTGACTGCAGCATCTCCCACACCTTCTTCGGCACAGAACACTTTTTCCAGCACCGTGTCACAGCCCAAGGAACGCACTTTGGGAAACACTGCCTCCGTGTTACAGTGCCCGAAGGCACCACTTTTCTGGGACCCGCTTCAGTGATGTGCTCACGTGGGACGTTGATTTTCTCCAGGAAAGCCTTTTCTCAGTGGTTTGGAAAGCAGAAGTACAGAAAATTCCATGCCCCGTTCCTTCTGTTTCCACAGTTCTCTTGGAAGTGCCAAAAAAAAAAAAAAAAAAAAGGCGGGAGGGCATGGCAGCTGGTCACCACCACGAGCCACCACCGACAGTTCCCTCTTCCTGGTGCGTTTCAGCTCGACAGCACTAGCCCCAAGAAGGATGCTAGTCTCAGGAAGGGTGACGAGTGTCCATCCCCTTGTGTAGGTCACAATTCTCTGTATGCACAGCTTGTGCTCAGTGAAAACCGACAACGATGGTCTCTGGGTGGTAAAATTTGGGGTGGCTTTTACTTTCTTTTGTTCTTTTCTATTTTGCTTACATTTGTGAATGAGTATATATTGTTTGTTTGTTTATGAAAGGAATGAGTTTTAAAAAGAAAAGAAAGCATATTTCTATTTCCACATCTTCCATTGGGCAAGAAAAAGTACTAGTTAACAGCTAATAATCAACTCTGGTTAATTTTTCTTCTAATCATGAATATTAGTTTTTCTTTTAAAACTTTTCCTTTTCTGTTCCTGTTTGATTTGTATTTAGTAGAAGCTTTCCATGCCCTCCAGAAAAATGAAGACCATAGTATATAAAATAAAGGGTGAGAGCATTTGGCTATGGCAGTATTGGAAAGGTGACAAAGTACTGTCCGGGGAAGACGTATGCACACGCATGTTCATTGCAGCTCTATTCACAATAGCCAAGACATGGAAACAACCCAAATGTCCACCAACAGACGACTGGATTAGGAAGATGTGGTATATATACACAATGGAATACTACTCAGCCATAAAAAAGAACAAAATGATGCCATGTGCAGCAACATGGATGGAACTAGAGACTCTCATCCTGAGTGAAGTCAGAAAGAGAAAGACAAATACCATATGATATCACTTATATCTGGAATCTGATATAAGGCACAAATGAACCTTTCTACAGAAAAGAAAATCATGGACTTGCAGAATAGACTTGTGATTGCCAAGGGGGAGGGGGAGGGAGTGGGGTGGTTGGGAGCTTGGGGTTAATAGATACAAATTATTGCTTTTGGAATGGACTAGCAATGAGATCCTGCTGTGTAGCACTGAGAATTATATCTAGTCACTTATGATGGAGCATGATAATGTGAGAAAATAGTATGTGTACATGTATGTGTAACTGGGTCTCCATGCTGTAGAGTAGAAAAAAAATTGTATTGGGGAAATAACTATTAAAAAAATTACCGTCCGGGGTCATTTTCAAAAGCCACAACCTACACAAAACAAAGGAGTCATGAATATATTAAATCGACTTTCCCTCTAGATGCATCACTACAAACAATATAACCTTTTCTATGGCTCTTAAGTGTGAATTTAGGAGTTCTGTGGTGGAGTTCGTTAAGGATCCAGAGTTGTAACTGCAGCAGCTCGGGTCACTGCTGTAGTGCGGGTTCAGTCCCTGGTCCAGGAACTTCCACATGCTGCAGGTGAGGCCAAAACATTTAAATTCCACCAACTAAAGTCCTTTAACATTACATTTGGATCAAGAAGTTTCCATTGTAAATTTGAAAGTTCATCAGTTGCTTTAGTCTATCCGTGGCAGCACATAGAAAGGCAAAAACAAAACAAAAAAAAACCAAAGGAGTTCCCGTGGTGGCGCAGTGGTTAACGAATCCGACTAGGAACCATGAGGTTGCGGGTTCGGTCCCTGCCCTTGCTCAGTGGGTTAATGATCCGGCGTTGCCGTGAGCTGTGGTGTAGGTTGCACACGCGGCTCGGATCCCGCGTTGCTGTGGCTCTGGCGTAGGCCGGTGGCTACAGCTCCGATTCGACCCCTAGCCTGGGAACCTCCATATGCCGAGGGAGCGGCCCAAGAAATTGCAACAACAACAACAAAAAAGACAAAGAGACCAAAAAAAAAAACCAAAAAAACCCACCTCCTTTGAAGGAGTTCCCGTTGTGGCTCAGCAGTAACAAACCTGACTAGTATCCATGAGGACGCAGGTTCGAATCCTGACCTCGCTCAGTGGGTTAAGTATCTGGCATTGCTGTGAGCTGTGGTGTAGGTTGAAGATGCGGCTCGGATCTGGTGTTGCTGTGGCTGTGACGTAAAAGAAAGTACACCTCCTTTGATACATACACCCAGCAAAGGACTAGTGTCCAGAATATATAAAGAATTCTTACAAATAGGTAAGAAAAATAGCCGAGGGCTTGGAAGGGCGTATTAAAATAAGGAAATTTTCATGACTAATAAACTTGTGAAAGAAACACAATCTTATCAGTAATTAGGGAAATGTAAATAAAGCCACAGGGAGAAACCACCACCCACCCAGACAAAAATGGCAAAGCCTGACAATCCTGGGAGCTTGGCGGGGACCCGAGCAGCTCCTGCAGCCTTTCCTGGGCTCCTTCTGAGCATCACTGAAAGTCAGTAGTAAAGCTTCTGTCTTCAACAATAACCTCAAGGGCCCCCGGCTGGATGTTGACAGAGCAGGCTCCTTTCCAGTGCAGTCATCTCAAGGGACCACCCACAGGGGCTGTGCCACCCGGAGCCCACCTCCGCCCAGGTACCTCTGTACCTCTGTTATAAGGCAACACTGCAAAGGCTCAAACCCCGCCTGTGAGAGTGGAACCTGGACAAGTGCTTTGGAAACGAAGCCGGCAGCCTTTAGTAAAGCTGAACATCCCTACACCTGTGTTCCTGCAATCCAGTCCTGGTCACCTAGGGAGGCTCTTGTGTCCCTGCTCCAAGCAGCACAGGGTGTTCACGGAAGCCTTGCTCAAAACGCAGGGACGATGCTGAGGCCATCAATAAATACTAAGAAAGAGGTAGGATTCCTTCACATAAAGTTCATGCTGCAACTACAGATTCTCCTACTAAGTGCAGTAAGTCAGAAAGAGAAAGACAAATACCATATGATATCATTTGTATGTGGCACAAATGGAAGTTTGTGTTGTGGCTGAGTGGTAATGAGCCCGGCTAGTATGCATGAGGATGAGGGTTTGATCCCTAGCCTTGCTCAGTGGGTAAAGGATCTGGCATTGCCGTGAGCTGTGGTGTAGGTTGCAGATGCGGCTCAGATCCCGCATTGCTGTGGCAGTGGTGTAAGCCAGAAGCTATAGCTCCGAATCGACTCCTAGCCTGGAAACCTCCATATGCTGTGGGAGAGGCCCTAAAAATATATATGTTTATTTACTTTTATATTTAAAAACGTATATATATTATATATATATAATATATATATGGCACAAATGAACCTATCCTTAAAATAGAAACAGATCATGGACATGGAGCACAGGCTTGGGGTTGCCAGGGGGAGGGGGAGGGAGTGGGATGGACGGGGAGTTTGGGGTGAGTAGATGCAAACGATGACATTGAGAATGGATAAGCAATGAGGTCTAGCTGTAGAGCACAGGGAACTATGTCCAGCGTCATGGGAGAAACCATGATGGAAGATAATGCAGGAAAGGGAATGCATATATATATGTGTGTGTGTGTGTGTATATATATGTGTGTGTGTGTGTGTGTGTGTGTATGTGTGTGTGTGTGTGTGTGTGTGTGTGTGTGTGTGTGTATATATATATATGCGACTGGGTCACTTTGCTGTACTGTAGAAATTGCCAGAACAGGGAGTTCCCTTCGTGGCGCAGTGGTTAACCAATCCGACTAGGAACCATGAGGTTGCGGGTTCGGTCCCTGGCCTTGCTCAGTGGGTTAAAGATCCGGTGTTGCCGTGAGCTGTGGTGTAGGTTGCAGACACAGCTTGGATCCCACGTTGCTGTGGCTCTGGTGTAGACCGGTGGCTATAGCTCCGATTCGACCCCTAGCCTGGGAACCTCCATATGCCATGGGAGCAGCCCTAGAAAAGGCAAGAAGACAAAAAAAAAAAGAAAGAAAGAAATTGCCAGAACATTGTAAATCAACTATACTCTAATAAAAATAAATAAAGTTCAAAACTAGGCAAAGGGCAACTGTACTGTGTGGGGGTGCACACACCTCCACTTGCAAAAGTAGCAGAACTATAAAGCAAAGTCAGGAAACCATCACAAAAGTCAGACCAGCAGCTGCCTTCGGCTTGTGGTCGCAGGGGCTAAGTAGGGGCTTCTGGGTGAGATCTCAGCGGCTACCGCCCAGGTTTTCATATAATTAGCTGTGAAATCGAGCAGGCATACGGGCTGCACTCCTCCGTCTGCTTATTACAGCACATGGCCACGAAAGAGAAACCAAGCTCTTCTCAAATTAAAAGTCATGGCACGCATGGAGACCCTCCCAGAACCTCAAGTTATGGATAAAGAATGAAGGAAAAATTGCTTTCCAAGCTTGGGGGAAGAATTGTCAGGAAATGTTGCAGCTGCTAAAGATATTAAACATGCTGATAAGGCGCCTGGAAGGAGCAGTGAGTAAAACAGCTGTGTCAAACCGGCTCCAGAACGGCTGCAGTTTCCGCTCAGTGGTCTTAGGGCCGTGACATCTGAACGACAGGGTAGGTTTCCCTTTGCACTAAAGGCATAATTTTTATTTTATTTTTAATTTTGTCTTCTTTTCTATGGCCACACCTGTGGCATATAGAAGTTCCCAGGCTAGGGGTCAAATCAGAGTTGCAGCTGCCGGCCTACACCACAGCCACAGCAACACCAGATCCAAGCCACGTCTGAAACCTACACGGAAGCTCACGGCAACACCAGATCCTTTAATCCACTGAGCAAGACTAAGGATCGAACCTGCATCCTCACAGACACTAAGTTGGGTCCTTAATGCACTGAGCCACAACGGGAACTTCCAAGGCATGATTTTATTCGGCACTTAGGATCCAGCTGTGCTTTCTTAGATACCCCCAGGGGTGGAGGTATCTCACTCAGCCACAGAGATTTGGTCTTACAGTGGAAACAGGACTTTTAAAAAAATCTTTCGAAGGTAGTAAATGATTTCTTTCGGGTGCTGCTCTGCCCCAGGTCAAGAAAGCTGACGTGACAATGTGAGAAAACTCCACGTGTGACCAACTTGCTGAAAAGCGCATAAGAGCACAAAACGGAGGGGAGCTTTACAGAAAAAGGCACATCGTTGATTTTAGACGGTGGCTGGTGATTTGTTTCAGTACAGAGGCTCCCGTGAAAACTTATAAGGCAAAATTCCACGGCGAGTAGGTTTCCTCTCTTTCACAAAGTCTCTTCAGAGACCAGGAGGCAACAGGAAACATCTCCCTTCGTGTCCCTGAAGGGTCAGTTCCCTTGGCACCCAGCGGCCCATGGAGGCAAATGTGTCACCAAGCCAGATGTCAGGAGGATCACACGGACAAGAGGAAACAGCTTGAGGGAGAAATTCCTCTGTCTTTTATCCCCTCCCGCTGCTCCCCCCAGGACAGGCCACTTCCTAGTATTTGTCCACTGTGCTTCAGACCAACAAAAATCCAGACCACAAGGTATGACCGGGGTCTGGGAGCCATTTTTCACGCTTCACGAAAAGATTCACTCACTTGGCTGACAAGGATACACCTTTTAATTCATTGTCCTTTTTCTACCAATGAGAGAAGCTAGTCAGCTTATCTCTTGGAAAGTAAAAACCTAAATTCTGGTGGTGCTCAATGGCACAAACCTGGCCCCTAAACCACTGAACTGAGGCAGGGCTCAGTCAGGGGGAGACACACACAGGAAAGACCTCCTCTGACCTGACTTGCACCACGTCAGCCACCACCATTCTTTGGGCTTCATGCCCAGCATCCCTCTGTGAAATGCATTCAACACACTGAAAGATTTCAACAGCTAAGGAAGAGCTTCCTGGCTGGCAGCCAGGTTCACAGACCCGTATTTGCGAAAGATCCCAGATCGAAATGTTCTATTTTGTTCCTTTTCTTTCTTTTCCTTCCTTCCTTCCCTCCCTCCCTCTCTTTCTTCTTTTCTTTCTTTAATACAAAACTAGAAGGAGGCAAGCACAAGCAAAAAGCAAACAACTTTCAATATCAATATCCCAGCAGTGATCTTATATCCCAGGTTTGCAACGTGTTACCACTGGGGAAGTTGAGTAAAGGCTACATGGGGTCTCCCTGGGTTATTTTGCTGATTTCTACGACAGTATTATTAAAATATAATTCCTATACTATATTATTGTCTCCCTTGAAGTATATAATCCATTGGCTTTTCTATATTTATATTTGTGGGACCATCCCTGCCATCAATTACTGGAGAGTTTTCATGGCCCCCAAGGAAACCCCATACCCATTAACAGTCCCATCCTGCTCCCCCTTCTGCTAAAGCAGCGGCAACAGGAGAGGATGGGCAAAGCAGTGATGCCAGGGGCTGAGATTTTAGAGGGCAAACCTCTCTCACAGACCCCTGGCTGGGGACATGACACAACCACGAGGAGGCAGAGGTTGAAGAGCCTAGTTTCTGCTCTGCTGGGGCCAAACAGTTTCCAAAAGCCATCTACCCTTTCTCTTTAGAAATCATGACTGTTCTCACTCACGCAAAGCTGGCGTGGAGACTGTGATCCAAGAAAAAGGGCTCTTAGAAATTCTTATTCCAGGGGTTTCCATTGTAGATCAGTGGATTAAGAACCCGATATTGTCTCTGTGAGGATGTGGGTTCGATCCCTGGCCTTGCTTAGTGGCTTAAGGATCTGGTGTTGCCACAGTCTATGGCGTAGGTTGCAGATATGCTCGGATCCAGCTTTGCTGTGGCTGTGGTGTAGACCTGCAGCTCCCCTTGGACCCCTGGCCCGGAAACTTCCATACACCGCAGTGCAGCTGGAAAAAGAAAAAAAAATCTTATTACAAAGGGAAAGGAATTCACATTCACTATAAAAACCTTAGAAAAGACAGGTGGGTAAAAAGAATTCCCTGGAGGAAGCCACTGCTGGAATTTCGGTGAACTTCTTGCCAGCCTGATATGGCAGCATTTAATAATAAGGAATGCTTCACTGATGATGGAACTTTGAGCATCTTGAGAAAGTTTCTTGGTGAGAAACCACAGTACATGTGAGGATCTCTCTTTAGCCCCCTAGTAAGGATGGTCCTAGCCCAGGGCCACCCTTCCCTGAAATGCAAGCATGTTCCGGTACTTATTTAACGGGTGTATCCAGAGAGTCTGGTGATGAGAGAATCGCGGAAGAGAAGACAGAACCACCAGCATAAATGCCACTGCCCACTTCCTGATAAACATTCCTCCTGAAAGAGAGTTACCAAGTCACAAGGAAGAGGTAGAATCTAATCTCGTGGGTGTCGTAGGTGAGTCCTTGGCACCAGGTGGACAAAAGGAAACAAAAGCAGCCATACTTCTGAGAAAACGGACAGAAACGGCTGGAGCTCTTGTGTCTCCCACCATCACCTCCAGAGGGGACTCTGTCTCCCACACACTCACCCATCCAGACTTCCCCAAACTGCCCAGCGCCGAGCCTCTTCACCAGCTTAATGGACTCCCGGGGGATCTCCCACGCATCTTTGTCCCATGGCTTCTGTGGTTTGGGGCTAATGCACGCCTTCTCCAATCTTCTGCACAAGCCATCCGACTGCTCTGATTTGAAGGAGAGAGTAAACGCAGAAAAGGTGATCCTTTGCATTTTACCAGCATCTGCAGAGACGTCTGGACGATCCAACTTATCATTTCCAACCCGCCAAAGTCTACAAACCTAAAATACTCAAGGGGGTATCTTCTGTGTAATCATAACATTTGAAATTATTATTATTTTTTTTGTCTTTTTGCTATTTCTTTGGGCTGCTCCCTTGGCATATGGAGGTTCCCAGACTAGGGGTCGAATCAGCTGTAGCCGCCGGCCTACGCCAGAGCCACAGCAATGCAGGATCCAAGCCGCGTCTGCAACCTACACCACAGCTCATGGCAACGCTGGATCGTTAACCCACTGAGCAAGGGCAGGGACCGAACCCGCAACCTCATGGTTCCTAGTTGGATTAGTTAACCACTGCGCCACAACGGGAACTCCACATTTGAAATTCTTAAGTGAAAGACAATTTAAGACAGACTGGATTGTATTCACCAGGAATGCTAATCTATAAAAATTAAAAGCAGAATGAACAGATAAAGACAGACAGGTGGTCACACTTAATAAAAGTATCATCATCGAGCTCATGTAAGCTCTTCAGGGCACAATGCTGGGGACTTGGTTGTGTCACCAGGAGACCCTAGCCCCACAAAAGGGCCAGGGCTCCACAAGCACTCAACACACGGGGCTGATGAACAGTGGGTGGGGGTAACAGGGGGCGGGGGCACCAAATCTGGGGCACTTGCTCTCTCCATACTGTGGGACCTAGGCAAATTTTATCAGGCATGTTCCCTTAGAGCAGGTGGAAGAAATAAGCAGTAACAACAGCTGCCCATCACAGCCAAACTCAAACCTAAAGGTTGGTTGTGGGTTCATCAGAGCAGTGCTGGAGAGCAGTCTAGAATTGGAGCTGATGGGCCACTTCTAAATAATTTGGTGTTTGGGGGTTATTTCTGTTTTCTGTGACCAGGAGTATCTATTACTTTTACACACACGTACACATATATACACTAAGACACATCCACAAATCAGCATTCCTAGTCTAGACATTTAAAGATGCGTTGTAAAAAAGTATGTATGATGCCAAGATAATATTCATTAGTTTCTTTGTAATTCTGGAACAGCAGCTGTTAAAACAGCACAAATCAATGGGAAGGTCTGTGATAATTATTCATAAAGACCCAAGCTGACCCTGAATGTATACTTATAGTTTCATTTAGAACCAATTATAATCCTCCAGCTTTATCCAGAAGAAATATGACACATACAAAAAATTTTTTTTTCTTTTTTTTTTTTTTTGGTTTTTTAGGGCCACACTCGAGGCATACAGAGGTTCCCGGGCTAGGGGTCAAATCGGAGCTGTAGCCGCTGGCCTACACTGCAGCCACAGCCACATCTGCGACCTACACCACAGCTCGTGGCAATGCCAGATCCTCAACCCACTGGGTGAGGCCAGGGAGTGAACCTGTGTCCTCATGGATACTATTCAGATTCGTTTCCGCTGAGCCATGATGGGACCTCCCAAAATTATATTTAACATAGTATTGGAAGTCCTAGCCACAGCAATCAGACAAGAAAAAGAAATAAAAGGTACCCAAATTGGAAAGAAAGATATAAAACTGTCACTATTTGCAGATGACCTGATACTATATATAGAAAATCCTAAAGACTACCAGAAGCCTAGTAATCAATGAATTCAGTAAAGTGGCAAGATACAAAAAGTTGTAATATAAAAAAGTATTGGACACCATATAGTTATAGCTTTTCCTGTCTGACCTTGTGTTGTCACTTACTTTGGTAATACTTAATCATGTCACTGATACAAGGAAAAGTGATTCGTGGGGAGATGTAATAACCCCCATTGTCCAGGCTTCTGATTTTGTAGTGCTTAATAACATCTCCATGCACCGGGTCGTAATCTCTGACCGACAGAGAGTAACTTCCTGAGGGGGAAGAAGCACAGCAATGATTACACTGATGTTCTGTAAGTATGATAAGCATTATACACACCATGGTACACCCTTTTTTGCTTCCTTTTTTTTTTTTTTTTTTTTTGCATTTTAGGGCCTCTCAGCATATGGAGGTTCCCAAGCTAGGGGTCAAATCAGAGCTGTAGCTGCCAGCCTACACCACAGCCACAGCAATGCCGGATCCAAGCCTCGTCTGCGACCTACACCACAGCTCACGGCAACGCCAGATCCTCAACCCACTGAGTGAGGCCAGGGACCAAACCCGAGTCTTCCTGGATCCTAGTTGGGTTTGTTAACCACTGAGCCATGAAGGGAACTCCCATGGTACATCTTTTTAAATAAAAACATGCACACTCTAAATTGAGCATGTTTATAGTACACAATTTTGAAGTCTTATCAAAAAAATCTACTTGACAAACAAGGCTAGCGTTTTGTTTGCCGTAACGCTTACCAACATGCACCTTTCCTTCTTTGTGATTTTTTTTTCAATTATTTCAGTGAATTGGAAAGTTATTTTGATTTTCTTTCTCTTAAAATTTCAAGATTAACTCTCAATAATCATGTAAGAGGCTCTGCAAATATAAAGCAGGGTAAGAAATGGCCAGAATTATGTCTGCTTTTATGTTACTTTTAGTAGCAAAATTAATAATTTCAGTTTGTTATTTGTTATGAAACTATAAAACTTTCACTATCAGAACACAGTACAGGCAGAGCTCAGCGATATGGCAGGTTGGGTTCCAGATCACTTCAAAGAAGCAAATACTCTAATAAAGTAAGTCACACAAACTTTTTGGCTTCTCAGGGCGTAAAAAAATTATGATGACACTGTGCTGTAGTCTATCAAGTGTGCAATAGTAAATGTCTAAAAAACAACATATGTACCTTACTTTAGAAATGATTTATTGCTAAAAATTGCTAATCATCATCAGATCCTCCACTAAGTCATAATAATAACATCAAAGATCATTGCTCATCGATCTCGCCATCATAAATATAATAATAACAATGGAAAAGTATGAAATGTTGTGAGAAGTACCAAAATGTAACACAGAGACACGAAATGAACCAAGGTTGTTGGAAAAATGACACCAATACACTTGCTCCATGCAGGTTGCCACAAACCTTCAATGTGTTACAAAAAAAAAAAAAAAAAAGGCAGTATTTGCAAAGCACAACAAAGTGAAGCCCAATAAAATGAGGTTGGCCTGTAATTCCCTTGGCTTTTGTTTGTTTGGGGAATTCTAGAATCATTTCTAAGAATGATTTCCTAAAGGGTGCTTTATAAGAGGGCGTAAGTCACCTCCTACCTTTTAATGTTTCACTTTCTCTGATAAGAAAAGCTCCGGGGCTGTTCCCTGGCGCCAAAAGCTGCCTTTCAGCATCTTTCCTGGTTATGTCCTTGAAAAACCACCTGAGGAGACAGAGTAACATAGCCTGGGTGTCATAATCCAGGGAAGGAAAATGACCAAGAAGAAACAAGAAATGCAACTGACAAACAAAACCGTCTTAGACAAAACTGGGAAGGACTCACTCTTCTGTTTCCAAGGTGTTGACTTTGGCCACGTAGTTGCTGGGGATGAAGCCTTCTCTCTTGGTTGAAAGGGATTTCGCTTTCCACCACTCTCCGTGCCTGGAATAGAAACATGCATCCCAAAGGGTTTGGATCCAGTGCCTCAGGGACCACAACAGCAACTGTCCTCACTGTTTGCTGTGGGGCAGGTGAGGGAGGGCAGGAGACCCCGGGAACCCTAGGATGGGGGGGCGGGGGGGAGGGTGTTCACACCTCTTGCTGAAACACAAATATCTTTTTTTTTTTTTTTTTTTAGCGCCACACCTGCAGCACATGGTTCTCAGCCTAGGTGTCTATACCACAGCTACAGCAGATCTGAGCCACGTCTACAACCTACACCACAGCTCACGGCAATGTTGGACCCTTAGACACACTAATCAAGGCCAGGGATCAAACCCACATCCTCATGGATACTAGTTAGGTTTGTTATCGCTGAGCCACAACAGGCGCTCCCTGAAATACAAATATCTTTAGTGCTGGGGCAAAGGAAAACAGCCTCATGACTGTAGCGTGGGTCGCTGGGCTCCCAGGTGCCAAACAGGAGCTGGTGAAAATAGTTCCTCTCTTGCAGAAGCAAAAAGTTTGTTAACTTCCCTCGGGATAGCTAAGAAATGCTTTAGGATCCTTACAGAAATGGGAGTCAGGAGAGTAAAGGGCCAGCATTCCTATGCTACAAACTCCTTTGTGAAAATATTTAATTTCCATAGACAGATGCCGTGGAAAAAAGAAATAGAAAACCATAAAATAGTCCCAAGCCGGTAAGTCCCATCACCACACTCCCATCTTCTGCAGGAGGCACAGAGCCGGGGAAGGGGTTGGGGAGGGAGGAGTGGATGGGTTGCTGGGAGCCTCAGCACATTCCCCGTCAGATTCCCACAGGCAGGCGGGGGTCCCTGCACAGAAGACATCATACTGGCCCTAGGCTGTGGTCCATTCCATGCCTGTACCATGTTCACAGACGTGCACACACACGTGATTCTCACATGAAACCCATGGCAGAGGTACTGCCGCTCCTGCTTATAAGTGAGGACACTAAGGTGTCCTGTTGCAGTGACTTGTCGAGGTCATGCAGCTATCAAGTGGCAGGGCCAGGGTCAGGTTCAAATTCACACTCAACCAGGAACTGACAAGTGCTCTCGGGCACTCGGTGCCTTATGCTAACAAAGGTCTCCCTCCTCCAACCCCCCAAGGGTCTCTGGGTGGCAGGCCAAGGCGACGCCATATGCAAGATTAGAAAGCGAGGGAGAATTACTGGAGTTCCTTATTCTCAAACAGGGCCCTGAGCCCTGCGGTCTGAGCGGGGCCACAGGGCCGTGAGTCAGCATGGAGGGTCAAGAAAACGATGTCCAGCATCTTCACAGAAGTGCTAACCGCTGAGCAGGGCTTCTCCCGACATGACCTCTGCTTCAGCAGGCGCCCTGCCGAGTCATACCCAGCTGGGCCCGCAGGCCCAGGCTGAATGGGAGTAAAATTAGCTACACGAAAATGGCAGAGAAACAACATGTGCTTCCCCAGGCGGCACAGACGGAGAAGGAAAGAGTGGTGTCTGTCCTCAAAGGGAGAACCCTCGGGAAGTGCCCACAGCAGAGCCTAAGAGGAGAACCCCTCTGGCTCTGCTCCTCCCGGCAGCAAGGAGGCTGGGGGCTGTGTGCCCACCCCAGGGAGTGTCTGCTGGCAGCAAGGGGCTGGGGGCCATGTATCCACCCCAGGGGGCGTCTGCTTCATGTGTGGCTGGCGGCCAGGCGAGGGGACAGTGGGTGTGACCCCGGGCGCACTTACTCCTCCAGGACTTTCATCTTCTCCCCTTTCTTGAATGACAAGTCATCCGGGTGGATGCCATCATAGGGGTACAAAGCCACCACGATGTCTCCTTGCTCCTCGGGATCTAAGAAGGAAGGATGCAAGCACAAGCCTTTAGGATCCTCGGCAGAAACGTCATGACAAGACCTCACAGGGCTTAAAGGACACGCAGAGGAGAGGAGGCGGGTGGAAGACCTGCTTCCTTCCTGGAGAGGCTCAGGGCCTGGGGTGCAGTCAGCGCCACTGTACACACAGGGTGTGTCATTTCAAATCATGCAGACCTACAACCGTAAGGACTCCCGACTCCGTGTCTAAGAGGTGAGACGCCTGCGCTCATGCAGCATATTCACAAAAGCCAAGAGCAGCAAAAATCCAAATGAATGCAATGCAGTCGACACGGACAGCAGAACATTAGTCAGCCTTAAAAAGGACGGAGATTCTGACACATGCTACAACGTGGATGAATCCTGAAGACTGTGCTCAGTGAAAGAAGCCAGCCTCAAAAGGACAATGCTATTGGATTCCCTAGAGCGTTCAGACTCAGAGAGACAGAAAGCAGAAGGTGGGCGGGCCAGGGCCGGGAGGAGGGCTGGGACTGAGGGTTTAGTGGGGACAGTTTCAAGGTGGGATGAAGAAAAGTTCTGGAGGTGGATGGTGGTGATGGCTGCACAACACGGTGAATACGCTCGATGCCACCAAACTGGACACGTTGACATGGTCAAAAGGATGCGTGTTATGCAATGGGACTCTTTTTTCCACAAAACACCCAGGACAACTACTTGAGAGGGGCTCTAACAGTGAAGACAAGAAACGACCACTGTCATGAAAACATACCTTTGGTTTGAAACCTCTGTCCTGGTAAAAGCTGAGAGTCTGCCACCTACGAGAGAACATTTGTTAGAAAGATATTTTTGAGGTCAGCTTTTTATGCTTACACTCATATTGCAGGCACCGTTCTTTGCCAACAGTAGCAAACGAGGTTGGGGTTGGCTAATTTCTAAGCAGGAAAGCAGAGGAATGCAGAGAGGGGACCTGGAGGGGAGGTCCTGACGACCCCCACGGAGCAGGGAGGGGCTCTTCCTTCCCCAGCAGACACTGACCTATTCCTACAGGAGATGAACAAGCTCTGGACAGGGGCCTCGAGCTGCTCACTCACTCATCCCCCTCCCTATTCCTTGTTAATAGATCCCTTGGGTTGTTTGGGGTGGCAGTGTGCCCAGCTACACGCCTGTGCCTCCCGGTCCTCCAGCATCCTATGCAGCCAGGGGAGCAAGCGGACCTGCAAGCTGTCGGGAGATTTTTGGGGCTGGTTCTCCTGGTCCATTGCCTTCTCTGTTCTGCAGAAACAGGTAACACCTGGGGGCTCAGCAAGCCATGCAAACCAGTCACCAGACGTGACAGAGCCAAAGGTGGAGTGGCCTAGAGCCCTGGTGACCTTGTGGAAGTGCCACCAGCAAGACCGCTGATCTTCATGTCTCCTGGGCTTGTTTTAACAACAGCAGTCAGGGCTCAGGCACTAGCTGCTGAGAACAAGTTCAAAGGCCCCCAGGCTTCCTGTGGCTGCCCCGCATTGTGTCATGGGGACAGAGGCTCATTGGGAAGCCAATTATCAGGCAGGGTCTGGGGGCACAAAAGGCCACCACAATTACATTTTAAATCGAATTCCTTTTCCCTTAGTGACCATAGGTGAAAGGCCTCTTGGGCCTTTTTTTTTTTTTTTGTCTTTTTGCCTTTTCTAGGGCCGCTTCCCACGGCATATGGAGGTTCCCAGGCTGGGGGTCTAATCGGAGCTGTAGCTGCCAGCCTATGCCAGAGCCACAGGAATGCGGGATCTGAGCCGCGTCTTCGACCTACACCACAGCTCACGGCAACGCCGGATCCTTAACCCACTGAGCAAGGTCAGGGATCGAACCTGCAACCTCATGGTTCCCAGTCAGATTCGTTAACCACTGAGCCACGACGGGAACTCCTCTTGGGCCTTGGTTAAGGAAGTTATTGTCATGGCTTATACCCACAAAGCATGTTGCCCTTTGATTAAAGTGATCTCATGGAATTGGGAACAAAACAGTTAGTACTGAAATTTAAATGTCTTAGCAAAGTCAGCCAATCGGATGGTTGGGGTGGGGACCTGGAGACTATATCTCCCTGGTATCAGAAAATCTTGGGTCCGTATTATCCTTAAATACTTATTTTAAGACGTTCATTTTTTTTGTCTTGTTTTGTTTTTTTGTCTTTTGTCTTTTTTGTTGTTGTTGTTGTTGTTGCTATTTCTTGGGCCGTTCCCACGGCATATGGAGGTTCCCAGGCTAGGGGTCGAATCAGAGCTGTAGCCACCGGCCTACGCCAGAGCCACAGCAACGTGGGATCCGAGCCGCGTCTGCAACCTACACCACAGCTCACGGGAACGCTGGATCGTTAACCCACTGAGCGAGGGCAGGGACCGAACCCGCAACCTCATGGTTCCTAGTCGGATTCGTTAACCACTGCGCCACGACGGGAACTCCCTATTTTAAGACGTTTTATACTGATTTTGAATTCATTTAGATTTGCATAATTAGGAATTCTGACCAATTTTAGATGAGTTAGAGGAAAGCATCAGAAGATGAGAAACGAATGTAGTCATTAGGAAAGCAGCAAGCTGATTCTCCCACATCAAAGTGTCTTTCGTTCACAAATGTTTCAACACACTTTGCAGAAGACCAAAATACTCGTATGGAATACTTCTATCATCACGCTCTCTCTGTAAGATGTCTTTTCCTTAGGATCTTGTTGAACTGGCACCAACTCAGCCTCGCCGTCACATCAGGCCTCCTGTGATGAATCCAGGGGGCAGTGGGCACAGCTGGGGGAGCCGAGTGTTATCTACGGCCGTGGAAGAAGGTCCATGACCAAGGGCCTCCATAACCAGAGGCACAAGTAAATGCTCCCGTACATGTGGGAACTGAGAGACTTCAAGCACGTTTACCACTTCTGCTTTCTAACTTAATTTTTAACTTTGTAATTGTTACTCTTTTCTTTTGGCCATACATGCAGCATATGGAAGTTCCTGGACCAGGGATTGAACCTGCACCACAACAGTGACAACATCGAATCTGTCGCCAGTTGTGCCACAAGAAAACCCTTAACTTCCTTTCCTCTTAATAAGAGGAAAAATGGTGCATGAGTTCATACGGTTTCCCTTTGCTTTTCTGAATAAAGGACATATTCTTTAATCTCTTAAAAAAAAAAAAAAAAACCTTTTAAAGCATGTAACATCTATACAGCACATGATACCAGAAAAAGCCAGATCCTTTTTATGAGATCTTTGAAGTCTATAATAAGAAAACTATTTGTGACTCCAATTCCTTGTACTAGTTCATTTTCTATTAGTCATATTTACATGTATAGCTCCATGCCTATACCTATTCATGTGATGTGTTTTAAAATATTACTTTTATATGTACTTACAATTACTTAATTGTTAAAGTTATTAATAATCTTATACAATTTGAGTGTCTATATATAAAATTACAAAGTTAACTTATGTACCTGGAAATATCATATATGATAATTAATAGCATAACATAAATTCACTCTTCAGCTCCACTGCTTTTTCTTTTTTTGGGGGGTGGGGGGTTGAGCCCGAGGCATGCAGAAGTTCCTGGGCCAGGGATCAAACCTGCACCACAGCAGTAACCAGAGCCAAAGCAGTGACAACGCTGGATGCTTAACCCGTTGAGCCACCAGGGAACCCTAAAAACTCTTAATGAAGGCATATGGGCTAACCTGAAATAATCTGCTTCCAGCTTAAATGCTGAGACATTCCATAAAAACCAGGCAAAGGGAGATGTACATATATATAGTGGACAAATAGATGGAAAGGATACAAGATCTGAAATAAAATGCATTGAGGGTTGTAATTATCCAAAGCTCCGTTCCTCTTTTCCATGATATGAGATATTAGTTCTTCCTTTGCCAAGCATTTCTCAAATGCATCAAATAGTACATCACTCGTATAAAAATGTTGGTACAGATATCTGTCCAAAGTTAGAGGACAAAATTGATTGTGGTTTTTAATAAAATCTTTTAATTCTCTGTGATAAGTCATGACAACTTCAGTGTTCGTACTCTTTTGAATTAACCTAAGAATGACAAGATGGGGTAAAGTGTGATATGCCAAAGGACATATTAGCACCTATTTTGGCTTCAGACTTGAATCCAGCATTTCCTCTGCTTCCAGACCACTGCACTAATCCCACTACCAATCCGAAATCATGCAAGCTCAGAGACATATTTTTATACATGAAGGGCGTGTTTTCACACCAGTGATAATGAAAGGTGATTACCCCCACACATAAGAAGGCGACCAAAGGCCCCTTTATTGTACAATAAGTGGCCTGGTTTTCCTGGAAATATTTATAAGCTCTTTAAAGGAGTAAGTTACAAAGTATATAAAAAAATAGTTGCGGGAGTTCCCGCTGCGGTGCAGTGGGTTAAGGATCTGATATTTTCTCTGCAGTGGCTCAGATTCAATCCCTGGCCTGGGAAGTTCCATATGCCGCTAGCGCAGTGGCAAAAGAAAAAAAAAATTATTTGAGGCCCAAGTAACTGACAGGATTTCTTTTTTTTTTTTTTTTTTGCATGAACATGGTACAGATCTGATGTTTAAATTACGCAGCCATGCTTTGATCCTGCTGTGGGAAGGCTCCCCTGAGACTATCTACTTACTGGCCTTTGCTGTTTATTGGACGTTGGATCTCTCACATAAATAGTGCGGTCAGTATTACGTACTGGTTGAGTCTTCAAATCTACTCCATCGTCATTCAGATTGTCTTTCCTTTTTGATTTTATACATCCCATAGTTCCTGTTGGAACAGAAAAGTAACGGCATTGTTTTACCATTCTAGAACTGGCTCCAAACCACCAAAATCCCTCCATTAACGAAGAGCAAAAAGAACATACTTTGATTTTTTCATCACAGATGGTTTCACAAACTCAAAAGGGGATGCTGTTCACAAATCAGCTGCTTGTTCATGCATGCACGCATTCATTCATTCGACAACTATGGAGAATCAATTCTATGTCTGCAAGACATAATTCCTGCTCTAAAGACACTCCTAATCTTGTGGCGAAGACGTGTGAATGAAAATTACACTACAATGTGGCAAGTCAATGATGAGAGGATGCACAGGACAGAGGAAAGGACGTGGAACCGAGGCAAGAGGAAAAGGATGTCAGGGAAGCATCTGGAAGGAAATGCTCTGTGATTCAAAATGCGGGTGACGTCAGCTGGGTGGCAAAGGCAGCAACGAGATTCTGGGAAGAAGGAACTTCATGTGCAAAGTACTGGCCCTGAGCTCACACGGCCCCTTCAGCGAATTAGTTCAAGCCGATCCCTTCAGGGAACAAGTAAGGAAGTCCAGGAGGAGGGCTGGAGAGGAGGCACAGCTGAAAACCAAGGCCACCTTGCAAGGTCAAGTGAGAGGCCTGGGGCTTCAAGGGCGAGCATGATTAAGAGCCAGAAGGCACAGAGCCAGGCGCCAGCCCAATGTGGCTTGGGGCCTGGGGAACAGAGGTGGCCTTCACCTAGACTGGAAATAAAAGAGGGGACTAGGATGTGGGAGAAAAGATGTTTACAGGAACCCCCAAACAATCACAGCCAGTAGTCTTCCCAGTAAGACTTGTGAGTGAGGACACCAGGAGAGATGGTGGAGCTGGGGGGCACAAACAGGTGCCAACAGCCGGCCATGCCTGTGACTGAGGCTTCAGGGGAGAGCCAGCCTCAGAAGATGGCTAGTGCTCAGCCAGCGAGGACGTAACCACGCTTCCAAATGGTAACTCTTCTTTGTTCACTCCGTTAGGACTGGGATGCATAGAACACCCCCCAAAGCACTCTGGAGACTAAAGAGGGGGTCACAGCACTGAAATAGCACAGGACTCTGGCCTCACACTACAGCTTTGGGGTCAAATGTATACATCTAAAAACGAAACAAAATCTATTAGGAGCTCCATCAGAGGGTCCTAGAGGGCCCATTCCCAAACCTGAAAGAACACCAGAATGCCCTGGGCTCATGGAACAGAGTCCTGGGACACGGGCCAGGAAGTTCTCCCGTGCCCCGCATCCCTCCGGGGGTGGGGTGGGAGGTGCTCCCCCGCTGATGGGTGTCATTCTGAAGCACTGCCAGTGGGGACCCTGGCCTAGAACTTCGGAGAGATGGTTTCACACAGGGAAGGCGAGTGGTGGGAATTCGCCACACCTCCTGGAGGAGGAACTGTTCTAGGAAACCTCAGGACCACTTGTCTGTCACCCTCTGCACTGTTTTCCCAGCTCATCCTGCCCCTAGTCCCGTTTAGTTCCCCAGGCTTCCAGGAGGACTTCGATCTGCGCCTTGTTTATCTTTTCCTGGGTTGAGTAGGGAGCCTCTAAGGACAGTCACACCTCTTTCTGAAACTAGCGAGCTGTAGTTCCCAAAATAAAGGGGAAGCAAGTAGTTCTTTGACTCAAAACAGCACTTTTTTTTTTTTTTCATGTGCTAAAGTTTCTGTAATGGAGATGGGTTTTCTAGCTGATCTGTAAATAAACAGGGGTGTTCTTTTCTGGCCAGTCCCACCCCATCTCCACCCCTCAGGAAAGCTGGGTTTAAATCATCGCCATTGAAACGGTGCTGCAGAACCAAGAGAACGAGGTGGCGCAAAAACCAACCGGTACGGACCCTGGAGGGTACCCTGAGCTCCCAGGGGAGGAGCCCCGAGGGTCCTCAGGACGCACGCGCGCGCCCGGCCTGCGCGCTCCCCAGCCCACGACGCACGCGGGTCAGGTCTGCGCGCTCCCCGGGCCAAAACGCACGCGCACCGGCTTGGGACAGCCCCTTTTTTTCCCCGGGCCCTCGCGCGCGCTCTCTATCCCTTTCCAGCTCTGTCTTTTTTCAGATCTGGACACAAATGTTACCTCCCCAGACAGATCTTCACCAAGCTCCCTATTAAAAAGGTCACCCCTCTGCCCACTTTTCACGCTTCACTCTCGTGTTTCTTATTAGGACCGACATTCCGTTACGTGTGGGTTTATTTAAGGTCAGCTCCCCAGGTGGACCATAGCGGAAGGGCCAGCCCCAAGCCTGCTTCTTCCCTGTAACGTTCCCAGCACCTCCACCAGTGCCAACAGAGAGCAGATGCTCTGGGAGTGCTCACGACAAGAATGCAAGGACTGTGCGCTCGGCTGCTGCCCTGAATGAATGGGCGTGGGTGGGAGGAGGACGTGGCTGGATCACTGGGGGAATCCGAATATGTGTAGACAGGATCCTGGACCTTGTGTGTGTTATAGGCGTGATGAAGGCACCGCCGTCATGCGGGAGAATATCCACATTTGAGGAGATGCAAGCGAGGCGGATTAGGGAGGGGGGCTCTGGGAGTGTGCAACTTTCAACACCACCCAAAAGGAAAAGGGAGGGGGAGATGGAGAGTAGAGACGAATGTGGCAAAACAGTAAGAAATTAGTGCATCTGGGTAAGGATAGTCTTTCTTTTTCCTATACATTTGAAATTTTCAAAATAAAAAGTTGGAAGGGGAGAAAATAAGAAGAGAGTATGAACAATTTATGCAAAAACAGTTTTTCCCCAAATATTAGGAACCCATGTAATGCATGCGCACGTGCGTGTGTGAAGGCAGCAGATGAGATTAGAAGAGCACTTGGCAGGTGTTATATGGAGGGGACTCATTGAGCCAGACCTGTGAAGGGTGATGGAGATGGTTCAGGGGCAGCGGCCATGGGAAGGAAGACAGAGAATGAAAACGAAAAGCAGGTGGATGTGGGAGGGATGGTAAAATCTGCAGATGATCATTTTTTTATGCCTATTTCATCATTTCCCTTCCCCCATCACCATGGATAACTGAAAAACAGGTGTATGTCCTGTTTTCCTCTAGAGGAAAGCAGCAGGACAGGGCTCCCCATGGAGTTAGTGGCCTCTCTCTGCCCTGGCACTGAGCTTTGAATTTGGGGCACTGCATGCAAACACTTCAGCAAGAAAGCTCAAAGAGCACTCCCCTTGTAGCATGGGACAAACACCACCAGCTCACACCAGGTCCTCAATTCTTTAGCTGTGCAAAGGTATCAGAAAAGCACAAAACACAATGCACCCCAACAAAAACAGAACAGTTACATGACTTTGACTGATAGGAGCTGTGCTTTACCATGACTCACACCTTCGTATTTTTCAATTAAGCATTTGTAATTTTCTGAGCATCTCATTTAATCCTCAAAGGAACTCCAAGACCCAGGTATTATTAACCCCACATTACAGAGGCGTAAACTGAGGCATGAGGTGAACTGGCTCAAAGTCACAGCACTAGTGAAGCGTGGACTCACACAGCTTTGGCCTAAAGCCTGTGCATTTCTTCCCATTTGGCCAAAGAATGGCTATTTTGAAACTTGTGGGTTGTTTTGTTTTGTTTTTTTAATTAATGATGCTACAGAGATTGTTTTTACAGCCTGCTTCTTTCTCAGAAGGATTCAAAATGCTTTTTACAAAAAAAATAATAATAATAACATTAATTAAGAAGCTGGAAACAGAAAGCTAAGGGCAGGGAAAAGCAGAGAAAGAAAAGTGGAACCTGATGGGTAGTAGATTTGCCCAAGTGGCTTCCTGGCAGGAAGGGTCGGAGGGCAGCCTGTGTCACAGGGCTTTCACCAGAAAAGAGGAAGCTGACCTGTTCTCCCCAGAAAGGGAAGCCTCGGCCTAAGAATCCTAAAGTTTCTTATGATGAGTTTGACTTAGAGTGCTGTTGACGATGCGTGTGGCAATGTCTTTTTTTTTTTTTTTTTTTATGAACACTAAATGAAGGCACGTTTTACATGCAGAGACTATGGGTTAATCACAGTAATACCTGAGGGTCTGACAGGCAAATATACCCCTGGGATGCTCATGACATAAGCTCAGCTAGATGGTCTAATGAGACAGACAGCTGAGAAACCCTCTATCACAAGGAGACATCCGCCAACACATCCAGAAAAGGAGGTGAGTGGCTTTTCCACCCTGGGACAAATACTGGTTAGCAACACCTCATCCTCATTTAACAGCAGGAGAATGCTAAATTCCTTCAAAAAAGAAAAACCCAAACAGACTCAGTTGTTAAAGAATCCGACCAGGAACCACGAGGTTGTGGGTTCGATCCCTGGCCTTGCTCAGTGGGTTAAGGATCCGGTGTTGCCGTGAGCTGTGGTGTAGGTCGCAGACACGGCTCGGATCCTATGTTGCTGTGGCTGCGGTGTAGGCTGGCAGCAACAGCTCCAATTCAACCCCTAGCCTTGGAACCTCCATATGCAGCCCAAGAAATGGCAAAAAAAGAAAAAAAAGGACTTCTTGTTTATCATCTGGTAAGACCGGGTAATGTCCCACAGTTAACCACCTGCTCAGCCAAGAAAGAGCTATCCACCTGAAATTCCACTTCTGGAGATGTGTTCTTCTTTTTTTTACTTCTCCACCCTCACTGAGATATAAGTGACATATAACATTGGGTAAGTGTAGGGTGTACAATGGGGTGATTTGATCTACGTAGATATTGTGGAATGATTATCTCAAAACAGTTAACATATCCATCACTTCACATACTTGGGGGGGGGTTGTCTGTTTTTATGGTGAGGATTTGTTTTTCAGACACACTTGTACCTGGCACAAGAATGTTCATACTTAGATTATTACAGGCAGATACACCCCAGATGCCCATCAACAGTGGAGGTTTCATTAAATTAAGCTGAACTGACACACTATAAGAATAAGATGGGTTAAAAAGAGAGATGTGTGTAATTTGATGTTCTTGACCGCCAATCATTACTGATTGAAATATATATATATATTTATATATATTTAATGTGTACAGAAAAAAATGTCTTAAAGGACACCTATCACCGTCTTGGTTACGTTCTAAAGTCCACTTGTAGGTACAAGATCCTATACAGAAATTTTCTCTTAAAGATTCCACAATTTGCAAAATATTTTAGAGTGAACACTGTGGAGTTGGGTCATTAAACTCAAAGCCTGGGTGTCTCAATGATTAACTGTGTGATATTGGGCAAGTTGCCTAATCTCTCTGTGCTTCAGTTTCCTTCTGAACCCTGGAGATAACTTCATTGAGCTCGTTAGGTTGTGATGGGGATGAGATGAGTGAAGTCAGTTAATATTTGTAAAGTGCTTAGCGGTATACTTAAAACAGCACCCAGTAAGATCTATATACAGGTTGGTGAAATGCATAAATAAATGCCATCCAAATGCCAGCTTTCCCTCCAGATTGGAAGAGAAACAATCCCATGATGAGAAGCACAAGGAAATCCCACTTTACTTCAAAGAGGGGAGCAGCAGGAGCACCCCTCCCATGTCGGCCTCAGGATGTCCTGGGACACCTGCACCGTGTAAACAGTCATTTTCTCTGTCTCTCTTCCCCTCTTTGGGGCAAGGTGCCTTAAGTGTCATATCACTCCACTGTCCGATTGTACAACATGATGCCCTGACTGTAAATGTGTGCATTGCTCTGTCATTAAGGAAGAGGGGGCGATATTGCACAATGAGAGGGGTTCTGACTTGGGATATGTATAGCATGCATTTGGGGTAATGTTTTGTTTTTCTTCCTGAGTTTCACAAGTTTAAAAAATACTCCATCATATCTATTTCAACCTGGAGTCCATACAAATTCACTTCCCTCTTGGCCACCCAAAGATTTTAAAATCACCAATTTCTCAAATTCTGAGCGCTTAAAGAAATCAAAAACAGGAAATTGGATGTCACTTCCCCTATAAAATGTGAGTCCATGTTTTAACAGCTTTTTCACACAATCCTAGATCCTTTTTTTTTTTTCTTTTTAGGGCCACACCTGTGGCATATGGAAGTTCCCAGGCTAAGAGTGGAAAGGGAGCTGCAGCTGCCGGCCTGCGCCACAGCCACAGCACTCGGAATCTGAGCTGTATCTGCAACCTACACTGCAGCTCATGGCAATGCTGCATCCTTAACCCACTGAGCAAGGCCAAGGATTGAACCTGCATCCTCATGGATACTAGTTGGATTTGTTATCACTGAGCCACAATGGGACCTCAATTCTAGATCCTAGCAGGGAAAACAAAGTTACTAGAATTTAACCCCTGAGAACCTAAATTCATTGCTACAAAAGGAACTGTGTTGGTACCATGCTCTGTTTTTAATGATGAGTGATGCATTTTTTGCCTTTAGCCAGGCAGCAGAAAAGAAACTAAAAATCCTTTTTTTTTCTTCACTGCCCCACAATGTCGCAAGCTGAGTGTGTAAATTTGCATTGTGTTTTCCCAGCAACAAGTGAACTGCTCATCCAGAGACTCATGGGGAGGTCTTTCTCCGGTCCTTGCACTTCTCGATCTGACCTTCCAACATCAAGTGATCATCCCAGGGTGAGCAGAAATGTCTCTGGGGCAGGAGACAGATGGAGTGTGCGAAAAAGAGAAGCACGCGGAATTGCCCACCATGTGGCTGGCACTGCACCAACAAGGATGACGGCCCCAGAGATGGACCGGTGCTGGTGATCGAAGGTCCCCACAAAGTGGCCCTTGGCCTTGAAGCTGCACGTCCATCCACGGAAGGCCTGTACCTGACCTTGGAGTGAGCTCATCTGCAAGAGTTTTCTGAGGTGGGAGCCTAGGAAGAGAAAGGAGGCCCCAAGGACATGGAGATGGGTGGTGATGACCCCAAACTCCAGAGACCTTGAGTTTCGAATGGAAGCTGAGCTGGGTTCAAAGATCACTCACAAGGTCCCTCCAATACCGTCCTCCAGGTCATTCTTATGAGGGTTTTTTTTGGCCTCACCCAAGGCATGTGGAAGTTCCTGGGCCAGGGATCGAACCCACACCACAGTAGCGAATGGAACCGCTGCAGTGACAACGCCAGATCTTTAACCTACTGTGTCACAATGGGACTCCTTTATGTTTAATAATGGTATTAACTTTATGCTGAAAACAGGATTCTTCATCATTTAAAGATTAAAATATTTATGGATATAATTTTTAAAATAGTAATTAGTAGCTTAAGTGTAAGATGGTTACAAGTGTAAGAAGGTTAAGTGGTTGTTTCTGTAGTATTCCTCTTTTGTTTCTTAACTTTATCCTTACTTTTTTAGGATTTTAAGCTAATTTCTAAAAATTCTTTGACCCTGGTGACATGTTTTTTGTTATGTTTGAGCCTCAAGGCTTCTGCTTCTTTCTAGAAATTCCTCTGCACACCTCCTCTTCTGTTCCACATCTCAGGACTGTTCTATCCTCTCAGGTCAAGTGATTTTGCAGATAGCTGACAGATCAACACTGCCTAATTTCTCCTTAGAATCCAGAGTTTTAGCATCCTGTAGGTTTTGGGAAAGTTTGATCACTTCCAATTTCTTTTTGATGCTTCTAAATTTAAATGTAAACCTATACTAAAATTTTAATTAAAAAAAATTTAAAATTTTATATTATGGCCGAACCTATGGCTTATGGAAGTTCCTGGGACAAGGATTGAATCCGAGCTGCAGCTGTGGCAATGCTAGATCCTTTAACCCGCTGCTCCAGGCTGGGGATCGAACTCACACCTCCACAGTCACCTGAGCAGTCAGGCTCTTAACCCACTGCCCCACAGCAAGAACTCCTCAAATTTTAATTTTTTAATTGCAGGACCTGCAAAGTTGATAAGCCATTTGAAGAACTAGAAAGAGAACATTAAAAATGCACAAAGTTTCCTTTAAAAATCAAAATAATATTCAAGTAGTTAAGAAATAAATCTTCTGGTAAATCAGAACATTTGATAAATTCAACAAATTGGTCCTCAGGCGATTGGCTTTTATACAAATGATCTAGAACATGATACCTCAATAGGAAAGAATACCAGCAGTCATTAAAACACTGTACATGTATGTTTATTGACATAAAAAGATAGTCACAATATATTTAAGTTAAAAAATAATACATAGAGCATGATACTATTTTTGTGAGGGGAAAAGATAAAAATGGGTAGGAAAAAGCTTAGGAAGGAATATCCTAAAATATCACAGCGTTCTTTTACTGATGATGGGTCTGCAGGCATTTTTGGTTTTCACCCCCCCCCCCCCCGCCGGAGTCTGAAGGACCTTAGATCATGTGTTTAATTTCCCTTATTCTAAAATTTTAGAAGCCATAAATTATATATCTCTGTGTGTGTGTATGTGTACACACACATTTGCAATGTGTGTCTTCATATATATACTGCATATGCATATAAATATACATATTTATACTACATATGCTACTATATATATATATGTAGTATACACATACACATGTAAGCTTGTACAAAAATGGATGAAAATTTTAAAAAAAGAGAATCTGAACCCATCACCCAAGGCCCTTCAAACCCTGATAACCTGCGGTTGTAGTGTCAGGGGAGGATGCGGCAGGAGTGGTCCTTTTTGCTAAGATTCCTAGGAACTGAGGGTCTACCATGATGATTTCATCAGACGTCAGGAGAAGGGCTGTGCCCAGAAGATGCACCCAGCTCTGGAGGGATGGGGTGAGGGGTGGGGAGGGGCTGCAGGCTGTCTGGGGAGGTAACAAACACTCGGTCCCCACGTGAACACAAGAGGCAAGTTCAACTGACACCCACAAGCTGGCTTCTCTTTGACTCCAGGGAAGTGGGAGCTGCACCAAGATCCAAGACGGGAATGAGGCCAGGGGCAGAGAAGGAGCGCCTAAGGCTGATGTGCGGCGCGAAGCTGAGGTGTGAGGGGGACGGCGGGGTCCAGACCTTCTCACGACAGCAAATGCACCCAAGATACGGGTGACGTTCCTGGGATCAGTGTGCACAGCTATGATCCTCATTTGCATAACTCTGAGTTGAGCCATTTCACCCAGAGGAAGACACGGGGGATTGCTGAAACCAGAGGGGTTTTTTTGGTTTTGTTTCTCTTAACAATAAAAGGGAACACTATGAAAACAAGATGAGCTCATGGAAACTTAGATGTCACAGGGAAATGTGTCGTTAAAGGACCAGAAGAGGAAATTCAAAGCAGAGTCTGGGGGGGCGGGGAGGAATTGGGAGGGTGGAATTAACATGCATAAGACGGTATAAAACAGGTGATTAACAAGCCCCTACTGTATCTCTCAGGGAAATCTACTCAATAGTTTGTAATGACCTATATGGGAAGAAAGAATGGATATATTTATATGTATAACTGATTCACTTTACTGTACACCTGAAACTAACACAACTTTGTAAGCCAAACTATACTGTAATAAAACTTTAAAATAAAATGCAGATTCCCTGCTCCCAAAAAACAGAATATGAATTATGTGCATATAAGCAATGGATGGATGAAACATCAACTTTGTTTCTAGCTTTGGATTTTTATGATCAATGATCCACCCACCTATCTTGAAAAATACATCAAATAGTATATTTAACGTCTACTTTAAGAGTTAAGTCAGGCTTATATAAACAGAATGTAACAAAACAGAAATTATTATGAAGTTGAGAAAAAGTGAAATTAAGCCCAAGACGCCTAAAAGAAACTGAAGATTACATCTTACCAAAAGTCTCTGCACAATTGTTAGATTTAGACCACAAATCTCCCAAAGTTTTTAGAGGCTGAAGCAAAGAGGAAAACATCCCTGTGGATATACAGAAATCTGCTTCTCTCCAACAGGATTTGCCTCAACCTCAGCACTACTGACATTGTGAGTCAAGAACTCATTTGTTGTGGGGTCTCTCCAGCTCATGGTAGGGTAGTCATAGCATTTTGGGCTTCTACCCACAAGATACAAGCAACACCCCCTCCCTCCCCTCCCCCTCTGCAGTGCCAGGTATGACCACAAAAATGTCTCCAGACATTGCCAAACGTCCTCTGATGAAAGCTGCACAGTAAGAAATCTGACGTTTCAATTACTAGTAATGACCTTAAGCATTGCTATTTTCTTTTATGGATTGGGGCAGAACAATGAGCTTTGTTAGTCCTCAGTGAAAGACAGGGCGACTATTGCATTATAAAATGTAAAGGGCATAGCCAGAAATCTTGACCAAAAGACGTCTGTCACTCTGCTCATACACACACGGACACAGACTCACAAAGACACACACACAGCCCTGGTGTTCGTGGGACTAATTCCAGAAATTTCTATGAGAAGATCATCACCCTGACTCTATACTTAAATACAGTACAAACTAATCGCAGGAGATAAAACTGAAAGGACCATTAAAAATGATCTATTCTACCCACCCCCTCTTGGGAAGAAACTAAGACTCAAAGAGGTCAAACCAAGATTAGTTACTAATAAGTTTTATTTTCACTGCAGGTAACAAACTCTTCGAAAAGTATAAGAAACGGAATAGAGAGACCAGAGGTACAGTCAATTGATCTTTCGAAAAGGAGCAAGGGCCATCCAACGGCGAAATGACAGTCTTTTCAACGAGTGATGCTGGAAAAACTGGACATCCGCATGCAAAAAGAAAAATTAATCTTGACCCAGATCTTAAATCTTTTACAAAAGTTAACTCAAAATGTATAACAGAACTAAATGTAAAATGCAAAACTGCAGAATCCTAGAAGATAACATAGGAGACACTCTAGATATCCTTGGGTTTGGTGTTGACTTTTTAGATATAAAACCAAAAGCATGATCCATGAAAGAAAAAAATTGATAAATGGGGGACTTCCTTGAAATTAAAAACTTCTGCTCTGCGAAAGACACTGTTAAGAAAATTAAAAGACAAGCCGCAGACCAGGAGAAAATATTTTCAAGATGCAAGTAAAGGGCCGGTACCCAAAATAAACAAAGAACTCATAAAAATCAATAATATAAAACCAAGCAACCCAATCAAAAATCAAGTATAAGATGGGAAGAGACACGTCACCAAGGAAGACCCAGAGATGGCAAATAAGCCTATTGACATTGTCCCCATCCTATGTCCTGAGGGAACTGCAGATTTAAATGATGACAAACCACCACACACCTATTACAGTGACAAAAATCCAACACTGACACCACCCAACACTGGGGAGGAGGTGGAATAAGAAGAGGAATTTTCATCCACTGCTGGAGGAATGAAAAATGGTGCAGCCGCTTTGGAAAATGGCTTGGCAGTTTCTTACAAAACTAAAGGGACTCTTAACTTATGATTCAGTAATTTCACTCCTTGGCTTTTACCCAGAAAAACGGAAAACTTAAGCTCCCACTGAAACCTGCACGTGGATGTTTAGAACAGCCTTGTTCACAATTTTCAAAACTTGGAAGCAACAAGAACATCCTTCAGGTGACCGGAGGGACAAACTGTGGTCCTTCCAGACAACAGAATATTATTTATCAATAAGAAGAAATGAGCCACCAAGCCATAAAAAGACTTGGAGGAAATTTAAATGCATATTGTAAAATGAAAGAAGCTAATCTGAAAAAGCTTCATACATAGTTGATTCCAACTCCATGACGTTCTGGAAAAAGCAAAAGTATGGAAACAGTTGAAGGTCAGTGGTTGCCCTCTGTTAGGAGAGAAGAAGGGCTGACCAGGTGGAGCAAAGGGGATTTTGAGGGGACTGAATTACTCTGTATGACACGGTTAACGGTGGGCAAATGGCTTATGCATTTGTCAAACCTCACAGAATGTAGAACAGAAGGATCCCAATGAAAACTGCAGACTTTTGTTCATACTAATGTATTAATAGCAGCTCATCAATTGTAACCGACGTACCCCACTGGGCGAGATGTTAATAATTAGGGGAAACCGAGGGGGTGGGGAACGCTATACGGAAAAACCTCTGTACTTTCCACTCAGTGTTTCTGTAAACCTAAACCTGCCCTAAAACATAAGATTTATTCATTTTTATTAATTTTTAAAACGCATATTGGGACAGAAGCAGCATGGAGCCACTGGCTTTTGAGTCAGTATTTCAGAAAAACGTATCCTCCGTTTGGAAAAGACTATTGCCCTAAAATACGTCTGCTGAGCAAAGCTGCACCCATCACATAATGAATTCCTTCTCAGCATCCAATCTTCCTTACAGGTACCATGGGCAGGCTGCCGCCTGCTCTGCCTTAATAATTGGGATGTAAAATGGAATCAAAGTTCATTCCACTTTCTTGGCTGAACTCCCCAACTTCTACGACTTTGGCTTGGTAAATTAACTGGTGAGGGGTACAAGTTCTATTAATGTTTACCATGAAAGTCGTCTTCCAAACAATATGCCTATAGCCATTTACGATAAGTGAAAGACACCACTGAATGAGACAGAAAAAAGACAAGGCAAAGGGCGTCTGGTAACGTGGCCCCGAGGACACACACATATTTGCATAGCAGACTGGACTTTATCGGAAGTTATTAACCCTGCAGAATCACTGCTATCAACCAAGAGTCCAGTAAGTCAATTACGGAAAAATAGGACAGGTGGCAGGTACATAAACTCTATGGTACCATTCAGGAGGCTACCGTAGAGCCGCTGAAATTGAGAATAAGAAAGTGTTGGATCTGGTGAGTAAAACTGGATGCGGATGTTAGGGAAGATAGGGCAGGCATCTGGGGTTTTATGTTAAAGCTTTTTAGTTCTTCTGGTTTTTAAATTATGCCAAGCGTCACCTTGAAAGGGATAAGAATTACTTTTTAAGGATAGCTAAAAGAACTCTGTGACTAAATAAAAAATGTTTATAATGCAATTTTTTAACAAAGCAAGATAAAATTTTTATCTACATTACGATTACATAGGTAGAAAACAAGTTTGGAAAGGAATATTCAAATCAAATTAAATCACAAAGGGGGCGATCCGTACAGCGTTATTACATGTCATGGGCTTTCTAATTACAAATTAAAAACACTTGTTTACCACAACAATAGACACGAATTTTTAAAAATTGAAAAAAAATACATCGACAATAAAATAAAAATGCTTTCATACGCCTAGGGTCGGTCAGTTTGTATTTTTCTCCCTCTCCATGGCCAAAACGTCTACATCAAGCTGCACTGTTTTACTTTTATGAAAATATAGGTGTTGAATTAAAAATCAAACACAGTGAGCCACTTATTTATACCTGCTCCTCAGCCACCCACCCAGGGTGGCCGGAACTGGGAGGCAAGTTGCCCCAGAGATGCTGTTTCTGTCCTGGTGCCTTGGCAACCGGGTCAGCCTCAGTCTCCTCAGGGGAGCGGGCACCACATTCATCCCCACGGGGCTGTGCTGGAGTTTAGTGTAGTCCAGGGACAGGTACAGAACGCCCTTCTTTCCCATGGCCTGTGGCCACCCCCACCCCTGCACCAAACTCGTGGTAACGTGTGATGGTTAAAAGCCAGGCAATAACTCTAACCCGGAAGACCAGGGATCACAGGGCCAAGACTTTGGACACGAGAGAAGGAGGAAGAGTGAGACTGGAAACCATTCTTCAGACAGAGCTTGGAGACAAAGCCGTGACTTACCAAGCAAGCATAGTGTAAGATACACAGATGGGGCAGACGGCTCGCTTCAAACTCACATCAGGAGTTTAAAAGTGAAAAAGGGGAAGCTGGAGGCCAGGGCTGGGTCCAAAGTTACTTTCTTAAAATAGATGTGGCCAAGAAGTGTCACAAGCGAGAGGAGAGGAAAAGGACATGGCAGAGACCAGCCCCACATCACAGTTCCCAAATGGGGTCCTGAGGTACCCAGGGGGGCCACAGCGAGCCCACGGGGGCGTCTGGGGAAAATGCAAAGACCTCTACCAGACACTGTGAGCGCTGCTAGACCAAGGCAGCTTGGTTCCTGTATTAGATTGTGCTGCGTTCCTTTCAGCAACCTCACATCTGTGTGAAAGTGGGTTTTCTGTGGTTGCTATGATAAAAAGCAACCATCACATGAAGAGAAACACATGGAACAGAAAGCGGGGACACCGGGGGGCCAAGTACAATCCCAAGAGTGTGTGACACAGGTACACACACCCCAGGGGCACATACTCCTATTCATTTGAAAAAACCTAAAAATATTATTTTTTTGCTTTCAGTATATGTGTATGATTTTTTTCAAATGGTACTAAGTTGTTATAACAAATACATATGCAGCGGTCTGGACCTAACTGCCCAGTCAATAGAATTCTTTGGTGCTTCTTTTGCTCTGAAATTGCCATGAAAAAAAGAAAAGAAAAAAGACTGAGAAGCCCAGAGAGCTGTGAACCAAGAGGGTGTGGGGACTTGTGAGCCTGTAGCTTTAAAAAGTGAGCAGCAGCAGGCAGCAGGACGGGGCAGGGCAGGTGGGTGCTGTCAGCTGGCACAGGGAGGCAGAGAGACGGCAGGTGCATTCGGGGTGGGGGTGGGGAGAGGCGGGTCTCTGGCCTCGGGAACCCAGTCTGATCCCTTCCCCATTACCAACCTCATTGCCCACCCTGCCTTAAGGAGAAACCACCGGTTCTCAGAAGTCCTGAGACTGTAGAAGATGCCCCCCCACCCCATCATATTCGGAAAATTCTTAAATCAGTTGTACAGCATGATGGATACTCTGCTGAATTTCCATTTTCCTTAGTGGAAATATCTCAATTTTCTCCCCGTCCCCATCACCCAGGCTCAAAACACCTGTCACCTCCGTGACACCCATATCACATTTTATTCTCTGGAATCAGCTCTCCATCCACCCCCATCATTCTCATAGCAAAACCGTGCTGGGTTTTTTAGACTTAGGGAAAGGCATGGACCAGATGAACAGTGTAGTCTGAGAGTTTCTCCCCATTAGTCTCCCTTCGGACTGTCCATCACTCAAAGGTCCATGTTAGGTGTAACTCTTCTGAGCAGGTGTGGTCATCTCCTAGCCGGTCTCTGTGGCATCAGGCTGTTCCCTCCTCTTTGCTCAGGTTGGTGAATTACCATGTCATCATGTCACCTTACATCCCAAATCCTCCAAACTGCCTTCTACTACTTATGAATGAATGAGTGAACACATCCGTATACACGGAGCCGAGCTTCACGACTGGCCTGTTCCCTCATTCACCCTCCCTGCCCACCTCTCTGTACTGACGTTTCTCCAGATTCGCCAACATGGAGAGCAGACTTGTGGTTGCCAAGTTGGGGGTGGGGGATGGAGGGGGAGTCTGGGGTTAGTAGATGCAAACTATGACATTTAGAATGGATAAGCAATGAGGTCCTATAGTAAGCACAGGGAACTATACCCAATCACTTGTGATAGAACATGATGGAAAATAGTAAAAGAAAAAGAATGTATATACATGTATGACTGGGTCACTTTGCTATACAGCAGAAATTGACAGAAATTGTAAATCAACTATAATTTAAAAATTAAGGAGTTCCCATCGTGGCTCAGTGGTTAGCGAACCCGACTAGCATCCATGAGGATGCAGGTTCGATCCCTGGCTTCGCTCAGTGGGTTAAGGATCCGGTGTTGCTGTGACCTGTGGTGTAGGTCGCAGATGTTGCTGTGGCTCTGATGCAGGCCAGCAGCTACAGCTCCAATTCAATCCCTAGCCTGGGAACCTCCATATGCCACGGGTGTGGCCATAAAAAAGACAAAAATACCAAAAAAAGAAAAATTAGGAGTTCCCGTCGTGGCGCAGTGGTTAACGAATCCGACTAGGAGCCATGAGGTTGCGGGTGCGGTCCCTGCCCTTGCTCAGTGGGTTAACGATCCAGCGTTGCCGTGAGCTGTGGTGTAGGTCGCAGACGCGGCTCGGATCCCGCGTTGCTGTGGCTCTGGCGTAGGCCGGTGGCTACAGCTCCGATTCAACCCCTAGCCTGGGAACCTCCATATGCCGTGGGAGCGGCCCAAGAAATAGCAACAACAACAACAATAACAACAACAACAACAACAAAAAGACAAAAAAAGAAAGAAAAATTAAAAAAATAAGCTATTATATTTATGTTTCTCCACAGCATGACATGAATTTGGAGTATAAGATCTATTTTATCATCTGTCTCTCTTCTCATAGGACAGAAAGCCCGGTGAGAGCAGGGTTTTGTCCGTTCCGTTCCCTGTTCTATCTCCAGCCCAGAGAACAGTGCCCTGTACTTAGAAATGCTCTACACATATTTACCTCCTTGGTAGCCCAGCGTACCCAGGAGAGAAATGCCCAGGAAGTGTTAGATGTTATTACTTTTATGCCATCACCTCAAATTCTGCTCCAACTCCTCTACTATTGCCAGCAGGATAAAATCTCAGATGTTCAACCCGCCCTCACAGCCCGGCCCCAGGCAACCTGGCCACCACGAGGGTCAAGGCCAGATACTGTGTCTATGGACTTGGCAGCCCCATCCTGCCTTCCCACTGCGGCAAGTCCAGCCCTCCTGCAAAGCCTACCTCACACCCAATTTTCCTTCACTCCCCGACCTCTCTCCACAATCCAGCTAGGACTTTGCCACAAGCCCCAGGGCCCTCACCGTCCTGCTAGATGCTGCTCGTCTCTCTCACATTGGCTCCTATGAATGTGCATATGGCTCTCGCCTCCTCAGAGACTGTGCCTCCCTGAGAGCAGAATTTGCTCCACCTCTTTGACCAGCACCTGCTTCCACCCCCGGCACACACCCGGCCCCACTAACCCGTCACCAAGACACAGCAAAACCCTTTTGTTGAATTAAAGCTGCACTTCAAAATCCCATAGACTACAGTTTGCAGCCAGAGCAACTGTGTACACAGATCCCATGATTTTTATTAGCCACAATCTAACCGGTTTATGACAGATGATCAATAAATGTTAGTTCCCCAAACTGATTTAGTTTCAGACACATTTAAACCTAGACAACCACCTAGGTGCCACATTCACTGAAAGGCTGCGACCATTCAAAGAATCTGGGCCAAAATCTCTAATGAGGTAGCCAGGGATGAGGAAATTAGGGTCCGATCTGGTTCCTGTATTTATCAATAACCATGGAAACACCAGCAAGTTATTTCAGCTTCACTCTATTCATCTGTAGAAGGGAGACAACGCTCCTGCTTCAAGGGTAAGTTACTGTGAGGGTTAATTGCAACAGCAGGTGTTAAATGCTCCATCCCCCCAAAAAGTGAACAGTGTGTCACTTCCCATTTTCCTTCCCTGTCCCCCCAAACAGGGAGAACCAGGTTTCAGTGACATCATCGCATGGACGAAAGGCTCGCGTGACCTCCTGCCCAAACAAAACTGCTAAATCCACGTTGCTAAAAGGATGCCACTGACAACAAAAGCAGTGTGGTTTCCACAGCCCCCCAGACCACCTCTAACAAACCCACCTCCAGCTCCATCCAGCCCTCTGTGGCTTGACGGAGATGGAAGTGGTCCAGGTCACAGACCTCTCCCCAGCTCACCCCGGGCCCCCTCAGTGCATCTGCTCAATCCTTTGGCTGTATTTATAGCCCACATGCCGAGAGCTGGCAGGAAAAAGGGTTCTGTGCTTGCAGATCTTTCTTTTTCAACTGGCACTGAGAGGTTTCTTGCTCTGATTTTGTCACCAGGCGAGGAAAAACCTGAAGCATTGTATTGTTGGCCTCAAGGCATGTTTGGGACAAAGGGGACAAAGAGCCGGAACATCAGACAGTCCCCAGGTCCTTAACTGTCCAGCTTACACCAAATCCTAAAGCTGCTTCCGCCCAGCTTCGTGCCTTCAGAGCCCAGGCCCAAGCCTGGCACCGCAGCCAAAGGGTGCTGAGTTCCTTCTGCAAACCGGCCCCTCTCTGCCCACTGCCCCCTCCCCTCCGCTCCAGCCCCTCCAGCCTCATGCCAGCAGGAGGCTGGGGCGGGCACATGAGGCTTTTCAAGCAGCCCCAGGAGGAGGAAGTTTCTCGTTCCCACGGGCCTGGGTTTTTCTCTTTTGGGTGTGTTTTCTCTTTCTGAAACCAGGAAGCTCAATTTGCCTAATGGTTAAGCCCAAAAGGATTATAGATTCTTTCTTTAAGAACCCACAGTGCCCTGGCCCGTCCCTCCACGTTAAAGGCGGTCCATTTCCAAGTCCCCGGACACATGGGGGCTTTCTGGTCTCCTCAGCCAAGCCTGCTCTGGGCCATTATTTTGATGAAAAGTACTACAGGAGTAGATTGTTCATAGATCTGTTTCCCCTTCTCGCCAAAATGTCAAAAGTGCAAACACCAAATTCCCTTATATCCCAATTTCCTAAAGAGTCAAAAATCAACACTTTGTTCCCCCTTCTTTTCTCTGTTTCTCCCTCTGCTTTTAGCTCAATTGCTTTTCGGCCGAGACTCATCATCAGTCACATTTCTGTTCATTAGCCTGGAACGCCCAGCAAGTTCTGCTTTTCTTGCAGTAATTGAGGTCCTCTTTCTCGCCTATCATTTTTGCTAAAAGTGTGCTCTCCCTTGGTGACATATCCAAACCTTCGACAAGGCTTCCTCGTGCGGTCCCCTCTCCTGGGGGAGAGGGATGCGGGAGCCTCGTCACCCCAGCCCGGTGTGGCCCCACAAGGGAACCGGGGAGAGGGGGTCACTGTGAACTGCAGGCACAGGCTGAGTCAGAATCCCAAGCTCCTGGTTGACCTTGGGAAGTCACTGCATCCCTCATCCTCAGTGGACCCCCCAGAAACTGAGGCCACTGCCCGCCCACCCCCAGGGCCACTCCAAGAGCTGAGCTGACCCCCAGGGCCCAGCACACACTCTGGGAGGGCTCTTAACATCACTGGTGTGCAGTCACCCATAAATGCCAGATTCTTCCTTGATCGTCCCTTCTACATTTGTCACTCTTTTTTCGGCCGTCCAGCAGCATATGGAGTCCCCGGGCCAGGGATCACATCTGAGCCATCATCTGTGGCATCACCGGATCATTAACCCACCGTGCTGGGTCAGGGATCGAACCTGCGTCCCAGCGCTCGAGATGCCACCAATCCTGTTGCACCACAACAGGAACTCCTACATTTATCACTGAATTCTTTTAAACACATCTTCAACTGCACTGTCCAGAGTAGCATGTCCTGTATTTGGTTTATCCATGGAAAAGGCCACGGTTCTTCACCTTCGCTGCCCATTAGAGCAACACGGGAGCTTTGAGGGAGAATAACGAGGGCCCGGCTCTTTCCAGACCACTGACATCAGGCTCTCTGGGGGTCAGGCCTGGGCCTCCGTATTTTAAAATCTCCAGAACTATAAGACTTTCGTCTGACTTACTGCACTGAGTCTGACAATTTTTAGGTCCATCCATGTTGCCACAAATGGAAATATCATACGAGATCACTAATATGTGGAATCCAATAAAAAATGATACAAAAGAACTTACAAAACAGAAATAGGCTCAAAGATTTTTGAAAGCACATGTATGGTTGCCCAAGGGGAAATGTGGGGTGGGGAGGGATAGAGAAGGAGGTTGGGATTGGTACATGCACACTAGTGTTTATAAAATAGATTGACAACGAGAACCTACCCAATACCATGGAACAGCACAAGAAACTCTACCCAATACCATGTAATAACCTAGACGGGGAAAGAATCTGAAAAAGAAGGGATACATGCGTATCACTGATTCGTTTCACTGTCCACCCAAAACTAACACAACTTTGTAAGTCAACTCTACTCCAATAAAATTGAAAAAAAAAAAAAAAAGACTTTTAAGTGGTGTCGGGATAAAGAAAAAGCAGTGTAACAGGAGTTGGGGGATGGGATGGTTGGTCAGCAAGGTCTGTGTGCGAAACAGCCCACAGAGTCTCTCCTGTGGATCAGAGATGGCGTGCGGAGTGGCTGGGCTCATACAGCATCGGGGGCGGGGGAGATCGGTGAGATGCCACTGTCCCCTGCACAGCCTGGCTGCTTCCCACTGCGGACTCGTTCACTCAGCCCTTCCCTCAACCCGGGGCCGTTTTGTGCAATAGCTCAGCTTCCTCCCAATATTTCTCCATTTGTGCTGACACCTGCCAGAGGAGGTTTCCATGGAAACCTGAAGACCTTCTACCAATACAACAGGTTCTTTGGCTTAAATCCATCTTATTTACATAGTCATAGTGGACAAACATGGAACTTCACATCAGGAGATTGGGGGGAACTTATTACAGCTGCTACCACTCAGTATCCAAACTAAGCTCCTTAACCTTTTCTGATCCTTATCTTCTCCTCACTCAGGTAAGTTTTCATCTGAACCTCTGAAACCATCACCATAGACCTGACAATGCCCCTGCCTGACCTGGTAAGGTACCTCCTTGTCTTACTAGAAGCCGTCCTTGTCTAGGTGGGTCAAACTCAATACCCATCTCTTCCAGCTCCAATTCTGTGCTTCTCTGCATCTGGGGTCATTGTCATGTGTGGAATACATTGTAAGAGAGACACTGGAGGTGCAAACGCCTGCAAGACGTGGGCAGGAGTCCAGGGGATCGTCTTGGGGTTCCTGGAGGCTAATTTCCCAGGCTGCATGCGCTCAGGGAATTCTTCGTTCCTCCTTTCTTATGTAGTTATTCATTTAGGCCGCAGCCATGGCAGGCATGTGGAAGTTCCCAGGCCAGGGATGGAACCTGAGCTGCAGTTTCGACCTGCACCACTCCTCGGCATCGCCAGGTCCTCAACCCGCGGCACCACGGGGGGACGTCCTCCCTTCTCTCTTCGGTTCTTATCACCAGCTCATCAGCACCAGCTGCCCCTTCCCCACTCCCTCAGCACCACAAATGTGACAAAACATCAGTGTCTAAAAACACTCAGAGAGCGATTTCAAAAGAAGAATTCTCGCTGATTTCAATCATCATCCCCAATTACCAGAAACCTGGTTTTTTCATTTTTCTGTCTGTACACACACAGACACACACAGACACAGACACACGGACATACACAAAGACACACACACATGGACACACAGAGACACACAGACACAGACACACACACAGACACACACACACACTCACACACACACACACACACGGACACACAGACACACACAGTGCTGCCATCCCTGCCTTTCCAGTTTGGAGCCGATAGCTATCAGTCTGTGCTCATCTCTCAGGGGTGGGACCTTGTGACATTAGAACGTGCTGAGGGATTGACAGTTTCCTCCACATCTGGTGCTCAGAAACCAGCAGCAGAGACAGAACACCCATCCAGAACCTTTGTTCCAGGGTAACAGTCCACACCCGCGGCTCTCTGATGTGAATACCCGTCCCTGTTATTCTGGGATCTAGATTAACCCGGAGAGGTGGCATGTTTGGAAATCAGGCACACATCTGACAAAGGCCGGAAGCGGCAGAAAGTTTAGCCTTAGAAGCACTACTTTTAAATGAGAAAATCGGACTGTTTCACAGTGAGAAAAACAACCTCGACAGTTCTAATTTACTGATTTTAAAACTAACATCTTTTTTTTTCATTCTGAAGGTTTTACCGGCATATAGTTGATTTACAAAGTTGTAATCATTTCTGCTGTACGACAAAGTGATTCGGTTATACACGTACACACATCTATTCTCTTTCAGATTCTTTTCCCATATAGACCATCACGGAATATTCAGTAGAGGTCCCTGGGCTAGACAGCAGGTCCCTGCTGGCCAGGCATTCCATCTGCCTCAGTGTGCATATGCCAATCCCAAACCCCTGGTCCACCCACCCTCCACTCCCAACACCGCCCCCCACCACCTGTCCCCTTTAGTAACCGTAAGTCAGTCTGCGAGTCTGTAAAACTCACATCTATTTAACTCTTACTGTGTACCTAGTCCAGTGTCAAGCACTGGACATGGATTGTTTCACTAGGACAGGCCTTCGGATACTATTATCTCCATTTAAGAGATGAGAAAGTTGAGGCTTAGAGAGGTAAGGTTATTTTTCCAAGGTGACAGAGGCAGTAAGTGATGGAGCCAGAGTTGACATGGCTTGCTCCTGGGTTAGCCATGCCCCATCCCCCCAAGAATCCATACTCAGACCTCGCAGCGAAAGCCAGGACCACTGAGCCTGGGCACCTGCCCAGAATGGCTGCCCGCTGGGCATGGATGAGCCTGGGTAGATGCTGACAGGTGGCGGGCTTCTTGGGGATGGGGTGAGCTGCTGGAGCAGGGAAAGAGGACCCGAGGGGTGCATGGGCAGGAAGGGGTGCGGGAGGATCCAGACGGGCCAATCCAGACATCTACTCAAGAGACATCACACGTCCCCTCTGGACGTCTTACAGATGAGCATTTCCAGATGATCACGGAGTCAACATTTCTGAGCTGGAGGAGACTTAAAAGTCGTCTAGACCAGCAGCCTCACTGTCTCCTGAGAAGGGATCTCGGCTGCTTCCTCTCCACACTCACTCTAGGGGACCATCTGCACCCTAAAGGAGGGGTCATCGAAGCCTGTTTCATTCATGTTAATGTGTGAGATGCTGACACGGAGCAGAGGACTGACCCCCTGGGGACATAGCATTCCCCGTGCCCCTCAGAATTGGGGCCCAGAACCCCAACTTCCCTCAGGGCCCTACTAATCCTTACCAGAGAGGCTCTCTACCTTCTCCCTTTACCCTCCCCCCATACCCTCCATCCTCCGTGCTGCAGGCTGCTGTTCCAGTTATCTTTCCAAAAACAACTACAACCCTCTGCCCTCTGTTTCCTCATTCCTCACACAACAGAACTTGGCAAGAACCTCACTTCACACCAACCTGCTTCTCCAGCCCGCTCACCTCACCCCACCCGCCCTGTGGACCAGCCGCACGCGGAAACCCACCCCGGGGTCGTGAAAACCCATCCCCCTCACGCCGTCCTCCATCATCGCACCTGCTTCTTCCTGGAGAAATTAACTCCTTCCTCCCCACCTCCTCGCCCATAAGCAGTCACTGCCTCCTTCTTTCAAATAAGCCCGCTCGCATACACGGTCCATGGGAAAGCTGTCCCCAGGGGCCAGCAGGGCTGCCCATCCCGTGGTGGGCTCCCAGGTTACTCCACATAGCATCCTCACACCCAGGATGCTGCCAAGCTCGTTAGCAGACACTCAACAGACTGATAAACTATTTAACTAATAAAACCACTTCTGTGCAATTATTGCTCCACCAGCCTCTCAAAGGCGCTTTCACTCACACCTTCAGTATAGTTGGAATTGAATTACACGTCAATCCTTTCACGCAAGCCGTTTTCCAGATTTGCCCAGTTCACAAGACTGACTGGGATGTTTGCTAAAAACAGAGATTATTGCCAGGGGGGTGGGGGGAGGAAGTGGGATGGATGGGGAGTCTGGGGTTAGCAGATGCAAACTATGACATTTAGAATGGATAAGCAATGAGACCCTGCTGTACAGTACAGGGAACTACAGCCAGTCTCCTGGGATAGAACATGATGGAAGATAATATAAGAAAGGGAATGTGTGTATATATATATATAGTATATATATATATAGTGTATATATATATATATACACATTATACATATATATTATAAATACACTATATATATATTTATTTTTGGGTCACTTCACCGTACAGCAGAAATTGGAATAAGATTGTAAATCAACTACAATTTTAAAAATATAGATACTTGGGCCCTGCCACAGGCAAACCCCCAAATTCAAATCCACAGGGAGGGTGAGGGCATTTGTAGCAAACAGTCCAAGTAATTCCTTTGTGTGTGTGTGTGTGTGTGTTTAGGGCTGCACCTGTGACATACGGAAGTTCCCAGGCTTGGAGTCAAATCGGAGTTGTAGCTGCCAGCACAGCCACACAGCAACACAGGATCCCAGCCGTGTCTTCAAACTACGCCACAGCTCGAGGCAATGCTGGATCCTTAACTCATTAAACACGGCCAAGCATCAAACCTGCATCCTCATGGATACTAGTTGAGTTCGTAACCACTGAGCCACGATGGGAACTCCAGTCCAGGTAATTCTCATGCTGATTTGACCAAGGGGCTATTTGTCCCCCACTAAAATGGGAACACTTTTGGAAAGACAGCACATAATAACCTTATTGACTGCTCATGCCTTAACGTTACTTTTTGGTAAAACCCTTTACCAAAAGATTTAAATAGGAGGCACGGGGAAAAGGCAAAAGTCATGGAATACATCCAGTTTTGACTTTTGCAAAACATCTTCTGGATATGAGGCCATTTTACATCCAAATTGTCTGTCATCAAAATACTGATCTGACCAAGTGGCTTCATCCTGTATAAGAATAAAAGCAAGGTGAATGAACTTCTTCAAGACCACCTTGAAAGAAACGATATTTGTAGTCCTTTTTAAAAAAGAGATGTACTGGAGTTCCCGTTGTGGTACAGAGGAAACGATTCTGACTAGGAACCATGAGGTTGCGGGTTTGATCCCTGGCCTTGCTCAGTGGGTTAAGGATCCGGTGTGACCGTGAGCTGTGGTGTAGTTCTCAGATGAGGCTCAGATCTGATGTGGCTGTGGCTGTGGCTGTGGTGTAGGCCGGGAGCGACAGCTCCGATTAGACCCCTAGCCTGGGAATCTCCATATGCCATAGATGCGACCCTTAAAAAAAAAAAAAAAAAAAAGAGAGAGAGAGAGAGATGTATCTTTTTAATCAAGAAAAGCAATATCACAACTCTGTGCATGTGTACTCTTGTTTTCTTTTCCCCCTCATAATGCCAGAATTTCTTATTTAAGCTAAAATTTCAGAAAATACTTAAGCGTAGCCATGCACTTAATTATACGGTTGGGTCTTCTAATTGTAAGGTTGGGTCTAACTGTGATACTGGATTTTATAAATGTTGTGACTACGACACTTTTGAACCCAGTTTATCGTATTTGTCCTTGGCTGCCCACAGAACCACTTTATTGCAAAAACTGTCTTGTTTCACTATGCCTCTCGACAGATCCTTAAAGACATTGCAAAAGAGGTGCCCAGAAATCTGTTACACAATGAAAGAAAAGTATTCTTTAGTCCAGTTTCAAGGAAGTACATTTCTTTTTCCTACTGCTTCTCCCAGCAGCAGCTTAGCTGGGATTTAAATGTTCATTTAGAAAATGGCTTGTCCCAGTCATGCTGTGTCGTGAATTATTTTTCTCTCTTCTATTTGAGCTGAGAACACTAGCTGGGGGAGAGGGAAGAGAGCCGGCTGGAGGGGTGGGCTTGGCCAGTGGAACAATCCACAAAACGTCCAGGGGCCCACTTCCTCTTTCCATGCCCCTCACTAAGGCTTGTCAGCATCATAACACCCCACCACCACCACCTCCAGCTCCGTGAAGGGCATCCCCTGGAGCAGAGGTTGGGGTGCAGGTGCAAGTCATTCTAGATTCCTCTTCTTCTCACTGCCTAGATCTGACTCATCCATGACCTGCCCGCCCCCAATCCCGTCTGACCCCCCTCAGTCCCCACTTTCCGAAAAAGTACAGGACACCCAGCCCCACTGGCATTTCACAGAAACAGCAGATCCTTTTTCAGTATAAGCAGGTCCCAAATATTTCAGGAGACATACCTAAATTAAAACATTGTTCAATGCATATCTGAAATTTAAGGTCAGTGTGGCGGTCTGTGTTTTTCTTTTTCTTTTTTTTTTGTCTTTTTTTTGCTATTTCTTGGGCCGCTCCCGTGGCATATGGAGGTTCCCAGGCTAGGGGTCGCATTGGAGCTGTAGCCACCGGCCTACGCCAGAGCCATAGCAACGCGGGATCCGAGCCGCGTCTGCAACCTACACCACAGCTCACGGCAACGCCGGATCGTTAACCCACTGAGCAAGGCCAGGGACCAAACCGGCAACCTCATGGTTCCTAGTCGGATTCGTTAACCACTGCACCACGACGGGAACTCCACGGTCTGTGTTTTTGTTTGCTCAATCTGGCACCTGTAGCTGCCCCCACTTTCCCCACACGGCCAAATCTTTATCTGTTGATTAAAGCCCTTCCACAGCTTCATTCAGAAATAAGATTTAAGGTCTTCAGCTCAGGCTTCAGGGCCCTTGGCTGGAGAAGGCAAGAGAGGTTGGGAAGCCCTCGGTTTGCTGTCCACCCTCATAGTTCAGCCAGAAGAGACTTCTTTCTTCTCTGCAGACTCCCCAGCTCACCCACACCGTAGGACCTTTGCACTTGCTGTGCCTCTGTGTCCCGATGGCCCAGGAGCCCCTCAGAGCAGAGCCTGCCTCTTGTTCACTGTGTCCAGAGCAAATAGAACTGAAGCTGGCATTTAACTGTCCCTTAAGAGCTAACGGCTGATGACTGCGCCAAGGGGCTTCCTGTCTGTAAAGTGACATTTCCTTAATTCTAAGCAGTCTTCACTCTGGCTTTTATAATAATGGACTGACATCTCTAAACAACCTTTCCTGCCCCAAACTCAGGCTCTTCCCCATCAAACAGTGAAGATACATTCCTGCCTGCTGCATGATCCTGCTGCCTGCTCCTCCAAGTTCACTGTCACCAGGAGCCCCGTCCTGGACGGTACCCATTGATAGATGGAGAATTTTGTTACTGAGTGTTTCATCGTAGTTTAAAGTGATCAGTAAAAGAATTTAGTAAAAAGCCAAAAAACCAAGGTGTGGACAAGAAGGCTATTAAGAGCAGAGATGCCCGTGAGCCCAATTCAACAGCAAGATGAAAATCCTGAGGGAGCGTAAAAGCAGGGGCTCTTCAGCCTAAAGCTAAACACTCCTTTTTTTCTTTTTCTTTTTCTTTTTAGGGCTACACCTGCAGCATATGGAAGTTCCCAAGCTAGGGGTTGAATCAGAGCTAGAGCTGCCAGCTACAGCTACAGCTACACCACAGCTACAGCCACAGCTACGCCACAGCTACAGCCACACCAGATCCAAGTCGCATCTTCGACCTAACCACTGCTTGTGGCAACGCTGCATCCTTAATCCACTAAGTGGGGCCAAGATCGAACCTGCATCCTCATGGATACTAGTTAGGTTCATTTCTGCTGAGCCACAAGGGGAACTCCAGAACACGCAATGATGTAAGCCAGTCACCTTCTTATGAAGAAAATGCAACAATTAGAGACCAAGGATGAGCTGCTGAACATATATTGAAAACTGTCTAAATGGGAATATGCAATTTCGAAATGGTACAAATTGGGGAGTACAAATTGGATATGAACCTGACTAGTCTCCATGAGGATGCAGGTTCCATCCCTGGCCTGGCTCAGTGGGTCAGGGACCCCGTGTTGCTGTGAGCCTGTGGTGTGGGTCGCAGACCAAGCTCGGATCTGGCGTTGCTGTGGCTGTGGTGTAGACCAGCATCTCTAGCTCCAGTTCGACCCCCGGCCTGGGAACCTCCATATGCCACACCTGCAGCCCTTTAAAAAGAAAAAAAGAAATGGTACAAATTGTCCAGCTGTCTGGGGATGGAAGCCTTATCACTCTGACTCTATTTCTGGCTTTGGGGCTTGGGAGAGGAAGCAGGGGCAGCAAGGGACCATCTGTGGCGCAGCTGAAAAGCAGGCAGCCAGGTCCTTACACCGCAGCACACAGTGAGCTCCCCCCCCACACACTCCAGTTATTTTACAATCTTCCAGGTCCCTGGCTAGTTTCTGCAGGAGAAAACCCTTTACCTTTTAGCTTCAACACTCCTGAGATGCTAGGGGATAAAATATTCACAGTGGTCGTCCAGGCCCTTTGCGTTGTTTCCATAGGCAATTTGAAGGCAGGCCAGGAAGCCACAGGACACAGGAGGAAGGGACGTGCCTGAGTCCCCCTGCTGGGTGGGAGAGCCTGTAAGCTGACTCCTGCCAGAAGGAAAGGACACACACACACACACCCACACACACACGCTAACCAGAAGCATCAGTTCCAGGAAGTCATAGGAAATGCTCCCTATTTCAGGATTCTCAGTTCTCACCTGGTCTTTTTAACCACTTTATAAATCTGGTCATGAAAGGTATAAGCACATATTTCCTTTGAGAAGGGAACGTACCAAGCCGAGTCCTGACATGGGGACCACCTGGCACTCAGCACACCCTGATGAAGCCTTCCTTCCATGGACACTGGCGGCGGCGGGGGGGGGGGGAAGGGGGGGCGATAGCAGGACTGTCCCCCCCACCACCACCTAGGGTGATGACAGGACTGTCCCCGGAGAAACAGGCAAATCATTAAGAATCATACTTTTGGAATTGTAAGTTATATGTGCTATTTTGTGTGCTATTTCTGTATCATGATATGGTGATGAATTCATGGATTAAAATGGGGGTTTTTTGTTCAAAAAAAAAAAAAGAAAGAAACTGGCAAATCAGCACTGACGCTGATGGGACAGGTGCCACAGCAGAGGTGTGTCCAACCCGCTTCAGGGCTGCAGAGGGAAGCAGATGGCCCTGAGTGTTGGGGCCAGCTTCCCTATGCATGAGGCCAGCACCTCAGGTACAGCTAAACTGGACCTCACATACGGCCGTGTTTTCAGTTTGCTTTTCTTAGGGAAGCGAAACGCACACAGAGCGCTGTAGAGGCGCAGAACAGACTGAATGTGCTGAACGCCGCAGTCCGCTTAAAAACGCTTAAGACGTCAAATGGTGTGCTAGGTCTGTTTTACCACAATAAAAAAAATACATTTTGATTATTCATCCCCAAAAAATGTATACACAGTGAAATGCACATATCTCAAATGCTACTTGAGACTGGTTTGATAAATACCCCCCAGCAATGTTCCCACCTTCCAAACAAGAAGACTCCCACCTTCTCAGTCCCCTTGCGTCCCGTTCTAAGCCCACCCCTCCCGCCGATCACTGTCCTTGAACTTCATAGAAAGGAAATTGTACAGTAGGTATTTCTTTCTTCGGCCGTATTTCACTTCATATAATGCTTTGGAGACTCAACTAGCTGTTGCATGAAGCAGTATCTCTTTTGTTTGTTTGTTTGTTTGAGTAACTCTGAACGTATCATCCAAATGTATTGAACTGCTCTTCCAATAATGAATATTTGAGCATTTCCAGGGTTTTTATAAATAAAATAGAAAATAAGCTGCTATCTGCATCACTGTACACATCCTTCTGTAGACATATGTTTTCATTCCTCTTGAAATACCTAGGAGTGTTGAACAGCTTATATACTGAATTTTTAAGATGCTGCCAAAGCGCTTCCTGCAGTGGCTGGACCATGTCCACTCCAGTGGGGCCTCATCCTCCCCAGCATGTTGCGATTGTCAGATTCTTTGTTTTTTTTTAAAGGACAGGGAAAGCTCACTGAACCAGCATGAACAATTAGGAAAGCAGGGAGTAAGCCTCGGGCAGGGCTACTGGTTTCCTGGAAAGCTGCTCCTTCCTCCAGGCAGAACAGCTCCCACACCTGGCTCAGCTGGAGTTTAAATAGGGCTCATTTCCTTTCTTTCCTTTTCTTTATCTTTTTGATTTTTTGTCTTTTTAGGGCCACACCCATGGCATATGGAGGTTCCCAGGCTAGGGGTCCAATTGGAGCTGTAGCTGCCAGCCTATATCACAAACACGGCAACACTGGATCTAAGCTGCCTCTTCGACCTACCCCACAGCTCACAGCGACGCTGGATCCTTAACTTACTGAGTGAAGCCAGGGATCGAACCTGTGTCCTCATGGATGCTAGTTGGGTTCATAACCCGCTGAGCCACAATGGGAGCTCCCCTTTCCTTTTCTTTTTTAACAAACCACTTTCAGACCCTCTTTCACACCCAGTCCCGGTGCGGAGTCTAACAGAAGCAGAGGAGCAACTGGGAGGTGGGGCCCCTTCACTGGAGCCCACAGGGCAGACCCTGACATCTGTGCACCCTGATGGAATGTGCCCCTTTCCAGGATTTCAGTGCATCCGAGAAAAGAAAACCAGCTACGGAGCGAGTTAGGATGGCCTGAGCTACTTCCCAGCTCTGACCCATACCTCCTTCTCCCTTGGGCCCCTCTGGCAGGGCCTGGCTCTGCAGGGGCCACGAGGCACCGGAGAACCCTAGGGAGAGGGGAGCAATCCAGGGTCCAGGGGACATGCCCCAGGCCTGAGCAGGGAGGGGCTCTGGTTACCCATACAGCTCCCAACACAGCCAGGACACAAAGCTCTCCAGGTGTCACTCCCAGTGTGGGGTGTCCCGCCCAGAGGCTTCCCAAGGTGGGGAGACACATGTGGAGCAGCAGCCCCAGAAGACCCACCACCCTCCTCACTGCTGCCCCGCATGTGGCCTCTTCCTGGGGGACAGGTAGCTATTCTGTGCACACCCTGGCACCTCCGACATCCACGTTCAGGTGGGAACTGACCAGGTATTAGGAGGACCATCCTAATTCCCTGATCTGAACTTGACCCCTTAACAGCCCACAGAGTCTACAATGGGTGGATCTAGTGAAATGGTTCAGCCCTGGTGCACAGCAGGGTCTCGAGGGTCCCCCAGCACTGCCATTTAATCAGCAAGGGTGCAGCCGGGGCCTGGGGAGGTTTAAATGCTCCCCCTGTTGACTCTAGTGAGGGGCCAGGGTTGAAAACCACCAGAAAAACCCTACACGGCAACCTCACCTGCTCTGGAAAAAAGTTCAGAGTCTATAGTGTTAGAAGGTTTATGATAAATATACTGAATGCCAGTCAGAATTGAAATCATAGTGGGAGTTCCCTGGCTGTCTAGTGGTTAGGGTTTGGCCGTTGCCCTGCTGCAGCCTGGGTTCAGACCCTAGTCTGGGGACTGAGGTCCCAACATCAAGCTGCTGAATGCCACAGCCAAAAAAAAAAAAAAGAAAAAGAAAAAAGAATTGAAATCATAGCAATGGACGTGCCATAGATGGTTTAACTTCAGATGCCCTGCTGGCCAACTGTGACAGAAACTATCCCGTGTGGCATTTGACTCCACCCCCTTATTCAAGAGTGGGAATTGGAATTTATCCACGGCCAACCTGAACCCAGACCTGAATTCAAACCAGAAGAAATGCTCAAGGGAAAAAACCAAAAAGCTCTGATCGATCAATGGAGCCCACTAGTGAAAATCTGCTGGAAAGTTGACTTTCCTACCATATTTGGGCTTCTGTGAAGTTTATTTTTGCTCTAGAAACCTGATAGCCCCAAAAGGGAAGTTATTTAGTCCTGGATCTGGTTACTCTGTAACCATAAAGAAAATGGAAGTATTTACAAAGTATTAGCTTTGGAGTACATTTTATGGAAAATATAATCCATTTAGCCTTATTTCAAATTTCTCCATTAGAAAACTATCATTATCATTTTCCTTTATTTCATGAGTCATTCTACCTTATCATTTAGAATTCACGCTGCTCAGAGAACAAATGTTTATGATGGATACAACACAGCTACTTCAAACTTCAAACCTCCAGATCTCCATAAAGGAGAAAACACTTTAAGTTCCGCATCAACAACCAGGCTAATCCTAGACAGATAACAAATCACTTATGAATGAGAAAGTCTCAATAAATCCAACGAATTCAGATTAGACTATCAGCTCAGACGCAGAAGGAACTTGCAGTGAAGAACAGCCTCCTAGGAAATAACTTCTCCCCTGATCTTAAAGGGAAACCTTAGAACAGCAGACTATTTCGACCTGCTCCTCTCATGAAACACAGGCAGCCAAAATCACTGGAAGTAGTGTTGACCTTGAACAAGGTGGGTTGGGGTGCTAACCTCCTTCCAGTGGAAAAGCCATGTCTAACTGTGAGTCCGCCTTGCCGTCCGCGTTTCTCTATCTGCGGCGTCAACCAATGTAGGTCACGCTGCGCTATCACAGTTGCTATCGACAGAGGTCAGCTAGAAAGGGGTTGGGCAGTTCAAACACTGAGGTTCAAGAGTCAGCTGCTCATTAATTCTTCTCTTGTTGAGGTTTAGTTCATCTTTTTTAACTTCACCCCACAAGTCTGGCATATGGGGGCGTTAGTAACTGTCACTGATCCCCACAAGCCCACGCTGTTCTCTGGAAGACATTAGAGAAACAGTCGCGGGGGCTCCACTAACCTCTGCTCTGTGGTTCATTATCAACACAGAGAGACATTTTTAAATAATGAGGCACCATTATCCATGTTGCTTTTCTGGTCCAGATTCTTTCCTGTGTCTGTCCAGGAATGGGTGGCATAGGACCCAAATCTTGGTCCTAAGGCCCTTTTTGGCTTAGGTTCTTCTCATCTGTTTATCTTTGGTCAAGCCAGGAATTGCAATTAGAGAAAGACTTAGCACGAGGGACCCAGCTAGGAGGTGCTTCCGGCTCAGCCTCCCAAGGATCTCAAGCCAGTGGTCGGCCTGGATGGAGCAGTGGTTCTATGGCCAGAAGGTTCTTAGAGGCCCAGCAGCGGGTCCAATCTGTCAGTCAAAGGGATTGACTTCAGTGCATGACGCATGTCCCTTCTGGATCGGCAGGACTCCCCAGCTGCACCCTCATCCGCACAGAAAGCAGGAAGGACACACCACATCTGCCAACACCTGGCTTTGGCTACCATGCTTGGGGGCGATTGGTCCAGGGAAATCACCAGAAGTGGTTCCAGCTGGGCCACCAGGTGTACCAAAAGAGGAGCTTATAGACAGATACAAAGGCTGATGTGGGGATTAAACAGCAACTCTTTTTTTTTTTTTTGCCTTTTCTAGGGCCAGAAGCATATGGAGATTCCCAGGCTAGGGGTCTAATCAGAGCTGTAGCCACCGGCCTGCACCAGGGCCATAGCAACGCGGGATCTGAGCCATGTCTGCAACCTACACCACAGCTCACAGCAATGCCGGATCCTTAACCCACTGAGCAAGGCCAGGAATCGAACCCGCAACCTCATGGTTTCTAGTCGGATATGTTAACCACTGCGCCACGACGGGAACTCCAAACAGCGACTCTTCTGTTAACGTCAAAACACTACTGCTTATACCAACTTCATCAAGATAAGATAAAATCGGGGTTTTAAAGAATCACCTGACACCCCAGGAAGGAAAGGAAGTAGAGAGATTCTCATGCATTTTCCCTTTTAAAGAAAAAGTCCCAGTCTTGTGCATTTCTCTTCCTAATTTCTTTTCAGAGAGCTCTCAAGCAGAAATGGAAATAGCCATTTAGGAACCACACAGGAGACATGGGACGTGGGGTGCCCGAGTGCAGACCACTGCCTGCATAGTTGGCATGCTTCCCAGGTTCAAACTGGTTGAGCCCAGGCGGAACTATGAATGACTGTCAGTGCATCGCTGCAAAGGACACAAAGAGCAGCAGAGGAGGATGGGCTGAGGACGGTGGTGTGACTCACCCGATCCGGGTATTCCTTGCATATTATCCAACCCTTCGCCATTAGTAACCTATTAACTACAATCTTAATAATCTTTCAAAGTCCAAAGTTTTCTGGCTGCATTTTACAGCAAAAAGTTATGAGTATTATAAGATAATACTTAATGGAAAGAATAGCACAAGCTAGATAAGCATTTCACAAAAAGAAAAATGCGAGGTACCTCTTGAAGAAACGTCTAAGCCAGTCAAGATTCAATCTGAGCTGTAAAACACATGATCTGCTTTCTTTGCCAACAGAGAAAAATCATTCTTTCCCAACAAATGGTGACCGAGATCGTAGAGATGCACTGAATTGCCAACTGAAATTAAGGCAGATAAATTCGATGGGCTTAAGTGAGATCACGCGTGAAACCCTTGATTTAATGGTTACATGCTCAGTGCGATTTCCATAAATAGTTTTCTCTTTGTTTTTGCAAGCTGTGGTCATAGTATGAATTGCACCAAATTGTCAGCCTGGGGGCTCTCTCTAGCTTTGGCTCTACTACTGGTTTGGAGCATCTGGGCTTTTTCTCCCCCAAGTCAGAGAGGTTGCACCCTGGACACATGGAACAGTGGGGCTGGGCTCGAGAGCCAGCCTTCCTGGTTCAAGTCTGAGCTCTACCCCACAGACACATGACATTCGGCAAGTTAATTAACCTTTATCCCAAAACAGGAGATGATAACTGTCTGGTTTCATAAGGGTATTGGGAGGATTAAGTGAATAAAAATTTACCAAGGGTTTAGAATAATGAATGACATGCAGCCTTTGCCCTGTAAATGTTGCCTGCACCTTATTATTAATCTCTCAGGAGCAATAATTGCTTTCCTGTGTTTACAGTTAAGTTAATGTATAAAGTCACTTGATAAACTATCAAGAATATTCCCATCCACATATTATAATCATGATTTTTTAAAAAATAACCTTTTGGAGTTAAATAAGACACATCAACCTGGGAGTCAAACTGGTTCACATTTACTTAGTAGCTAAAAGAGCAAAATTCTCTCTAAGCCTTGGTTTAGAATACCAAGAATATCAATAACACACCTTGTAAGGATTTGGTTGCCTAACAGAGGACACACACTCATGAAATGATTGCTATTTTTATTTTATTTTCTGTAAAAGGTAATTGTTGCCTGAAACAAAAGATCAAGCACCTCAGAACTGTGCAGGCATCATAGATCTTTTCAATTCAGAAAGAAACTGGCTTTTCCTTCTGTGCCCAAACTACCCATTCCCAGCTCCTTTCACCTTGCTCTTCAGACATCAGTCTTTTGCCAAAGAAAGCGAGTTCGGACTGGATTCCGGGGCTCATTATGATCTCGTCTTCGGAAAGTAAGATGGCCTGGACTGGGGGGTTTAAGAGCCAGAACATTCCTTTGGCTCCCGGCAGAGCCCAAGCAGCATGGAAAACACAAGTCGTCCTGGTGTGTGATTTCTCCTTCGTCCGTCCGTCGTCTATCCAAACATTCCTTCTCTTGTAGCGACACACTGTGCCTCGGAGCTCGAACAAACACTTCAAAACGCCCTTCGGGCTCAAGGCCAAGTGTGCATCTAAGTTCAGACGACCATGGCCTTTGCAAAATCTTTTCAGTCATTCCCATGACACAGAATAAGCTCCCTAAAGCCCATGATGGCAAAATATGGTTGCCTGGCCAAAGAGAAAACAGATATGGACTGTCTGTCAAGCCTCTACTATGTTTCAAGTACCTGCGCCTAGATAATCACAGCTGAATTCCAGTCCTCTGTTAGGAATCTCCACGTCACAGATGCCACAGGGAGGCGAGGAGGGGTCAGGCACTGGCCCAAGATTATACCTCGGACAGGGACAATTCATACCTGCTGACCTGGAGCCGGTCAGGTGATCAGGTCCTCTGTCACCCTCTCTGAGTGATGACACTGGGTCCAGTGACTCCATGTCCCCTGAGTCTCTTGAGAACCCATGAGAGTCTACAGTCTTGTCTGTTCTCCAGGTGAGGGGGCTGGGGATCCCAGAGGCTGCTCCCCCAAAGTAAACCTGGAGTTAAAGCACTGCCGTCATTCAGGACAAAATGCCCACAGGGCGCCCTCAGAATTTAAAGCTCTGCCTCCAAGGATCCCGTCCCCATCACTTCCCTTCCAGGTTCCCGAATACTGACCTTTATCACCTTGGCGTTCTCATGGAAAAAGCCTTTTTTTTGGTAGTTACTTTTTTTTTTTGTCTTTTTGCCTTTTCTAAGGCTGCTCCCGCAGCATATGGAGGTTCCCAAGCTGGGGGTCTAATCGGAGCTGTAGCCACCAGCCTACACCACAGCCACAGCAACGTGGGATCCAAGCTACGTCTTTGACCTACCCCACAGTTCATGGCAATGCCGGATCCTTAACCCACTGAGCAAGGCCAGAGATGGAACCCGCAACCTCATGGCTCCTAGTTGGATTCGTTAACCACTGAGCCACGATGGGAACTCCCTGTAGTTACGGTTTATTTATTTATTTATTTATTTATTTATTTATTTATTTATTCTTTTTACAGCTGCACCCGCAGTATATGAAAGTTCCCAGGCTAGGAGTCGAATTGGAACTGCAGCCACCGGCCTACACCACAGCCACTCCAGATCTGAGCCACAGCTGCAACCTACACCATAGCTCATGGCAACGCTGGATCCTTAACCAAATGAGCGAGGCCAGGGATGGAACCTGAATCCTCATGGATACTAATCAGGTTCTTAACCCGCTGAGCCACAACAGGAACTCCCAGGACCTTTTTTTAAGTGGAAGATTTAAAGAAAATAACTACCTTGAGTACCCTTCTCGATAAAATACACAATAAAGTCTCCCCCCCCCCACAATATTGGGCTTTCTAGAAAATTGGATGATAATGACACCTTGAAATTCTGCAAAGTTAATCAATAAAACTGGAAATAGTTCAGTTTGGGAAATAGCAAAAGCCATGTACGAAATACCAGTAAAAGCAGAGGCCTGGATCTACAGACACAGAAAGCAGACTGGTGGTTGCCCAGGGCGGGGGGATGGGGGGTGAGGGATGGGGGGCAAGGCTTGGAGGAAAGGGGGAAGAGACAGCTGTGGGCTTAGGATCGGGGGAGGGGTGATGAAAAGGTTCTGTCTGGACCTCGGCGATGGGTGTACAGCCCTGTGAAGCCAACCAATGAATTGTACACTTTAAATGGGCGAATGACATGGCGTGCGAAATTCATCTCAATGAAGCCATGATGTAAAATAGGTGTCAGAGAATATAATTCTCTTTCAATTATGCTGTGAAAAAGGCAAAGCCGGAGCAACAGAGAACAGATCAGAAGTTGCCTGCTAGGGATGGGGGTGGCACATAGGAGTTTTGGGGGTGATTCCGAGTCCTTATTATGATGGCGGTTAGGTGAATTTACACATCTAGTTAAAATCAGAATTATATAACAAAATTTTAAAACTCAGAAACATTTCAAAACCCAGTTGTTGTCTTAAAATCAAGTCTATGTTCACTTACACTTTTGTTTCTCTTTTTATTTTATTTATTTATTTATTTATTTATTTTACTTTTTAGGGCTGCACCTGTGGCATATGGAGGTTCCCAGGCTAGGGGTGGAATCAGAGCTGCAGCTGCTGGCCTACGCCACACCACAGCATGCCAGATCCAAGCCACATCTGTGACCTATGCCACAGCTTTGGCAACATTGGATTCTTAACCCATTGAGAGAAGCCAGGGATCAAACCCGAATCCTCGTGGATACTAGTCAGATTCTTAACCCAATGAGCCACAATAGGAACTCCAGTTACTCTTTTAAAGGAAAAAAATCGTTTACTGATCTTAAAAAGTGACTCTTATGGTTTAGAATCCAATATCTCATCACTAAAGGGTTTTGAAATATTTCAGAGTACATATTAAGTAGTAGGTGTTCCATTAAACTAGAGGAGAAACTGAGATAGAAAAGGCCAAATTTATGAGTTTCTGCTGTGGCCCAACAGGACCGGCAGTGGTGTCATGTCTGCAGCACCCAGGCACAGGTTGAATACCTGGCTTGGCACAATGGGTTAAGGACCCGCTGCTGCCCCAGCTATGGCCTACATGGCAACTTCGGCTAAGATCCGATCCCTGGCCTGGGAACTCCACATGCCGCAGGACGGCCAGAAAAGAAAAGAAAGAAAAGGCCAATTTCAGAGTGAGACAGAGGCAACGACCAACTGAACTGTTGTTGTAACCTGGGGCCCTATGCAGTCCAGCCCCCCGGACACACACGTGTGAAGTGGCGTCTGCTTGGCATCTAAAAAGCTGGGTCCTGATCTCAAAGTCTTGACCATTTAGTAAGACTTCAAGCATCACGTAATTTATTACTAGGGAGCAGAAAGTACCTTCTAAGATACAATAGAGAAATTTTTACTCTCCCGAATCTGAAATGATAAGAGTCACACGGGTCCAAACTCCCATTGGACTCACGTCTGCACGTCCCCTTGTGAGCAGAAAACAGGCCAGGATCACTCCAAGGTGGATCCCAGAATGCGTGTGGCCAGGCACCTGCACAGCCTTGGGTCCCGGGTCAGGGGCTGGTCCGCCATCCAGCTAATCAGATTGTGGCTGTTTCAGGGCCCCCGGGCCTGGAAATCCAGGTGAGGGGCCTGGGAAACCCCTGCACCAGGCCAGGGGAGGTGCTCATTCTCCCCGTTTCTTTTCCTATAAAACTCGTGCTTTCTACGAACTTCATAAAGACCCTCTAGTAATAGAAGAAAATGTCTTTCCTTTGCCATTTGAGCATTTTAAGAAGAATGAACTTGCATCTGGTGTGTACACCAGGTCTCCACTTACCGAGGACTAAATAAATCCAGGGGGATCAGGCCCCAGAGCAGGGCAGGGATCCCCTCAACTCAAGGAAAACTGGAGGGGCTCAAACTGAAGCCCAAACAACAGCCCCAAGTGTGTCATGAGCTGGATTTTTCCCAAACCTCTCAGGTATGTTACCTCACTTAATCCTGCAATGGTGGGATGTTATTCCATCGTGGGGACCAGGACAATGAGGCACCAAGAGTTTGGGGAACGTCATCCAGTGCCCCAAGACACATGCGTGACCAAGCGTGGAGTAGAACCCGATCCCTGACTCTTGGTTTGAACTGTTCCTCAAGTCTCACAAAGCTGTTAGACTGTCACCAGCGCACGCCCCACCTTCTGCAGCAGATAAGTAAGGAAGCCAGCTAAGTTGTTATTGTCGTCATTGTTTTTCTCGGCTGCATCCACAGCATGTAGACGTTCCTGGGTCAGGAGTGGGATCCAAGCCAAACCCTTAACCCACTGTACCACAGCAGGAACTCTGGGAAGCCAGCTAAGTTGTTTCCCCATCTTTTTTGGGTTTCTTCTCAACTGAGGAATGCACTTGTTCCCTGAGAAACTGCCCGCTCTAGGCAATCCGCTGGCCTACCCGGACCTCCCTCCATCCCCAGCTTTCCTCCTGGTTCCAATCCTCCGGCGCATCCAGTGGTGAAAACACAGCCGCAAAGCCTCAGACACTGTGGCTATGGAGTTCCCTGGTGGCTCCGTGGGTTAAGGATGTGGTGGTGTCACTGCTGTGGTGCCTGGGAACTTCTGCATGCCGAGGGCGTGGCCAAAAAAGAAGAAGGAGAAGCTGTGACCAGAAGAAGATGAACCTGGTGCAGGGACCGCAGGCAGTCAAACCATGGGCTCAGCCACAGCCCCCCACCCCCCTGGGTGGGGTCATTCCTGGCCTTGACCTCTGGACCACAACCGTGACTTTTTTCCAGGACGCCAGGCACCTCTGTACTCTGCTGCCTACGTGGGTTCTTCAGATTTCACATGAAATAGAAAGTTCTACTCATCCTACTTTTAAAAAGACTTTAACTCTCTGAGCATAGATGGAACAGTTCTGCTCTTGAGAGCTCACAGATGTGACAGCATGGATGGGGATACATATTCATGACCAGTGAGCATCCCAGGATGTCTTCAGAATGATGAACAGGTGCAGCAGGATGTAAAGGGTTAGCGCGTTCTGCAGGTCCAGCTATGGCACTCTCTCACCTCCGACAAAAATAAATGGCAAAACCACAAGAAGCAGAGCAAACAGCCCTAAGCCTCAGGGCACCGTGTTCCTTCGCATCAGGAAAACTGTGTCCCGTTTTATGGAGAACATCACAACTGGATTCACAAAGCCAGTCAGTTCCTTCAAAGGTCTGTGCACGTCCTGGCTGTGTCACACGGCAGGATGTTTGATTGCTCGTGGGTCACTGGAAACCACCCTTATCTCACCCACATTGATAAATTTGCATTTATACATTTACTTAGTTATGCAGAGATGGGTAGAAAAACAAGCTATATATGGCAAGCGCCATCTAATTTTACTAACTAATGGCTGAATAAACAGGTATTTAAATAAGGCTCTGACCGAACTCACAGTGTGAGAATGTCAGCAACTGAATAGCCAGGGGACAAAACCGGATAAGGACCTGTGGCTCTGCCACTGAACTGCAGTCATTCAGGCCCGGGATGCAGTGCCAGCCAAATCCACAGCTTGAAAATCTGTTTATCTGACAAACCCAATGGCTTTGTACTGCTTTTCAATTTCTTACACTTTATTGTGAAAAAGCCAACATGGGAAACTCAACTCAAACTTGGAGCAGGAATGTAGATGCCTCGGAGAAGACAGAGTATTGGAGGGGTGGCGGGGGGGCAGGTAAAGCTAGGTGGGAGCTCTGTTTTGCTTTTTGATCTGGCAGAGGTTGCATGAGGGCTTGCTTTGAGCTGGACTTTGTGGGTTTTTTTGTATTTTGCTACCTGAACATTACACTTTAAAGCAAAAACCACCCTACGCTGGAAAAGCTTTAAAAAAAAAACACTAAACTCCTCTTCAAGCCTCTTAGGAAGACCTCCATTGGAAATATTCTGTCCTATTATGTAATTTGGAATCAGGGGTCCATGGTAAGAAATAACAGAATTATCAAATCAGAAAGTGCCTCCTAGGGGTTCCCACTGTGGCTCAGCAGGTTAAGAACCCAACTAGTATCCACGGGGATGTAGGTTCCATCCCTGGCCTCGCTCAGTGGGTTAGAGATCCACCATTGCTGTGAGCTGCGGTGTAGACTGCAGACGTGGCTCGGATCTCAAGTTGCTGTGGCTGTGGTGTAGACTGATGGCTACAGCTCCAATTTGACCCCAAGTCTGGGAACCTCCATATGCCATGGGTGTGGCCCTAGAAAGCAAAAAAAAAAAAAAAAAAGAGAGTGCTTCCTAGAGCCATCTAGTTCACCGTTTCTGAAAGGTCCTGCAAGAAGGTCGCTTAGCCTGTGCTTACAAGCCAGTAACCCGTGGAGAAGGACCACTTCACACCCCAGCCAGGTCCCCTGCAGTCAGCTCTGATGGTTAGAAATCTCCTCCAGTATGACTCTCCAACCCCCAAGCTCTGCCTCTGCAAAATTCCCCATTATCTTACAGCACCGCCACTCAAAATCCTATCAGCCATGCACCCATGGGGCCCTGGATTAATAGAGTTAGAGACCATGTCCCCTCCCCCGCAAACAACTGAGCACCATCAGCCAGGTGGACAAAACCCCAGTCAGAATGAGGGCAACGCATCAAATTCCATGAAATAGCCTCCAGACCGTCCTCATCTATTTGTGTACATTCCTGCTTCTCAAGTAACCTCTTAAAAAATAACTTTTAATTGTAATAAAATACGCATAACCAAATTTATATCTTAACCCTAAGTGTTCAAGGTAGTAGGATTAAGTTCATCACCATCACCGTCCATCCCCAGAACCCTTTTCGTCTTGTGGCACTGAATTCCAGACCCGCTGGAGTTCCCATGGTGGCTCAGCAGTAGCAAACCCAAGTAGTATCCTTGAGGACGTGGGTTCGATCCCTGGCCTCGCTCAGTGGGTTAAGGATCCGGCGTTGCTGTGAGCTGTGGTGTAGGTCACAGACGTGACTTGGATCTGGCGTGGCTGTGGCTGTGGTGGAGGCTGGCAGCTACAGCTCCAATTGGACCGCTAGTCTGGGAACCTCCACAGGCCGCAAGTGCGGCCTTAAAAAGACAAAAAAAAAAGAAAAGAAAAGAAACTCCAGACCCATTAAACAATAACCACCATTCTCCTTTCTGTCTCTACGAATTGGTTTCTCTAAGTACCTCACATAGTGAAATCATGTAATATGTGTCCTTCTGTGACTGGCTTATTCCTCCTGACCTACTGTCCCCAAGGTTCATCATGAGGTTGTGCGTGTCAGGATCCCCTTCCTTTCCTAGGGTTGAATGGTATCCCCTGTGCCTAGAGACCACATTTGGTTTATGCATTCATCTGCTGATGGACCCTTGGCTGCTGTGAATAATGCTGCTACTTTCAATGTAGGGGGGCGGGGTTACACCCAGAAGTGGAACTGCTGAATCATCAGGTCATTCGGTGTTTAATTTGGGGGGAACTGCCATACCGTTTTCCCCAGTGTCTGCACTATTTAACAAGCCCACCAACAGTGCAGGAGGGTTCCAATGTCTCCACACCCTCACCAACATCTGTTATTTTGGGGTTTGCTTTTGTCGTTGTTTGGTCATTTGGTGGCTCTCCTAAGCACCGTTCTTTGGATACGTACAACAACAGGGACCACCATGGGCTCGGTGCTTCCTCTGTGGCCAGCTCGAAATCTGTTCCCTCCTGAAGCCTCACAAGCCATCTCTGAGGTTGGGGAGTGAGGACTCTCAGGCCAGCAAAGGTGGCCGCTTGTGCCTGGAAGACACAGACCTGGAATCTGATCCCAGATGTGATTAACTCTGGATCCTGCACTCTACCCAGCTCTCACACGGCCTGCCTTCTTAAGAGAGCTATTTATCAGTTTCTGAGCACTGACTCGGATGCCTAGGGGCTTCCTGAGCGAGGTGACTGTCCCACCCTGACCACAGCCAGTTCATTTGTCAGCCTCTGGGGTGTGAACAGCCATTAGGACAGGACCTCTGGCTTATTAAGTTTTATGTTTCCTCCAAGAAACCTCTACCCTGCCTAACACACAACACTCAACAAATCCACACTTAAAAAATAAACTGTGAGGAGTTCCTGTCACAGTGCGGTGGTTAACGAATCCGACTAGGAAACATGAGGCTGCAGATTTGATCCCTGGCCTCGCTCAGTGGGTTAAGGATCTAGTGTTGCTGTGAGCTGTGGTGTAGGCTGGCAGCTACAGCTCCGATTGGACCCCTAGCCTGGGAACCTCCATATGCCTCGGGTGCGGCCCTTAGAAAAGACAAAAAGACAATAAATAAATAAATAAACAAACAAACATAATGTGATTATGGAAGCCTGATTATCAGCACTAAAGCTACATCAGTCAGTGTGACAGAGGAGAAACACAGAAGAGGCAACCACATACCATGTTTATATGTGTTTTTGTTTCTTTTATTTTTTTTTTGTTTTTTTTGTTGTTGTTTTTTTTTGTTTTTTTTGTCTGTTTGCCATTTCTTGGGCCGCTCCAGCGGCACATGGAGGTTCCCAGGCTAGGGGTCTAATCGGAGCCGCAGCCGCCGGCCTACGCCAGAGCCACAGCAAAGCAGGATCCGAGCCGCATCTGCAACCTACACCACAAGTCACGGCAACGCCGGATCGTTAACCCACTGAGCAAGGCCAGGGATCGAACCCGCAACCTCATGGTTCCTAGTCGGATTCGTTAACCACTGCGCCACGACGGGAACTCCTTGTTTCTTTTAAAAATTTTTTCTTATGGCTGCACCCAAGGCATATGGAAGTGCCTGGGCCACGGACTGAATTCAAACCACAGATGTGACCTATGGATCCTTTAACCCACCGCCCAGGGCCAGGGATCGAACCTCTATTACCACAGTGACCAGAACTGCTGCAGTCAGGTTCTTAACCCACTGTGCCACAGGGGGAACTCTATTTCCTTTCTTTTAATTGAAGTATAGTCGACTGACAATGTTGTATTCATTTCCAGGGCACAGCGAAGCGATTCAGTTATATATCTATATAGGTATTCTTTTTCAGCTTCCTGTCTATTAGAGGTTATTATAAGATATTGAATGCAGTTCCCTGTATTATACAGTAGGTCCTTGTTCTTTATCTATGTTTTATATAGCAGTGTATATCTGTTCATCTCAATAATCTGCTGTTCCTCTCCCCACCCCCCTTTGGTAACCATACGTTTGTTTTCTGTCAGACGCTAACTTTTGAGACCCAGTGTTCAAAGGGACATGACGGCCTGGTAAGGCCCACCCGTGAAACTCACCACCACCATTCTCCTTCTCGCAGAGTCTGCGATTCCTGTGTTGGATACCAAGGCAACATGGTGTCGAGAGCCAGGCGGTTGACACGTGACACCAGAGGCGACAAGTCATTTGTTAACCTGGGCTACCTAGTGCTGCCTTATTAAAGACATAACTACAGCCGTAAGGTACCGTTTGAGTCATTCGCCAAAATGTTCAGAAATGTTATTTCTACTAAAATATTGAAAGGTTACGCGCTGGTAAAAGAATTTACGGAAATGATCATTAAATCCTCATTTAGTGGTTATCTTAATTTATTTAAAACTTTAAAAATAAATGCAAACCATAAAGTAAAATATAGAGAGCAGTTACAACATTTACCTTGTCAAACTTTCTTTTTTGAAACACCTTTGGCATCTGTTAAGTTTGAAACCACTGGAACAGTCAATGTGGTCCAGGGAGACAAAAACCAACTCTTACAATGCATGCTTGATTGTACTGATGGCCATAAACTCTATATGAGAAATTCCTCTGAAGCCAAGGACAGTGCCCGCCACCACATGTGCCTGTCACTCCCCAGATTACAAAGTCTCTCCTTATTTAAGGATGCTCCCTTAAGGCCTCCAACTGGTGAATTCCTTCTCCCAGACCAGACCCAGCTCAAGCATGGCGCCCTCACTGTCACTGGGAGCCCTGTCCTTCTGTTTGCAGAGCACTCTGTACACACGACTAGGCCAGCACTGATCCGACTCTGAAAACCACATTTATTTAAAAAAAAAAAAAAAAAAAAAGCAAACTATTGCCTTTGGAACAGATAAGCAATGAGATCCTGCTATATGGCACTGAGAACTATATCTAATCACTTGTGATAGAGCGCAATGGAGGATAATGTGAGAAAAAGAATGTATAGAGATATGTGTGACTGGGTCACTTTGCTGTACAGTAGGAAATTGACAGAACAGTGTAAACCAACTATAATGGAAAAAATAAAAATCATTTAAATGTAAAAAAAACCAAACAAACCACATTTAGGTCCCCATGTCCCACTCCTTAGGGCGTCTTACAGTGCAGAGACCATTCTGCTCACCCCTGTAGCCTCTGGCAACTCCTGGTACCTCCCGGGCAGATGAGATGTTCAAATGCCCAACACCAGAGCCTCCAGCCCAGGGCAGTCCTGAGAGGGCCCTTTCATGACTCACTCCCCACCAGACACTGAACTTTCCTCGGCCACTGATAAGCTTATTCGCTTTTACTAGGAGTAACAAGAGCTCCCTTATATTACACACCTCTTGTGTACCCCAAACAGTGTCAAAGATTACAAAGTAGCTCTGCTAACTACCAGCGCACACTTGAGAAGCGGGAACGGTACTATTACCTTGATTCAGACAAGAGGAAACGGAAAGAAGGGCGTGATCTGGTGATCTGCCCAGGTGCCCAGGGGCTGGAGCCAGACTAGAGCTCAGGCCTGACTTGCAAGAGCATCCCCCAGCCCCATCTTCCACCTCCCTCAAGGTTAAAATTAATAAGCCCTCATCAGACTGGATACAGTGTATAATCCATATGCCACGTCTCATGATGAAGGGCCCTCTGCATGTAATCATCAAATGATACCATTCTGTCCAGATGTTGCCACTCTTCGTTAGGGCGCTTTTGCTACACTCATTCGTCTGTGCTGAGAACAAGGACAACGCCAGGCTACTGCTGCTTAACAGTCTCCACCGAAATCAAACAGCAAATACTGGCGTTCCCGTAGTGGCTCAGCAGTAACAAACCCAACCAGTATCCGTAAGGACTCGGGTTTGATCCCTGGCCTTGCTCAGTGGGTTAAGGATCCCGAGTTGCTGGGGCTGTGGTGTAAGCCAGCAGCTACAGCTCCGATTCGACCCCTAGCCTGGAAACCTCCATATGCCACAGGTGCGACCCTAAAAAGCAAAAAAAAGCAAATACTGATAACCCCACAGACCTAGACCTCAACTCCAATCTGCTTATTTCTTCAGCAGTGTTGCCTCACCAAGAAGATTCAGATAGGAGTTCCCGATGTGGCCCAAGGGGATCTGGGTGCCTCTGTAGCATCAGGATGCAGGTTCCAGCCCCAGGCCTCCCAGGGCCAACACAGCAGGTTAAAGGATCCAGTGTTGCCGCAGCTGCAGTGTAAGTCACAACTGTAGCCCAGGTCACAACTGTGGCCCAGATCTGACCCCTGGCCTGGTAATCTCATATGCCCTTGGGAAGCCAAAAAAGAAAAAACAACAAAAAAAAATCAGATGTCTAGGCAAGCTCATGACCATCCAGGGCAATTATCAAAATCTACTCATTAGTGACTACACATGATGTAGTCTGATGTCACGTAAAACAGAAATAAATGCTACCGTCTAGCCCCAAATTATTCTCTGTGGAAGTTCCCATCCCTGCCTGGGTTAATCATCCACCAATTCAGGGCAGCCAATGAATCCACGAGAGTCTCCGTATCTCCTCATTTTTTTCACAACATCATAAATATTTCATCATGGAAGAGTCTAGGCAAGGGGCTGCTTGTGCTGGGGTAAAAAGTGGTTTCCCACAACAAGGCTCTAAGGATTCACCTCCGTCTACACAATGAATTCCAACTCGCGGTCCCCTGGACACAGCTCTTCTGCGCCTGCGCATCCAGCTTCATCGCAGCCTCATCACTTTATCAGCGATGCCGGTAAATCGGTCATTTCTCCCCCCGCGGCTCCCTCTTGCCTGGGTGGCTTCTCCCGTGCTGGGTGTGACTCACAGTAGGTTCTCGAGAAACTCAGAACTGAATATAAGTATAAGAAGCGGACGCTGCTTTAAGAAATGGTTACCTCTGCTAACAACATTTGCAGTGCATTAGCTCCTCCAGGGCCAGGCCTGCCTGCAGTGACACCCCGACGACGGTCAGAAGGGCCCCTTTGCCAAGTTTCCCGATGGCTCCACCCTCCCTCTGCAGTCCCACCGCCTTATTACATGTCACTGCCACCACCCTGCTGCTCTAAAACCAGGTGAGTCATGCTCTTTGTAGCAAAATAAAGATGTACAAGAGAAAAAAAGGGGAAAAACAAAACAAAACAAAACCCAGCATTTACTCATCACTCAGAAATAATCGTATTGAAAACTCTGGTATAAAAAAAATGCTTGCTATGCCTATAGCTTAGAATGATGTGTCACCTATGAATATGTTACTTCAGAAATGGTACTGTATCTTACCTTTCCCGTGGGGTCGGCTTTTTGAAAGCAACTTTCATATTAGGGTAATTTCATTCTACTTTTAAAGAGATTGGAGAGATACACCGTTCATTGTACGGATGTATCTTCAATGTGTGTTTGTACATAAACCTCCTTATGGGACTGGAGCTTGTGGAGCTGCTGGACCCTCTTTTGGGCACTTTAAACTCTGCCCCGTCTCACCAAGCTGGCTTCAGAGAACTACGCCAGTCACACTCCACCAACAAACGGGGAGAAGGGGCTCTTTCACCAAATTTTGCTTTTCTTTTCCTTTTTTTTTTTTTTGCATACAGGTGGATGTGCGTTCAGACACAAACTAAAATACGATGTTTCTCGAAATGGATCAAAGTCAAAGAAGTTTAAAAGTCACTGCTCTATCCCAAAAATTTAACAAGGGGCTATGGCTTAAGGAATTTTAAAAATAGCATTGGAGCTCCCTGGTGGCCCAGCAGTTGAAGAGCTGGCATTGTCACTGCTGTGGGTCAGGCCACTGTTTGTGGCATGGGTTCGAACTCTGGCCTGGGAATCTCCATATGCCATGGGCGAGGCCAGAAAAAAAAAAAAAAAGTCAAGAAGAGGGGATTAAAGTAAATTAATAAAAAGCATTGTAGTTAGGATTAAGAAATTATTATAATGCCCAAACATTAAAAGATTTCCAAACATCTCCTCAGATTTTTGGAACAGTTTCCATGTTGGAAAATTTCAACACATCCATGTTCCTGTGGCTGAAAAATCAAGCATGGCTGCCATGGCTCTGCCGAGAGGGCCCTCCCTCCACTCCGACCAGGACATGAAAACAGAGCAGAAGGTGCTAGAACGAAACGAGGAAAAAGCAGTGCTGGGTGGTGAGGAAGGTGGGGCTGCAGGCAAATGACGGACCTGGGGCCTTGGCAGCAGGAGGAAGCGTCACTTCCTCGCCAGCCTCCTCCTCCCGCAGGCCTCCTGCCACAGCTCTGCTCTCCGTGACACAGCTTCCCCGTGGAAAGCAGAAGTGGGCCTCCCTCTCCAGACGGGCCCTCTGAGACCAGCTTCCCCTCCGCCCTCTCGCCTGTGGGGCTAACATTTACTGGAAGAGCGGAAGCACCCAGGAGAAGCCCAAACACCCAGGAGACATCATGCCTCTGGCTGGAAGTGAAACAAATCTAGACACATCTCTCCCATCTCACCGTGTTGTCTCAGCAGCATTGAAAAATCACTAGAGCCCTGTGCCCCCCCCCCAACCCCCCGGATGCTGGACCAAGACAGAGAGGAGGATGGAGAACTTCGGGGAGCTGACAAGGAGCTTCCACCAACTTGCAACCAACATGACTTGGGATCCCTCAAGAGAGTGATGTTACCCCTCCCTCCTCCTCCCCGAGCCGGGATGCTGGACCAAGACAGAGAGGATGGAGAACTGGGGAGGAGCAGACAAGGAGCTTCCAAACAGGACTTGGGATCCATCAAGAGAGTGAAGGTAGATGCTCACAGGAAGGTGGAGTGTGGACAGGCCCTGCAATATCTGATATCTGACTCTGTCAGAAGTGTAAACTGGAAGAAGGAAGCGAGACGCACTTAAAGACCCTCTGAGCCTCCTAAGGGACGTCTTCCCTGTGTCCTAAAACTCAACAAAAGCAGAGCCTACAGCATTGAAAAACACCCACTCAGTCAGGATCTGTTAATCCATCCCCATGTGCGAAGTTTTACGGAGCACCATTTATACATCTTAGCATCATGAAGAATGAACAAAGTTATGCTGAGATGAACCATTAATAGTTAACCCCCATCAATTCATGGCTTGAAGGCTCTGTGGGCTAGTGGGGGAAGCGTTAAAGAGAGAAGTTAGAGGAGAGAGACTGGCAATACGTTTGGGGTTAATAAGGCACAGTTAAATAACCAACACTTTGGAAGAGTTGTATACCAATGAAAACTATGTCCTGATTCCAAATATAATTTTCACGAAATAGCTTGGCAGCAAATAAGGAACGCTGATGCGTAATCAGTACTAAAGGAAAATGGGGAGTTCCCGTCGTGGTTCAGCAGAAGCGAATCCAACTAATGTCCACGAGGATGCAGGTTCGATCCCTGGCCTCGATCAGTGGGTTAAGGATCCGGCATAACCATGAGCTGTGGTGTAGGTCACAGACAAGGCTTGGATCCGGCGTTGCTGTGGCTGTGGTGTAGGCCGACAGCTGTAGCTCCAATTCGCCCCCTAGCCCGGGAACCTCCATATGCCTCGGGTGCAGCCTTAAAAAGGAAAAAAAAAAAAAAAAAGAAGAAAGGGAAAATGAAGTTCAGAACAAAGTTGAAGAAAAAGCTCAAGAAGGAAGAACCAAGGCTATTACAGGCCCAGGCAACTTGCCAGCATGGATGAGCCTTTGAAACACAGCATCCCAAGTAATTACTTAAACTTGCTTTGCTAAATGATGAGACAGCCCTTCCAGCTAAAGTGAAGCCAAGGATAATCTAAAAGAAGAGTCTGAGTCTTTAAACTGGCCTGTTCCCAAAATTCCCATCCCCCCACTGGCAGATTTCCATACTATTTTCTACACTTGGGCTTCTCCCCCAAATGGGAACTTACTCAAAATAAATGTTATAAATGATGAGAGAGTGAACTCAACGTTTCACAATTTAAGTAGCAGGAAACCAGGCAGCTGTAAGAAATCTTTCAGTACTTCTGACCAACTTCTGCTTCCCTGTCCATCTCCTATGACCAGTCTTAAAGGATGGGAGGCGAGGTCTATCCAGTGCAGGAGAGTGACCCTTGCTCACAGCAGGTAGCCAGGAAAGGAGTCGCATGTTTTCATGTGCATGCACAGACCCTGTCCCCTTCCTTTATATTTTTCCCCTTGAATGACACCTCTCACTGTTGTAACAACTGCACACAGAGGTTCGTAGGGTTTACAAAGAGGCTAGAGGGAACCCCTTTGCAGGGTACCACTTGGGCCCTTCTACACTAAGCAATAGCAACCCCAGGCAGTCAGTAGAGCTGCTCTGACAGCGGCCGGGACAGGTGTCACCTTGGCAGTTATCAGAGCTCCTCCCTTCCTGAGCAGGAAGCTGAGCTGAGAGGCCCAGGAACCCAGGTCCCCCGAATCCAGCCCAAATACCCTGCTTGACGTTGCACCTGCTCATTTGCCCTGACAGTCAGCCACTTAGGGCAGACAACTTCCAAGGGATGGAAGATGGAAGGAAACTACCTTGTGATTCTCTGTCTTAAAAATGTTTACTGAATAACTTAGGAGCTTTACTTGTAGGCAATTGAGTATTGCCTACAGGTCCAAAGGCAGAGAAGTGGGAAAGACCAAAGTTAGAACCAGACAAGATATCTATTCTGCCCAATGATGCCATTTAACCTGTGACCTTGGACATGCCAAAAACTTTTTTTTTTGTATCTTTCCCTGCCTACCCTGGGGTGGGGGGGGCGGTGGTCATGAGAAGGTCAAATGAAAGCAGCTTTCAGAAGGCTTCAGAGCTTTGCATAAGCAGCTGGGTATCAACACCATCACTGCCAGAAAGAGCCCAAGAAAAAGGGCTGAGGCAGTCTCTGCCATCAGTGTGTCACTGATCAATGTCCCACCTAATGGCTGTGATGACCTTTCCATGTCAACACTATCCATGCCTGAGGACACAGAGGTCACTGAGGTCAGCACTCTGAGTGGGCCATATCCATGGACCCTGCCGGGGACATGCACCTCTTCCTATTTATACAGATTTTAAATTTAAATATGGGCTTGTGTGTGGATAATACAGTTTAACTTTGTCCATTACAACCCCATATATTCATAGGAGCCAACAGGCATCTCATGTTTCAGTGATTCCTTTTTGAGTACAAATATGATGGAACTAAAAGGCTGTGAAAGTCATTGAATCACAACACTGCTCAACCACTTTTCTGCTAAGAGTATGTCATGGGCCAGGGTGGGGCACAGGTATTATATGTTCTCCACAAACCTTTCCAACACCAATGACTGTAAGATAAAGTCTGGCTCCATCTTGGGCTTCGCAGATGTAGGCTTTGCGGCTGTACCTGGTGCCCCACATGAAGGTTTCTTTCCCACTGATACAGCACAGTTACCAGTCCTGAGTGGAGATGCCCAAGGAGAACGCTGACACTGGGATAACTGGAGGGTCAAAGAAGTCTTTCCAATCCCATTTCAGAATCTGGGATGGAGAGGGCCAGCAGGCTGCTGATGTCTCAGGGGCCAGCCGTGTTCCTCGGCCTCGCACAGGGCCAGGCTCAGAGCAGAGCTTCATTCCTTCTTCCAAGCCATCTAGACCTCGTGACAGGCACCAGGGCTTGTGTTTTGGACAAGCCAGACAGAGCTGTTTTCACTGAGAGTTCACTGTAGTGACATACAAGCTATACAGACATGGGCAAATCATACTATGACTCTAGTTACTGCTGTGAAGGAAATGGTGGCAAAATAAATGGCCCGAGTAATTTATCTCAAATCACAGCTTCGGTAAATGGTGAAAGAGACTCAGACTCGGGTTTCCTGGCTCCGTTTTCTCTTCCTTTACATCCGCTTCCCTCTATCCTTCACTTGGGAAGAGGGTTACCCAACTCTGCATCCAAAAACACTCAGGCACCAAAAACCTCTTGTGATCAAGACACATTTCTTCAAGTCTCAAAGCGCTGACGTCCTTACTTCCAAATGAGAACCAGGAACTACGTGGGTCCCACTTTTTCCCAGCAGAGCTCCCCTTATCCAGGAGGGCTCTGAGGACTTCAGTGCCTATTCCCCTCCACTCCGCTGTGGGGAGAGAATGCCCTGGCCCTCAGGAACCTCTGCCTGGGCGCCCTCTGGGGTAGCCAAGACATTACAAGTAAGTCAGACATCCTCATTGGCTCGGTCTTGGGGTGAGTCAGACTCCTGGGCCCTGCCCTGGGTCAGCAAATCTCTGGTGGATTTATTATGCAGATTTACTAGTAAGGTCAGGTGGGGCTAAATGGGACCAGCAGCCTTAGGTTTAAAACGACCAATCTGCCAAGAACCAGGGAACCTCGTTTTCACGGACACAATTATTTGCAATAATAACGGCACCGTCTATGGAATACCTGGGGACTTTACCTGCAATAAATAGCGCAGAAGGTGGCTATGTTCTCCTAAAGATGAGAAAATCCAAGCCGAGAATTTCAATAACAGGCCCAAGTTCACAGGTAGCTAGCAAACTATGAAGCCCTTATTCCACTCGAGTTTATGTGATGGCAAAGAAGTTGGGTGGATTTGGGTAATTAAGACAGACAGACGACCACACACACACACACACACACACACCCGCGACCACGCCGGCTATTAAATGGAATATGACAAACGCTCAGTATCGCGAAGACACCGCAGGCAGCCTAGATAACACAGGAAAGAGGGAACTGCCGCGCGCACCCCTCCCCCAAGGCGAAGGAAAGGCAACCCCTGAATTCTTAAAATAACTCTCGCTTCCTCTCGGCCTCCAGAGGCTGGGGACTGCGGCTCCGCTGGCCGGGAGGCGCCGGGCTCAGCGGGAGGGTGTGCACCGCCTCCCCCGCAGCCCCAGGAGGTCACGCTCAGGCCCAGGCACCGGGGAGCCAGCCGCCCGCGGGCCTGGGAGAGGGCCCGGACCGAGTCGCATCGCTCACCTCGGAGGACCCGAGAATGTGAGGGGACAGCAGACTGTGCCTGCGAGGACTTCCCCCTGGGATCCCCGCCGCGCGCCCGCCTGGTGCGGAGAGGGGGGCTCCCCCGCCGCTCGCCGGGAGCGGCCCGAGCGGGGACAGCATCCGGCCCCCGGGGCGGCGCCGGAGGGACCCGCGGTGCGCCAGCCCGCACCCCACGCCACGCCCCTGAGCCCGGGGCGGAGGAGACACCTGCGGAGCCGCCTGCGCCAGCGGCCTCGATCCTGGGTGCCCCGCCAGCGGAAGGCACCTGGGTGGCCTCCGCGTCCGGCCGCGCGCCCTCCCCCGCTCCCCCGGCCCGCGCCCACCCTCCCTCCGCCTCGCGCCTGGGACTCACCAGCTCCGGGTGCAAGTCGCGGGGCGGCGGCGGCGGCGCTCCACGGTGGCCGCGGTCAGAGCTGGGGGCGCGACGGGGCGGCCCGGCGGGGCGGGAGCGGAGGCGTGCGGCTCAGAGTGCGGGCTCGGGGCCCGGGGTGGCGCGGCCGCCCCGCCTGCCGCGGGCTGGAGGCTGAGCGCGTCCGGCCCGGAGGCGCCACGGCCAGGAGCGAGCGGCGGCGGAGGCCCGGAGCGGCGGCGGAGGAACTGGCCGTCGCCGAGCCCGGCCGGGAGGTCCCAGCTACTTCCTGGTGCTCGGATTTGCATACCGCGCCTGGAGGGCGGGGAAGTGACCGTTTGGCCCCTGCCCAAGGTTTGGGGCTTCGGTGTGGCTGTCGCGCGGAGCTTTGAAGGCAGAGAAACCCGCGTCCCGGCGCGCAGCTTGGGAGCGTGGAGCCGCCTCGGGCAGACATTCTCCTGCGGAGACAGACAGAAGGATCTTAAAGGAGATCCCCTGGCGCCTGGCGTCCGGGCACGGCGACGAAACCTCTCGCGCCTCCTTTCCTTCCCTTCCAAGCTACCCCCTAGAGTGTTAGGAAGCGCGGTGGGGTGGGGGCTCTGGCAGCAGAGGGGCGCCCTCGGGTCCCCCCAACATTTGGAGTTCTCTAGAGAGATCATGAGACGTGCCAAGCTGATGGTCTGCTTGAGTTCTTAAGCAATGGATGAGCTCCTTAAGTATGTACTGCGAGGGCCTTCAGGGTATTGATGGGGGTAGGGGTTAAAAGACCTGGCAGTTACTCGGTTCCCCCAAACGTCAGTTTCCACTGGGAAAAAATGGAGGCAGGGCTACCGGGAGAATGGATGAATCACCGTCTGTAAAGGGATTGCACACTGCCAGGCACACGGGGATGGTCTCTGCATTCTTCCTGCCATCTCTGCATCCCCGCCTGGATCACAACAGATTCCTGACCAGTGTTTGCTGAAAGAATGACTTTATCTTCAAGCTCGTGGTCCAGCTCCGTATATGTCACTTACAAACTTAAGACAGAACATCAGTCTCAGACGCGTGGATGCCCACTTGTTCTAAGCAAGATTCCACGTACTGGGATCCCAGCATTGCCGCCATTGTAAAATTTACATGGAAATGAACAGTCCTCTGTAGGACATTTGGACTTTGTATTAATAAGAGCAAACACTTGGGGTTCCCTGGTGGCTCAGCAGGTTAAGGATCCATGTTGTCCCTGCTGTGGCGGGGGTTGGATCCCTGGCCTGGGAACTTCTGCATGCTTCAGGCATGGCCAAAAAAAAAAAAAAAGCAAACACCTGCATAGAGCCTATTGGATCCCAGCCTATCAGACTTAATGACTTTTTTAAATGATTTTTATTTTTTCAATGATTTTTTCAATTATGGTTGATTTACAGCAGACTGATGACTTTTTATTAACAATGTTCCTAAGAGGCTGGCCCCACTTGAGGCTGCGGTCAAGTGTGCCACCTTGTAACATAATCCATAAAGCAGCTAGTCATGTATTACTGGTAATAGGGGACAAAGGTTTGCAAACTACTGCCTTAACAACAACAGGGTAGGTTTGTTCCTATTATGGTCACTGGTATGTAGTTGTTCGTTTCCCGCCGAAGAGGAGGGGTTGGGTTACCTGCTGGAATGTGTCCAGCAAGGGAGTGAAATCTGTCACAGACCCTGTGGAGTAAGTCACTACCTGAGGACCTACTTCCAGGACTTTTCCTCAGAATGACCTCTCAAATATCTGGGCCCTAATTTAAAATATCTACTCTTACCAATGAGTCCTTGGGGTCCTGGCTGAAGGCATCTGGCAAATAAAGACAGGGACACAGAAGGTTTGGTGTTGGCTAATCCACCGAGAAGGTCTCCTCAGAATTTTTTTGCTAAAGTGGCTCTTGGAGTGAGAAACAAAACATCACTAGACAGAGCTGGGCTTGCACCAAGCTCCACCAGTTTTTTTTCTGTGCGTATGATAAAAATAAAGCTGTCCAAAGAGATCCCCATTAGTATTTTTACTGATTAATTAAAAAATTTCTTTTGGAAGCACCTGTCATGGCGCAGCGGAAATGAGTCCGACCAGGAACCATGAGGTTGCAGATTCAATCCCTGGCCTCGCTCAGTGGGTGAAGGATCCGGCGTTGCCGTGAGCTGTGGTGTAGGTCACAGACACAGCTCAGATCTGGTGTTGCTGTGGCTGTGGTGTAGACTGGCAGCTGCAGTTCTGATTGGACCTGTAGCCTAGGAAACTCCATAAGCCATGGGTCCGCCCCTAAAAAGAAAAAAAAAATTATTGAATGAAAGATTCTTTAGGAGTTCCTGTTGTGGCTCAGCAGTAGGGAACCCGACTAGTATCCATGAGGACAAGAGTTCGATCCCTGGCTTCGCTCAGTAGGTTAAGGATCCTGCATTGCTGTGGCTATGGTGTAGGCCAGCAGCTACAGCTTCGATTCGACCCCTAGCCCAGGAACCTCCATATGCCACAGTTGCGGCCCCAAAAAGACTACTGTACTTCACAGTTTTCAAGTTTCACACACAAGATTTCACATATTTATAATAACCCCCCTTTTTTTAAATCCCTTACCGCTGTAATGCCCCTCCCCAACTCCACTATGTCACTCCTCACATAGGAGCAAACGGGCTTAGCTCATCTCTGTTCAGTTAGAGCACCGAGAGTGTGCAACAGGCACCTTAAAGCAGAATTGGCTTCTATTTAGCATTGTTTACTTTTGTTTCACACGTTAACCTTCTCTTCTCAACTACTGGTGAATAGTAAACCAGTACCTTTGGAAGCCATTGTTTTTAAATGTATCTCTTTCTTACTGCTGTGCTCAAAGTTTCAGTAAGGTGCTCGCAATACTTCTTTGGTGTTGATTGATCACTTCACCGATGAATGTCTGGGTTGTCTCCACAGTACCCTCTACGGAGAACGGAGCACTGAGTGGAATGATGAGGTTGCAAATCAGCAGAGATCCCCAGGACAAGGTAAGGAGGGGAGGCTGTGAATGAGGACACAGGGGGACGAGTGCAAATGGCATCAGCTGGGTATAGTCAATCCCCATTTTTTCAGATTCCATGTTTGCAAATCTCCTCCTTGACAAAATGTACTTGCAACCCCAAATCAATATACCTGCACACTTTCACAGTCATGGTGGATGTGAGCACAGCAAAAGTTTTGAGTCACCTGGTGCAGCTGTTCCCAATGAGCTCAGCAAGGCGTTTCTTATTCCATAAAAATGTGTCCTATGTGATCGGTTTAGTGCCACGTTCTTGGATTTTGGTGCATTTTGGTGGTGATTTCCTGTTTAGAATGGCCCTGTGTGCAGCGCTGAAGAGCTGTCTGGTGCCCTGAGCACACGGACGCTGGAACAGATGTGCCTCACAGAGGAAACACGGGTCAGATGAGTGGCCTTTGGACCTGAGCTACGCTGTTGAATATGAGTTCAGTGGCAGTGAGTCGACAGTATACGTGACATAAGGTGTCTTTAAACAAAACACACGCAAAACGAGGTTATCTATCATTTGATGAAAGCGTGATGGCCAAAGGCTCGAAGCCACCTGCCCCCGTATTCCTCCTGGGAGCAGTGGTTCAGTGTGCCCCTACTCATTGTTTTTGGTGACTGCATAGACCAGGACTCTGCGAATAATGAGAACTGACTGAGTGTAGGAACAGCCCAGCCTCCAGTGGGAGGAAGATGAAAGGCCTGACCTCAAGGAGATTCTCCTCCACCTTGACCTTCAGTTTCACATGCCTGATCTCGGCACTTACAGCTGAGATGGGTCATCTCTGCCCACATTCTCAGGTCAGCCCATCCCCCTCGTCATCTCCTCTTCCAGGGGTTCAGGAACACCTCCCCACCCCAACTGGGACCCCCTCCATGTTCAAGCAAATCACTTGTACATGTGCGGGAGGTTACCAGCAAAAATAGGTGACTGCAGCACAAATGGTTATAGATACCAGGGAATAAATAAAAAGGAATAATCCTAAAAGCTCTCCCAGGCTACAAAAAATTTTTTCCATGAAATATCGTTTATGCATAAATTACCCCAAAGCAGAATTTCTCCAAGTGTCTATCAAGTATTAGTAGCTGTTACTTGGAAATGTATTGCTGGTGGCCTTGGTCTGGGGTCTCCAGTTGACCCCAGTCCCCGACACTGGGGCTCCAGGATGGGCTCCAGTGTGAGTGTCCCCTTCATGGACGTGAATGACAGGTGTGCAGAGAGATGGGCTTGGGCCCAGCTGCTGTGGAGGAAAGGCAGCAGCTCCTGAGGCTGGAGAGCCTCCCTGCTGCTCAGAGCTGGCGGGGGTCCTGGAACCAGGCTGCTGCCTTGGCCTCTGCGGCGGATGTGACAGCCAAGCAGTTAAAATCCTGAGCGTGGAAGGGCTGCACGTGGACGTCTGCACAGCTTTCCCGGCGTGAAACAAACCCAGCCTCCTTCCCAGGGCTTCACGTCACTCTGTGCTGACAGATTTCTCCACCACGACCCTTCACGCTGAACTGCCAGCAACCTGGGTGTCTGGCTGAGGGTGTCACCCCCTCATTCACCCACCGACCCAGCAGTCAGCCCTTGTCTCCTGTAACCAGAAGCAAGACAGCACGCTGAACTTAATTCCAGAAACACCGATGTTGGTGGAAGACCTGCAGATGAGGATGTGTGTGTAACGTTGACGACTACTCTATAGTCTTTTTTTTTTAGGGGGGGAGGGCTTTTTAGGGCATATGGAGGTTCCCAAGCTAGAGGTCGAATCAGAGCTGCAGCTGCTGGCCTACACCGCAGCCACGGCAACTTGGGATCCAAGCAGCGTCTTTGACCTACACCACAGCTGTCGGCAACGCCAGATCCTTCACCCACTGAGTGAGACCAGGGATTGAACCCACATCCTCATGGACACTAGTTGGGTTCATTACTGCTGAGCCACAAAGGGAACTCCTATCTTATATTCTGAATGGTCTTTATCCACATCGGCCAGCGTCGTATCATTTTTCTGTACAGAGTTGGGTATTTAGTTTGGTGGCCGTCTTGGGTGTTTCTCGGTCTACATGGCCTTCGAATGTATTCAGCCTCAAATGAATTCAGCCTCTTTTGTTTGCCCTGGTAGGAGGCAGCGGCTGAATCCCTCAGGTCTCTGCAGAGCCAGACCGCTGGCATGGTTTACTTAGCACCACTTCTGCGACACCCTGGGGCCACCTTCCCTGTAAGGCGGGAAGTGTGTCATGGGCTGCTCTGGATTCCATCTGCCTGTGGAGAGAGGGTAGGGGGTTTTAATCTGAGACCCACTGGCTTGTCATCAGAGAGCACGTGGCACCAACAAGCCAGTTGCTTGTGCTCAGCTCAGGTGTTAGGAGAGAGCTGTGTGGCCTCATTGTAACCATCCTCCTTAACCCCCTTCCAGAAAAGCCCAGGAAATGCAGAGTATCCCCCCAGGTCGCTCAGGAAGACCTCAACCACCGTCTAAGGGTAGGTTCCTTGCAGGGCAGACTCACAGTTTTCTCAGACTCTGGGTGTGTCTTTTTGTCCATCTAAATAGTTTATGTGTGTCCGTTCCTCGGAAGCCCTGTTTATTTTGATTAGTGATTGTTAAGCTCTGAGAATACCTTGATCCTAAAAATACAGGGGTCCTATGAGCTTTTTGGCTTTTTCCTTAGGGATTCCTCAGATCTGACTGTAGGTAGGATTCAAAGTTGGAGGCGGGAAGAAGTTACATCAGTAAAGTGAGAATTCATTGACCCCACCAGCCAGGGGGAGAACTTGGAGAGAACAAATATGATTTTGAACCTGAATTGTTCCTTTCCATGACCCAAGGATGGCAGAGGAGGTTCTTCTGTGATTACTGCATAAGCTGTACTGAATTTGACCCTTTGCTCGGCTATAAAGTAAGTCCCATGTGGCTCACACAAGGACTGTGAAGCCAAGTGACTGGTTTTCCTAATCTCTGGATAAAGTAGTGATGGCCTGAGGTGGGGGAGGAGGAACAAAAACCTGAGGAATGCTTTGAGGATGCAGGGCACAGAGCTATTTCGGTGTGGCTTAGGCCACACCGCAGATACCCTACATCCTGTGTTCACATGGCCACTTTCCCTCCATCTTCCCATGGCCAACTCTTAGCCACCCTTTAAGGCCCAGTTCAAGGGTCACCTCCTTCCCGTGGCCAACTCTTAGCCACCCTTCAAGGCCCAGTTCAAGGGTCACCTCCTCAAAGAAGCTATCTTTAGAGTCAACTCCTGTCTTCCTCCCTTAAAATCCCATGCAAAGTCACCTCTAGTTCTGCTGACACTGGTCCCTTTACGCCTTTATGCTAATGTGTTTTACCTACGTGGTGCACCTGCTCCCAAGGTGAACAGAAGGAGGAGGGTCCAGGCCGCCTCCCCGGCTCGGTTTTTGTTGGTGGCTGTGATCCTAAGTTCCAAGCACAGTGCTTGTGAATTGCTAAATGCAGAGGCAGTGTGTGATGTGGGGGAGCCCAGAGAGGGCATGTCCAGCCGCGGTTGGTGGCAAAGACCCACAGTGGGTCATCCTTATGGGGGAACTACATTCGGCAAAGACACTGATGTCCAGATCTCCAGGACCTGTGGTCGCAGCCTTATTTGGAAGCAGGGGCTTTGCAGGTTATCCAGTCAAGAGAGGTTGTAGGGTGGCCCCAATTCCATATGACTCTGTCCATGCAGGAGAGGAGAGTGTAGACACAGACACGCTCCTGCACCGTGGGCGAAGGTGTGGGAAGACCAGGTGGAGTTCAGAGTGATGTGGCTACCAGCCAAGGAGTGTCAGTTATTGCCGGAAACCTCCAGAAGCTCTGGGAGAGGCAGACAGCAGCCTCTCCTCACTGCCTCGAGAGGAACAGCCCTGACAACACCGTGATCTCGGACAATAGCTCTGTGGTTTAAGCCCCCCATTCAGATGCTCTGTGCTAGCAGCCTAAGAAGTTACGGGAGCCCTTGAGCTGACGTCTGTTTCTGCTGGGCACTCCCTTCTCTGCACCATCTGGATAATTCTCACAGTGTTATCCACTCACACGCATGCTGTCTGCTCTCTCTTACGTCCGACGAGACCCTCACTCTACAAATGAGGAGAAGGGAACACAGGAAAATGAAGAGACTCGATCTTGGTCCCATGACTAGTGAGTGGGGAGCTGGGGTCCGCTCAGGGCTTCTGAGCCAGAACCAGGCTCAGTGAGCCAGAACCTCGCCATCTGTCCGTCCCCAGCGCATGGCACGTGGTCCCACCCCCAGGCAGGGCCAGGAAGGTCCTGGGCAGCTTCAGATGAAGGACAGAGTCCTACTCACCTTTATAGCAGTGCCAAATCCGGGACATGCTCAGTGAAAACTTCGTGGATGAATGGTAAGTTTTCAGGACATTACAGATCAATTTGATAAACCAAAAAAAAGATTTACTTTTATGCATCAATAAAGCCTAAGTCTCTGGGATGTCAGCTGGCAATAAAAATTACCTTTCTTTGATAGAAAAACATTATATAGAAATGATAAGATCTCAGTTGGTGGTTTTTTTGTTTTTTGGGTTTTTTTTTTTTTTTTTGCCCAAGCCCTTGGGATGCAGAAGCTCCTAGGCCAGGAATGGAGCCCCCACCACAGCAGTGACAACATGGGATTCCCAACGCTCTGAGTCACCAGGGAACTCTAATAAGACCTCAGTTCAGGCCCCAGCTCCACTATTTATGAACTATGAAACCTAGTTTCTGCATCTTTAATAGGGGTTGGTCTGCATGGTGTCTGTAATAACTTCCAGGAGTTCCCGTCATGGCTCAGCCGTAATAAACCTGACTAGGATCCATGAGGATGCAGGTTTGATCCCTGGCCTCGCTCAGTGGATCTGGGATCCAGCGTTGCCGTGAGCTATGGTGTAGGTCTCAGACGTAGCTCAGGTCCCACGTTGCTGTGGCTGTGGTGTAGACCGGCAGCAGTAGCTCTGATTTTATCCCTAGTCTGGGAGCCTCCATGTGCCACAGGTGTGGCCCTAAAAAAAAAAAAAAAGAAAGAAAGAAAGAAAGAAAAAAAAAAGACTATCATTGTCAGTTCAGGGCATTTGACCCAAGAAGATGGTTCATTGTGAGATGGAGCAATTAACTGAGCAGAATAAAGCAATATTTTTGTTGAGGCTGTTTAGAAGTGGTTTTTTGTATTAATTTAAAAAAAATCATTTGAGGGGCATCTAACACAAAAGAAGTACTAAGATGATTGTGAGTATTCAGAAGCTTAAACTGTCACCCACTGTCATGAACATTTATAAACCAGCTAGATGCTTCTGTTAAGCAGAAAGAAAGAACACCTTACAACGACTGGAAAACCCACACCACATCTTCTGAAGTCTTTACCACGGACATTTTGTGATCTGAACATGAGTTTGGAACACTGCTGAGGTGCATGGATCGGCACATTCTGATTTTTTTTTTTTTTTGGTCTTTTTAGGGCCACACCTGCGGCACATGGAGGTTCCCAGGCTAGAGGCCTAATAGGAGCTACAGCTGCCGGCCACAGCCACAGCCACAGCAATGCAGGATCCAAGTGGCATCTGCGACCTACACCACTGCTCAGGGCAACACCAGATCCTTAACCCACTGACCCAGGACTGAACCTTCATCCTCATGGGTACTAGTCACTTCACTTCTGCTGAGCCATGAGGGGAACTCCAATATGGCACATTCTGGTGGACTGCACGCTGTCGTCAGAGGTCACTGTCAATTTCTACTTATTCCTTTGGCAGCATCTGGGTTTCAACCCGAAGAGAAAAGTGCTCAAAAAAGGGCTGGGGGCCCTCAGGAAATGACTGAGAACTAATTAAACGATATAAATCAAATAGAGTAGGCTGCAGTCAGCTCAAGGAAAAAAAATTACAATTTTAAAGAATACAATTTTGGAAAATATATTTTTTTCTTAATGAATTTTATTACATTTATAGGTGTACAACAGTCATCATGAAAAATATACTTTTGTAAAAAAATTACAATTTAGACAAATACAATTATGAAATGAAGTTAAACAGTTCATAATTGTACATACACAAGGATATATGTATGAACAGCTGTATTATGACACACAGGTGACAAAAGTTTGGAAACAGGAAACAGACCATCCCCCCCAAGTTCTCCACAGGGAGCCAATGGAGGACCCTGCTGAAGTTGCTAAATGGCAGGTTTTCAGTCCCAAACAGCTGTGGCAGAGTCCGTGTGTTGAGAAGCAGGGGAATTCAAAGATGCAACCCGCTTTCTGAGACTGGCTTCTGCTTCCAATTCTTCCATCACTGTGTCTACCTTGCACACCTTGCACTGCTCTCATCAAGAAACAGTGACTCCCAGGTTCGCTTGTGGAGTAGCAGGTTAAACATCTGGCATTGTCCCTGCACCACATCTTACGCCACCGCTGTGTCTCGGGTTCTATCCCTGGCTGGGGGACTTCCATCTGCCATGGGTACAACCAAAAAACAAAGAAAGAAAGAGATAGCGACCCAGCCAACATACACGATGTTGAACTGGTTACTAAACAGGCTGTAGGATCAATGATAAAATAGAAATGACAGCTATGGTGTTGTTGCCCTTTTCTATATGTGACTATTCCATATTTGCCTCACAAAACCTCAGAGGTCACCTCTTTTTAATATATGCTTCCAAGGATAAAACCATGATCTGTCTGGGAGAATGCTGCCATTCTTATGGGTTGAAATCATCTCTCGCTGGTAATGAAATATTTATTTCTCTTCGCAATAAAAATCCATTGTTTTGTTGGTATTTTTCTTTTTTTCTTTTTCAGCCACATCGGCAGTGTATGGAAATTCCCAGGGGCCAGGGATCGAATCTGAGCCACAGCTGCAGCAATGCAGATCCTTAACCCACTGTGCCCAGTCCGAGGATGGAAATGGCAGCACCACAGAGACAAGCTGGATCATTAACCTCTTTCTTTTTCTTTTTTTGCCTTTTGGGGCTGCACATGTGGCATATGGAGGTTCCCGGACTAAGGGTCCAATTTGGCCCTGCAGCTGCCAGCCTACACCACAGCCACAGTAACACAGGATCCTTAACCCACTGAGCCAGGCTAGGGATCGAACCTGCATCCTCGTGGATACTAGTTGGGTTCCTTACTGCTGAGCCACAACAGGAACTCCTTATTTTTCAATTTAATGTCATCATAAAGGATCAGAGGGCCAGCAAAGGGGATATAGTAGCTACTACCAATGACCTGGAGGGTCCAGGGGGCTGATTTCTGTTCCATTTCTCTACAAGGAGATGGAGGAGAGGAAAGAGACAGTCTTTGTCTGATAGCCAACTAGTAAAAAGATGTTTACTTGTGAGATGGAACCCAACTCACATTGGCTTTGTCTTCTTTCTGTGCTAAGCAGGACAGGGGCTGTACACTGTTAGATTTACTGCCATAACAGTGATTTGCTGTTGGTATTGTTGATCCCCAGGTGCATATAAGGAAAGCAAGGCTCAGAGAGGCTAAGTCACTTGCCCAATATCACACAGCCAGTAAACGGCTGGAAAGAATCATGATGAAAGCCGTGCCTTACCTTTGTATAAGCATACTAATACCTGCAATGAAATGTTTGATCAAGTTCAACTAATTAGTCCATGTTTCTCTTTTGGGTTATAACTTGAATTCTGTTATAACTTGAGTTGGACTGTAATTTCATGGTATGAAATACAATGCTTAAGAAATTTAAGGACATTTGTGAGAACCAAATACGACTTGTTGATGTTTACTAAGGGTCAGAGTTCCCACTGTGGTGCAGTGGGTTGGGGGTCTGGCATTGCCACAGCTGTGACATAGGTCGCAGCTAAATAATGATTGGGGTTTTTTTGGCTGTACCTCCAGCATGTGGAAGTACCCCAGCCAGGGATCAAACCCCAGATGTTCTTGCAACCTGTGCCACAGCTGCAGCAATGCTGGATTTGTAACCTGCTGCACTACAAAGGAAGTTCCAATAATTGATTAATGTCTTAATTATTCATCTTTATATACATATTAACTTTTTTTTTTTTGCTTTTTAGGGCTGTACCTGCAGCATATGGAAGTTCCCAGGCTAGGGCTTGAATCAGCTGTAGCTGCCAGAGTATGCCACAGCCATAGCCACACAGAATCCGAGCTGCACCTTCAACCTGTGCCACAGACAGCTTTCAGCAATGCCAGATCCTTAACCCACTGAGTGAGGCCAGGGATCGAAGCTTTATCCTCACAGAGACTCTGTTGGGTTCTTAACCTGCCGAGCCACAACAGGAACACCCTAGCTAACTTTCGTTCACTTCTTCAGAAGCCTCAACCATTTTAACTTGTGGCCCATTCTGCTGCTGTCTACAGATGAGTCTTCCTACATTCCACTGGGAAGAAAGGCAAAATCACTTCAAAGTAGGTATGGGAACTCTGTATAAAGCAGCACGTTGCCAAAACAAAAATTTACATCCTTTGACCTTTCAGAGAAATTTCTTAATTCCCAGTAAAAGCGAAAAATAACAGCTCAAACCAAGCACAACACAAGAACGAGAGTGAGGAGAGAGGAGAGAGCAGAGTATGAATGGAATAAAAATCAATAAAAAGGGATTTGTGTTCTTAAGTGAAAAAGCATTTGGGGAGTTCCCTGGTTGCCTAGTGGTTAAGGATCCGACGTTGTCACTGCAATGGCTTGGTCCATGGCCCAGGAACTTCCTCACATCTTGGGCGAGCCCCCACCCCCCAAAAAAGAGAAAGAAAGAAAGTGCATTTTGCAGGGATGTTATCAGATACATTACCTCTGATAATATCTCTAACACTCCATTTCTTTTTTGCACACAGTTGCAACTGTAATTATAACATGTTTTGGTGCTGGGTTAAAATATGGTTGCTTTTGCATCTCATGCAGAGCCCAGAGAGGAGAGAGAGACGGAGGGAGAGAGAGAAGAAAAAATTAGTAGCGTTGGAAAAACTGCACAGCGACTACAGGATGTCCTGTTACATTTATCTGCTTAGACAGACCCATGACTCACTATAAAACTTGACACATCGGAAATGGTTTTATTGTGCATGGTACTTTACCCCTCATAAGTATGAAACACATAGATTCGAGGATAACGAGCGATGGTGGCCCTCCTGTGAAGGCATCTGCTGCATTTCTCTTTGAGTTGAGAGGGCTCTCACTTCGGACTCAGAGCGGGTGGTGACGCAGAGCCCACAGGCAGCACCGAGCCCCTCTTCTCTCTGAACTCTCAAAAGCTCTGGACGTCCCTCCTCCCCCTTCTTAAGTCGTTGACAAATAAATGACGGGAGGAAGGTATCTGCGGATTGAATCTCTATGTTTTACCATCATTAGCAAAGCTAGGATAGGATTGGCTCAGCCGAAGAAAGTCCATTAGCCCTTGAACCACATGAAAGTGATGTGGTGCAAAAAGTCGCCAGTCATCCAGGAACAGCAATAATAATGGCAGCTTCACAGAAAAGGGACGCCAGCGCTCTCTCGTTGTCATGAAGCAAAATTCGTGCTTTCAGTTCCATCATCCTTTAAAAAGAAAAACAAAGACGTGCAGGATGAAGAGACACAGATGTGTTTTTCTCCTCCTCCTCCTTCTCATTCTCAGTCATTTACGTGTCTTATTTACGTGACCTAAAACGTCTCCTCTGCCCAAAGCCTTCTTGATGCTGTGACCTCAGCTGATCTGTGTCCTCAGCTTACATTTATGGCCAAGTCATATTATTTTTTAAAAATTAAAAAAGAAAATTTCCCTCAGTCCCCGCAATGGAATCATAAATGATGAAATGCCCTTGTTTCCTCCATTTTTCATTCGTGTTCAGATATCAGCCTGGTTGTGAGTGTGTGTGTGTGTGTGTGTGTGTGTGTGTGTGCTGTGTGTAGGGGGGTGTGTTTGTGTAGGGGGGTGTATGTACACAACTTTGTGTGCAGGATGTGAGCATGAGAAAGACATTTGTCATTCAAAAAGATGACTGGAGGAGTTCCCGTCGTGGCGCAGTGGTTAACGAATCTGACTAGGAACCATGAGGATGCGGGTTTGATCCCTGGCCTTGCTCAGTGGGTTAAGGATCCGGTGTTGCCATGAGCTGCATGGTGTGGGTCGCAGACGAGGCTCGGATCCTGCATTGCAGTGGCTGTGGCTGTGGCATAGGCCTGTGGCGGCAGCTCCGATTCGACCTCTAGCCTGGAAACCTCCCTATGCTATGGGAGTGGCCCAAGAAATGGCAAAAAAGACCGAAAAAAAAAAATATGACTCGATCAAGAAGATGGAATACTACTGAGCTGTAAAAAGAACAAAACAATGCCACTTGCAGCAACATGGATGCAACTAGACACTTGTACTAAGTGAAATAAGGCAGAAAGAGAGAGACAGATACCATATGATATCCCTTCTACGTGGAATTTAAAATATGGCACAAGTGACCCTAACTACACAAACAGAAACAGGCTCATAGACAAGGAGAGCAGATTGTGGTTGTCAAGGGTGAAGGGGGTTGGGGGAGGAATGGACTGGGAGTTGGGGTGAGCAGAGGTAAACTGTTATACGTGGAAGGGATAAACAACAGGGAACTATATTCAATGTCCTGTGATTAAACTGTAATGGAAAAGGATATTTTATTTTATTAATTTATTAATTTATTTTTATTTTATATTTCAAGGCCAAACTCGAAGCATATGGAGGTTCCCAGGCTAGGGGTCCAATTGGAGCTGTAGCTGCCGGCCTACACCACAGCTCATGGCAACGCCAGATCCTTCACCCACTGAGCAAGGCCAGGGATCAAACCCACGTCCTCATGGATGCTTGTCAGGCTTGTTGCCGCTGAGCCAAGATAGGACGGGAACTCTTGGAAAAGGATTTTTTTTGTCTTTTTTTGTTGTTGTTGTTGTAATTGTTGTTGTTGTTGTTGTTGCTATTTCTTGGGCTGCTCCCACGGCATATGGAGGTTCCCAGGCTAGGGGTCGAATCGGAGCTGTAGCCACCAGCCTACGCCAGAGCCACAGCAACGCAGGATCCGAGCCGCGTCTGCAACCTACACCACAGCTCACGGCAACGCCGGATCGTTAACCCACTGAGCAAGGGCAGGGACCGAACCCGCAACCTCATGGTTCCTAGTCGGATTCGTTAACCACTGCGCCACGACGGGAACTCCGGAAAAGGATATTTTTTTAAAAAGACTGCATATATAAATGTATAATTGAATCACTTTGCTCTATAGCAGAAATTAACGCAACATTGTAAATCAACTATACTTCAATTTTTTAAAAAAGGAAAAGATGTTTGTCGAGGGGGAGATGTGTGTTTGTGCTCGGGGTATGTGTGGGTAAGGATATGTGTGTGTAGGAGCGTATTGTGTGTAAGTGCATCTGTGTGTGTTTATGCAGGAGTGTGGGTATGCAGGGGTGTGTGGTGTGTTATATGCATGTGTATAGGTTTGCATTCAGGCAGTCACAAGTCTGTATTATAGGGGTGTGTGTGTGTGTGTGTGTGTGTGTAATGTCTGGGGAAGAAGTTTTGAAAAATGGATCAGCCATGGGGAGGGGCTGGGGGCGGTTAGAAAATAAACGGCAGGTTGGTTGAGGCCAGATGGTGCAGCTTGAATGTGGATGCCTGGAGCCCTGACTGCATTGAATGGACGGGGGTTGCTGTCCAGTGTTAGCAGGGTGGGGAGGGGAGCAAAGGGGAGCTGCCTAGGGAGTCGGTGCTTCTTGCCCACCGAGGGGCTGGCATTTGAGGGTGGGGTCAGGACATGCAGGGTCAGTTGCGAGGACGACACTGATCATCAGCAACAGAGCCATCACATCTGGGGGTGTGGGAGCTGGGTTCACCCTCAGCCAGAACCCAAGCTGCGCTCACTCAACCTCTGAGTTTCAAATGGGAAGAACAGGACTTCACAGTGTGGGACTTGGATGAGACTCAGCTGGTAAATGATTGGGCAGAACAGGGCATGGATTTCCTGGGACATTCTCAGTGGTTATTACAAAAGGAGAAAGAGAAGAAGAGAAACAAGAAAATTCAGGGAAATGCAAGGCTCCCTTGGTTTTGGTGGAGGAAGAGGGACTGTTTGTGTTTTTGACTCAAACTCTTCCTCCAGAGTCTGGAGCCGAGTCTGTGTCTGAGCGCCTCCCGCCTGTGTGGGGTCACTCTCCCTGGAGGCGGGAGGGGGCAGCCCTGGGTGGGGGGCAGGTATGGGGCACCTTGTTCCCACAGAGGGCATCCTCCGCAGGCTGACCCTTACTGTGAAGGCAAGGGAGAGGTGGCTCACAAGAGATCCAGGGGGAGTTGCAAAGGTGTCTCCAGAACAAAGATCAAGGTTTGAAGATGGGAGGTCAGTCCAGGGCACAAGATGCGGTGAAAGAAAAGGATGATGATTTGTGTAATCTGCATATTAATGTACCGATATAAAGATGGGGGCTGGTCTGTCCACAGGAAATGGGTGGCAGTGCCTCTCATTTTTTTTCCTTTTTAGGGTCGCACCTGCGGCATGTGGAAGTTCCCAGGCTAGGGGTCGAATTGGAGCTGTAGCTGCCGGCCTACCTCACAGCCTCAGCAATGCCAGATCCTTAACCCACAGAGCGAGGCCAGGGATCCAACCTGTGACCTCATGGGTGCTAGTCAGGTTCGTTTCCGCAGAGCCACATGCGAACTGCCGGACCTCTCATTTTTAACTTGGGCTCTTATACCAATCAATCCATCCGATCCCTGTCCATCTATAAATAGGAACCATGAAACTTGCCCTTCACTTCTCTCTTCCTACTGCCCTTTTCTTGACTCCTCTCCCGAACTGATAAAGACCTTGGCAGGAGGTTTGGCACTCTTCAGGCCTTGTGCTGAAGCATTTGCGCGATCATTGCCTTTTCATTCCACATTGATTCAACATCATTAAATTATTGCTGAACATGTGCCACGGACTAGGCGTCCTGAGAGGGGCAACTGCCTTCATTTTATAGCAGAAGAAATGGAATCTCAGCAAGATTAAGAGTCGTGTCCCAAAGGGCCCAGCCAGAAAGTGATGGAGCTCAGGTCTGCAGCCGGGGCTTGTTTGGTGGAGCCCAAGGGGAGAGGCACTGTGAAAAGCCTGCACAACCAAGGTGACAGACGATCCAGGAGCTCCCATGGTGGCTCCAAGGTTAACGAACCTGACTAGGAACAGTGTAGACTCGGGTTCGATCCCTGGCCTTGCCCAGTGGCTTAAGGATCCAGTGTTGCCTTGAGCTGTGGTGCAGGCCGGCAGCTATAGCTCCAATTTGACCCCTAGCCTGGGATCCTCCATATGCCGTGGGTGCAGCCCTGAAAAAAAAAAAAAATCCAGCAACACACTTGTGCTCTCCAGTGTGCAGTTTCTCCTCAGGATCCTGCAGAACATTCTCTACCCCACAGCTGCCCTGTTAGAACCCTGAAACCCAGGTGGGAGGGAATACTCTTTGGTCTTTGTCAAAGATTGTGCCACATGAAGGAGAAAAGAGAGGCTCAGAAGAAAGGGAACGCAGTTTCTGGTTAACCATAAAACTAAGTTTTAAATTCTTTATAAGGTGAAATCACTCTTTTCTCCCCTACAAATAGCTTTCTGGTTGATTTTGAGGTTGGTGGCAAGTTTCGGTCCAATGAACACTAAATTTGTCAAAAAGTGACATGGAAATAAATGAAGGAGAAATTTGTTTCTGTTCTAATCCAGGTTAGATGTTAAGAAGAAAAGTGAAACTTCTGCTTAAACACAGAACGGACAATACTGTGAAACAAAGAATGGCATTCTTGAGACATAGAAATCCTCAAATTGTTTTTGCTTAGCGTGAGCATCAATCTTAAATAATGAATTTTAAATAAATGAGTAAATTCCAAAAGGGCATTTTGCTGGACATTAAAATAATAAGATGAAAATAACACCATTACAGATGTTATAGAAGAAAGAACACAAGGCTGGGAGTGGCTTCCCTTCCAAAGAGGGGGAGTCAGGGTCTTGTTTTTTTGCTTTTTAAAAATAGCATTATTGTTTGCTCTGTTGAAGCCTAGCTTCTCTTGATTGAGAACCAAATTGCATGCTGAATTTTCTGGTAAACTAACTGTTATGGGCTCAATTGTGTCCTCACCCCAGCCCACCCCCCTACTCATATATTGAAGCCCTAAAGCTCACATAACTTGGAATGTGACTGTATTTGAAGACAGGGCTTTTAGAGATGTATTTAAATTAAAATTAAGTCATAGAGACAGGCTCAATCTGATATGACTGGTGTCCTTTAGGAAGAGGAGTTTAGGGAGTTCCCTGGTGGCTCAGTGGGTTAAGGATCCAGTATTGTCACTGCTGTGGCTCAGGTCATTGCTGTGGGGCAGGTTCGATCCCTGGCCCAGGAACGTTTGCATGCTGCAGGTGTGGTGGTTTAGGATGTAACCCATGGACCAAGGAAAGACCATGTGGGGACACAGGTGAAGGAGAGAGGCCTTAGGAGAAACCCACCCAGCCAACACCTTGCTCTCAGGCTTCTAATCTCCATGGTCGTGACAAAACAAATTTTGTTTTTAGGCCACCCAGCCTGGGGTATTTTGTAGTGGTATCCCTGGCAGACCAATATAGGAACCAGTAAAGAAACAAAATCCAGGAAAAAACCACATCCTCAGGTTCAGTGTCCACATTCCCCCATCATCACCTTCGCCAAAGACAGAACCACATGCCAGGGAGATAGAGAAATAAACATAAACATGAAATGTGTGTGTGTACGTGTGTGTGTGTGTGTGCAGGTGTGCATGCAAACGTACACTCGAGGACACCTGCCTGTGTGGGAGCACACACCAATATCCTCCCATTCTGCTCACCAAGGGATCCTGGGGGCAGCAACACCCCCATAAAAATGAATACACCTCATGTCTGGATCTTGACTTCTGAATACCATTCTCCTCTAAGAAGTCCCAGGACTCCTTGGAGAAATGGCCAGTTTGGTGGCTGGGGCAAGGACGACGAGGCCAGAACATCTTGCTGAGACAGAAAGCAAGAGACTACTCAAAAAATGATGGAAACATGTCACAAGGACACTGCAGCCACTTACCAAATCTGGCTCAATTTGCACGTAAACTAGTGAGTGTAACAGACTATAATGAATTTTAGGTAACAGCTTATAACCTATTGAAAAAAATAGAAACTATGAGTTTATGCTCATATGTAAACTGAATTTTGATGAAGGATAGGATATTTACATAGATTTAAAGGTTCTTCCCACAAAATACTTATTAATTATAAAGGGATGTGGAGTAACTGTTTGGTGAAAAAGCCTGGCAGACCCCAATTTCATCAACTGACCAGAGTAATGAGATGAACTGACCTCACCATGTCTTGCTAGCAAGACAAAGCGCTGCTTCTGGACATTCCGTCAAGAGCCTGAGCTTAGTCATGAGAAGAGAAAGCAGACAGGCTCAAATCGAGGGACTTTCTACGGAATAACTGGCCTGTAATCTTCAGAAGGGTCAAGGTCATGAAAGTTAAGGAAAGGCCGAGACACTGCTCTGGTGTCAATGACTCTAAAGAGACCTGATAACTAAAGGCCATGTCTGATTCTGGTCCAAATCTTATTGCTCTAAAGGACATTATGGGCACATTGGCAAAACTCAAACAGGGCCTGAAGGTTAGATGGCACAAATGATCAATGCAAATTTTTAATTTTAACAGTGGCTTGTGGTTCTATAGGAATTCTACAGGAAGTAGGAGTCAGGGGTGGTTGTGGTTTAATATAGATTTTATTCATATTCAGGCATGGCAAGGCTAACCGATCAGGAGATGAAAAGCCATGTCATTGAAAACATAGCTTGTTATTCACAGTTCCTAAGAGAAGGGGCCACAGCTTGCAGGGCCACGTGGGGGAAGCACAAGGGTCAGTGAGGCGGTGGAAGGATCGAGGGGGAAAACTGGACCAGAGCCTTCACTGTGGTTTCCATGGGAGGAATAGGACCGGCAGGGTCAGCAGGCTCAGGAGACAGCACTAACTGCTCTGTGTGCAAGAACCCATCTGACACACAGAACAGTTTTATGAGGTGGGTAGCATCTTGCTCAATTTTACAGAGTGAGAAACTGAAGTACTAGAAGACTAAGTAATTTGTCCCAGGTCAAAGAGTTAGTAAGAGGGGTAGCCAGGATTAACCCAGGAAACCTGTCTCAGGAATTACTGACTCTTCTGCCCAAGTAAGACTTACACAAACTGAGGAGCATCTATGTCTGAACCTCCCAATGAGAATACAGGTGGGTCTGCACATGGAGCCTCCCTCTCTGTGCCTTGGTTTTGCCACCTGAAAACCAGAGATAATAATGACACCTGTCCTCTAGGGTGGTCTCCAGGATACATGAGTTAATATTTATAAGGTGTTCTGTGTGTCTGGGATGCAGCAAGGACGAGCTAGTCATTACTATTCTTAGGGAAAAATGAGGAACCAAAGATGGTTGTCATGATACAAACTTTCAACAAACTGGGTATAGAAGAAATGCACCTCAGTGTTCCTGTCATGGCTCAGCGGTCATGAACTCGACTAGTATCCAGGAGGATGTGGGTTTGATCCTTGGCCTTGCTCAGTGGGTTAAGGCTCCAGCACTGCCATGATCTGTGCTGTAGGTTGCAGATGTGGTTTGGATCCCACATTGCAGTGGCTGTGGTGTAGGCTGGCACCTGTAGCTCCGATTCAACCCCTAGCCTGGGAACTTCCATATGACATGGGTGAGGCCCTAACAGAAGAAGAAGAAGAGGAAGAAGAAGAAGAAGGACAAGGAGGAGGAGGAAGGGGAGGAGGAGGAGGAGGAGGAAGAGGGGGAGGAGGAGGGGGGAGAAGAAGAAATGCACCTCAGTATAAGAAAGGCCCTAAACAGCAGTGGAGCACAGCTGGTACAGTACTCAACAGTGAAAGGCTTGAAAGGCTTTCCTTTAAGATCAAAAAGAGCATAAGGATGTTTGGTGTCACCACTTGTATTCAGCATAGTACTGGAAATCCTAGCCAGAGCAACTAGGCTAGAAGAAGAAATAACAGGCATCCAAATCAGAAAGGAAGAAGTGAAACTCTCTCTATTTGCAGATGTCATGGTACTATACATAGAAAACCCTGAAGACTCCACCAAAATCATGTTAGAACTAATAAATGAATTCAGTAAAACTACAGGATGCAAAATCAATTTAGAAAAACCTGTTGCATCTCTATACACTAATAGCAAACTATCAGAAAGAGAAATCAAGAAAATAATCCCATTTGCAACTGTGTCCAAAAATGCCTAGAAATAAATTTAACCAAGGAGGTGAAAAAACTAAATACTGAAAACAATAAGATACTGATTAAAGAAATTGAAGACACAAATAAAGAGAAAGATATCCCGGGCTCATGGGTTGGAAGAAATAACATTATTAAAATGTCCATACTATCCAGAACAATCTGAAGATTCGATGCAATCCTTAACAAAATTCCAGTGCCATTTTCCACAGAAATAGAACAATCCTAAAATTTGTATGGAGCCACAGAAGACTCCAAATAGCCAAAGAAATATTGAGAAAGAAAAACAAGGCTGGAGGTGTCACACTTCCTGATTTCAAGCAATATTACAAAGCTATTGTAAACAAAACAGTATGGTATTGGGAGTTCCCAGGGTTAAGGATCCGGTGTCACTGCTGTGGTATGGGTTTGATCCCTAGCCCTGGAATTTCTACATGCCACGAGTGTGGCCAAAATAAACACACCAACAAAAACCAGTATGGTACTGGCAGAAAAACTGATCAATGGCACCGAATAAGAGCCCAGAAATACACCACACATATGTGGTGACTAATTTATAACAAAGGAGTTGAGAACATACAGTGGGCCAAAGGACAGTCTCTTTAATAAATGGTGCTGGGGAAACTGGGCAGCCACGTGCAAAAGAACGAAACTGGACCCCTGTCTTACAGCACACATAAGAACTACCTCAGGAGTTTCTGTGGTGGCACAGCAGAAACGGATCCGACTACTATCCATGAGGATGCGGGTTCGATCCCTGGCCTTGCTCAGTCGGTGAAGGATCTGGCGTTGCCGTGAGCTGTGGTGTATGTCTCAGACGAGGCTTGGATCCTGCATTGCTGTGGCTGTGGTGTAGGCTGGCAGCAGTAGCTCCAATTCAACCCCTAGCCTGGGAATTTTCATATGCCGTGGGTGTGGCCCTAACAAGCAAAAGAAAAAAGGGGGGGAAATAATAACTCCTATCTATGTGAGTTGATGGAACTTACCGTGGTAACCATTTCACAATATCTACATGTATCTTTCATGTGGTGCACCTAAAACTAGTACAATGTTAGATGTTAACTACCTCAATTTAAAAAAAAAAAAAAGGTTGTCAGAGTGTTAGAAACCTTTCATTTTTGTTATATAAAAACTGCTTTCCTGGAGTTCCTGTCATGGCTCAGTGTTTAATGAACTCAATGAGTGTCCATGAGGTTGCGGATTTGATCCCTGGCCTGACTGAGTGGATTAAGGATCCAGCATTGCTGTGAGCTGTGGTGCAGACTGGCAGCTGCAGCTCCAGTTTGACCCCTAGCCTGGGAACCTCCATATACTGGGGGTGTGGCCCTAAAAAGACCAAAAAAAAAAAAAAAAACCCTGATGTCTTGAGATTTTATAATTTTTCTTCTCTTTGCAAATGAGTGAAGTTAGAGGCATGAATTTCTTGTTTTTAAACCTAAAATGCTTACCTTCCCGATCACTTTGTTTCAATGGTGAAGAAATGGTGAAAACGGGCTCCAGGGCATTATATGGTAATTTGATCTAGTTTGGGCAAGTCATTCATTGTCTCTGACTCTGCTCAGTAAAATAAGGTCAATTTCAGCTTCATAAAATAATTGGAAGGATAAATGATGAGACTGTAGAATGATTAATATGTAAGGTCTTAGAGGAGTTCCCGGGTGGTCTAGTGGTTGTTGTCCCTGCATGGCTGGGTCACTGCTGTGGCAAGGGTTCAATCCCTGGGCCAGGAATTTCTGCATGCTGTGGCGTGGCCCCAAAAATATATATGGTCTTAGAGTCACAGACACCTGTGTTTATAGCCCAGTGTCACCCCCACCCTCCTTTGATTTAACTGTAAGGTGGATGCGAGCATAGCTGAGGGTTGCTGCCAGGCTTGTGGGTACCGGGGCTGCTCTGGCTACTGCGTGGCCTCCAAACTGGAGAACCAGTGTGAGGATGTGACAGGGTTTGCTGCCGTGCTGTGAAAGTTCTGAGAAAATGTAGGTTATTATTTCTGTTCCTTCCTAACCAACTCTTTCAAAAAGATCTTACCATCCTAGCTTCAGCTTTAAAGACAGTTTGGGAGACACTCATGAGATGTCCAGGCACAGCTACCTGCCTGCTGGTTCCTCCAAGGCAGCATCTCGGAGGGGAAGGGGTCCCAGGTGTAGGCACCAGGTCGTGCGCTCAAGTCCAAATGTGAAAACAGATTCATCAGTCTGCGCTGCTACTTTTTTAGTTTCACTACCGGAAAAGCCTGCTAGGATGGAAAGATTTCATTTGCTATGCTTTCTGCCTTTGGGTCTGCTCGTGGTGCAGGCAGGTGTTTTTTCATTCAAAACATGTTGTGGCCCCTGTTGAAAACCATCCTGAAACAGGCAGCCAGGGCAGCGGGGTGGGGGTGGGTGGGGCTCGGGGTGGGGCTGGGGAGCAGGATCCACCAATTCTAAACTCACTACACACAGCCAGAAAGCTCCACTCCATGGCCACACGCCTCATCTTACCTGGCACCAACTGGCCTTCCATCTCCCATCATTAACCAAAGTGCTTGGTGACCACCGAAAATTTCTCAGTGCTTCTGCATGGGGGCCAGCAAACCATGGCCCAGGGGACCAAATCTGGTTCAACATCCTTTTTGGAAGGGCTGTCATAGATGAATTTTTTTTTACATTTATAGTTTTTTAAAAAGAAGAAAAGCATTTTGTTTCATAACATGTCAAGATGAAATTCGAACTCTTGTGTCTATAAATAAAGTTTTATTGGGACACAATGCATGGACACACTGCCTCTGGCAGCTTTCCCACTGCAAGTGTTGCAGTTCACTATCAAGCGGGGTGGTTCCTGTTCTGCTCAGTTTAACAAACATAAACAAAACAAGACATCCTTTTGTTTTGATATGACAAATTCTGATTTTCCAGTAGTGCTGTCAGAATTTAATCTGTAAATATTTAGGAACTGACCCAACAAAGGGGAAACCATGAAGAAAATATAGCCTTTATTTTGTAAACCGAATGCCAAAAAGGCACTCCCTACCCCAGGATGGTCTCTGAAATATTTATTCAAGAAGGAAAGAAACGATTGTTCTAGGAGAGGCCTGAAGCTGAAATGGATCCCACAGAAGATGAAAATAAGTCTACAGTAAAATTATTCCAGAGTTTAGCAAAAGTTGTTGAAATAATTATCTCATTTCTCTGTCTTGCTTTGGTGGCAAGGCAGGCGAGATTACGACGACGGGATTAAACCCTGCCTGGACTCTCAAAGGCTTTCTGGAAGGCTCTCTGCGCCTCCTGAATGGCAGAGATGCAAGAGCCTTTGATTTTGCTGCTCTTTCCTTCTGCCTGGTGTCCCCCTAGGAGAAAACCAGCCAGTGTGTGCATCTTGGAAGAGAAACAGAGAGTGTAAGAGACCCTGGCTCTGATGGCTAAGCACCAGTAGCAAGTCAGGAGTGCTAGAGCAGGTCTAGAGAGCCTCAGGCTTCAGGACAGAAAGAAGTTCAATACAAAATACAACTCACAATGTAGATGTTCCCTGCAGAGACCTTAAAGATTGAAAACAGCCTAGAGATCCCCAGACAGTGAACTGGCTTTTGCTTTTTTTTTTTACTACCCAATTTGCAGCATATGGACGTTCCCAGGCTAGGGGTCGAATTGGAGCAGCAGCCGCTGGCCCACACCACAGCCACAGCAACGCGGGATCTGAGCTGTGTCTGAAACCTACAGATCCTTAGCCGGGGATCGAACCTGAGTCCTCATGGATACTAGTTGGAATCTTAACCTGCTGAGCCACAATGGTGACTCCTGAATTGTTAAATCAACTGTAGTACAGACACCAGAACTATGCGGAGCTAGTGTAAACATGCCACGAGAAGTTCAGCAGAGAACGGTTTCTCAGCCATTATGACAACCCGTTAGAACTGGATCTCAGGGCCCCAGCTGAAGGGCCACCCCCTCTGCAAAGCGGCTCCATGTCCCCAAATTTCCGTACACGTCTCCTGCCCCAAGGCTCAGCACTGTTATCAAGGTCCTCTGACGGTCCTGTCTCCACAGCCTGGCCCTCCCCACTCCCAAAGGGATAAGGTAGGAGAGCCAGACAAGATAAAAATAATTAAACTGCAATAAACCTATTTGCTCTTTTTCACAGGCACTTATTCGAATGCTTATTTGAAGTTTCACATTTTGATTTGCATAGTTGATAAAATATCCTGTTGACAGAAAAATAAACCAGGAATTAATGAACTTATTTGATGAGATGATAACAACTTATTAAATAGCACAGCTGACAATAAGGCAGCTTATTGTCAAAAGAATCAAAGAAAGATGCGGCAGTTGGGATGGGGCTGATGCTTCTGCAAGTCGCCCCCTGCCTCATCCTTGGCTACCTTCAAACCTCTAGTCTATGTCACCTCTTTAGTGACTGAGCACCGTTTAGTAATTGTGATGGGCTGCGGTGATGAAGGTCAAATGTGACTCTGAGGCTGGACCCGAATCCAGAAGGACCAGGGTCCTTATGAAGAGATCATCAGGACACAGACACACACAGGAAAGTCCAGGTGAGGACACAGGGAGGAGCTGGCCGCCCGCAAGGCAAGGAAAGAGGCCTCAGAAGAACCCGCCAAATCTTTCATCTTGCACCTCCAGTCTCTAGAACTGAGAAAATTCACTTCTATTGTTTAAGTCCCCCGATCTGTGGCACCTGGCTATGACAGCCTCAGCAAACTAAGACAGTAAGTGATCACACACAAGGCAGAGACGTCTCTGCCCAACTTTTGGGTAATTTGACATGAGTATCATTTATAAGTTTCTAATGTGTTTATAGGTTTTTTTCCCCATCTAGATGGTTAAGTTCTTGAGAGCACTTCAACCCAAACCTGTTGAGCTCAGGGTCCTTGTAGAACTCACCAGATGTCTATGGACTTAACCTAATAACAAAATGGGTAACACAATTCTATGAAAAAAAGAAGTGAGAAAGGAGGAGGGGAAAGTTCGTGTGGGGGAGACAGGACATTTCTATGTGAGTAATTCTTTTTTTTTTTTTTTGTCTTTTTGCTATTTCTTGGGCCACTCCCGCAGCATATGGAGATTCCCAGGCTAGGGGTCTAATCGGAGCCATAACCACCAGCCTGAGCCACAGCAACGCGTGATCTGAGCCGCGTCTGCAACCTGCACCACAGCTCACGGCAACGCGGGATCGTCAACCCGCTGAGCAAGGGCAGGGACTGAACCCGCAACCTCATGGTTCCTAGTCGGACTCGTTAACCACTGCGCCACGACGGGAACTCCTATGTAAGTAACTCTTTTAGCTGATAGTTAAGCCCAGATCAAAATAGTGCTTGAAGATTTTACCAGGTGATTTTCTTGGACCTCATGTCATTTGCTCCTCACGGCTGAGCGCTGGCTGCGCGCTGTCAATGAGGACCCGGAGCGCGCAGTCGTCACCACACGGCTTGGCTCACGCAGGACCAGAGGCGGCAGCTGGGCTCCAGGGTCCCCGCTGCGGGGTCCCAGGCCCCCCCGCCCCCACCGGCCTGGCTAGACTGCCCTCGCCCAGCTGCCCTCCTGGGACACCCGGCCCAAGAGCATCTGCAGGTCTTGCCTTTCTCAGCTCAGCCCTTGGCACGAGGATTCAGAACTTTGGACGGGCCAGGAGAGGGGCTCTCTGCAATTCAAAAGGAAAGTGTGTGTGTGTGTGTGTGTGTGTGTGTGTGTGTGTGTGTGTGTGTGTGTGTGTGTGTGTGTGTGTATTCGGCCGAGGGAATCGAGTTAGCTGCCTGGTGATACAGAGCACTTAGTGCGAGTTCTCAAAGGCTCCTCTGAACAGTTTTTTTCTTTTTCCATTTGCGGTTTCCGGCCACGGTCGGGGTGGCTGCGCGCTTAGCTCCGATGCTGAACGGGTCTCACTTCTCCATTCCGAGGGCTTCCTCCCGGCTGCCCAGCTGGCTACCAGCTGGCCGGGGTTCTGTGGCACTGATAAGGCCCTCCGGCCAGGAGGGCTGTTTCCCCATTTGACTCGGCTCCATCGGTGGGGAGGCCGGAGGGCGCCCAGGCCGCCTCTCCTGGGGGCGGCCCGCAGTCCTTGGAGGCTGCAAGCCCGCTTTCCCTGTCCTGGCAAACTCGGTAGATGTGGCGGCAGCAGCTGCTGAACACGTGGGCTGCTGCTGCACTTCTACAGCCAGGAAGGCCTGTTACGCTCACGGAAGGGATTTCTTCCTCTCTCCAATACATCAGTTCGCTATTTGGGAAAACGAATGAAAACTGCATCCTTGGAGCAGGTCCTAGAATGAGAGCAAGAGACGCCCTCACCCGCAGCCGCCCCTGGGACCCAGGGAAGACCACGCCCCTCCCTGCGGCGGGCGGAGAGGACGTGCTTGGGGTGGAAGCGTAGCTGGACGCGGGGAGCCAGGACCGCGTTGTCCCCACGTCCCTGCTTGCGGAGAATAGGAGCTTCATTGCCCCTCCCCCAGTTTGGTTTGGTTCCTAGTTGGGATGAAGCCATTTTAGGTTATCACTAAATACTTCCTGGATTCCAAACTTCAATCTCCAGGATCAGATATTAAGGACCTTGTAAGTTTCTTTAAAGCACAACTCCAAGGAGTTCCCATTGTGGCGCAGTGGTAATGAATCCATGAGGACGTGAGTTCCATCCCTGGCCTGGCACAGAGGATTAAGGGTCCGGCGTGGCTGTGAGCTGTGCTACAGGTCGCAGTTGCAGCTCGGATCCCGCGTTTCTGTGGCTGTGGCAGAGGCAGCTGCAGCTCTGATTTGACCCCTAGCCTAGGAACTTCCATATGCCCTGGGGGCGGCCCTAAAAAGACAACAAACAAAAACAAACCAACCCCAAAACACCAACCAAAAAAGCAAAAAAAAAACCCAAAACAATTCCAAGACGGCTCTTCAACTTCTAGGGAAGAGCTTTCACCAGAGCTCTATGCTTTTTTCCTAAGGCGTCACCCACCCGGCACAGCTCTCCAGGTGTGTGTGAAGAGAGGCGGCTCTCGGCCCTGATCTTTGCCTTCCCCTGGAACCCCTGTACATTTAGCCCTGGAACCCCTGGCGACCTTATTTTCATGCAGAGCTGGTTTCCTACAAGGCAGAGCCGAGTGGGGAGGAGGGTGAGTGGCCTCTGTGTCCCCAGGACCCAGCCCAGGACCTCCACCAAGCCGGTCTCATGAAAAGTTGCGGAATGAATGAAGCGTATCCTTGAGCAGGACGTCTGTGAGCTGTGGCGGTGGGGCTAAGGGCTCCCCCCGCCAGCTCCGCATCCGCGCGTGGAGGTCGGCTGTTCGGCAGGCAGAGAAGCGGGAGGTATTGCGTGAGCTCTCTGGAAGCACCGCTGACTAAGGTGTAGAAAGGCACCTTCAGGGCGGGGTCATTACGCAGCCCAGTTTCTCGCCTTCAGGCCCTGGGGCTGAGTTGGGAGGAATCCAGGGCTCACCAGAGATAAGAGAGGGCGCGGTGGAGGCCCAGCTGCCTCTCACACGCTCTCCCCGGAGCCTCTGTGGCTGCAGGGCCGGGTGGAGGCCCGCGAGATAAGTGAGGCCTCCGGATGCCTTTCGTACAGCACCCCTGGCTTCTAGCGTCAGCCACGCACCTACGACGATCCCAGAGGGAATCCTCCATAGGGTGTCACGGTCACCCAAACTTGTGACTCGCTGAACGACGGCCCTGTAGTTCCCCGTGGATGTGAACTCTGGAGGGTTCCGCGGAACCCAGGCGGGAGAAAGCTCTGTCCGCAGGGGCGCTCCTGGCGCTGGATGGCGCCTGAGCTGGTCTGCCCGCTGCAGGATTCTCTACTGCAGGGGACCCAGGAGGTGCTCTAATCCCAGTGCCTGCTCCGCAGGATTCTTTTCAAATGCCTGATCTTCAATCAAGTGGGGGCGGTTTTCTTTCTCAGTAGGATGTTATTTGGTCATTTTTTAAAAAAATACATGCAATTACCTATGACACTAGTTTTGATTAGTAGGAACGTCAAAAGTTTCTCTCAAACTAGCAGATGAGTAATTGTTTTCTTTATTCCTAGGGATGAAAATAACCACTGAGGGGCTCCCAGATCTAGCCATCCACCTGCACCAGCCTGAAGGGCAGGGGCAGGGTTCTCCTACAACAATTATTGACCTACTCCCCCCTCTTCTGTCCAAAGTTTTGCAACACACCCTTCTTGTGTGGACTACTTGGAGAGCAATCCCTGCTTCTGTAGGCTCCTGAGGGCTTTGGGTTACAAGCAGCAGCCTGACTTTTCTTATCTGTTCCATTTATTTCCTCTTATTTCATTCCCTCTTCCTGCCTCACCATTGTTCCCAGACCCCATTATCTGAGCCCCATTAGGGTTCTGGTTCTACTGCTCTTCCGGCCACAGCACAGAAAACATTGGAATGAAGAGCTGGGAGTGGACAGGGACCACTGGACCTGCATCTCTCTGTGGTTCCTTGTCACCCACAGCCCGAGGCCACTCCTCCTTTATGTTATTCTAAGTATACTGATGAGGGCCTCAAACAAATGAACCCTGGGATTTACTCTTCGACTGACCCAGTATCCTGGTGTTTATAAAGCCAGGAGATGGGCGACCCAAGAAGGAACTACTTGTTTGGAGAGTAACTGCTGTCATGGTCCACAAGAAAGAGGTTTCTGATGGTGCTGATGAGGGACCTCTGCTGCCAGAAAATGAGGCCGGGGTCCGGGCCCACCCACTTGGGTCCCTGCGAGTCTGCAGGCCACCTTGCCCGTCCGGGAGGCAGCTTCCTGGGCACATGGCTCCAGAGGACAAGCAACATGGGCCAAATCTCAGTTGAGATGTGCTCTACGTGGGAAGCACGCACCTGGTTTCAAAAACTAGTACCCAAAACGATGCAAAATATATTAATACTTTTTATATCAATTACATGTTTAATAACAATTGGGATGTTTGGTGGGGAAATAAAATATATGGTTTAGATTAATTTCACCTGCTTTTTTTTTTCACCTACTTTCATGTGGCTGTGAGAACATTAACAATGATACATGTGGCTGGCCTTCTACTTCCATTCAACACTGAACACCAAACAATAGCCTCATCTCCTGCCTCTCAGGAGCTTTGTCCGAGGGACTGGGCTGCCTCCTTCTTTGCAACCTTCAGGGACAAAATTTCCTTGATCATGTTCCCCACCTCTCACAGCTTCCCACTAAATTCTCCTCCTCAGTCTGAGACAGTCACCACACAGGTAACCAAGCAGACCATGGTGGTGGGACCCCTTTTGATGGGACCATCTCTCCACCCGGGAGGAATGGCCTGGTCCCTTTCAGGCTGACTTTACCACTCAGTCATCCTCAGGCTCTATAGCCGGAATTCTTTTTTTTTTTTTTGTCTTTTTGCCTTTTCTAGGGCCACTCCTGTGGCATATGGAGGTTCCCAGGAAGGCTAGGGCTCTAATCGAAGCTATAGCCCTGGCTTACGCCAGAGCCAGAGCAATGTGGGATCTGAGCCTTGTCTGCGACCTACACCACAGCTCATGGCAATGCCGGATCCTTAACCCACTGAGCAAGGGCAGGGATTGAACCTGCAACCTCATGGTTCCTAGTCGGATTCGTTAACCACTGCGCCATGACGGGAACTCCTACACCAGAATTCTAATATCCACCCCCACCCTAAACCCACATTCATCTTTCCCAAAGAAAATATAGCATCCAGGACAGCTACTTATTGCTGACCAGCTAAGAGCCCCATCCTACCTACCGAGATAGCCAATGCATCCGGCCACTCCTACATGGAAGAATGGCAGGTCACGCGATCCAGCTGTGTCCCAGACAGAGGTCAGGGAAAGCAGTGCAGACCCCAGGAACCAAGGCTCTAATGTCACCTAGATTTCCATCTAATTCACATTCCTTTGGTGCCAATAAAGGAGGAAAATTAACCTCACCTTTTTTCACTGCCTATAAAAATGAATCCTTTTGCTATGACTTGCCTATGGCTAAAGACTTCCTTCCTTTTAGGGGAAGTACAATCCTGGTGAGTGATGAGAGACAGAAATAACAAGATCGTAAGATTTGTCTACATGATGCTAAACAGCTGGATCCTGAGGCCATTGGGTGGGTCAGTTTCATTTACGCCAAAAAAATCTGAAGAACAGATTAAATGTTTTAGCTCTTCATTCAAATGTCTGGGTCTGGTAGAAAGATGGTTGTAGGTTATGAAAGTGTATAGTTATTGGAAAAGGCGGTTGGATGCTGGGTCTACACCAGCCGCTGATGAGGCAGCAGTCTGGGGACAGTTCCTGATCGTAGAGGCACGAGGAAATGGGCAGCAACACCCTAATACAGATGGTTCCTGATAATGGATGTCTCTTTTCCAAGTGGCCAATAGTGTCATTTCCGGAACACAGTACAGAGCAAAGTGTCTGCTAAGGTTCTGGGAGAGGCTTCAGCTGGTCACACATGAAGGGCACAGCAAAGGAGGCAGGACTCGAGCTGGCTAGACCCTGCTGGCAGTCACCCAGCATGCCCCGCTGAAACTCATCAGAACCATCGGAGGAGGGCACCTCACAAAGGGAAAGAGCGAGACCTTTCTGTGTGCTCCTTACCACATCCACTCAGAGGGCAGAACGTCCGGGACACCTTGAGGGACATGACATGCCGTAAGATACCCCTTCCTCCTGGACCCCCAGTGCAATCCAAGTGGGCACAACTGAAATCATTTTGTGTGTGTGTGTGTGTGTTTTGTATTTTTAGGGCCACACCCACAGCATATGGAAGTTCCCAGGCTAGGGATCAAATCAGAGCTACAGCTGCCTGCCTACACCACAGCAACGTGGGCTCTGAGCTGTGTCTGTGACCTACACCACAGCTCACAGCAACACTGGATCCTTAACCCAGTGAACAAGATCAGTGATCGAACTTGAGTCCTCATGGATACTAGTCGGATTCATTAACTACTGAGCCACGATGGGAACTCCTGAAATCATTTTTTTTTTTTTTAAATTTCAAAATAAACTTAGAGAGGAGTTCCCTTTGTGGCACGGTGGAAATGAATCTGACTAGCATCCACGAGGATGCGGGTTTGATCCTTGGCCTCTCCCAGTGGGTTAAGGATCCGGTGTTGCCGTGAGCTGTGGTGTAGGTCGCAGACGTGGCTTGGATTTGATGTTGCTGTGGCTGTGGTGTAGGCCAGCAGCTGTAGCTCTGATTGGACCCTCAGCCTGGGAACCTCTATGTGCCGCAGGTGCGGCCCTAAAAACAAAAAACAAAAACAAAAACAAACAAACAAAAACACACTAAGAGAAAAGTTACAGGTCCTATAGACAAAGACTTCCTTCCATCAGTTTAAGCCAAGCTGCTGATCTGCTGTCCCGTTTATAATGACCATGTCTTTATTTCTGTGTTCTGATGCTTGAACGTCTGAGACTCTTCTGAGCCCCGACGGCCTGCTCCACACAGGGAGCCGGTTTCTAGAGACGACTGGCTAAGGAGGGGCTTTGCAGTGCAGAACAAGTACCAGACAGCCAGAGACAGCCCTGGCCCCAAGCCCACCAACATGATTCAAACTGGCAAGTTAAGGTCTTCTAGTAATTCAGTCTCTTGCTTGGTAAAAATGAGCAAAATACTGCCTACCTCTCAGAGCTGTGAAGCATGTTAGATGACCTCATACTCACTGAGCCTTCAGAGCTGACTCCACCGTGAGCCCTGCATTATTTCATGGTGGCAGCACTGGAGCCAGCTCCCAGGCCATGCCCCAGCCTGAGGATGACCCGGGCTGATGCGGCGTTGTTTTCTCTAGTGGCTGCGGGTGACCACAGAGAGCTGTGCGGGCTGGTGAATTAAGGAGGTAGTGATGTGGGCAAGGCCACGTTAGAACTGATGGTGTATATTGTGTATGTAGTGAATACGAGCATCTGTAACAATGTGTATTTGTTATATAGGTATTTTTGCATTTTTTTTATTGTAAAGATACATACAATTTACCATTTATAAAGGTATAGTTCAGTGCCCTTAAGGGCATTATATGCTGGCAATCAAATGTTCTTCCCCGAACTTTATCATCTTCCCCAACATCAGCTCTGTCCCCAGCTCACACTAACCCCCGCCCTCCAGCCCCTGGCACCCACCCCTCCACTTTCCTCTAGGAACTTGACTGCTCTAGATAACACTCGTAGGTGAAATTATACAGCATTTTACATTTAGAAATAAAGTCTGCGCACCATGAAGTCCGGACATGAACTACAATCAGTCACAGGCTCCAGTACATTGTCTTCCTTTTCTCCTTCATTTTACTTTATTTATTTATTTATTTTTATTTTTCTGACTTTTTGCCTTTTCTAGGGCTGCTCTCGTGGCACATGGAGATTCCCAGGCTAGGGGTCTCATTGGAGCCGTAGCCACTGGCCTGCACCAGAGCCACAGCAACTCACGATCCGAGCTGCGTCTGCAACCTACACCACAGCTCATGGCAATGCCAGAGCCTCAACCCACTGAGCGAGGCCAGGTATCGAACCCACAACCTCATGGCTCCTAGTCGGATTGGTTAACTGCTGCGCCAAGATGGGAACTCTTATCATTTTAAAAACAAGCCATCTTTCTCTGTTAATTTCCCATGGACGAAAAGCCCCTACACCCTGAGTAAGGAACACAGGCTCTGACACGGGAAAACGGTGGCAAAGAGGGATGAGCCTCTAAAACAGGAAGGAGGGCAGGTCGCTGAAACTCATGGTCATCCCCGTGAACAAGGGGCAGAAAGGGGCCCCTGTCCCTTGGGTCTGCCCAACCCTCCATTTTCCCATCCATTTTAAGCTTTTGTTTTTGGCGGTGGCCACGGCACGTGCAAGTTCCTGGGCCATGGATCCAACCTGAACCACAGCAGTGACCCAGGCCGCTGCAGTGACAATGCTGAATCCTTAACCTGCCACGCCACGGGACCCCTCACCCATTTGAGGGTCGACTCGGAGCTGCAGCTGGAGCCAACACCACAGCCACAGACAGGAGGGATCTGAGCCATGTCTGCAACCTATACTGAAGCTCACGGCAATGCCAGATCCTTAACCCACTGAGTGAGGCCAGGGATAGAACGCGAAACCTCATGGTTCCTAGTCGGATTCATTTCTGCTGCGCCATGACAGGAACTCCACCACTGCCTATTTATTTATTTATTTGTCTTTTTAGGACTGCACCCATGGAATATGGAGGTTCCCAGGCTAGGGATTAAATTGGAGCTACAGCTGCTGGTCTAGGCCACAGCTACTGCCATGCCAGATCTGAGGCGCATCTGCAACCTACACCACAGCTCACGCCACACCATATCCTTGACCCACTGAGCGAGGTCAGGGATTGAACCCTCATCCTCATGGATACTAGTCGGGTTTGTTAACCACTAAGCCATGATGGGAACTCCTACACCACTGCCTACTTAGAAAATCAAAGTGAAATAACTGAAAATCTATTGGACCATTAAAATAGAGTTCTGGGAGTTCTGGCTGTGGCTTAGTGGGTTATGAACCTGACCAGTATCCATGAGAATGACTAGTATGCATGAAGATGTGGGTTCTATCCCTGGCCCTTCTCAGTGGGTTAAGGATCCAGCATTGCTGAGCTGTGGTGTAGGTCACAGACATGGCTTGGATGCCATGTTGCTGTGGCTGTGTTGTAGGCTGGCAGTTAGTTGCAGCTCACATTCATCCCCTAGCCTGAGAACTTCCACATGCCACAGTCGTAGCCCTAAAAAGAAAAAAAAAAAAAAAAAAAAAAGAAAGAAAAGAAAGAGTTCTGTAAGGGTGATCTGGATATAAGAAAGAAATTAAAAGCACTATTACAGGAGTTCCCTGGTGGCCCAGTGGGTTAAGGATTGGGTGTTGTCACTGCTGTGAATCTGGTTACTGATTTGGCACAGGTTTGATCCCTGGCCCAGGAACTTCCACAAGCCAAGGGTGTGAGAAGGAAAAAAAAAAAAAAAAAAAAAGGCAATTTTACATACAAACAATACAAAACAAAAATTTAAAATCATAAAGTTTAAAATATCAATGTCAAGCAATAAACTTGACAAAAATATGCAAGATTTATACAATTAAAATGATGCTTTACTGAACAATATAAATGATCAGGAGAATGGAGAGACACATCAAGTTTCTGGAGAGGAAGTTTCCATGTTGTGAAGACATCACTCTTCCTAAACTGAAAATTGAAAATCCAAAAGTACAGGGTTCCTACTGTGCCTCAGAGGGTTATGAACCCAACTAGTATCCTTGAGGATGTGGGTTCCATCCCTGGCCTCGCTCAGTGGGTTAAGAACCCAAAGTATCTTTAAAATAGAACTTGATAAAATCAAGCTCATCTAAAAAAGTAAAAATGCTCAGGAAGAGCCAAGAACAATTTAAGAGACTAATGAAATGGGAATTTACCATTATCAACATATCTAACAAAGTCCACAGTGATGAAAAATATATGATACAGGGAAAAAAACATAAGACACAGGAATGCACAAGTGATCAACGGAATAACAAGATTTCAAGAAACAGAACCACACCCCCCCCAAGTACAAACGCTATGTTTTTGAGGGTGTGGGTAAAACTGGGCCCTTTTTGGCATAAGTGGTGAGAATACATATCTTTGGGGGGCAACCTGACATGATACAATGATTTAAAAAATAAGTATGGGGGTTTCCATCGCGGCACATCAGAAACAAATCCGACTAGGAACTATGAAGTGGCGGGTTCAATCCCTAGCCTCACTCAGCGGGTTGAAGATTCGGCGTTGCATGAGCTGTGGTGTTGGTCGCAGATGTAACTCAGATCCCGCCTGGCTGTGGCTGTGGCATAGGCTGGCAGCTGTAGCTCTGATTCGATCCCTAGCCTGGGAACATCCATATGCTGTGGGTGCAGCCCTAAAAAGCAAAAAAAAAAAAAAAAAGTATGACATTTGACGTAAAGATTTCACTTCTTGGAACCTACCCTACTTCAGGACACTGTGGTACTATCTGCAATTGCAAAAACTAGGACCCATTGTTCACAGCTGGGTAACAAAGACATTCTCCCAGATTTGTATTAAGTGACTCTTAAAACATGATAGTGAAGATGTCGATGTATTGCTATGGAAAGATTTTAAGACATTAAATTAAAAACAAAATCAAATGTCAAAACAGTATCATCCAATTCCATCCCCTTGCACTGCGTGCACCTGCTCACACAGCACAGGGAACACAGACACCAAGGGGGCAACAGCAGCTGCCTTCGGGAAAGAGGGGTGGAAACGGGGGCAATGAGGGATCGGAGAGAGGGCTCCGGGCAGGGTAGACCACACTTGCACTTGTATGGAAAAGTCTGCTAAGAAAACCAAACTGGAAGAGAACAGGGTGTAGCTCTCTCACTTCTGCTTCACCCTGAGCAGCTCCAGGGGCTTTTTCACCCATCTTACATATGTGGCTTCTCAGGAAGACTTTATTTGCACATTTAGTTGAATACACTAAGCTCTTTTGAGCACTATTAATCTATAAATGAGCCATTTTATAAATCAGAGTGATCTATTCATTCCCTATTGGGAGGAATAGTTTAACCTGGGTTAGGCTTCCAGTTCTACTCATACATGGTCATGTATGTTCAGGAAGACAAAACAGTTTTAATATTAGCAATGAACACACAGGAAAACGTATTGTGGAAAAAAGTGTACATGTAAACGTTTAGTGACGAAAATAAAACAATCAGTCTGCTTTTCCCAAGCCACCTCCCACCCCGAGTGGCTAGATCAGGTCGTATTCTAGTGCTAAGGGCCTCGTAGGTAACAGTTTAGACCAACTGTTAAACACTATTTAAAAATAGTGACGAGTTCGTGGTACACACACTAATAAAGCAGTCCTTAAGGATCAGCTCAAATGCTGCAGAATTACTGTAAGGCAGACAGGCAAACTTTTTAAAGTTTCAAGAGACTAAAGTCAGCACTGCTTCTCCATTCTCCAACAAAGGTGTTTTTACTTTAACAGTTATAGTGTTCTCATATTTACTGGAAATTCCCCAATTTAGTTCAATCCCCCAGCTCCACCCCGGACAAAACCATGTTTTGTGTAATGTTTAACAAGCTTACATTATTAAGAGATAAAAGATTCCCAACCCCCCATGGCTAAAAGAGCCCTATGTCTCTGTTGTCTGACCTACTTGTAAAAATGACTGAAAACACCTTTCAGATGAATAATTAAGCAACACATAGTCTTCCGCCCTTCATGGCGATTTTAATAAAAAATATAAACTTCTATATTACAAAATATATTTTATATTTTTTCCAGTGGAAGTTTAAAAAGACACTAACCTTATAAAATAAATGGATGTTTAAAAGCAAATTCTGGGAGTTCCTGTCGTGGCTCGGCGAAAACGAATCTGACTAACATCCTGAGGATGCAGGATCGATCCCTGATCTTGTTCAGTGGGTTAAGGATCCGGCACTGCCATGAACTGTGGTGTAGATCGCAGACTTGGCTTGGATCTGACGTTGCTGTGGCATGGTGTAGGCCGGCAGCTACAGCTCTGATTCGGTCCCTAGACATGGGAGCCTCCATATGCTGCGGGTATGGCCCTAAAAAAAAAAAGCAAATTCCAGATAGAGCAAAGACATGAAATAAGGTAGTTCTAAAAACAGCTTGGGTAAGTGTCTTTTTATGCTGAGTGGAAAAGATCGTTCAAAAGGACATAAACCCAAAAGCAACAGAGAAAAAAGACGAAATCTGAATACATAAAAATTAAAAAAAATATTATATATGGCAAAAAACTTAAATCACCAAATAAGTCTACCTATAACAATAAGGCCAACAACCACCTGGAAAAATATTTCCCACACGTGCTAAAGACAAAGGTCCGTAGTTTACAAAGAACTCATATGTGTTAATTTAAAAAGATAACAATCCGAAAAGCAACTGATGAAAGATGGCAATAGTCATTTTAAAGGGGGAAAACTATTACAATATACGAAAGTTTTTCACATCTCATTCATAATTCAGGAAACACACCCAGGCAGTGAGCATTTTTTCACACTTGAAATAGCGAAAAATTCAAAGGCTTGAGGAGGTGCAGAGCTGGGGTCGGGTGATGGACTGAATCGTGTGTTCGGCACAGAACAGCTGGTAACCGCGAGCCCGCTAACAGCGCAGGGGTCCAGCAAGAGGGGACCGGCCCGTTAGGTAGAAAGAAGTTGGAGTGCGTGTGGCAGTGAGAAGGAGTGAGGTAGATCCGGGAGTCTGTACCGGCTCGGAGAGGTTTCCAAGACACACGCATTTATAAAAAAGTATGTACTTAAAAAATATATACACGATGAGTAAAAAAAGTGGGGGCACTGAACAGGGCATCAACGAGGAGAAAACAGAGTATTAGGGTATACTGGAATTCCTTTCTGTCCTCCAAAGGACTGCAAGATCCTGTTAACCCATGGTGGCTTCTAGAGAGAGGAACAGGGGTGGGGGAGGGGAGGGAACGTGTTCTCATCATTTTGTACCATCCGTACCGCTGGTCTGTCTACCTGGAAAGGATAAGATTATTTACTTCAGGAGCAGTTAAGTAAATAACATTATTTACTTCAGAAGCAGTGGGTAGATTATAACTCATTCATCATTTTCTCTATATCTCTATAAAAGAAACACAATAATTGCTTTTACACACACACACACACACACACACACACACACACGCAGACGTTAAATTAAAAAAAAAAAAAATACAGATACACTGACTGACACAAAGCACAGGGAAAGCCTGCCTTTGCCGTACTAGACCGAGGCCCAACGCCCATAGTGGATATTACACAAAGATCTCAGGACACTTCATTAGCAGTCATCGACTTTCTGTAAGTTTCTGTTTCACATGGGGACACGATGGCGAGTGAATGGGACGTAATGTCAGCGAGGACAGAGAAGCGCAGCGTCTCAGGTGAGTCATGTTCTCACCCCACATGATCTTTTTGTCTTTGAACCACCACAGTTACGATTCCGGGGCTGACCTGCGGATCAGATCCCCAAAATACGCAGTGATTGTCTTCAACTTATTATTAAGAAAGTTTTGTTCTATTTCCACTTGCCCTCCAGGCCCAGCCAAGGATGCTACCTAAAAACAGAACAGAAGAAAGTCACATATAATGAAGCACAATTTCAAAACAAATCTTTCATTCATATGCTTTATCAGATAAGAGCCTGGCTTTTATGTCAGTCTTTCAAGTAATGAGCCATCTCAGAAGTTCACTGCTCCTTCCCAGGTGGGTATTAGTTCAGTATGTGATGGCAGAAACCCATCTTTGATGTTGTGGGTAAGACCTCAGTGCTATATGCTACTGTATGGGACCTCAGCTCTCTAATGACAGAAGTGATTGAACCTGAGAAGACGAACGTGTTCTTCCCAAACGTCCGGTTTGTTGATTAAGATGGAAATCTGAAGAGCTCCCTTTCCTGAAAGCTTTAATCCGGTTCACCGTGTCTTTGCATCCTGCCCTGCCATCCATCTGGCAGTATTTACTGACCACCTGCTACCCAACCCTGGGAGGACATGGGCGAGTGGGCAGATCAGATCGGGTCTGACTTCTGCTCCTCCACCCTGCCCTCCTTCTGCAGGGGGGCTCTTGTGCTTAGTTCTCCTAGCTTGATCACCTCCTCCACCTACTGCTGTTGGGTGTGTGTGTGTGTGTGTGTGTAAGCCCCTCCCCCTTTTTATTTTGGTAAAATACATCACTTTTTGAGGTCTATGGTGATTAACGCCTTCACCTGGAAGCTGAGAGCATCACCCCTCTCCACCTTCAGAGTCACCTCAAAACGATGCTTCAAACTAGCAATGCTTTACCCTAAGTTCTTACACACATTAAGTTTTGCTTTAGTCCAGCATTTTTCATGCAACGTCTCAGGTCTATTATTAGCACACATACTACCTTCTAACCCGATGACAGCGGTAGAGACCAGGCTGTGGGGTAGCAGTGCGGACTAAGGAGAGCGGAAGGCAGTCAGAGAACCGGCTACACTGAGTGCTGGAGGGACCTGCACCAACACACAGACCACGCCAACGCACTTGAGTAACTTTGTCCCTGGAACTTGCACAACTCTAGCTGTATATTTTGCAGCAAGGTGCTGATGGGTCTAGCTGCGTTTGGAGCTGAGAGATCTGAGCTCAGTGGTGTTACACATGCCCCACCAGCATCTAGCAGACGGTGAATAAGTATGTATTTTTTTAAAGTGTTTTAACTTCCTCTTAGAAAAATGTCACAGATACAGAAATAGGGAAGACAACAAAGGTCATTCTATGGTATACTCTTAAAAAAAAATTAAAAAGATGCTGTCCCTCCAAGGCAGGGGTAACATCAATACCAACCCTGCTCACAAAGAGACTCCAAAAAAAGAGACGGTGGGTGTTTTTACCTACAGGAACAGGTGCCAACAGAAGTCAAACACAGAGTCTGTTATAAAGGTAAGAAGCACATATACATCCCACTCTTTGCTAATAAGGAGTATAATAATTTAAGTAAAACTAGAAATGAAAAATAGCTAAGTAGTCTCAGAGTGGCAATTATATGTGTTCTATTTTGTATTTTGACATCTTTATGCCAGTCTGATTTTTCACGAGGGAAGCCAAAATGAAGAATTTTGTCTTTAACCAATCAAAGGCATTTTGATTAGTATGTTTAAAATATAATTCTTTCACAGTAATTTTTCTGTGAGTTAAGATATAAATTAAGTGCAGTATTTCTCCTGTTCCTTTAAATAGCAATTTAAAGAAAGTGAGCAGAGGTTTTTCTCGGGGGGTGGGGGGCGGGGTGAGAGAGGAGGAGACAAAGGAGAGCTTAACACCAGCAAGAAGCCTCCCAGGAGAAGAAGGGCAGAGGGAAAAAACCCAGCAAAATCAGAAGCAAAGTTTAATACCTGCTGTATCCATTTAGAAAAAGCCATCAAGATAGGCTTTGGCTTTCAAATCTAAAAAACAGGAATCCTGTCAATCTCCCTAAAGAGAGCACCCTGTGAGCCATAAACAGAATCACATTAAAACAAATCTCTGAGAAGGCAGGGGTGCTCCTTTTTCCTCTCCATACTTTTTCAAAGTTTGCCTGGACTTGGGTGCTTTGGACAGAAAAAGGAATGAAGATGTCTTACATGGGAGTTTTTGAGGTCTCATAAAATGGCTAATAAATTATTTTATTCAACAACTACTGAATAAATAACTTACAGGTTTTGTTCCAGGCAGTGGAATGCAGCAACCCTCCCCCGCCAAAAAATCCCCTTCTGCCTTTAGGAATCTTACATTCTAGCTGGAGCCTCAGATGATGGACAATCAAAGCAAGTACTAAAAATGCCTCTCTATTTGGTGTTTAGAAAGAAATTAAAAAAAAAAAAAACCAACAATGTTACTTTCATTGAGTAACACGTCACTTTCATTAAAGCAGACTTTCAAATGCTCTAATTAAAAGTAATTTCTAACTTTTCCGTTTTGTACATTTTAATTATTTTCATAACTACATATATCTTAATGATTAGAGTTCTGGAGTTGAAAAGATGAAACATTATGTATTTCAAGCCCATAAATAGTACTTTGTTTCAAGCAAACTTAATGCCATCAATTTCCAGCTGTCTTTATTTTTCACCAGCAGGGTTAACTGAAAAAATGTCATCTGGTTCCTTCCCCTTTCTTAAAGTTTAATAAGACTGAAGGAGAGAGTGAGAATGAGAGAGCACTGGGGGCGGAGGAAGAGGAAGAGGGGGAGGGAGAGAAAGATCAGTGGCTCTGGAGAATACACCAGCCTTTTGGCAAAATACACCAGATTCACCAAAAGAAATCCCAATTCGTTTGGACTAGAGCTAGAACTAAGGACTGAACCCTCACCATAGACTTCCCATCAGGCGATAAGGCTGTTCTGTGGGGACAGGAAGAGAAACGGGTTAAGGTCACAGCGATGACTTGAATGAAATAAAAAGTGGAGAAGTTTTGAATTAAAGATTCAAAAACTGCATTTTTTTAAAAAAGAAAACTGATTTAAAGTAAAAAAACATGGTAACAATGAATAGGAGAAAACTTCCAACTGGAGTCTCATGGAAAAATACGTACTAAGTACTTTATTAACAGAAAGATGCAGAAAAATTAGAACACTGAAAAAAATGCCCTAGTACTATTTTGGAGAAGTGATTATTTCTGCAGTATGCAAAAACCTGCTTAGAGGCAAAATATACCACGTGAATATGAAGAGCATTTTTTTGTGGGGCCTACAGATCTCTGCCAATTCCAGTGACAGGAGCAGCCAGCATCAGAAACGCTGGCTGCGATTAGAAAGCTAACGTCCACTGACAGCTCTCAATCTCTAAGTTTCTTTTAGAACACTTCGATACACTTTCCTTTTTTCTTTTTTTGTCTTTTTAGGGCCACACCTACAGCATACAGAAGTTCCTAGGCTAAGGGTCGATTTGGAGCTGCAGCTTCCGGCCTATGCTGGATCCATAACCCACGGAGCAGGGCCAGGGATCGAACCCACATCCTCATGGATACTAGTCGGTTTTGTTACCACTGAGCCATGGCAGGAACTCCTCAGTTCCTTTCGGACTCGGATTATTCTCTGATGCCATTTCGCCCTCTAGAGGTAGAAAATGCCAATAAACCACCAATCTTATTCTGGCAGGTGTGTGAAGTAAACCAAAACTCAAGACAAAAGGTTAACTTTCTCCTTGGGTATGTGTTCATTTAACTAGAAAAAATGTTCTCACTTTAACTTCTGCAACAAAGAGTGAATTTCCTATTGTCATTCAAATACCCAAATATGTCCACCAATATAGCCTCTCCTGAGACTAATTATGTGCATAATATTTCTATGAGAAAACCACGAATTTGGAGCAGGCTGAGCCCTATCCGGGAGCCTAGAAAGCAGATCCGAGTCACATGAGCAGCTGCTATGAGGTTTAATGTCCGATTTGATGTGAAAATGCATAAAGCGAGGAGGTAATGCTTTCTTCTTTTCTTGTAAGACATACAGCACCTGAGATGCCTATGACCCAATGGTCATCAAGGGGCGACAGGCAGCAAGACCTGACTTCGTCTCCCTCTAAGCTCACAGCGAGAGAGCTCAGACGTGTTAAATCTATTTACTCCTCTAACCCAATCACATCCCTGGCAGCACAAATTTATGCCTGGGCCTCATCCCAGAAAATAAATCAGAGACTCTTTCCCAGTAGAACCAGGTCTACAGCTAAGGCCATAGAACTAGGAAAAATCTTCAAGACGCTGAACTTGGCAATAATATCTTGGGTATGACATCAAAAGCACAGGTAATACACAAAAAAATTAGTTAAGGTGAAATGCATCAAAATTAAAAGCTTTTATGCATCAGACGACAGTATCAAGAGAGCAAAGAGGTGACCCACGGGATGGAAGAAAAGCAAAGCATACGTCTGATAAGGGGCTGACATCCAGAAGACGCACTCTTGAAAAGATGGTCAATGCCATTTGTTATTAGGCACATGCAAGTCAAATGCACAATGGGAAACTATCCACTTCCATCAGGATGCCCACTACCAAACAACAACAAACAGAAAGTAACAAATATTAGTGAGAATGGGGAAATCAGAACTCTCATCAACTCCCAGTGGGAAAAGCAAAATGGTTCAGTTGCTGTGGACGACAGTATGGTGACCCCTCAGAGACCTCGACATAGAATTGCCATATAATCCAGCAACTCCACTTGTGAATGCATAACCAGGTGAACAAAAAGCAGGGGTCCGACCAGATACCTGCACCCTCATGTTCCGAGCAGCAGCATCCACAACAGTCAAAAGGTGCAAACCACCCTACGTGCCCGTGGACAGATGAATGGACAGTATATTCATACAACAGAATATTGTTTAGCTTTAAAAATAAAGGAAATTCTGACACATATGCTCTAGTCTGGATGAAACTCGAGGACATTATACATAAGTGAAACAGGCCAGACACAAAAGGACAAATTCTGTATGATTCCACTTCCATGCTGCTTATACAAGCAGAGTCAACTTTACAGACCCAGAAGATAGAACGGTGGATACCTGAGGCAGGTGGGCAGATGGAGGGGAGAACGGGAGATGAAGAGATGAAGCAGGCATGGATTTAACTGCCAACTACTTTCAGTTTTCTAGTAATAGTCAAAAAGCCAAGGACTTTTCATAAACACCTTCTCAAATAAAGAAATGCCCTGCATCTTTTCCTGCCCATTCTTCACAACAGTTATACCAGCGACTCATAGAAGTTCTTCAGTAATGGCTTACCTGGTCAACATCAGCATTTCTTGGAAGAAAATAAACAATATTATTGGTGATCATCTGGGAAAGTCTGAAAATTTCAAAGGTGAATAGTAGTTAAGGAAAAATAACCAAAACAGCAGTTAATTCTATCAGAGCTATGTTCTTCACTTCGTATATCATAACCCAAATGTACCCTGTTATGTACCAATCAGGCAGACATTTAGGCTAACAGGGCTGGAAAGAGAATTAGGAAGCACATGGTCCTCAATGCATCAGGGATTAGAGGTCAAACCTATTCATTCAATGATCCTAGTGGTAGGAGAGCAAGGGCCGGAAATACCCATTCTTTCTGCCATTTCCTAGTTATTGTGAAAACAGAACAGGAAAGCCCAATACTACCTCTTTTCCAGTAAAAAGATAAGTAACTCTGCCCACTGTATTTTTCTAAATTTTAACTAGCAATTTAAAGCACAATTCCTGTTAGAGTCATACATGACTCCTCTGGGGATAAGGAGCTCCTGCTGTGGCACAGTGGGTTAAGGATTTGGCTCAGTCTGGTGTAAGTTGTAGCTGTGGCTCAGATTTGATCCCTGGCCCAGGAACTTGCATATGCCACAGGTGCAGCAAAAAAAAAAAAAAAAAAAAAAAAATTTTTTTGAAATAACGGTTTGCTTTGGTACCTTGGAAGCATAACAGGGAAAATTTGGAGATAGAGAATTACAAGCCCCTGTGAGTTGAAGAGCTGGGGACTAGGCACCCAGACTCTAGGGACGGGTCTTGAGGAAATCCCCAATTTCCAGACAAGAATTCCAAACAATTACTGTCTTTTAGTTCCCATTTTGTAATGGTAAAACTGGAACATGACCAATGGAAAATACAACCCCACATTTGCCATAACTTTTGGAGATGGATCGCCAGTTATTTTTCATGCAAAACAAACTGTAATCTATCAAGTGCTATTAGCTACTATCTCTCCTCTTCACCACTCTCTCTCTCTCTCTCACTCACACATACGCACGCACACACACACACTCCTCCCCACGACCAGCGTTTGAAAGCACTCTCAGGACTCCGCAAGGATATCCATCAGGAGCCATCATGGTCCTAATGTCGAAGGTCTCCGCGGTGGCGTAGTCGGGGCCTCCCCAGGGCGGGCTGAGGAACACGACGTCGGCCTTTAAGCGAGGAGCCAGCTGTAGGAAATCGCCTCGGATGAACTCAATCTTGTCCGCTACCCCGTACACTTCCGCATTATTTCGAGCCAGATCAATCTTGACGGGATCAATATCAATGGCAATCACTAAAAATGGGAAGAAGAAGGTCATCTGGCCACATATGGAGGCGAGAGCATCATAAATTTAAATCTCAGTTAGACAGTCACTTTTGCTGGGCCAGGAACAGGGACCGCAGGGCCAGGCCTTCAGCACCGCCTCCCTCACCGCCCCGCCCCGCCCCCCGTCCCCCGCCGCCGCCGGGCCAAGGCAGGCGGGGGACCTGGCTGCCCAGTGTCCACCCAGCACCCAGTCTGTCGGGAGCCCCGTGCTCTGCACAGCGCACAGCCCAGCAGCAAACACTTGGGAAGGTCACCAGGTGCATGGAAAGCCTATAAATGCTGAGATTTCTGATTAGACCGTTTCCTCAAAATGAGGCAATTTCCAAAGGAAGACAAATTTGACAACTTCTACAGAATAACAAAATAAAACACTTTTTGACAAACCTAAGAGATGTAAAAACATCTGCTGGTGATGTTTAATGAGACAGTTTAGGTAGAGAACAGACGTTATGTTTTCACCACACAGGCTTCCATTTAATTTATTGCAATTTCATAATCAGCAGTGCAAACACAAGTTAATTTAGGCTCCCTCACGTCCTGCAGTAAATTACTCAAGCACACCTATACGTGCAACAGTATATTTGGGGCACTATTTTATGTCTGGAAGGGCTAAGCGGAATCCTGATATATATCACCATGATTGTCAAGCTGTTGTCCAGAAAATGCTGGTTTCAAAATTAGTTAAAGCTTTTGAGAAATAACGCACTAAATAAATCATGTGAACAATGAATACAAGTACCAATTATATGTCTGCAAAAGAGCATTTGTAATGCTATTTTCTCCGTTCTCAGTAAAATAATATTCACATTTTAAAAATGTCCCTATTAGCTGCTTGATTTGCTACCTTTATACAGCACAGAGACATGTGCAAAGATATACTGACAACAGCAAAAATTCCGTGGGAAAAAAATGACTTGCAACCTGAAATACCATGTGAAGTCTCACACTCTCATCCGTACTTCCTGTAGCGCCATCCTGGTCTCCAGCCTGTGAGAGCGAAGTGCTACCAAAGGCTGAGGACACTGCACAGAACCGCACTGCCCCAAATGGTGGCCTCCAGCCACAAGCTACAGCTGGGCACTGCTTTCCAATGGATTAAAACTGAATAAAACTGAATAACCTTAAGAACACACTGGGCAGTACACATCCTACCATTTCCGCCATCACAGCAAGTCCCGCTGGGTAGCAGTGATACGGAGTTACTGGAATTCAGACAAAGGGGGAAAAAACCCTTAAGTGCGAAATGCAAACTTGTGTAAATTCTCTAGGTATTCAGTGGACTACGTGCACAGGGAGCTGCTACCTGAATGGAAATTGGTCTGGCACAAAGGGACCATGCCAATTACATGCCATTTTCTCATATGTGTACACGTGTGTGTGCAGTGACCCTTGAACAACACAGGCTCGAACTGCACAGGTCCTCTTTAGGCAGATTTCCCTGACTAAATGTGAAGGACCACGTGATCCACGGTTGACTATGCAGCTGCGGAAGCACAGGTATGGAAAGCCAGACGTAAAGCTGGCCTCAGGTTTCTGACGGGGGTGGCGTGGGGAGGGGTCAATGCCCAACCCATGTGTTGTTCAAGGGCAACTGTATATAAGTGTGTATATGGTTCAAGAGTAGTTGATTATATGCATATGTGTGTATAAACACACACACACACACACACACGCACAATTATCCTCTGAGTTCCCGAATATAAAGCAGACAGCCTACCCCTACCAGGTAGCACACACCACCAACACTGGAGCACTCGAGCTCCTCCTGGCTTGGGGGTAAGGTCACGGAACCCCACTCTAGGACCCGAGGACACTGAGGACACCCGAGCATCCAGGTTGCAAGGACGGGGCGGGACGGCCAAGGCTCCAGCAGGGTGTGTGCACCACCTCCTCCCACAGAGGCGGGTGACCCGCGGATAATCTGCGGGCCTGAGCGAGGGCGCTGTGCGCTCGGGCAGAAGTGACCTCCTCCAGCCTGGGGTGACCTCCTCCAGCCTGGGGTCCGCAGCGCAGGCTTTCCTTCACCAAATGTGGACCAAGCTAAAGAGCCCTGGCAACAGACCTGTTTTCACAGAAATACAAAGCTACAAATACGGACCATTCCCAGGATATTCTGAAAAAACTTCCAGATCAATTTGATGTTTTATCAGAAGCAGATATTTTAAATAAGGGTACAACACAATGCCAAATGAAGACACTTTACAATTTCTGAGGAAAAATCATTTCCATGCAATCAACATTGATTTGAGCTCATAAAAATGGCTTATCTAGCAAAGGCAGAGAAGAACTTTAAGAGTAAATAGTGAATTCAGGGACAACAAGAAAATAACTTCTCCAGTAAATAAGAAAATAGTTTTCATCAGGCTGTCAGGGACCATATGAAGATGGCAATCAGCCTGCTCTGGAGCAGGGTGGGACTGAACAAGGGCCGCGTGCACCAGCCCTGGGCTTAAAACCCATGTTAAGCTGCACCCCATCATTTCCTAGCTCCTGTATTATGCTTCCAGAACCACATGCTTTCCTACTAATATTAAGAACTGTATACGGAGTTCCCTTTGTGGCAAAGCGGAAACGAATCCAACTAAGAACCATGAGGCTGCGGGTTCGATCCCTGGCCTCACTCAGTCTGTTAAGGATCTGGCGTTGCCGTGAGCTGTGGTGGAGGTCAAAGATGTGGCTCGGATCTGGCGTTGCTGTGGCTGTGGTGTAGGCCGGCAGCTGTAGCTCCAATTCAACCCCTAGCCTGGGAGCCTCCATATGCTCTGGATCCGGCCCTAAAAAGTAAAAAAAAAAAAAGAACTGCATAAAAATTAATGAGACAATTGAAACTTACTAAAATGGAAGTTATACATATAAAGATACTTGAGAAAGAAGGCATCTTCGGAGTATGACAACAGTTGTTACCTTTAAAATATCACATTACACTACACTTAAAAAATAGAATTGAGAAAGAACAGGGATATCAGATTCAGAAAAAGCTGAGGAAAAGCCGTGGCTTCACAACTCAGCTACTTCAATTTGGACAGACTCCAGATTCATAAAGCCTTCTTCCCCAGGACACTGCACCGGGACTGCCCACTCAACACATCCCCGGCAGACGGAGAGTAACAGAGGTTTTCTTTCTTGTGATTCCAAACAACCAGGAGCACAGTTAAAAGATTCTTAGTGTCTTAAAGTGTTAAAGCTGAAAGTTATCACAGAGGTTCCCCCAATTTAAGATCTCCTTTCAATGAAGATTGAAGGATGCCCACGGGCGTTATTGGCAGTGAGGGGCAAAGCTGGGACGCCTTGTCCACTCTGTCTAAAGAATAGTCTCCCATTTAATATTTTTAGTTTCATGTGATGTTACAATCTCGGCTTCATCAGCCTGTGTCTGTGTGATGCTGGGCAAGATACTTCATCTTTTATTTCTTGGTTTAACACAGAGAGCAAAAGACAGAGAGCAAAAGACACACATCGCAAGGCTGTTGACTAAATAAATACTTAATACGCTTAAATTAATTCCTGCACCGATATACAAAACGTGTGCTTAAATACCTGGCATTAAATTATTAATTATTAAATCTCAGCAGAGAGAGACTGAAGCAAAATGAAGCATTTGCTGAATAAACCAAAATTAATGACGCCTCTTCCACTGCCGACTACTTACCTCTCTTTCCTGTTAAGGCAAACTGAATGGTGTTTCCCCCAACTCCACAAAACGCATCGACCACAATGTCACACTGGAAGGACTGGCTGACCCTGCCAGCGATGTGCTCGGCGATCTTCTCAGGTGTGACGGAAAACCAGCCCTCTGCCAAGGGAGAGCTTCCGTTAGGATGCTCAATGCCATGAAGCCAAACACAGACACAGCAAACATTCCTATATGCCTTAGACGTTAAACAAATGGAAAGTCAGCTTTTCTAGGTGACCAACTTCCCAAACTTCATTACTGAAGGGGAAGCAATGAATCAGATCTGTACTGGACACTCTGGGAAAAGAAGGAGGTGACAGTGAAAGACAGCAGAGCTGCAGGCACAGCAGAGCCTGCCTCCCTTTCAGGAATGAGGTCCTGTGCCCATTCCAGAGAAAAAGCACACTGCTCTCCTTCTCTGCCAATAGAAGGGATTTATATTTTTTAGAAAGACACTTCCCTGAACAAAATGATGCACCACCTGTCCTTTACCAAAATTTTAAATGACTCGTCATTGCTGGTAGAATAAAAATATAAACTTCTTTCACAGACTTAAAAGCTTTTATCCAGTCTTATTTCCCTAACAGGCTACTATGTACTTTCCCTAAGACACAATTTTATAAATAATTGTAAGAGACTCACAGAACCCCTGAAGCTCCACTGCAGATTAAGACCTTCTGATTTTGACAGTTAATAAAGACCAATATTCAGGCAGCCTCAACATGAAAATCAGCATTGGCTGGCACGACCAAGTGTACGTAAGTCGTTCAAGGTCATGATAGGAAAACTCGAGAAAGAATTCAGAGTTTCCAGTGTTAATTCACTAACTTACATCTTTCCGCACATTAGATGTTCTGTTTCATAATCTATCAACTGCGTTTGCTATCTCTCCTAAGATGCTAAAAATACAGATTAAACCTGACTCTGAAGTTTAAAAAACACATTTTTTACCCAAATTGAGACACATTATAGAAAGTAACTGGCAGTTGTTGTTGGAAAATATGTCACGATAGACAAAGAAAGGCTGAGGAACTATTCCAAATTAAATGAAACTAAAGACACATGAAAGTAAATGCAATACATGATCCTATACTAGAAGATAAAAAAAAATGCTATAAAGGAAATTAGGATAATTGATGAAACTAGAGTATTGATTCATAGATTAATATATTGTAACAATGTTAAATTTGTAACTTTATCATTCTTACATAAAAGTATTGTCAAACACACATTGAAGTTTTAAGCGGTAGGGCAAGTGGACCAGAAACACACACACACACACACACACACACACAGGGAGAAGGGTGGCAAAATTTTGAGAATAACTGCATCTGAGTAAAGAGAATAGGAAAAAATTTCTTACTATTCTTGTAACTTTTCTAGAAGTTTGAAATTATTTCAAAGTTAAAGAAGACACGTGTGCCTTACCTCTGTCTAATTTAATCCCATCATCAAAACGGGAGAAGAGCCTGTACCTCTGGGCCCAGTACTTCGCCAGCTCAGGCACAGCCGCTATCTCAGGGGGAAGACCCACTCCCTTGTTCTTGTTTTTCTTCTTCTTCTTCTTTTTATTTTCAGCTACAATAAAGAACAGGAGTAATACAGATGCTCACCATAAAAAAAGGAAATCACAGGTGAATTTACCTTCAAGTGTGGCCCCATCAAAAACTGACCATGCACAGCGCCCCTCGGCAGGTGGAGGGTGGGCCTGCTGGGAGCAGCACTGACTTCAGACAACAGCCTCCATTTCTCTACCGAACTTGGAAAAGTAACCCAGGCTCTCTAGGCTCCAATTTTTAATTCCTCCAAAGGAATGAATGAATGGATATACTTTACATGCTTTAGTGGGTGAATTAGGAAATGCAAACATTTCCCTTCTTTAAAACAAAAGCTCCCACGAACGGATTAAGCTCTATCAGCTACATCAATCCTCTGAACCTAGCCATGACCTAGAAGTCCTACAGGCTCTGAGAAACTGAAACAGGGGCCACTAGCTCCATTCAACAGAAAGGGATCTCATTCATTCAGATTGACTTTTTCTTAGATAAATGATTTTTATCAGTTTGGTTATTTGGTTTCAGTTCTGAATGGATTTGATGGAGCAACTTAGGAAGACAGAGAACTGTCCTACCTAAGTATGATGATGAGAACTAACGGTGACAAAACTCTAGACACTGACATGGTCCTCAAACCTAGGGCTGTGTCCGAATATGGCATCTGATCAGGCAAAGAGCAAGTGTCATCAACGGCAAAGTGCGCCGAATTTCTAAAGAGAGGGGACACTAGCATTTCGACTGAACAACTCCTTATTGTACAAGACCGTCCGGACAGGACTCAGCATCCCAAGTCAAGTAAACTCAAAATGGCTTAAAGCCTTAAACACAAGACAAGACACAATCAAACTCCTAGAAGAGAACATAGGCGAAACATTCTCTGACATCAACCATACAAATGTTTTCTTAGGTCAGTCTCCTAATGTAACAGAAATAAATGCAAAAGTAAACCAACGGGACCTAATCAAACTGACAAGCTTTTGCACAGCAAAGGAAACCATAAGAAACCCCCCAAAAGACAACCTAAATGCAACTGACAAAGGCTTAATCTATAAAATATAAACAATGTATACAACTCAACAACAACAAAACAACCCAGTTGAGAAATGGGCAGAAGACCTGAATAGACCATTTCTCCAAAGAAGATATATAGATGGCCAACGAGCACATGAAAAAATGCCTAAAATCACTAATTATTAGAGAAATGCAAATCAAAACTACTATGAGGTACCACTTCACACCTGTCAGAATGGGCATCATTAACAAGTCAACAAATAACGAATGCTTGAGAGGGTGTGGAGAAAAGGGAACCCTCCTCCACCGTTGGCGGGAATATAAATTGCTACAACCGCTTGGGAAAACAGTATGGAGGTACCTCGGAAAACTAAATACAGAATCACCATATGACCCGACAATCCCACTCTTGGGTATGTATCCAGACAAAACTTTCCTTGAAAAAGATACATGCACCCGTATGTTCACTGCAGCACTATTCACAATAGCCAAGACGTGGAAACCTAAATGTTCATCTACAGGTGAATGGATTAAGAAGATGTAGTACATACACACAATGGAAAGCTACTCAGCCATTAAAAAGAACAAAATAATGCCATTTGCAGTGACAAGGATGGAACTACAGACTCTCACACTAAGTAAGTTAGAAAGAGAAAGACAAATACCATATGATATCACTTATATCTGGAATCTAATATAGGGCACAAATGAACCTTTCCACAGAAAAGAAAATCATGGACTAGGAGAACAGACTTGTGGTTGCCAATGGGAGGGAGTGGGATGGACTGGGAGTCTGGGGTTTATAGAAGCAAACTGTTGCATTTGCAGTGAGATCCTGTTGTATAGCACAGGGAACTATATCTAGTCACTTGTGATGGAACATGATAGAGGATAATGTGACAAAAATCTATCTATCTATATCTATATATATATTTGACTGGGTCACTTTGCTGTACAGTAGAGATTGACAGAACATGGTAAATCACCTATACTGGAAAAAATAAAAATCATAAACAAACAAACAAAGAAACAAACAAACGTAATCCAAAATGAGGAAGGCCAGAATTCTCCAGGTCATTCTGACCAATATCTTCCAATACCTAGGTCGGCTATATCACCCCAGGTGAGAATACCAGCATCGTGACAAGTGGTCAGGGACGTGAGGTAGGGCAGAAATATGGCATTCAGTAATCAGACCACTTGGTACTGGGTTCTAGCAATGCCACCTTGGGCAAATTTTTTTTTTTGCTTTTTAGGGCCACACCTGCAGTATATGAAGTTCCCAGGCTAGGGGTTGAACTGGAGTTGCAGCTGCCGGCCTATACCACAGCCATAGCAACTCGGGATGCTTAACCCAGTGAGTGGGGCCAGGGATAGAACCTGCATCCTCATAGATACTATTTGGGTTCTTAACCCATCAAGCCACAATGGGAACTCCCTTGGGCAAAAATTCTTAATTTCTCTAAGCTTTACTTATCTATACAACAGGGGTAATTTTACCTACCTTTACTGGGCTACTTTACATATTAAAGGAGAATAAGGCACTCTCATTCCAGAATCTCCCAGTACCATATAAACATCAGTTGTATACTGACAATAAAAACTACCTTAAATATGCTGTTTAGAAAGGCAAAGAATTATGTAGTATGAATATCACAGGTTTACACATACACACATGTACAAGGAAAAAAAAATCATGATTCCAATAAGGAATTTTCCTCAATACTAAATTTAGAAAGAATCTATCACAATAAGTATAATTGTTTCATTAGGCAACTCTGAAATAATTCATCAATAAAACTGAATACTATGTCAAAAGAAAATTTCTACCTTATAAAAGCCATAATGTACCACCAAGTACAACTATGATTTCTTAATTATAAAAGAACACTTGATGTAAAATAAAAGGGCATAAAGTGAAAATGCTTCTCTGTTCTTTCCTCATCATAGCCTACTTCTGTAAACACCTTTTTATGTCAATGTACCATCCAAAAAACAAACACCACTACCAACAGCCATCTCCACAAGACACAGGAACAAAAAAAAGTTATCCAAAAGAAAACCACGGCAATTTTAGACTTCAATAGGAACCAAAGGAACTGGCCACTGTTAGCCAGGGAAGGAAGGAAAAGCTATTTAAAACAACGTATTTAAATCGCTTAGCAAGCGGAAGCACATTTAGCCTCACCTTCAGCTTCCACCTGAAGAGGGTCTGGAGCAGCCTGAGCAGGGCCATCCTCCTCATCTGCCTCGGCTGCCCCTGGGCCGGCCCCGTCATTTTTTTCTGTTTCTGGTCCCTCAGCTGCAGAAGACACGGCCGGACACTCCCCAGGCTCGGGCTCGCCCATCTCATCACCTTTTTTAATGGACGGTTCATTTTCTTCTGAATCGCTGCTGGCACAGGTGTCCGGAACATTGTCACCAGAAACCAACGGTGGCGATGCTTCCTCTTCCATTGGTTCGTTAACCCATTTTAGGAATTTTTCTACCTGAAATTTTAAGATGTTACAAGCACGACTTAATTCCCAATTACACAGACTATTCCCACTTGCTTTAGCATTTGGGACGTGACAAGCTGGGTCACAGTACCAGCTGTAGGTACACTGTACCATACAGGCCAATGTGAGTGTTTCCAACCTGACTGCACTCTGTATCTGGACATGTTGTAATCTTATTAAAGATCTCCTTAAAAGGAAAAAAACCCCAGCAGATTAAACACAGGACTGTGACCTTCCTCTTATCAATTAACACTAAGGGGATAAGGCTGAACTGTTTCAGTCACTTTCCACAAAGGCTTCTAACAATGTAACGGTACTAAATATTACCTTACTAAAGGTACTTACCCACTGTTATTAATTTTAGTTTTTTCAAATTACATAGGGCTTTCTGCAATGGCCCAGGCTATAATCTATGTTCAAGAGTACTCAGCATCGAAGATGAACTCTGCAAAGATTTAGTGTCAATCTGTCTCTAAGAATAAAAGCACTGCTGTCTTGGAAAGAATTTGAGTTGCCTTCTATTGAAGAGTAGAGCCAGTAAAATGATTCCTAAAAACTAGGTTTCTTCTTTGAAATGTTAACAAGGCTCTAGGTCAGAGGATACACACTTCCTTGCAACCTTGTATAACCAGAATATTCTTTATAACAGATCTTCACAACCTTCCTAAGAGGAAATTGGAACAAGAGTGACAGACAGAAGCTGGGCCTGGAAAGCAACCAGCTTCTTCTTTTCAGGGACTGTGCCTACGTACCAGCCAGTTATCTATGGACACAACATTTATTTCCTTCCTTAGCAACACACAGTTATGCCTCCGCTCTTCATCTATGGATGAATGTACAGGGACTATCACACCCAACACGGTATAAAAAGTCCTATAGGGCTGATTGAATGGATATTGGGAAATATGTCCCAGATATAACCAGGGCCACTAAAATACTAAAGCATCACCAGCAACCACTCAATCTAAAATATAATAAAAATAAAACCAGCTATACAACTGCAGCGGGTTTTGGAAAAAGGGTGAAGTTAAGGAAGGCCAATGTACCCTAAGAATAAAATAAAGTCACAATGGGATCTGAGATTTTGTTCTGTTGCTCTAAAGAGCTGCTGGACATGTGACAAACTTCTGCTCACTCGGTGGTGCCCTTTTTTTTTTTTTTTTTTTTTTTAAATAATGGAAAAGGATCACTCATCAAACCAAGCAAAAGGAATTCTCATTACTTTTCTCTTCCAGGTACTTAGACGGCAGGCAGGTACAGCAAGTCCCCAAGAAAGGGATATGAACATTCCGGTTACCAATGTGAATCACTCCACCAGCCTTCAGGCTCATGCCCTTAGGATGAACTTGTTACTGTAAAGTGTGATTCATCACTCTCGAAGACCTCAGGATTAAGGCCTACAATAAATATTGTGTCTGAAACTGAACTTGCAGCATCATACTTAGCCTGCAACAGATGACATGTTAACCCACACAAGGCAATTTTACCTACTGATCATTCTAGACTCTACTACTCTGTAGCTTTCACAACACCCCCCTTCACATCATCCCTCCCCCCAATTTACGCTTGTTTCAAATTTAATTCACACAATATATGCCTTTAGCAGCAAAGAGTAAAGAATTTTAGGTGGCCTTCTATCCGGTAGAAACGGGGTCCCCATTGGCAAACATTAATGCTAAGGAATCAAGGTACAAAATGAGAGTTGGTTTGTAAATACAAAATAAAATTTACATATACCTTAGTCAAAGTTTTGCTTTTCTTGGAAAGTGTTTTTTCTGACCCTTCAGTAAAGAAGATGTGTTTATTTTTCACTTTGATTTGTTTTCTCATGTCCAAGAACTTGGACTTGTACTTCACATTCTTCTGCAGATACTTGACCCGCCGGTGACTGAAATGGGAAATCCCACCGTATCTGTGACCAAACAGAAAGAAGTGGTTCAAACTCTAGAGTCTATGAATCCGCTCCCTTACATGAAACAGTTTTCACGGTTGTTCTACTAGCCAGAATTTTAACTTCATTTTTTAAAATTACAGAAATCATGGAATAAAGTTAAAAATGCAGAGGACTTTTTAAAGTCTATCTTGTATGTTAATTCTCGAGTAAATGTGAAACACCAAAGTTGGGAATAGCAACATATCTTACATATAACAGAAAGGAGAAATTACACTGTAAAATGTAGTGAAGACGCAGCAGGAAACTGCAGCCCCAATGCATACTGGGAAAATGTAATTTTTTCTCAGTGAGGTGATGCGGAAGCTCTTCCACACCTGTCTGGATATGTTCAAATAACCTTAAAAGGGCCCCTAGATTCTTAACCCAAATCAATCTGAACTCACCTCAGAAGCAAACCCCCATGACTAAAATAATTAGAGAACATCTGCTGATGTAACCATCTGAATCTTCTTGTCGCTGTTGTTGCTGCTGCTGTCTTTTTAGGGCCACACCCACAGCATATGATGTTCCCAGGCTAGGGGTCGAATTGGAGCTACAGCTGCAGGCCTACACCACAGCCACAGCAACACCAGATCTGAGCCTCATCTGCAACCTACACCACAGCTCACGGCAATGCTGGATCCTTAACCCACTAAGCAAGGTCAGGGATCGAACCGGCATCCTCATGGATGCCAGTTGGGTTCGTTACTACTGAGCCACGACGGGAACTCCCTAACCATCTGAATCTTTCCTGTCCTAAAACATGTGTGTCTGCTATGAAGCCTTCTCTGACTCTATTAAGCCTCACAGATTGCCTCTCCTACAGACTCTGAGGGACATACAGTGTAACGTACAACTGAGCACTTACAGCACGAGAAGTCAAGTTAAATCCCAGGTAACAGAATAAATCTCTGTGGATGTCCGAGCACAACTAGGGAGCAAAGCTACCCATGCAATTTCTCAGTAAAATGACATGTGGGCAGAAATAAATCCTGCCAAGAATTTAAAAGCGGCAGTATCAGGAAAGTCCTTTAGAAATTTTTATGAAGTCTAGCCTTAAATGATGATATAGCTTCAAGTACACAGAAATGATTACAATTTTGTAGACTACAAACAGTGGATGGCTATGAAGTGCAACTGAGTTAATACGTGTGCATATATCAAACACATGTGATAGCTCGATAGTTCTCACCAACAAGAGAGCTTAGTGCTTTAACTGCAGTGTCTCAAATACTATCCCGCATATAACCATCATTAGCTCTCTGAGTAAGTATCAGACAGCTGTAAGGCAGCTGAAAGACAGCTGAAGACGATACAATTTCTGGAAGACAACGGCATTTCTGCATAATTACTTTTGTCCCGAGCCATGCTTGAATCCTAGAAGGGAACCACTGTGGTCCACGTCTGAATCTGGGTTTTCATCGGGGTCCAGTTCATGGCTAAACAAACAAAGCAAACAGAGGTTAAGCCATTTCCTCCAGAGCCCACCGGGTTGGGCAAATATCAAAAGGTACTTATAGTCAACCCATCACAACAACTGAGTACGGTCCACAGACCCAGGAAGACAGGAAACAGAACACTTGAATCAGGATTTTCCAAACAAGATACATTATCTAGCAGTTTGGAACACAGTAATGAGCACTCCAATTTTAAACCATGTCAGGTGATTATCTCTATCCTTGAACATGGTACTAATACGAATTTCTCCAATTTCTCGTGGAAAAACACCAGTTAACCTGCAGCCGGTTGAACTAATTTCATAGGTGAGATCTTCAGAGCTTTTCCTTAAAAACAAACAAGGAAACATTTGAGAAGTATCAATGCCACCAAGAAAAAAATAACAAAAGAAAAAATATGGTTAAGAATAAGGTTGTAGGAGTTCCCGCTGTGGCGCAGTGGAAACAAATCTGACTAGGAACCATGAGGTTGCGGGTTCGATCCCTGGCCTTGCTCAGTGGGTTAAGGATCCCGAGTTGTGGTACACTGTGGTGTAGGTCACAGATGCGGCTCGGATCTGGTGTTGCTGTGGCTGTGGCGTAGGCCAGCGGCTATAGCTCTGATTAGACCCCTAGCCTGGGAACCTCCATATGCCTCATGTGCGGCCCTAGAAAAAGACAAACAAACAAACAAACAAACAAACAAAAAACCAACCAAAAAAACCCCAATAAGGTTGTCACAGGGAGTTTCCACTGTGGCACATGAGTTAAAGATCTGAATGCAGTGGCTTGGGTTGCTGAGGGGATGCAGGTTTGATCCCCTACCCCAAAGCAGTGCAGGTCACAGCTGTGGCTTGAACTTGATCTCTGGCCTGGGAATGTCCATATGCCATGGGTACGGCAAAAAAAAAAAAAAAAAAAACACTAAATAAGGTTGTGACACAAGTGGCATTAAGTAAGTCAGGACCACCTTTTGGGGATACTTTCGAGTGGTTCCTACCACCTGGGCAAATGTAACAAATAGAAGTGATGCGAAATAATTCTTGCAAATTAAGTTGAGCACACTGAACATTATGGAGGACCTACTAGGTCCCAAGAATAAGCACACTCGTGGTCCCTGCCTCTAAGAATTGGTAGGAAGCAGAGGACGAGTTAACAAGTAGCATGTATCACTGAGAAGGAACGCAGGAGAAATATGCTTTTTACTTTTATGTCCTAAGTTACTGAGCCTCTAAAGCAAAGCTTGCTGACTGTTTACAAGGAATATGAGACATAAAAATCTTACATAGAGCACTTCACACAGTGTCAGAGAAATGAAATGTTTCCAGCTAATGTCCGAATTCTGTGATGTCCATCCTTTTCTTGTATTTTTTAGCATCAGCATTTGACTTTTCATTTCTTTCCAGCTGCTTAAATATATGCATCGACTATCCTGGGGAGAGCACTGCCTTCCTCAGAGGGGGTCTGGACCCTGGCTTCAGGGCTGTCATGTTGCTATACAGCCCTGGGTGTGGCACTGATCCCTGTTCTGGCTCAGTATTCCTACAGAATGAGACCACTGATCTAATGTACCTGAGGCCAATTTAGCAATAAAACTGTGATAAGCCCAGACTTTTGAAAAAAAAAAAAAAATCATAACTTCCTCAAGAGAGAGATCTACCTACTGACACATTATTAGATAAAAGCAAGCACCCCCGACAGCCGCTAAGCGTCAGGTACACCACATGCTATAGGTCCAGTTTTCCCGATCATCTCATAAAAGGGGCACCAGGTCCATTCTGCCGAGGAGCGAGTACGGCAGAATGATCGGCGGGGAGGGGTCTGACCACAGGTCTGGACGGCATGTCTCGTCTCCTCTCGGCCCAGGATGACAGGGCTGTGACAGGACAGGCACCTGTGGCCACCTGCTCACGGACACAAGGACACGCATGCTCACACAAACCCGCGCTGGAGAGAGGTACGTGGACTTGCCTCCTCTTAAGTCTGCTTGGCTTCTGTTCAGGCGGGTCGTCCCCGCTCTCGTCTCCGTCAGTGCTGCTGGCGCGTGGTCGGTCTCCGGCGGCGTTTGCTTCTGAGGACTTACGGGAATCTAAAGAGGTGGAGACATGGCTGTGGATTTCCGCCCTTGATTTGACCACTTGCCTGCCATGTGCAAAGGCAATCAAAACATTCCTGCAATGAACCGTATGCCTGTGTCAGGCCCAGAGTCAGGCCGCATCTTCTGCTCTGGGCATCGACACGCGGTCTGAGTGTAAAAACCTGGAGCTACGCCTATTAAGGTCTACACGTTTCCCTGATTGACCTACTTAAAAAGTGCACTCAAACTGCTTTTCCTCAGGGCTCTCCAAATCAATACAAATCAATCCACAAAGTTACCTTTGGGACAGCTATCAGCTATCACATCTTGATGGAATTTTAATCTAAATGACTCTGAAGATGGCATGATCACATTTGATTAAAAGTAACCCCTCCTTTATTAAAAAGCAATTACACTTAGTTGTTATACAGTTCTTTAAGAACTGAAGTAGCAGAAAGATAAGCACTACCATTTAGAAAGAGTTTTTAACTCGTTGGGAGTTCCCATCATGGCACAGTGGTTAACAAATCCAACTAGGAATCATGAGGTTGCGGGTTCGACCCCTGGCCTCACTCCGGTTCCGGCGTTGCCATGAGCTGTGGTGTAGGTTGCAGACACGGCTCGGATTCTGCGTTGCTGTGGCTGTGGTGCAGGCCGGCAGCTGCAGCTCCGATTAGAACCCTAGCCTGGGAACTTCCATATGCCGCGGGAGCGGCCCAAGAAATGGCAAAAAGACAAAAAAAACCCACAAAAAACAAAACCACTTTTTAACTTGTGGAGGCTCCAGCTGAGGCACATGCCTGTCTCTGCTGTGTGTTTCTTCAGATGGGAAGGAAGGGCGGGTGGCGGGGACCAGAAGCGGAGGTGTCTGCCCCACAGTGGCGGCTTTACTGTCAGAGGACAGACAGACTATGTCAGGAGGACTCTGACACCAACAGAGGAGCACACACTTACAGAGAGACGCAACGCTTGCCTCATTTCTGACCTCAAAGAGGATCTACAACAAGCAAAACCTAGAGGCCTCAAACTGATCCCAAAGGCAGGCCTGCTGGAGCTAATTGCAGAGATGGCTGATGATCCACCTACGGGGACAGGCAATGGAAGATAAAGGGGGATAACTGGAAGGAGGAACGCGAAGCAGTCGCTGACCAAGGTCCAGACCTCAAGTTTTAGGGTCAAAATAAGAACAAAAATATCAAAAGATTGATAATAAAAAACAATCCCATTAAAAAAGGATGAAAATAATAGCAAAACAGAAAGGAGTTGAGGACACTGCACTGAAGTCAGCTCCATTGTAAGAGGACAGAGAAAAGAGCCAGAGATCTTTAGAACCTCGAGGAAACTGTGGGGATGAAGTGAGATCAGTAATCTGAGAGGAGCAAAGCAAAGGCCCTTGTTAAGGAAAAAGCCAAAACCTTTTGCTTTATGCATAAATGAGGTTGAGAGGAGAGTTGCTATAACTCAGACTTTCCCAGCACCCAACCTCAAGGATGACAAGACCCCATCTCAGTGGACTTCAGGAAAAATTCAAGTTCTAAAGATGCCTGCCTCTCCCATCTTCCTGATGCATAAGTCGGTGGCTTATCCACCCCAGGAGACGCCTTCTAGTCCGTCCTACACTAACTTCTCCCAACTATCCCGCCCTACTCTAACGTCTCTCAAAACCCTCCAACACACATTCTGTAGTCCTGACAGTGGCACCAGTCTGCACAGCTTTTCTTTTTCTTTTTCTTTTTTCTTTTTCAGGGTCATACTTGAGGCATGTGGAGGTTCCCAGGCTAGGGGTCAAATCGGAACTGCAGCTGCCAGCCTGCACCACAGCCACAGCAAGGCCAGATCCAAGCCTGTCTGCGACCTACACCACAGCTCTCAGCAACGCCAGATCCTTAACCCACTGAATAAGGCCAGGGATCGAATCTGCGTCCTCATGGATGCTAGTCAGATTTGTTTCTGCTGAGCCACGATGGGAACTCCTTTTTTTTTGGCACAACTTTTTTAATCACTCAGGCAGGAGTCAGACAAGTTCCTTATCCTGGATATTTTCTGAGACTCCTGCAATCAACCTGTCCAGTTATAATACCATGACCTGTTGAGACCCTCGATAGAGCAAGATGTTGCTTGTCCCCAGGGAATTCCAGACTCGACCCCATCAGAGTTGCCGGATGGCAAACCTGTGCTGACAATCACTCTGCCATGCCTCCTATCATCTCAGCTGCTCCAGAGAAACTTGGCCATTCCAAGCTCACTCTAAGTCAGACTTCTCAGTGGATGTCCAGGTTTTAACGCACCGGCCACCAAGGTACAAGAGGAAGGACCAATACTCCTAAACTCTAGGCAAATACTCTTTTTATTTCTATAAAAATGTGATGAGCAACTGGGACATAAAAAAAGAGGGATTAAATCATTTCATTATTGCACCATAAAAGGTAGCTGGCATTATTTAACTCTACCACAAAGGATCCGTGTTAGTTATTTTGGTGAACAGACTGGTTCTGTCAGTCACTACTCAGGAGGATAGATCTGGCCAGTCTTACCCTCAGCGGGATGCTCTGTGCTCCCAGCCTCAGACAGGTCGCTCCCCTTGGCTCCGCCATGACACGGTTCCCTTTGGCCAGAGGTGGGACATTCTCTTCTGCCGTGGACTTCACTTAGACACGGACGTCCGTCACCGCTCCCAGAGGACACTAATTGGCTCTGTTCTCCTTCCTCTGAATTCAGATTTATGTTACTAATTCCATCAAGGATTTCACTGTGATCTTTGTCACCTGAACTAGAGCTTTCGCTACCAACTGATGAAGACGGGAAAGAAAGGACGTTTGCTTTCACACAATTTTCATCTCTCTTGTCAACTTCTGTTTCGGCCCCACAGGCGTCTGTGTCACAGCTTTGTGAGGCTTCAAAAGTCCACCCCTGAGCTTCCCAATACTGAAACTGTTCCAAGTAATACCAATAAACGTGACTATAATGTTGTTCCCACTCCTCCTTTGTATCAGGCATGTTCCAAGGTTCAGAACATAGGGTTTGACCTGAATGTTTGTCTTGCCAGCTCTGCCATAACAGTCCTCCACCATATTCGTTCCAATATGTTTCCCATTTCTCTGTAATCTCCAGCTTTGGAGGTAATGTTCTTTCAACAGGAAGCTTTTCAGTTTCCATGTCTTTTGGGGTTTGACAGTTACATGTTCTGGTCTTCTCATTCTGTTCAACTGAAGACGGATCATCTGAAGCCAAAATGTCATCTTCACATTCTTGGCTCCGAGATTCTCTCAGAATTTCACTGAAGTACTTCTTTTGGTGTTTTTTCTTTTTCTTTTTCATTTTAACTCTGTTTCTAGTATTCATAGATACCTACAAAGGTAAATAACTTGCATATAAACTGTGCTTTATAAACTCTAAGAGTAGAATTTAAGTCTATTTTGACATTACACAAAATAGCCTCAACCCTCGCATCCTGGGTTTTAGTCACACAAAGAAGTGAATCTTACTACGTTTCTAAGAGGAAGACATATCACAATTTGCAGTTTTGGTTAATTTATAAATATGTATGTACATTTAAAAAGGGGTGCCCTAATTTGTGAATGCATTAGATTTGGGATAAAAAAAATCCCATGTGATATTTTATGAAGAAAACTAAGAAACATAAACAATAAAAGTAGACTGATACTTACCTCGAAATTCTTATGCACAGACATCCCACCAAACTGCAGTGGCAGCCCCATACTTCTCATCAGTTCAGCCTCAGAATCAAGTTCACTTTCATCTGGGCCTGGGGCTCTGCTGTCATGTGACTCCACAGGGCCCTCAGAATGACTACTCTCCTCCTCCTCTTCTGTCAGCTGGTCTCCTACACACAGCGTTTGCTATGTTAGCTTAGTTTTAGAGAAAATTCAGATACAGGTGTTGTCACGTTCATTTTAAAGAAACAAACCACCTGAGACTCAGTCATTTCCTGACTTGCCCAAGGTAAAGATGTACGAATGTTACAATTTTTGAGGGGAAGAAAAATAAAAGGAAAAAAAAGAATCTGAGAGGAATATGGACTAGTGAAAAAACAGCCAAATAGGAATCAAGAGACAAGGTGTACTCTGCTCTGCCGGCTGCCGCCCACCCAGCTGCCCACATGGCTAACGCTGTGGACCAGCCCGTCTGCTGGGCACCAGGCAAGGATGGAGAGGGAACACAGCGGAACAGCCACAGGGAAAGCACTCACATGATCACATGCCTGCGACACTGCACTCAGTCGGTGGATTTAAAATGAGGACTACGGAGTTATCTGAGGAGCTGTGAGCTACCTCTCCAGGCCCTTCCTGGGTCCTTCATTCACGCCCTGGGGCCCCGTGGGAGGCTGACTTAATGAAAGGATTCTGCTATTAAAGGCCTGAAATGCACTGAACTGGGAGGTCTTCTCAAACTCCCTGATGCTAAGTCTTAGAGGCAACCTGTTTTATGGCAACAAGCTTTACTTTATCCCAATATGGCAATCTAAAAGTAGCTCACGCCATAGACTGGACAAATGCTATGCGATCACTCCATTTTAAAATGTGAGATAAAACACTCTATATATTAGCACAAGCAATGCAGGTTGAGCTGCACTCCAGCTAAGTGATCTTAGGCAACAAAACAGTGAATCTTACCACAGCAAAAATGGAGACTGAAGAGAGAGATCTCATGGGCACAAATCCCACTCTGGGGTGGGGAATGCCTACCTCAACCATGGAGATCCATTTAACGAGCTTGTCAAGAAAGCTCAGGAGAGCAGACAGAGAAAATGAATTAGCTAAGCTCATGTTTCTCTCATGTTTTCTTGGGTTCTATGGGACCTTAGTCTCTAAAGAAATCTTATTTGTACAAAGTGATACTGAAACACAAGCCAACCATTTCATCCAGTGCATAAATGAAGAAGTAGTGATTTGTGCCATCTCGGTGAGAGCTAGGTGAGAGTTATGGATTGAAATAGAAATCCCGCCTCATGCTGACTTAGGCGATAACTTGTGTTGCAGTTTTCCCCGCATCTCGGGAAACATACAAGGTCTGTGCAGAAAGGACAAAGGGGGTCAAGACAGAGGTGTCACCGAGTCCACGACAGCTTTCAGGTAACTAGGTCAGGTGCAAAGCACAGAACAGAGTCTATTTATTTGGGAAGCACGTTAATCCAGACTGTGGCCTCTTTACTTTGTGACAAAAGATGGTGGATGTTCACTGGGAGTTTATCCCCAATCATTCATTTATCTATGAACTGTTAACGCAGTCAAACAAGGAGGCAGTCAGACTGAGCTGGTGCTAACGCCTCGGTCGCCTAACCATACAAAGAGCACCTCGGCCCAGCCAGTGCACTGGAATCCGAGACAATGAAACTTAACAACGAGGCAAAAGCAGCCAAGTACACTTTCCCAAACAAGGCAGCTGCTTAAACTACGGCCAATCAAATTCCTTGCTTTGCATCTCCATCTTCTCTATAAAAACTCTTCTCCTACCTCTGCTGTGGGGCACTCCTATAACCACCTGGAGCTGGTCTGGTGCTGATCTGAATTCAGGCATGCTCAAATTCTTGAAAAAAAAAAAATTGTTTTAATGTGTCTCAGCTTATTTTTTAACACAATAGAGTTCTGCTGAAGAAACTATGTTTTCTGCTTTTCCAAGCTTCAAAGTTCAGGTCTCTCTTACCTAATGGTGACAGCTCAGGAAGGAATGCTGTACAGGGCAAGAGAGGCTGCCTCAAGTCCAAACATGAGCTAGCTACAGACAATGGGAAGATCTGCTCTGAGCGATTCCAGGACCATGTTATAGTGAAAAAAATACGAACTATCTATGATGATACAATCATTTGTCATTTATAATATTTTTAGCAAAAAAGGTCTGTAGCTTCTTGCCGTATTACCTGCATTGGTGCCATTGTCTTTCACATAGTAGCCTTTTAATCCCAAATTGTACAATTTCCGATCTCTGTAAAGCAAATTAAAAGCCAAGACTGAAAAAAATTACACAATAAATTTAGAGAAAAAATTTAAGATGGCATAGATTAATTAATGAAAAGACTGAAAACCAGGAAAGCTAAATGTGAATACATTTTCCTTATCTGTAACACAGAGGTAAGAACACACACCTCAGGGGGCTGGTGTAAAGACTGTAAATGTGAAACATTTGCTATACACTACACGGCACGCAGGTCATAACACCCATCACTAATTATTAAAATCAAGCGGAAGTTCTGGATATTGGGGGAAGAATCTGACCCTCCTTATGACACACAAGCAGTGAAATATTCTCTAAATTTGATTGAAGGAGTGAGGATAAATGTGAAAAGATCTGTCTTACACATTTATAAGCCCACCTGCAGACCCTAGTCAATTTGCAAATAAGCCACATAATCCATTGCCTAGTGGATGCGACACTCATGGGCTGAGCTAAGGATGTTTCAGGGCCTGACATAAAATGAAGTTCTTATTTATTTTGTCAAACTGAAACATAAGATAAAACAATTCAGTGTCAATGACTCTTAAAACAGTGAATGGTTAAACTTTTCTTTATATACCTCCATCTACATTTTTTCTTTACTAAGATGGGAAGTCATATCCAACATGTACCTAGTAGAAAACTTAATAAAAGGGGGAGGGCTGCTATTATATCTTCTTACCAGTAAATCAGGCTGTAATAAATTCCATCATAACTGCAAGTAATAGCTAATACTACTTTCCTAATGGAGCTACAATAAATTCAACAAAACAAAATTCTTGTGTACTTGTACTTTCATATCCTTCTCTGAACTACTTTTATGAGTTTGAAATTATTTCAAAATGAATTATTTGAAAAATAATTAAAGCTTGTGATTGACAGTGCAGGCAACTTTTAGGCAAAAACCTACTACTCCATCCTTTCAGCATTTTCTATTCTAGGTTTTGTACATAAGCACAAAATTTTTTACATAATTGTAACCATTGTCTAAGTATTTTATATTCTGAAATGTAAATTAACAAAGATTTTTTTCATATTGCTATATAGCCATTGTACTGATCATTTCTAAGAGATCTATAACACTGTAAATATATATGAACTTCACATAGAAAATACATAGAAAGTTAAATGTGTAGATGAATTATAATTATTACTCCAATTATAGAGTTCCTAAGACAGTATGTTAATGTAATGTCCTCAGAAACTGAAAATTAGTTACAAGGAGTTCCCATCGTGGCTTAGCAGGTTAAGAACCTGACTAATCTCCTCTGAGGATATAGGACTAATCTCCGTGAGGATGCAGGTTGGATCCTTGGCCTCACTCAGTGGGTTAAGGTTCCAGTGTGGCCTCAAGCTATAGCTTAGGTCACAGACGTGGCTTGGATCCTGTGTTGCTGTGGTTGTGGTGTAGGCTGGCAACTGCGCTCTGATTCCACCCCTAGCCTGGGAACTTCCACATGGGCAGGCGCAGCTGTAAAAAAGGAAAAAAGAAATTAGTTACAATATTATGTTCTATAATCTTATTTAGCCTAAGAATCAGCTCAATTTGGCACCTACGCTAAAGCTCATTTTCTGTTTTTTTGCTACATGGTACTGACCTTTCATTTTAATCCTCTAATAGAACTTTGCCAACAGTCAAATTTGTCATTTTTAGATTTTGAAACAATCCTTTTCCCTACTTGAAAAATCACTTAGGAGCCTCTGAACTCCCAGCATCTTTCCTCCCACTCCTGAGGACTTCTCAATGACTACCAGCAACAATGCTGAGGTTATATTTCCAAGTTATTTTGCCCTAAAGGGTTATAATTTACCTGACCATTAACTGAAAAGCCACCTTGCTCTCTTCTCTTCACCGATTTTGCGACCTATTCCAGTTGCATCCTGTTTCCTATAGATAAAGTACAAGAACTTTTCTCAACTTTTTATAACTTGTATTCCCTACCCTTCTCTTCTTTTTTGGAAAGGAAGCTTCATGAAGACGACATCAAACCTCAAAAGGGCTGCAGGCTAAGAACAGTATGTGCCGTGGCTGGTACGTGAGCAAGCTGACTCCTCTTTCTTGGCCCTCACACCCCACATCAGCCAGGTACTCTTTTCCAGTGAACTCCGTGGCCTCAGCCACAGTGCCACCTGCGTGCCTTGCGGGGAGTGGGCCAGGCTGACAGGTTACACCAGGTCCAGAGGATTGAGCAGAAAGACACCTCTCCAGGGGTGACACAAGAGACAGGTGTCCAAGGTTGTCACTAGTGAATCCCAAGGCTACACCTACTCTGAGGCAGAAAGGTAAGCGAGAGAGAATGATAGTGCTTAAATTTTTATGAAAATTCTGTTTTCTATTTAGGGCAAGAATCTTTAAGAGCACTCATCATCAGGAAAGATATATTTCTGATGCCTGGTACTTGAAGAATATCCCATTACCCTTGCAAAGGGTTCTCTATAAAGCAAATTTTTGAGAGATTGCTCAGTCCACAGAGCATGGTGATTCTGGATGAATATCTGAATGCATGTGCGCCTGCATTAATACAGCAGCGACAATATTTTTTACATGAAATTTAATTTTTCAGATTAATTTTCCAATTATGCCTCAAAAACACATGGTGAATAGTAAAAATTCCTTCAAATTTAAATTCTACCATATTAAAATATATTAAGACTATCACATAAAATCCACTTCTGCAAGTTGAATAACTTAACTAACAAAAAGCCAGTGAAAGGATTAGGGTAGATAAACCAATTTCTGAGATTTTTTAAAAAAGGATTGCATGAGAAACTCACACACCTAATTAAAAAAAAAACAAAAAAAAGCCCCCAAATCCAATTCTTGAGTCAGTTTCTTTCTTACCTACTATCTCCCATGCAGGGCAACTTTTACCTAAAACAGATATTTTCCAAAAATCAGGAGAGCTCAAAACCCGACATAATTATAGTTAAATCTTTCAGATAACGAGAAGTTCTCATTATGTGCACTTGCGCTTTAACAAATCTTAAGGTTTCAAAAAAGATGTTACCCCAAGAAGTTATTCGTCTTAAACCTTCACCCTGTGATGTCACATCCTAAAGCGCTTTCATTTCAATTTCTTTTCCCAGTTTTTGGCGGTTCCCTCAGTCGATCAGTGTAAAGTGACAAATATCAGCTCCGCATCTTTCCCTAACCGCCCACAGGGCAGATTTACTCCAGCGTTTAAGGGCCCCAGGCGACACCCCGTCGTAGTCTGAGGTCTCGTTTTCCTTTCTTAAAGCATCCCTCTCTCCCCGGGGTCAGGGACCCCGGCCGCGGTGTCGGGGATCGATCGGTCACCCTGCCTTGCAGCCCTCATATTGGGAACCTGGAGGCCCGCGTCTGACTTACTCCACGAACGCCCGAGAGCAGAAGCAGAGGATCCGGGAGCCCTCCTGCAGGTCTTCCAGGAAGAGACACATTTCGGCCACGCGACTCCACTTCTCGCAGCACATCGCAGCGCCTCGGAGGAGGCGGCCGCGTGGCACAGGCGCGGGGAGGTCTCCCGACCGCTGCTCCGCTCCCGGGCACAGAGGGGAAGCCTCCAGAGGGCTCGGCTGCGCGTGATCAATTGGCCTGGGTTACCCAGAGCTTGGAGCCAGCGGGGAGAAGCCGCCGGAAGTGATTCTGGGAGGCTACCGGAAGGGGCGGGGCGAAGGCGGTGTTACACTCAAGGCCTCCCGGGCTGCACCCGCAGTTTGGCGTTTTCCTCCCCGGCTGCTTGAGTTGCTCCGCTTCGCCGGGTGTATCACGGAGGAGCTCCCGCAGCTGCTCCTAGGTGAAGGCGAGCCAAACCACCTCTGCCCCCTCCGGTATGAGGTACGTGGTCCCCAATTACGCCTCCCCGCCCTCCGCGGCGCCGGGATAGGTTCGGGCCCCAGCGCCAAGGCTGCGTGTTTTCTCTCCCTTGACCGCCCGGAGTCCCGGGCCTCCACCGGACTCGCTGTTCGGCTCGGGACACCGGAGCGGCCGGAAGGGAGGCCCTACCTGGTCACAACGACCCCGTTCACCGCGGCCCGCACCTCCCCTCGCGCTTCAGGCGCTCTGGTTCGGCGGGTGTCGTCTTTACTCGGGTGGGGGCGAGATGTCTCCACCTCCTTGCAGGCCCGCGGGCTTCCTGGGCACGCTCTCTTGGGGACCCGAATGAACCCACTGGTTGTGGAGCCAATAGTGGTCGGGGGCGGGGGGGGGGGCGGTGGCGGCTGGAGGCCTGCCCGAAGCCCCTTACCACCTGTGTGACCCGGGTGAGGGGGGCGACTCAACCCTTCCCGGGCCTCGCTGGGATCTTTTGCAAATAGGGATTGATTCATAGCACCTGCTTCCTGGGGCCTCGGGAAGGACGGAAGCGACCGGTGTGCATGAAGCCTCACCAGCGCTGTTAATAGTTTGCGTGGGCCCACGCTCTGGAGGCACCTGGCCCTGTCGGCCCCCCGGGGTTTGCAGCCTGCGAAACAGGGCTCAGCCCTCTAATTGCGATTAACACGAAAGGTACTTGGACACAAACCAGAATGTCGAAAACTGGGGCAGAGCTGCTGGATTCGAAAAAAGCAGTGTTTGCTGCGTGGCATTGGTTGAAAATTCCCCGGGCAGCTTCCTCCAAGAAGCAGGTTCAGGCTTGCAGGTTGTCGGAGCACTTCGGACTTGGCTTGGTATTGCTTTATCGTATTATTATACGAGCTGAGATAAAATCCAGACTTTTGGAAGAGTCCCTAATATTTGGGCTGCGTTTACTGGTGGGTGGAAATAGATTAATGTTTGAATGAAATGTTTGTTCCCGAATCCTTACTGCTGCCTTATTTATGTTGGTGACTCAAGAAGATAAGGGTGCTGCACGGTCACAGATAAACCAGTACAGATGTGGGACATTTGGAGGATGAGGGCAGTTAAGCAAATTAGTGTAGAACAGTAATTATCAGAGTGGAAGGTTTTAGCTAGAAATTGAAGGACATTCTAGAATTGGAAAAAACCAAAAACAACCTTGACAGGTAATGCATATCAGAACCTAGAACTTGAAGCTTGAAATCCAAAATGTGTCATTTTGAAGATAAAATGGTTGTTTACCAGAGGTCCTAACTGAAATATTAGATAAACTTCAGCTGTTGATTGTTTGTTCATTGGAGCTGAATACTAAACATCAGATATTGACGTTTTCTTCTGTGAAGAACAGTTATCTCAACATAGCCTAGTTTAAGATACAAATGATCAGCATGAGCCACTTAAGGTGTAAGTCAGGTTATTAAGATTGATCTGAAATTTCATTCATCGGCTTTATTTTCCTCTCATAATTATAGCTTGTGAATTATTTCAGAAGCTAAGCCCAACCCACTTCATGTGTGGACAAATGAAACCCATTTTCATATTTAAATCTGCAACAAAGTTAACTGTTAACAATCTATTCATTTTTGGTATTAAGAAAGACTAACAGTATTCATGTAGACTGAAGCATATAACCTTTCACCTGTGAAGAGAATAACATTGGATTGTTTTTCCCTTCTAGTGGCAAAATTAAAGACCTGCCATGATGATGAAGAGCAAGCCTGAATTTGTCATTTTCACCTAAAGAAAAATGATAGGCAAAAACCAAACCTGTGGTACAGGACAGGATTCCATGCCCTATATGACTTGTCTTGTCCACATACTTGAAGGATGGTTTGGTGTGGAGCAATTGGAGGACTATTTGAATTTTGCAAACTATCTCCTGTGGGTTTTTACACCACTAATACTCTTAATACTTCCTTACTTTACTATTTTTCTTCTCTACCTTACTATTATTTTCTTACACATTTATAAGAGGAAGAATGTATTGAGAGAAGCTTATTCTCATAATTTATGGGATGGTGCGAGGAAGACAGTGGCAACGCTGTGGGATGGACATGCAGCTGTCTGGCACGGTAAGCAAAGTGGCTTTGATCTCTGTGCTCCTGTTCAGGTGTATGGCGCTGAAACTCTATCCTCATTCCATTTGCTTGATTGAGAAACTTTTGAAAAATGTAACGGAGGAGTAGTTACTGTTTCCTGTTACCTGTTTGCATGCATTGTACATATATACCTTTCTTGAGATGATTTTTTCTAAGCACATTAGTTTCCATTAAACAAAGAACCACACAGTGGTGTAGACTGTTACTAGAAGTGAAAATAAAAATGAACATTTAAGACATCTAAAAGAATAAGAGGCTAAAACTGTAGAAAACTGTTTGAAAATGCTTTAATTATTGAGCATTTACTTCCATTTTGTTCAAAATAAGTTTGACTTTTCCAGTGTAAAAAGTTTAAAAAAATGAAACAATAATAATATTAAATACAGAGGGTTCCTTTGTGGCACCTCTGGCTTTGTCACTGCGTGGCTCGGGTCTCTGCCACGTCTTGGGTTTGACCCCTGGGCCAGCAACTTCCACATGACATGGTCATGGGCAAAAAAAAAAAAAAATGTTAATAATTTCATACCAAAATTTACCCACTTCTTCTTTGATTCATTTCAGAAGTCATTGTGTGACTTATCAGGCTAATGTGTTGTCATTTTAAACCTACCATATGTCTGCAAATCTTTTTGGAGCCCTTAACTATACCGAACAGTGTCAAGTGCTCCACATGCCTTGACACTTGTAAATCTTACAACATAATAGTTAGGATCCAGATATCTCCATTTTACAGTTTTCCCACAAAGAAACTGAGAAAGAGAGAGCTTGTTACTGCCCAGAACACACTAGGAGGCCAGGAAGAAGAGCCAGGACGAAGCCTCAGATGTCAGTTCCAGGCCGGTGCTGCTGTGACCTGTGCTGTGGCTGGTTTTCCCTGGTTGGGGATTCAGGGTCAAAGTAGTGGTCTTCAGTACATTTGCAGACAGGAACCACATGCCATTGACATACTGAACTCCTGATGTTTACCCGTTAATACTAGTGCCCTTGCCAGCCAGCTCGGCTCTCCTGCCCCCTCGGGGCTGTCTTACCCAAGGCCAGCAGATGTTCAGCATCCCCTGGCCAGAGACTGCATCTGTGTGGACCACGGTTGCTTACTGTCTTTAAAACAGTGACACAGAAAATCAGGGGCCTCATTCACAGTACTCAGGAATCTACGGCCCCCTCCCACTCGTAACCCCTGTAGTTCAGGATAACATGTATTGTTGGGAATTTGAATTCACTTATATTTCAGGAGCCATGATTTACTTTGGATACATTCAGATATTAACCTTATTTTGTAGGAGAGTATGTAATTTGGGATATTTATTATTTACTTATTTTTCTGAGGTATTTTAAAATAGGCACTTATGGCTCAGAGGAAGTCAAATATGTAGTTCTTACCCTGTTTTAATGTTTTATTATGATAACATATTAGCATAGGTGATGCTCTTTAAAATGATTGTCTATACTCTGTTCCTTAGTGACCTATATAAAAGACATTTGTGTGCATATTTGGATTGTGTATTGATGTCAAGTCAGTTTTAATTTATGCTTTGTAAAGAATCCCTCAAAGGAATTTTTTAACTAATAAAAATGTTTATTGTAGAAAATGTGGCAAGTAAAAATAAATATCAAAAAGGAAAATGGTAGTTGCCTAAAATTTACCATACAATTGAATTCTGGTGTGTTTATTGATTTTTATTTGTGGCAGACTAGTGTTTTCACGTCACTAAGCCTCTTACATGACTTGCAATGACTACATGGAACTCTGTAAATCCTTAACTAGTTACCTAGTGAACTGTTGTTTATGTGTAGTTGGTTTAATATAAGTACTTTGTACAAGAATCTAGCCAATGTTTCTTGTTTGGTCGTTAAATTTTACCTTCTGTATTATGTAAGTGCTCTGTCATTTTTCAAATAATTATCCAGTTCTACCTCAAGAAACATGAAGTTGATGTTTCTTAAATAGCTGCGCATTTCTAGGTAATCTGTCAATGAGGTGCCAATCCTCAAGTTGCTTACAGCCTTTAAACTATAAAAATTTTGACTTTTTTTACTTAATACATTTTACTGTAATTTTTTAAAGAAATGGACCTATTTTAATCCACTGAAAGGGTTCTATAAATTAAACTGTTCGTAGCAAAGGTTTTTTTACAGGATTTTAAACTGAGGTGTCAGGAAAACATTCTCACTCTGCTTTAGTTGAGTGAGTTTCCTTCCACCTCTCTGTCTTTCATGCAGTGAAGGACTCCCTGGTCAGACTGAGTTCAAAGCCAGGCTCTCCCCAGTTGCTGGCTGGGTGACCTTGACAAGTTCCCTAACTTCCTTTCCCCTTTCTTCCTTTCCTCTTCCCTCCCTCCCCGCTTCTTGCTCTTCCTTCTCCTTTCATTTTGCAGTAGTTAGGATTTTTTAAAAAACTTCATTTAAAACAAGTTAGAATTATAGAAAAGTTGCAAAAATAGTACAGAGTTCCTGTGTATTTTTCACTCAGCTTCCTCGAATGGTGACATCTTACACAACCATTTGTACAGTTATCCAATCAACAGTGGTATAATACTATCAACTGAAATACAGAACTTATTCACATCTTACCAGTTTTCCTGCCAGTGTCCACATGCCAGGATCTCATCCTGCATTTAGCTGTCAAATGTCCTCCAGTCTATGACGGTATTTTGGTCTTGTATGACCTTCATGCTTTTGAAGAGTAGTGCTCAGTGGTTTTGTAAATTGTCTCTTAATTTAGATCTGATGTTTTCCATAATTAATTGAAGTTGCACATTTTTGACAAGAATCTCACTGATGACGTGTGCTTCTCAGTGCATTGTATCCAAGGTTCATGATGTTCACGTATCTTATGACTGGTGACGGTGACTTTGATCATGTGGTTAGTTAAGGAGATGCCTGCTTGGGTTCTCCACCACAAAGTTGCTATTGTTTTTACTTTGTTATTGGTAAGTGTCTTGGGAGAGCTCCTTTAAAACTATTTGAATAACCCTTCTCAAACGAGATAATTGACTTTTCTGAACTTCATTTTCCTTTATGTAAAATGGGTTGTTGTAAGGATTCAGTGGAACTTCATGTAAAGTACTCAGAATCATTTCTGTTACATAGTAAAAGCTCAGCAAATGTTAGCTATCATAATTCTAGAGCCTTTTTCTCCAATAATTTGGAAGGCACTAAAACAGCATCACTTGCCTCTTGGTCATTATTAAGCTCAACCTCACATACCTACTGTGTTCAAGGCTCCTGGTATTTTCAAGATATATTTTTAGGCTTTCAGACTTTTGACTATTACTGCTAGCAAGAAATGCATTTGCCACGTACTATATATGCACAGTATATACTATTTCATCGAAAGTGTATGTCCTTTCTTCATACAATCTGCACTATTTTCTGTTTTACTCTTTTGTATTTAAAAAGGAAAATGCCGATTATAACTCACTGAAGTGATTTCATAACTCAGTGAATGGGTGGCAACCAGCATTTGAAAATCACAGGTGTAGACTACCTGTGGCACACCTGTAGAAGGTGTGGGGTGGGGCAAAGGCACAGACTGTGAAGTTAGACAAATGTGAGCTTGCTTCCCAGCCCCACCACTCTGTGACCTTGAGTGGGTTTCTTGGGTTTCCTCATCAGTGCAGGGTTCTGTGAGGACCAGATGAGATAATTACGGATCTGATATAGTGCCTGACATGTGAATCCTCAATAAATGTTCATTCTTTATTCTAGGGGACAAAAGTAAAAGCACCGTTCACAGAGGAAGTAACTTTTGAACAAGGCCTTGAAGAATGAATGTGTGTGTGTGTGGGGGGGGAATTGAGTATTTCACTCAATTTGTATTTAACAATGAAATAGATAGTGTTTCAAGAAAAAGGAAATAATCCCAACATTTGTTCAAGAAGGAAAGAGAAATAGAACAGTAGTCAAAGCCTGTATTGTCCTTCATGGGAGCTCACAATTATACTAAACTTTTAAGGAACAAATAATGCCCATCCTAACTGTTTGAGAGTGTGGGGAAAAAATGTGGAGCTACACAACTTATTTTGCAAGGAGAGCATAGCTTTGCTATCAAAACTAAGAACACAAAAAGGAGATTTGCACGTCAGTCTCATAGAAAGTAATTTTATAAAATTCAATACTAATACGATAAAAAAAAATCTTAGCAAGTGAAGACTAAGAGCTACATTTCAATAGAGGGAATGTTCTGGAATGGATAACCAATGGGATCCTGCTGTGTAGCACTGGGAACCATATCTAGTCACTATGAAAAAAGAATGTATACATGTATGTGTGACTGGGTCACCTTGCCGTACAGTAGAAAATTGACAACATGGTAAACCAGCTATAATGGAAAAAATAAAAGTCACTGTAAATGGGAAAAAAAATGAAGTATACGGTTCTGTGAAAAAAATAAAATGTATATGATAGAGCAAAGGGCCAGATCAATGTGATAGGATTTAACCTCTAAAATGTGAATATTTTCTATAAAGTTATGCTAACAATGGGGTGTGTGTTAATGGGCACATGAAGTAAAATAAAGACCAATGGAATAGAACAGGGGAAAAAAAGGCGGGGAGGGGAGTGTACCAGAAATCCTCAACAAACATGATCCACAGTGGAGAAGCAGGCAAGTATTAAAGCCATTCCCCTAAGTAGGGGACGGGACAAGATGCTCTTACTGCTGCTATTTAACCCTGTCCTGGAGGTTCTAGAAATAAGTATAAAGATTAGAAGAGGTGTCTGGAAGGACCAAGTGAATCCACTTCTCGGTGCTAAGAAGATTGGTTAGCAAGGGAAATGGGCATGTGATAAACGCCAAATTAGTAACTACCCACATCACCAAGAATCACTTTTAAAACAGAAAGGAAAAATTCTATTTGGGACTAAACCATGTAAGAACTTTATGCAGAAACTCTACTTTACGGATGGAATTCAGAGCAGAACTGGAGTGGGTAGAAAGTCCCAGTGTGGTAGAAAGATGTCACCCCACAGCCCACACTCCCAGGCCATTTACTAATTCAATACAATAAAATAATCAAAACAATACAATACAATAAAATAAAATAATCAAAACAAGTTAGTTTTTCCTTATCATGTCAATACTATTGACATTTATAATGTTTAAAATTATGGTGTTGGGGAGTTCCCATTGTGGCACAGCGGAAACATCCGACTAGTAACCGAGAGGTTGCTGGTTGAATCCCTGCCCTTACTTGGTGGATCAAGGATTCAGCGTTGCTGTGAGCTGGGGTATAGTTCACAGACATGGCTCTGAGCCTGTGTTGCTGTGGTTGTGGCTGGCGGCTGTAGCTCCAACTCAACCCCTAGCCTGGGAACCTCCATATGCCACAGGAGTGGCCTTAAAAAATCAACAAATAAAATTATGGTATTGGTACAGGGAAAGGATGATCACAAATAGATCAAACATTAAGAAGTCAGAAAAATGGAGTTCCTGTCATGGCTTGGTAGTTAACGAATCCGACTAGGAACCATGAGGTTGCAGGTTCGATCCCTGGCCTCGTTCAGTGGGTTAAGGATCCAGCATTGCTGTGAACTTCGGTGTAGGTTTCAGATGTGGCTCAGATCCCACATGGCTGTGGCTGTGGTGTAGGCCAGAGGCTACAGCTCCGGTTGGACCCCTAGCCTGGGAACCTCCATATGCCGTGGGTGTGGCCCTAGAAAAGACAAAAAGACAAAAAAAAAAAAAGAAACATGTATTTAGTAAATAATAAAAGTGGCATTCCCAGTCAGCAAGGAAAGACAGGAAAATATTTGATGATCTCCAGCTATGGAAGGCGTTCTTAAAGGACATGCAAAAAAACAAATGTATTCAAAAAAGACCTAACTAAAAAACACTGCAAAAGATGGGGCAGATCAGCACAAGTCATTTACAACACATCTTAGAAAATAACAGATTAGTAAGAAAAAAGTCCAACTTAAAAATAGTCTAAGCATGTGATCTAAAGATGGTTTAAACATAAATGCCAGTAATTATAACAGATTCACAAACCCACTAGTAATGAGGAAATTGCACATTAAAACCACATTGAGGTATCAGTCGTATTCAAAGGATGGGCAGAAATGAAAGTTTATTGACATGAAAGGATGAGAGTGTGGAGGCCTGGGAACACTTATTCAGAGCATGTTAGGCGGTATTGCAGGGCAGCCAGTAGGGAGGAGCCTTAGGTAGTCTCTGCCATAATTTAAACTGGGTAGAGCATGTGAGCTGAGCAGCAGTTACCTGTCTTAGTATCTAGTCTAGTGATATACACGTCCATTGCACAAGAATGCATATAAACGAGTGCTGATTATAGCAATATTTGTGAAAACTTGGTAACAACCTAGTTGTCCCTAAATAGGAAAATGGCTAAATGAACTGTGATAGGAATTTACTATGGAATACTTCATCACCATTAAAAAATCCTAAAAAATGAGCATTGTGTGTGTCTGTCAAATAGATGTCCAAATGCATTGTTGAATGGAAAAACTAAGATTCATTACTTCAGTCACAGTAGGATACCACTTATGTTAAAACACGCACACACACACCAGTACTGAATAAAATACAGGATGTATTCGGGACTAGAAGGTGATCATTGATCGGTGAGAAGCATGTGGAAGGACCTGGAAAGCTAGACCAAAGCTAGGTTTGGAAGGCTCTTGAATGCTGTGCTCAGGAGTTTGACTTTATTTTGTAGATACTTGAGCTCTGCTTTCCTGAGGAAGACCAAGGATAGTATTGTTCTTTTACGGTAGTGTGTAGGTGTATAGCACCCATCCCCTTCTGGCCACGCCCCCGGATGCGGAAGTTCCCCAGCCAAGGACCCAACCGGATCCTTAACCCAAAGAGCCATCAGGGAACTCCTTAATGGAGTTTTGATGACGAAGTTAGTAGGGCTCTTCCTCTAGGGAGACGATTACCTGTATCTGAATCCATGACTTCTAAAGCCAGTGGGCAGTTAACTCATTTGCATAATGAACAGCTGCTCTGGAGATGGGGCTACCTGACTTCGCTGAGACCTTCCCCTCCTCTCCCGGGGGCTGAGCTACACGCGAAGCCAGAGAGCCTGGAGAGTGCTTAGAACGGGGGCAGAGCAGGGCAAGTAAATGAATTCGCCTTTCAGGGCAGAAAATAAGAGCCACCTTTGCCGCAGAGCAGGGCCGACTACTCGCAATCTGCACACTGAGGCTCCCCTCCCTGGACAGCGCTGGGGTGCAGTCGCCCTCGTGACCGCTTTCTCTGAGCTGCCGTTGCCCATCAGACCTCAGGATTGGGGAACCGTAGGCTGGAAGTGACCGGGACGCCCTTAACCAGTGTTCGGAGTTCCCGTCCTGGCTCAGTGGTTAACAAGTCCGACTAGGAACCATGAGCTTGCGGGTTCGGTCCCCGGCCTCACTCAGTGGGTTAAGGATCTGGCGTTACAATGAGCTGTGGTGTATGTTGCAGACATTGCTCAGATCTGGCGTTGCTGTGGCTGTGGTGTAGGCCGGTGGCTACAGCTCTGATTAGACCCCTAGCCTGGAAACCTCCATATGCCACGGGACCGGCCTTAGAAAAGGCAAAAAGACAAAACAACAACAACAACAACCAATGTTGGGAAGAGGGAGTGATAGATGAGTTTTGGGGAGTTCCGGTAGTAGCTCAGGGAAAAGAAATCTGACTAGTATCCATGAGGATGTGGGTTAGATCCCTTGCCTCGGTCAGTGGGTTAAGGATCCAGCGTTGCCATTGGCTGTGGTGTACGTTGCAGACGCAGCTCGAATCCAGCGCGGCTCAGCCGCTACAGTTCCAATTAGACTCCCAGCCTGCAAACTTCCGTATGCCGCGGGTGCGGCCCTAGAAAGACAAAAAGAAAAAAAAGAAAAAAAGGATTAGGTAATTAGGAAGAAGTGTTAAAAGCATAGAACATTTATTGGCTGAGATCTCAGATCCCTGGCGCTGGAACTTCCGCATGCTTCAGGAGCGGCCAAATAAAGAATAAAAGGAATTCTGAAACATAACAAAATCCAGAAACATTCTCTTTAGTCCATCTGAAATATCACCAAGTAGTTTACTCCTTCAGTCCCAGGGGGTGGGGGCTGCCCCTCCTCTCCAGCATCACTTTGGCCAGCACCCTATTTCACCAGGGGCGGAAGGATTTCTGGTCCTTGTCCCTGTGCCTGTCCCTTTGCCAGGTTTTGCTTTTTTCGAGTAACCATCCTTTGGCGTAAGTGGACTAATATTAAATATATTTTATGTATCTGTATTTTGTCTTTCTAATAGGTTATGAAGTTCATGGAATGGAAAAAATACCGGAAGAAGGACCAGCACTGATAATTTTTTATCATGGAGCTATTCCTATAGATTTTTACTACTTCATGGCTAAAATTTTTATCCATAAAGGCAGAACTTGCCGCGTAGTAGCTGATCACTTTGTCTTTAAAATTCCAGGTAAACGTTCACTGTAGCTGGTGAAATAAAAATGTTTCATTAACAGGATCAAATTATGTGATAATCTGTATCTTTGAGTTCTCTAGCGTTATTTGGAGAAGATTTTTGCCTTTTTAGGGTAAACTTGGCACTCGAATTTGAGAGTATCTGTTTTAGGTAATGGATCTAAATATAAAAACATCATGGCCAAAAATGTTATCTAATTTCTCCCTATATTAACAGGTATTTATTTACTCATTTTTTTTAAGCTAAATCCTAAAAGAACTTGTAACTTTTGCCAAACTAATTAATTTATATTTTGGTATAGAAGGTAGTTGATTTTTCATATAATGAATTTTTCCATGAGCTACTAATTTGGGGGTTTAATTTTACAGTAATAGGTTATGATTACTGTCAGTCGGATAGCAAAGTAAAGTTAGTTAAAAAATTAGCCAGTATATATTTTGTCTTCATGTAATAATATAACACTGCCTCAGAAACCCTATCCTAAAGAGCCCATTATGCCTCCTATCACACTGGACTTGCCTGGTAGAACCTAGCTCTTAAGACTGAAGGCTTTCTTCTTTTTAATATTCATGTTCAGAAAGGCTTGGTGCCTTTTTAAAAAGATTTAACTAACTGAATGGTTACAAACATGAAAAGAGTTTAAAAAAACATTCTAAACTAAACTCATGGATATTAAATCTTATTTTCTTCTGTCACTAAATCCCCAGAAACAAGCCAAGAAAGTCGATAATATGTTCTCTGGAATAATAAAAGCAAAAGCTGCCCATCAACCAGATGAACCCTGGGAAGTGAATGAAATAGCAGTCAACATAGTGCCTTTCGTAGGCCTGATGTTTCTGGTATTGTGTCACTAGAGGCCATTTGTACTTCATGTAGAAACTGAGTTGACTGTAAAAGGTATTTCCTTAGAAAGTAATATGGTCACTTTATAATAAAGTTGGAAGCTAGAGAAAAGAACAACATCATCATAAGGTCTCACCACTGTAAGATATATCCAGTTATTTTATTTTGCCTCATTTTTAATTTGCATGTTTTCATGTTATGCGAACTAGTTCCCATTCTCTCTTTTTTTTTCCTTTTAATCTTAGCATTAACATTTTCCCGGTTTCATAAAGATTTTTTTTTTTTTTGCTTTTTACAACCACACCTGAGGCATATGGAAGTTCCCAGGCTAGGGGTCGCATTGGAGCTACAGCCACAGGCCACAGCCGCAGCAACACGGATCTACGTCATATCTGTGACCTACACCCCAGCTCATGGCAACGCCGGGTCCCCGACCCACTGAGTGAGGCCAGGCATTGAACCCGAGTCCTCACGGATACTAGTTGGATTCGTTTCCTCTGTGCCACAATGGGAACTCCCAAGATTATTTTTACTATATGACTAAACTATTTACTTAACTAGGTTTCCCTGATGGGACATTAGGTTTATTCCATTTTTTTTTTCTTCCTTTTACACAAACGGATAAATGTGAATGTTTTTATTTAGCCTTTGACTTAACAATTTCCCCTTTATGATCTTTATGGTCTTGTACTTCATTAAGGCCCCCCGTTTATTCATTTAACATGAGAATGCATCTCCTTAAATCAGTGAGCTTCTAATCCAGTGTAGGATGAAAATGATTTCTTTTCAATAATATTTATAATCTTGCTTCAGATCCTTAAACCGATGAGGAGTTTGGTGAGTCTTCGTAGTTTTCCCTATGCACCCTCATATTTCCCAATCTCAAGGGAGCCCTCTGAAGTTTCAGCTTAGGATTTGGGTAAAATATTCAATGACCGATAGGGCTCTTTCTTTCATCCATGAATAGTTGTAATTTGAAAAACTGGAGAATGTTAAGACTGGAATGAGTTGTTCCTGAGCCAAACACTCACTTTATTAAAAACTCTTAATGATAGTGCTACCACTATGGATTTAAAAGGTTTAATTGTGGAATTAGCATTATTTAACTTTTAATTTCAGCAGGCTTAACTCTGGCTTGCCCATGTCGGTGGGGTGAGGCCGGTTAGATTCTTGTGCTCCAGAGTGATTCTCTCTCTTAGAGGGTTAATGGAAGATTAGATGTGTGGCTGCTGTCGGGCTAGCATTTTTGATTGCTTTAATACTATAAGATAGTGTTTGGCTGTGAGATGCAGTGGAAGGAGCTTTGGATTAGACATAGGCTGGACCAGAATCTCTGCCCTGCCCTTGGCTCAGTGTGTGACTTTGAGCAAGCCTCTTAAGTCTTGGAGCCAACTTTCCTCACCTGTAAAAGGGGGATGAGAATCCCTATTTTCCAAGGTTTTTGTGAGTTTTATTTTTTCATTTATTGTTTTGTTGTTGTTGTTGGGAGTTTTAATTAACAGTTTGAATATGTAACCAGAGCAGTAGGTGATCAATAAGGCACAGGATAACTTTATCAGCAACACTAATCTTACATTAGCCTTAATAGTTCTCATTGGTTTAAAACGAGTTAAAAAAAAAAAGAATGTATGGTTCCTGTTGTGGCTCAGTGGGTTAAAGACCTGACGTTTTCTGTGTGAGGTTTCGAGTTAGATCCCCGGCCTCTCCCAGTGGGTTAAGGATCTGGCGTTGCTGTGGCTTTGTCGTAGGCCAGCAGCTGCAGCTCCGATTCAACTGCCAGCCCAGGAACTTCCATATGTCACCAAGGGTGGCTGCAAAAAGAAAAAAAAAAAAGAATGTACTGATTTAAGTATAGATAGTACGTTATGTAGGTTGTGAAGATTTTTGCTCTTGAAGAATTGGACAAGAAGTACTTAAGATCTTATCTACCTCATGCTAATGTTTCTTACAGGATTTAGTTTGTTACTTGATGTATTTTGTGCTCTACATGGACCAAGAGAAAAGTGTGTTGAAATTCTGAGGAGTGGTCACTTGCTAGCTATTTCACCAGGTGGAGTTCGAGAAGCCCTACTTAGCGACGAGACCTACAACATTGTATGGGGTAATCGTAAAGGCTTCGCTCAGGTCGCAATTGATGCAAAAGTGGTGAGTTGTATAAAACTCATTATGAAAGGAAAGCTAGGTCGGCTTTTAAATAAATGCTTAAATAGCCAAAGTATAGAAGAATTTAGATACTTCCATTGCACTACTTTAAAAAATGACTGCCTATAACTCTTGTAACAATAGAGAAACAGTCCTTTGCTTGGGAAGCCATCTTCACAAAAGAAATCCATCTGGAAATTTGCAAATATCCAGTAAAACTTTATTTTACATTTCAAAACCCAGTTTCTCTTAATCAGATTTATGAAATCTTGTGTATTCTTTCCGTTATACTTTTCCTCCTAAGTATAATCAGTCCAGTTCTGTGTATTTTAATCCTTTGGTTCCATTGAGTTGACATATTTCACTGATAGTTGTTGGTTGCATTACAATTGGTCTGTGACTGATTTACATAACAATAGGACTCATAACATATGACTCCTATCATTTTTCATCAGCAAATGTGATGACTATCTAATAGTCTGAGTAAAGATGAGAAACAGGATATTGTTGTAATTGAGATCTTTTTAAAAAGACTTTGCAAATGACCTTGTCAGTAAAATTAAGTGTTCCTCGGGATTCACTGTAATTATTCTCCTTAGTAGATGGGACTATCTGAAGGCCATTTTGTCCTTTTCTTTTGCTATGAAAAGTACTTCACAGCTTTTTGGTCTCCATATTTTACTTTATCCTTATGAAACACTTATTTATTACTTATGGAATGTTTCTTTGTTTTCTGTTTGTTTTCGTTTTAGATTGTCTATCAGAGAAAGAAATCATAGTACTCCACAGGGTAGTTTTCTTTTCCCAAGCCAATTAAGTAGAGCCTGCTACCAATATTTTTACATCTCTATTTATTTTTATTTTTTTTTGTGGCTCCATTACCGTCACATAGAGACCAGTGTGCACCCTGAACTTGCCTGTTCATCTTGCAGATACAGACTTGATTAAAAAGGAAAAGGTTACGGATAACTCATTCTAACTCAAGAGTAGCATTTGAAAAAGAATGGACATGTTCCCTCTCTTTTTTTAAATTGTGGCATTACAATAACATAAACATTGAGCTCTATTCTTTACTATATACATTTATATATATAACTCCTAGAATTAAGTTATTGTTATAGAGCTTTAATAATGTGATCTTGATAGAAGTTAATGTACTTGCCCACGGGTTTAATAATGGATGTAAACATTTAAACACTAATGTCCTATAATAGATTATAAACTCTGGGAGAATAAAGCCATCGTTTTATATTCTGATTTCATAGTAAAATGACTAGTACTTAGTAGGTGCTCTGTATTTGTTAAATTGATTTTTTTAAAGCACAACATTAAATACTACAAGAAAGGAGCCTTTTGAATTTGTCTATGTTAAAAGTATTAGTGATATACAAAATGAATTTATAACCATTTTATTTTCCAGAAAGCCTTGTGTATTAAGGTAGAAAACAAAACCTTAGACTATATGAGCAATATAGAATACAAGATGATATATACACATTGATTAAAGATAATCAATGTAATTATATTAGAGCAATGAGAAAAGCTAACAACTTAAAAATAGTTCAATTTTCATGTTTCTATTTTGAGAGAATTATTCTAAAGCTTGAGCTAAAAATGACAAAAATAGGTTTGGAATCACCTAATTTGATCATCGAATTAAAATTTCTCATCCTTAAGTTTATAATTTTAAGGAATACTGCCTGGAAGAGACCTTGAAAGAAAGAAACTGTATAGAGAAAGAAGCTCTCTTATCAGTGCCTGAGTTTCTAGATAATTAATTATGATCATCTACATAATAATTAAGGTTTTTCTACAAAACTTGAGAAAATAAGCAGCCTTTTACAAGTCTATAAACAAACAGCCAATGTACAAAATAGCATTGTAAGAGTGATAAAAATTGTACCACCTCAACCTTTTTCTTTTTTGTCTTTTTTTTTTTGCTATTTCTTGGGCCGCTCCCACCGCATATGGAGGTTCCCAAGCTAGGGGTCGAATCGGAGCTGTAGCCACCGGCCTAGGCCACAACCACAGCCACAGCCACAGCCACAGCAACGCGGGATCCGAGCGGTGTCTGCAACCTACACCACAGCTCATGGCAATGCCGGATCCTACCCACCGTACAAGGGCAGGGACCTAACCCGCAACCTCATGGTTCCTAGTCGGATTCGTTAACCACTGCGTCACGACGGGAACTCCCACCTCAACCTTTTTCGAGAGCGCTTTTAAAGGCTTGATATGGCTACTCCTGTACTCCTGTAAGTAGGTGACGTATGTAACTATTCCGACGTCGTTACAGGTGAGGAAACTCAGGGACAGAGATGAGGTCACACAGCAAGGCAGAAGCAGAGCAGAGCTGACAGTTCAGGACTGCATTGCGCAGTGAGCTGCCCACCCGGAGACAGAGGGGCCTTCCAGCTGCACCAGGCAGGTCTTTCAGTTGTACATGGCTAGAGCTGTAAATGGCACAAGTAACTTCTTTGGAAAAATCCTTTCTTAGGTCTCACAGAATATCATAAACTTTGAGTCAAAAAATAAGACTTGTCTCAGGATGAACTCCATTAAAATTGTCACAAAGTTACACAAATTCGAGTGAAAAAAACCGAGATTGTCAATGGAAGTTCACAAAATATTGGTAAAAATAGTTAGGGTTCATCTGACAGTTACAGGCTTTTAGATAGACTATCAATTCCTCTTATTTTGTGAATTCCTGAGAATTATGACTTTGTTAAGAATTTTTAGGTAAATCAGTTGGATAAAAATTGGCTCATTTACTCTAATTGGAAAACAACCGATGGAAAAGAAAATAGCATGTGTTTCAGTAAAGCTGTTTATATAGTATTATCTCAATCTGTAAAAAACCTTGAGATAGAATAATTATTAAGATTGTCCCCATTTTATACATGAAGAAACTGATGTCACTTGTCCAGTAGTTCCCACTCAGATTTTAGTGGCAAAGTTAAGGCTCCAAGACCATGTTAAACTACTTGCCTAAGAATAGTTTTCACAAGTATACACATTCTTTCTCTGGCACATGTGTGCACAGATATACACATGTACGGAGAAAAGAGAATTGGATTCTAGGTTACTTACACAACTACCTTCTTATACAAAGAAAGCGTTGAATAATTGTACTGCAGTATGAAGCCATAATAAGGTGATGCTTGTAGCTGTGAGGACGCAAGCTTGAAGGTAAATTTAGAAATTCTGTGCCTAGAGGACAGCCTGGAATACTGAGTTTGCTAGGGTAAGCTTGCTTGTTTGCTTGCTTGCTTGTTTTCTCTTCCTTTCTTTCTCTTTCTTTCCTTCCTTCGTTCCTTCGTTCGTTCGTTTGTTCGTTCGTTCCTTCCTTCCTCCCTTCCTCCCTCCCTTCCTTCCTTCTTACTTTCTTTCTTTCTTTCTTTCTGGCAGGGGCAGGGCCACTCCTGAGGCATATGGAAATTCCTGGGCTAGGGGTTGAATTGGAGCTGTAGCTGCTGGCCTACGCCACAGCCACAGCACCTTGGGATCTGAGCTTCATCTGTGACCTACACCACAGCTCATGGCAATGCCAGATCTTTAACCCAGTGATCGAGGCCAGGGACCGAACCTGCATCCTCATGGATACTAGTCGGGCTTGTAACCCACTGAGCCACAGCAGGAACTCCACACTCTCTCCTATTGAGTGTCTTTTAGAAATGTCCAGCTTCTGGAGGGTTAGGCATTTACAGGCTGCTCTGTAACCTGAAGAGCCTTTATAAAGAGCACTCTTCAGGACAAACTTTGGGCTTCCTGCCAGTCAATAGACAAATCTAGAAGTACTGGTCAGAGAAAGCAAAGTCATCTATTTCTGAGCTGCAGGGTCTCCGTTCCTTCTTGGGCATCTTAAGTTCTCAACTCTAAAGACGTTGTATCACTATTTACAACATTAGGATTCCAGCCATCATTTTATTTTACAAAACTAGTGGTGGTTTCCTAGATCATAGTCTGATTTTTCTTAAAAAGAGTCAGTCTACTTTGCTTTGGGTGTTAGCTTTGTGAACTTATTCCATCAGTTTTTAAATTCCTCATCTGATTGCTTTTCTTTACCTGACTTTTCTCTGTCCTAACTGGTTTTAGGATGGCTGCTGCCTTGTTCCTACCCTTTGTATTCAGAGAATAGAAGCTAATTCATTCGAAGCATTTTCTCTTTGTTCAGATGGTTCCTGCCGCCTTTGGTTCATTCATCACACTTTCTTTTAGTGCCTGGTTTATTCCAGGCACTGTTGTAGGTGCCAGGGATGCAGCAGGGAACAAAACAACATCTCTGCTATTGGGGATCTTTGTCTAGTGAGGCAAGAGAGCTAATAAAGAAATGATGAGTTAGGTATAGGTGAGGGAGGAAGTTGTATGAAGAAAGCTGAACCTGCAGTCCCTTTCCTTCAGTCCACTGTGTTTTACTGCTTTCCAAGGCTGAATGGGAAGGGCTTTTTAAATGTCCGCTTACTTAGATGTTCCAAACCCTGCTTATCAAGGCAAATGATTTGGTCTTAGGCCATTGCTGATGGCAGCTGTAAGTAAAGTGATAATCAGCCCTCCTCTCCAATTTTATCTATTCCAAAACATCATTTAATTCAGTATATTCTGTGTACACTTTAAAATGTTTTATTCAAGGAGTTCCCATCGTGGTTCAGTGGGATGAATCTGACTAGGAACCATGAGGTTGTGGGTTCGGTCCCTGGCCTCGCTCAGTGAGTTAAGGATCCGGCGTTGCCTTGAGCTGTGGTGTAGGTCGCAGACACGGCTCTGATCCTGAGTTGCTGTGGCTGTGGTGTAGGCCGGCAGCTACAGCTCCTATTGGACCCCTAGCCTGGGAACCTCCATATGCCTTGGGAGCAGCCCTAGAAAAGGCAAAAAGACAAAAAATAAAATAAAATAAAATGTTTTATTCAATTTTCTATCTACTTCAGTTTCACTGTGGCATAACTTCCTTATATGATCCTTTGCTACTTTATCCATAGTTTTATGGTGTTTAGACAAGGTCTCCATTTAAAAAATCATATTTAATCGTGAATATTCATGGAGAAAGAAGAACCATGAACTTGAGAGCAGGTTATCCTCCAACATTAATGTTATAAAGAGTTCATCCCTATCTATCTATCATCTATCTTTCCTTTTTTTTGATGTTGAGTCATATGCTTATCTTTTCTTTGGTGTTAAACATATTTAGATTTAATAAGCTCACAGAAAAATGGTGTTTCACTAATTCCATGACAGCATCTCTCCAAAACTTGTCATTTAATTTATATAAGTTTCTCCATAGAGAGAATTTCTGTCCTGTAACTTTTCCTTCACTGAGCAAACTATTTAGTACCCACTAAAACCAATTTAACTATCACATTCATTATACTTAATGAAATTAATGATTAATCTTTGTGCTTCAAGAATACATAGGGAATGATAAAGTTGGTAAATGAAATATTATATATTACCACTAGAGGGTAGTGTCTCCAATTTATATTTTTTATAAATGATTGTGTTAATTTTAGTCTGATAAATCACAGTAGTGATAAAAGTATGCCTTTATTTTTAAAAGACCTTAGTTTTGTAATCTTAAACAGGCCCTCAAAAGTTTGCATTAGTGACTCAATGGAGACATCAAATGGATTAATGTATTTACTCTTCACTTCAAATTCTCCCTTTAGCCCATTATTCCTATGTTTACACAAAATATTCGAGAAGGATTTAGATCACTTGGAGGAACAAGTAAGTTCTGATTCATATGGTTTTTCTAATTATAATGTAATATGTAGAATGCGACATTTTAAATATTTGGGCTGTTGAACACTATAGGGAAACTTTTCAAATTATTACTTTTGATAATGTATGTATTCTTTAGATGTCTTTCTATTTAAAATTTAAATAAGTGGTTCAAAGTCATGGCAGTTCTAGATGTTAGATTTTTGTCAAGTTTCATATATGTGCTGAAGTTTTTTTATCATGAGCTTTTAAAAATTACAGAGTGAATTTTCTAATTTACTGTCAAACTATGTTGTTGACATTGGTGTGGAACCAATTAATGTATTACCCAGACTATCTTCCTAACTCATCCCTGAAGAAGTTACAGCTTTAAACATGGGTGACAATGGAGTTCCCTGGTGGCAAGTGGGTTAAGGATCAGGTGTGGTCCCTGCAGTGGCTCAAGTTGCTGCTGTGGTGCAGGTTCAATCCCTGGCCTGGGAACTTCCACATGCCATGAGTGTCACCACCCACAAAATAGATAAATAGCAGTGAAACATTGAATTAAGATGAACAACCTAAGGAGGTAGCATCTGAAGAGTTCTTTTTGCCTACCTTTAATTTATTGATAACAAAATAAGTTTTAAATCTAGTTATAGGAGTGATAATAATTAGATGTGCTTTCTCCTTGCAATGTCTCTGTTGTTTTTTACTTTGAAATTTTTGTATAGTTCATTTTATACACTATGGTTTATATATTATATTCAATTGTGTTTTGTATTCTGAGGGCTATATTGTTAGTGTTCCTATCCACATGCAAATCCCCTCCTGAAAACTTTTATGTTTTTTCTTTAATGTCTAATGTTGGTATATTATTGATATTCCATTATGGTTTTTAGGTCTTTTTTTTTTTCAAATTTGAAGTGAAGTGGCAGATTGATGTGATGTTTAACTTTTGTTAATTATTTCTTCTAATTTTCTCTCAGATCATTTTTTTAGAATTTAAGTTGCATGCCAGAAATTATTCCTAATTTTCTTTCTTTCATTGTGAAGTGGTTTTTAAATTCTATTTTTTTTCTTTTTTCTGGCCCCATGTGGAAGTTCCTGGGCCAGGGATCAGCCAGAGCTGCTACAGTGACAATGCCAGATTTTTAACCTGCTGTGCCACAAAGGAATTCCAAATTTTTATATTTTTAAAAGCTCATCTTTCCTGCCTAATTAAATTAATAGTCCTTGGGTTTTTTTTTTTTTTTGAGCATTTTTATGTTTACAGAAAAATTGAGCAGAAAGCACAGAGCACCCATAAACCTCACCACCCCCCAGTTTCTTCCGTTATTAGCATTTTGTGTTAGTACAGTACATTTGCTATAATCGATGAAAATCTCATCTTTTTTTTCCTTTTTATTGCTGCACTTGGGGCTTATGGAAGTTCCCAGGCTGGGAGTCAAATCGGAGCTGCAGCTGCCGGCCTACGCCACAGCCACAGCAATGCCAGATCTGAGCCTCGTCTTCGACCTACACAACAGCTCACGGCGATGCTGGATCCCTAATGCACACTGAGCGAGGCCGGGGATGGAACCTGTGTCCTCACGGAGACTATGTCATGTCCTTAACCTGCTGAGCTACAATGGGAACTCCTGAAAAGCTCATCTTTCTAAAAAAAATTGTATTAATTTCCAGGAGGTGATACTGTTTGACTCCTTTCTCTTAGTCTTACACTAGTAGTTTGGAAGTTTACAGCGATATGCTCAGAATACTTGACCAATTAAAATGATTTTGTTTCTTTCAAAACAGGGTTATTTCGGTGGCTTTATGAAAAGTTCCGCTATCCATTTGCTCCAATGTATGGAGGTTTTCCAGTGAAGTTACGCACCTATCTAGGTGATCCCATTCCATACGATCCAAAGATAACAGCAGAAGAATTAGCTGAAAAGGTAGATGATTCTTTCTTTCTGAGTTCTAGGAGGTATTTTTACTTTGAATTTTTTTTTTTTTTGTCTTTTGTCTTTGTTGTTGTTGTTGCTATTTCTTGGGCCGCTCCCGCGGCATATGGAGGTTCCCAGGCTAGGGGTTGAATCGGAGCTGTAGCCAGCGGCCTACGCCAGAGCCACAGCAACGCGGGATCCGAGCCGCGTCTGCGACCTACACCACAGCTCACGGCAACGCCGGATCGTTAACCCACTGAGCAAGGGCAGGGACCGAACCCGCAACCTCATGGTTCCTAGTCGGATTCGTTAACCACTGCGCCACGACGGGAACTCCCTTACTTTGAATTTTTATCCAAAAAATTAGTTACTTAATTCTACAAGCATGTTCTGGATCAGTGGTGATTTTTTCCCCTGCGGGATATCTGGCAGGGACCAGAGTCGTTTTTATTGTCATCACAGGCAGGACTCTGGAGGTGGTCCTGCTGTTGGCCCCTCGTGGTCAAGGCCAAGGATGCTGAAAAACATTCTGCGCGGGACACCCCCTCCACAACAAAGAACTGTTCTTCCTAGAACAGCAGTAGTGTTGAGGTTGAAGTTCTTGGCGCTGACGATTTTTCTTTTTTTAATTTTATTCGAGTATGGTGGACTTACAGTGTTGTTAGTTTCAGGTGGACGGCAAAGTGAATAAGGTATGCATATACGTATATGCACCCTTTTTTCCCATAGAGGTTATTACACACTTTTGAGTAGATTTTCCTGTGCTCTACAGTAGGTTCTCACTAATCACCTAATCTCTACAGCAGGGTATCTGTGTTACTCCCACCCTCTCAATTTCTCCCTCCTCCATGGTTTCCCCTATGGTGATCATAAGATTGCTTTTGCAATCTGCTGAGTCTATTTCTGTTCTATAAACAAGCTCCCCTGCAGCATTTTTTTATTAGATTCCACATAGTAGTGATCTCCTATGTTATTTATGTTTCTCTGTCTGACTTACTTCACTCATCATGATAATCTCTAGGTCCATCCATGTTGCTGCAAATGGTATTATGTCATTCTTTTTTGTGACTGAATATATTGAAAGTATTATTAATAATTCATTATCATTATGATTGATAATGGGAACGTTTTGTAAGTGATGTTCAGAGGAAGAAAGCTTTAACCTCCATGAAAGGAGAGAAATATCTTGGGGGGAAAATGGAAGAGTGTTTAAGAGAGTGGGTTACGAGGTCAGGTGGCTCCCAGTGCCACTGTTGTTTGCTGTGTGAGTCAGGCAGCCCCCTACCCCCATCTCCCCGTCTAGGGGGAGGGGAGAGAACCGGCCCCCCTCCCCACCCCCCCGAGCTACCCCTGAGGGTCCCGTGTGATTGTGCATCTCACGGTTTAGAAGGGTGTCTGCCATCTAGCAAGTGCTCAATGGGTGCTGGGTACACTGTCATCCTAGGGACTCATGGTCCAGGGTGGGAGGTAAGGAACTAAATCAGTGCTTGTAAGATGTGTCTTTGCACATGGTGTGCATGTGGCAAATTTCTCAACTGGGCAGTACTGAGATGTTGAGGTTGGGGGCCCATCCTGTGTGTTGTAGGATGTGTACTCACCAGATGCCATTGGCACTCTTCACCCTTTTTCCTCCCTCATCATGACAATTAGAAATGTCTCCTTCTTATGGTTGTTCTCTTCCATTCCTGGCTATCTCTCTGGAGAAAACCATGACTCAAAAAGATACATGCACCCCAGTGTTCACTGCAGCACTGTTTAGAACAGCCAAGACATGAAAGTAACCTCATTGTCCATTGACAGAGGACTGGATAAAGATGATGTGGTCATATGCACAATGGAATATTACTCAGCCATAAAAACAATGAAATAATGCCATTTGCAGCAACATGGATGGCCCTAGAGATTATCACACTGAGTGAAGTTAGACAGTGAAAGACAACCATCATATGATATCACTTATATGCAGAATCTAATAAAGGATGCAAATGAACTTATTTGCAGGACAGAAACAGACTCACAGACTTTGAAAAACATATGATTACCAAAGGGGACAGGTGGTGGGGGGTAGGGATGGACTGGGGGTTTGGGATCGGCATATGCATGCTGAGGTCTGTGGAATAACTGGCCAACTGGGACTTGCTGTATAGCACAGATAACTCTACCAGATATTCTGTGATCATCTTATAGGAAAAGAATCTGAAAGAGAATGGATGTGTGTACATGTATAACTGAATCACTTTGTTGTACAGCAGCAATGATCACAACCTTGTAAATCAACTACTTGAATAAAACTTTAAAAAAAAAAAAAAAAAAAAACCAGGAGTTCCCATTGTGGTGCAGGGAAACAAATCCAACTAGTAACCATGAGTTTGATCCCTGGCCTCACTCAGTGGGTTAAGGATCCGGCATTGCTGTGAGCTGTGGTGTAGGTTGCAGACGTGGCTCAGATCCTGCATAGCTGTGGCTGTGGTGTAGGCCTGCAGCTGGAGCTCCAATTTGACCCCTAGCCTGGGAACCTCCATATGTTGCAGGTACGGCCCTAAAAAGCAGTAAATATATATATATATATATATATATATTAGGAAGAAAAAGTAATGTCTTTTTAGACATTTTGTAGATGTTGTCCCTGGTTGAGAACTGCTGTCCTAGGATATGATGGAAACAGGAAAGGCATCTAAATTAAGTCAAGGATGCCTCCTTGGAGGAGGTGATGCTTGAATCTTTAGGGTTTTCTCCATAGAAAATCAAGTCATTTGTGAACAGAGATGATTTAAAATCAAGTCATTTTGTGAACAGACCATGCATGGTCTGATTTAATCCTCAATCAACCCTTCAGGGGAGGCCTTGTTATCGCTGTTTTACATGTGAGGAAACAATGATTCAGTCAGCTCTGCAAGGCTCTGCTGCAATAACAAACAACCACAAAATCCCAGAGACTTAGAACAAGAAATCTTATTTCTGCTCATGTTATGTTTTCCCCAAGGCCCATGACTCCTTTATTCTGGGATTCAGCCTGCAAGAACCCCCTGCAAATGGATGTTGTCACTTGTGTGGCAAAAGGGCATGAGTTGGCTCACCAATCCCACTGACATTTCATTGGTCAGAGCAGGCACACGGCCACATGGACCTTAATGGGGCAGGACCTGGAGTGCTTCCCCAGGCTGGCTCGGAAGAGGGGTGGGTCGGCAGAGGGAGTGAATGTCTGTGATACATTCTGCCTCCCTGGGCCTCAGCAAGGGTTGATGCTTAGAGAAGGATGTGCTGCCGAAGCAGGTAGAATGTCAGACTGGATGGACTGTTTAATTGAAGCAGGAAGTTTCACAAAGGGGACGTTAATGAACCATCCTGTCCCTTGTCTGTGAATCTCATTCTTTGAAAACTTCCCTCCAGCTCTTAGCTCTTCTCCTAATTCCTTAAGTGTGGTCACAGTGCACAGCTCTTCTTTTCCTGAAAGTAAGCCCTGGGCCCTGGTCTCCAGGGTCAGGCCACTGGGCTCGGCTCTCCTCTCACCCTCACTGTGGTGGCTCAGAGCCTCCCACACACCTTACCGTGGACATGAAACATCTTCTGGCAGCTCCCTGACAAATGCTTTCTCCTTTAGGTTAGAGCAGAATTCTGTTTTGCTCTTGTAAACTTTTTTTCCCCCCTGCCTTTCTATTAGGATTTAATTGGGTCAGAGGTAGTTAGGAAATCTTTCTCTTTTTTTTGCCTTTTCTAGGGCCAGAAGCATATGGAGGTTTCCAGGCTAGGGGTCTAATCAGAGCTGTAGCCGCCGGCCTGCACCAGAGCCAGAGCAACACGGGATCCGAGCCACATCTGCGACCTACACCACAGCTCACGGCAACGCTGCATCCTTAACTCACTGAGCAAGGCCAGGGATCAAACCTGCAACTTCATGGTTCCTAGTTGGATTCGTTAACCATTGCGCCACGACGGGAACTTCGGAACTCTTTCTTTCCTTCTTCCTTCCTTCCTTTCTCTCTCTCTCTGTTTCTCTCTTTCTTTCTTCCTCCCTTCCTTCTTGCCTTCCTTCCTTCCAAATACCACCCGTTTTTACGGTGAAAATAGGAGGTGATGGATGGGGGGAGTCTGCCTTGGGAGTTTAGGGGTCAGAGTTCTAATCCTAATTCTACTACGAGGCAGCAGATTCCCTTGGGATAAATGTATGGTCTTCCTTGGGTCTCGGTTTCTTTGTGAGTAGAATGAGGAGGTTGAACTAGTCAATCTCAGAGGTTTCTCCCAGGTCTGAAATTAAGTGATGCCTACCCCTCATTTTTCTCCGTTAAGGAGAATATATTACTGATAGTTAAATCCCAGTGACTTGATTTTTCATATGAGAGTTTTTCATATGAGGGAGAAACATATTCATGGCACTGTTAAGAGTTAGATATTTTATATGCTAAAATATAGAAATATATGAAACCCTTACCACTTCAAGCTAGTAAAAAGACAAGCCCTCTCTGAATCATTGAAATGCCTCAGGTATTGTCTCAGTTATGTTATGTACTTTATTATCAGTATTTTAAAGTAATAGAAGTTGGCTATGAAAGCACCATTTCATGGAATTCCTTGAGGAAATTTACTTAAATATAGAGTTGCCAAATCCACCTTTTTAATGGCAAGTTGTCATTGTTGAACTAAAGTGTACTTGAAATAAAGAATACTTGAATTTTTCCTTTTGTGAATACATGGTCATGAATTCCTTTCATCGTTTATAATCTAAGCATCAACTGTAGCTCAATGATCCTTGGATTATTGCAAATTCAAAATTACCAGCATCCAGGTTAATGTGGAACTGGAACCTCATTTAGGAAATGGGAGGCAGACTGTCCCAGCCTTTGATTGTGGAGAAGATGCATCTTGTGACACTACCTAAATCTCGATTAAAACGTACTGTGCTAATAGATGAAGAGGAAACTAGGATATTTCCTTAAAGTTTTCTCAGTCTTTTTTTTTTTTTGTCTTTTCTGGAGCCACACCCATGGCTTATGGAGGTTCCCAGGCTAGGAGTCTAATCAGAGCCGTAGCCAGATCCTTAACGCACTGAGAGGGGCCAGTCGGGTTTGTTAACCACTGAGCCACGATGGGAACTCCAAAGTTTTCTCAGTCTTAAAATCTCCCTGTGGTTCTGTTTCCATCCGTCTCGCTCTCTTTCTGCATTCATGTACACACATCCACATATACGTATCAGTGCAAATGTATTTGTACGCATGTGTCTAGATGGTACGTGCGTCCTGCCGAGGTGGAAGGGAGATGGGAGAAGTGGGTAGTACTCTGAGTGGTACCGGGGAGGTGAACTAACACCTGCCACTGGTGGATGCTCATTCTCAAGGAATGAGCTCAGGAGCTGCAACAGGTGACCCGGGTGTTGGCTCCCTGGGCTAGACGCGTGGTGGTGCCATTTGGTGAAATAGGGAGAGACCTCAGGAAAGGACGAAGGATGAGGGGGAAAGAATGTGACTTTGAAGCATGTCAAGTTTGAACTGCCTTTAAAACATTCAAGAGGGGTCATAGTGAACATTCTTATTGGAGGCCGAGCGGGCTGGAGAGTCGTCCGCAAAGGGTTGGTAATTTAAGCTGTGGAGGTGGACAAGTTTACGGGACCTTTGCAGAATAAATCACTGCCTGGTTTGGGGATTATAAATCTGCAAAAGGGGGCTGAAAGAGAGCAGCCTGAAAAGTTAGCTCTTTTTTCCCCACACTTTTTCCTCTGGTGTGAATTCCAGAAGCAGGATCAATGGTGACTGAGAGGTCACATAGGCTGAAAAGAATGTCCATGAGACTTAGCGACAAAAGGGGGGTCGTTAGTGATCGTTGCAAGAGTCATATTTTCTTGTCTTTATTTTCTTTCTTTTTGGGCCGCCTGCGGCAAAGAAGTTGATTCCAGTCTCGGCTGTGACCCATAAGCTGCAGCTCCAGATCCTTAACCCATTGTGCTGGGCTGGGGATCGAACCTGTGTCCCAGAGTTTCAAAAAATGCCACCGATCCTGATCCCATTGCACCATAGTGGGACACCAGAGTTGTATTTTCTTAATGTGTAGCACGGATATTTCTTCATCCAGAAGTCCTTCCTTGACACCTCAGTTCATATTCCTACTTTTTCACTTGGTATTTAACTCCCTTCATGATTTCATTGAAACCCAATTTTAAAGCCTTATACGGCCCAGCTGATGAACACACACCTGCAACTCCAGGCTCTCTCGCTAGCTCGCTGCTCCTTTGTTGTTTTCCTGTGGTCCTTCCCATCCTGTTGCTTTCTGCACTGTTACTGAAATCTTACTGGTCCTGGGAGACCCAGACCACACAGGACCCCCTTGCTCACCCAGACTTCCCTGGTCACAGCCCACCGGTGAACCCCAGATGCTTGCTTTCTGTCTGTCTTTTTAGGGCTGCACCCTTGGCATATGGAGGTTCCCAGGATAGGGGTTGAATCAGAACTGCAGCTGCCGGCCTACACCACAGCCCCAGCAATGCCGGATCCTTACCCCACTGAGCGAGACCAGGGATTGACCTTGTGTCCTCATGGATGCTGGTCAGATTCATTTCTACTGTGCCACAGCGGGAACTCCCTGATGCTTTCCTTTCACATCTCAGCTGACACAGCTCACGGATGAGCTTACATTTTAACTGCTTCGTACTTGATTGTGCTCCGTAAATTACGTGCTTCTTGAGGTCTTGTTTCACGAACATTATACCTCCCAAAGCATCTGGGATTTTCTGAATGAATGAATGAATGAATGAATGAATGAAAAATTAAAAATATATGGCACAGAACACAACTTGTTTCAATTTCACATGATCCTTATAGGTGTATGAAATCATTCTCATTTCACAGATGTGAAAACTTGTGCTTTAGAGAGGCACATTTTTCAAATAAATTTTTGGCCTAGGATTTTAAGAGATCAAAGTCCAAGATCTATAAAAAGAAGGCTCAGGAGCTCCCATCGTGGCACAGTGGTTAACAAATCCAACTAGGAACCATGTGGTTGTGGGTTCGATTCCTGGCCTTGCTCAGTGGGTTAAGGATTCGGTGTTGCTGTGAGCTGTGGTGTAGGTCACAGATGTGGCTTGGATCTGGCGTTGCTGTGGCTCTGGTGTAGGCTGGCAGCAACAGCTCCGATTAGACCCCTAGCTTGGGAACCTCCATATGCTGCAGGTGTGGCCCTAAAAGGACAAAAGACAAAAGACAAAAAAAAAAAGGCTGTGTATGGATGTGTCTGCGTGCACCATGGACATGCATAAAACTTTTTTTTTAGATAACCACAAACTGATTTAAAAGTAAAAATTGTTGGAGTTCCCATTGTGGCTCAGCAGGTTAGGGACCTGACATAGTCTCTGTGAGGATGTGGGTTTGAGCCCTGGTCTCACTCAGTGGGTTAAGGATCTGGCATTGCCTCGAGCTGCAGTGTAGGTCTCAGACACAGCTCAGATCTGGTGTGGCTGTGGCTGTGGTGCAGGCCGGCAGCTACAGCTCCAATTCAGCCCCTAGCCTGGGAACATCCATATGCCACAGGAGCAGATGTAAAAAGAAAAGAAAAGGGTAAGGAGTTCCCGTCATGGCTCAGTGGTTAATGAATCCGACTAGGAACCATGAGGTTGCGGGTTCGATCCCTGGCCTTGCTCAGTGAGTTAAGGATCTGTCGTTGCCATGAGCTGTGGTGTAGGTTGCAGACACGGCTCAGGTCCCGCGTCGCTGAGGCTCTGGCGTAGGCCAGTGGCTACAGCTCCGATTCGACCCCTAGCCTGGGAACCTCCATATGCTGCGGGAGCAGCCCAAGAAATGGCAAGAAGACAAAACAAAACAAAACAAAATAAAACAAAACAAAAAAAGGGTAAAATTGTTGAATTTTGTCACAAATTTAATGGGAAACAAGTAGTTTTAGATTTCTTGATATACCCTAGTTGACGTTTCCATTGCTGTGACTTAATATAAATTTCTGTTAAACTGTCTAGAAATTGGGGTAAAAGACTAAGGGATACCAGGTCATCCATGGTTTTCCTCACTTTTTAAAATTTCATTGTCTGATATAATTGGTGTGTCTGGTAAGGACAGGAAAATACATAAAAGTGTATTAAGAGCTGGAAAGAAGTGAAACTTACATTTGCTTACCAGAAATTTTTTTTTTGCTTCTTTTTTAGGGCCACACCCACAGCATATGGAGGCTCCCAGGCTAGGGGTCAAACCAGAACTGTAGCTGCCGGCCTGCATCCCAGCCACAGCAACACGGGATCCAGGCCGCCTCTGTGACCTACACCACAGCTCACAGCAACGCCGGGTCCTTAACCCGATGAGAGAGGCCAGGGATCAAACCTACATCCTCATGGATCCTAGTTGGGTTTGTTAGCTGCTGAGCCATGATGGAAACTCCAAATTTTTCTTTTTTTCTTCTCATTTTTTTCTCCTTTTGTCTTTTGATTTTTTTCCTTCAGTATTTTTTTTTTTTCTTTCAAATGGCCACACTAGTGACATGTAGAAGTTCCTGCGCCAGGAATTGAATCTGAGCCACAGCTGTAACCTATATCGCAACACTGGATCCTTTTAACCCACTGTGCAGGGCCAGGGATCAAACCCCCACTGCTGCAGAGACCCAGGCTGCTATAGTCAGATTCTCAACCCGCTGCACTACAGCAGGAACTCCTCCTTCAGTTCTTTCTAGTGTTTATTGTGTGCAAGGCATTCTCAGTGCTGGACAAATGCTAAAATGTATCCTTAAGGAGCTCACAAGCTGGTGTAGAAAGTTGCCTTGCAGATAATAACAGTAACTCAAGCTCAATAAAGTAAATATAAGAGATATACTATGGAAAGTGAATAGCCACTGCACCGAACTTTAAGTTCCCCACTAAACATAATTTGCAATGTCTCTTACTTTCTGGTATGTTTAGAATGCTGGAGTTTTTGGAGTTCGCATCGTGGCTCAGTGGTTAATGAACCTGACTAGTAACCATGAGGTTGCGGGTTCGATCTCTGGCCTTGCTCACTGTGTTAAGGATCCCGCGTTGCTGTGATCTGTGGTGTAGGTCACAGACGCAGCTCGGATCCCGAGGTGCTGTGGCTCTGGTGTAGGCCGGCAACTACAGCTCTGATTAAACTCCTAGCCTGGGAAATTCCATATGCCGAGGGAGTGGCCTTAGAAATGGCAAAAAGACAATAAAATAAAATAAAATAGAATGCTGAAGTTTTTGGAGTTAATAAACAGTATTATATTAAAAAAATAAAATAAAATATGCAGTGGGCATTGATGTCCTGAGAAGGAAATTATTAATGCTGAGGATCCATGGGTGCTAAGTTAGGGAGGACTTTTTAAAAGTTATAGTATGTTAAAAATCCTTACAAAATAAATCTCTATATTGAGAACTGAAAGAATAACGACTTTTCTTTTGTTTTCTTGCTAGACGAAGGATGCTGTTCAAGCTTTGATTGATAAGCACCAAAGAATACCCGGAAACATTATGAGTGCTTTGTTAGAACGTTTCCATAAAAAACAAAAGATCAACTAAACGACCCTTTAATACCTTTATATTGATACGTTTGTGTCCATAGGCCCTATCTCCTAAATTTTGTAGGTTCTATGATTGTTTTTTTTTTTCTTTTTAATCAGGTGAATGAGTATCTTTTGCCGAACTTATTTAAAATTCTATTGTCAGTTTTGTTTCTGCAATCAATTGTGTCAGATTTAAACAATAATTCATGCCTAATGATTCAGAAAATGATCATGTTTCTTGCGATAATTTCCTAATAATGTATCATAAATGTAGATTCTTAAGGTTCTCAAGTTAGGTTACACAAACATTCCTAAATAAGGCATCTATTTCCATATCTCTGGCACTGAGCTAGTTTTGCAAGATGGGGTAACCTAGGGTTTAGTACCGTCGCTTGAGTTAGGAAAAAAAATGCCCTATCCTGCCCCTCATTCCTTTCATGACCTTGAAGCAAGTAACACAACGTTTTTTGGTGCCTCAACAGTGCACTTTTTAAAAACATGTTAATAATTTGGTGAGGAATATTGTTTAAAATTTTTTATACTTGCTGTGATTGATAACTGTAGAACCAAAATGATAACTGAATTAAACAATCCCAAGATATTTTAGAAGTTTATGTACATATTTTGTCCATAAGATGTTAAATGATTCCTTCAGGTATGATGTCAAGTTGCCAAGCACAATGAAAAAGATGTACTGCTTGTTCAAATAGAATGAAAAAGATTTGAGGAAAAGTAAAATTTCTCGTTTTTCTCCTTATATTTTTAATGGGAATCGGTAGACACACTGTCTAGGGTATGCTGTGCATTGTCGGCCCTATAATATGGCCTTTAATAGTGTAAGGTTCGAGTTCACTTGCTCTGCATTTCCTGTGTTAGAAGCTGATTCCAGGCTGATGAAAACAGAGGAAGCTCTGCTTTTGCTCAACATCATGACTTATCCAGTTTGACTTTGCCACTTGTCAGATAGTTTATTGTTTCAATGAAAATATACTTGAATGATGAATTTATGTCAACATAAGACTTCTTGAAAAATTAATGGCTTTCAACTTGTTGTCTCTTTGCAATCTGAATTTTAAAAGTATTTAAACAGAGTAGTACCAGAAATCAAATGCAGTATTCCCTCTCCCTTTTTAAGAGATTAAATTACTTGGATTTTTGTATAGACTTTTGTATAACAATATGTATGGATGATTTGTGTAATGTATATAAAGTTAAGCAACATGAAAATAAAAGTAAAGCTGAATTGCAGTTCATTTTCTTGTGAAATTGCTTATGTGACATTTTCTTATTTTGAACTGATGTTTTTGTTTTACATTTCTCCCCTGCAATCATATTCATCAATCTCAGCCACAATGAATAAGCCTTACTTTCCAATGTAATAAACAGATTTTAATTCCAGTTTCAATGGAGTCAACTAATGACATTTGCAGTTTTTTCCCCTTCTAGCAATAAGTGATGTTTGTTTAAAATTGATAAATATTTCCAGAATGACTGAATAAATGATCATAATATGAATAAGAATAATGCTTTTTGGCAACTATCGGGTTTTAAAAAGTGAGGAAGGATAGAACAACATTCATTGCTAATATAGCAAAACCTTTTTTTTTTTTTTACAGTATTTAAGTTTTACTGCTTAACTTAAAACCTTTTTTTTTTTTTTTTCCCTCTCATACTCAGATTAACAGGAAGGCTTTCTCTTGTTTGATACTAAATCTTTATCTTTGCTGTTTGAATTTAAATGCCATTCAAGGAGTTCCCATCATGGCTCAGCAGTAACCAACCTGACTAACATCCATGAGGTTGTGGGTTCGATCCCTGGCCTTGCTCAGTGGGCTAAGGATCCGGTGTTGCTGTGAGCTATGGTGTAGGTTGCAGATGTGGCTCAGATCCCTTGTGCTGTGGCTGTGGTGTAGGCCGGCAGCTGCAGCTCTGATTCAACCCCTAGCCTGGGAACCTCCATATTTGACAGGTGCGGCCCTAAAAAATAAATAAATAAATAAATGCCATTTAGAAGAACAAGGGAATGTGACTAAATATAGAAATGTAAGTAATAATGGAAAGGAGGGTGTTCTGGAAGTTTTGTGAAACGTGTGTCAAGTCAGAATCTGATGAAAGCCGAAGACTCCATCCAGAAGCTTAAAACATGGCCCACTTTTATGGGAAATGTTTCATACCCTTTTTAAAACGAATTCATTTTGAAACAATGTCAAATTTATAGAAAAGTAGCGATGACCATGCACAGGTCATCGCCCAGATTATCCAACCATTATGGCATCTTCGTTTTATTTTCTTCACGCACCTCGTCCTCCTCTGTCGGTCTCCCCTCCTCTCCCACGTATATATCTATAAAGTTTTTCTCCTGGATCGTCGCATGGTAAATGCAGGCACCACATGCCCCTTACTCTGAGGCCATCCATTTAGAGCACCACAGAGCAGTGATTCAAATGAGGACATTTACATATTGAGATACTAGTATTATCTGATCTGAAGACCGGAGTTGAATCTCACCAGTTGTCTCAATAATATCCTTTGCATCCCTTTCTCCTTTTGATGCTCGAGTCACACACTGCATTTAGTTTTCTCATCTCTTCAGTCACTTTTAATCTAGAACGACATCCTAGCCCTTCTTTGTCTTTAATGATGCTGACATTTTTGGAGGAGACAGATTATCTGTTTTGTAGGTAACACTTCAGTCTGTTTTTTCCTGCTACTTCTTCATGATTTAGTGCAGGTTACGCATCGTTCCAGAAACACTGCATACATGATCCTGTGCCCTCTCCAGGATGAACACCCAGGACATGTCAGAACGGGGGTTTGTGTCATTAGCAATTAGTAATTTGTAATCGTGATCAAATTGCTAATTGGTTCAAGTGGCACCCACCAGGTTTCTTCCCTGGAAAGTTTTTTTTTTTTTCCTTGGTAATGAGTAAGTTCATTTATGGAGAGACTATGTAAATATCTGTTCCTTAGCAAACCTTCACTTAACTAGATTCAGCATCTTTGAATTAACTATGGCCTGACTAAATTATTACTATGAGGATTTCAGAGTGTGGTTTTCTTTTTTCTTTCTTCCATTCTCTCTTTTTCTTCCTTTCTTTCTTTTTCTTCCTTTCTTTTTCTGCTTTTGAGGGTCACACCAGTGGCATATGGAAATTCTCAGGCTAGGTGTTGAACCAGAGCTACAGCTGCCGGCCTGTACCATAGCCACAGCAACACGGGGTCTGAGCTGCGTCTGCGACCTACACCACAACTCACGGCAACGCCAGATCCTTAGCCCACTGAGTGAGGCCAGGGATGGAACCTGCATCCTCATGGATAATGGTTGGGTTCATTGCTGCTGAGCCACAATGGTAACTTCTCAAAGTGTGGTTTTCTAACTCTATTATTTTCCACTTATTAGCTGGCATTCTACTCTAAGAAGAAACTTTCAATTTGCCCCATACACTCATCTATTATTCTTTATGGTCACTGACTGTTGTGACCAGGGTTCCTTGAAGAATACTTGCCTATTATAAGTAGTTACTGAATAAATGAGCAAAGCGTATCTGAAAATTAAAACTTTTTCTTGGGATAAAAAGTCATTTGACTCCATATAAAAAAATTAATCGATATGTACAAATGCACCAATGTATTTAAATCACCAGCAACAATTTCTGCTAGCGAGGAAATTAGGATCAGTTTGAAAACAGTCTGCTCCATTGATAAATCGAAAGAACTTGATTTCCCTAAAGATGAATGTTCAGGACTACACTAAGCCTAGAATGTAGACAACAAGTCTTTCCCATAAAATGGATCGTATTGAGTTTCCTGCAAATCAAATCTAGGAATTGTTGGTTTTCATTGATTGGCACTGCCATCAGAAAATTCTATAAAGAGGATCTTTTACGTGTTCCAGGATACAATTAAATGGATTTTGTGAAAGCTGTGTGGGATAACTTTTGGAAACGAACAGTGTATTTCGCTTGTGTTCAAAACCGAAAAAGAATAATTGGCCTTAAATTTAGGCAAGTATGGTATTGATTAAGTTTCTTGAGCCTCCAGCTGATGAAGTGCTATATGGAATAGGCTGGAAGGGGAGGTTGTGAAGCCAGGAGAGGTGGGTTTTTTGTCTTTTTATTTTAAAGGCTAATACTACATAACAGACACATTCCATCCAGATTCTCCTGGAGAAATTCTCCTTTCCCTCCTCCCCCGCTCATGTTATTTGAGCACGTGTTCATTCTCTCATCTCTCGTTCCCACTTAATGTGGCAATGTTAGTTTTTATGAAAAAGATGACTGATAAGACTTGTATGTACTTTGAATTGTGCCTGGCACCACTTGGAAGCCATTGTTTGCCCGTTTTAACCAAACAGAAGCCAAACAAAAGCCCCTTTTCATACCCTTCGGCCTGAGCCTCACTCCCGTGTCTTTGCTACTGCCGCCTACTTGATCTCCTGATGTCATTGTCAATCCCCGCCCCAAACCTCCCTCTACGGCGACCCTGGACCTGATCTCCCACGATGCTTGTTTGGGTGGACCGTGTGGCAGTCGAAGTGCACCAGCCTTGACACTGAAGGTCTGCTGTCCATCCTGGTTCTTTTTTATTTATTTTTTGACCTCGCCCGCAGCATGTGGAAGTTTCTAGGCCAGGGATCGACCTCACGCCACAGCAGTGATGGGAGCCGCTATAGTGACCAGGATGGGTCCTTAACCCCCTGAGCCACAAGGGGAATCCCTCCTCCCTTCCTGAAGCAGCATTCCTGTTTCTTCCTTGCTGAAAGAGCCACAGTTTGGTTTGGGAGACCACCTTCCCCACAAGGCCCCCAGGGAGGTGCTGATCAGTCTGGGGAACCCCCTTCCCTTTACCAGAGGTTCAGGGGTTGGCGTGTGACCCACTTTGGGCCATAGACCCAGGAGGGTACCTATATTGAGGGCCTTAGGTAACATTTTCCTGATTAAAAGTGATAAACATCAGAAGGACTAGCTCCTCGTCTGCCTTGCCCATCAGGACATCTGGACCGTAGCACAGGGGCCACCGTCTTGCAAACACAGGGAGGTGAATGGACGGGCGAGAGAAGGAGATTGTACAGAAGTGGAGTTCCCATTGCAGCTCAGTGGGTTTCAAACATGACTAGTGTCCATGAGGAAGCAGGTTCGATCCCTGGCCTCACTCAGTGCGTTAAGACTCCAACACTGCTGTGAGCTTCGGTATAGTTTGCAGACGAGGCTCAGATCCAGCATTGCTGTGGCTGTGGTGCAGGCCGACAGCTGCCACTTTGATTCTACCCTTAGCCTGGGAACTTTCATACGCTGCAGGTGTGGCCCCCCCCCCAAAAAAAGTACAGAAACAAAAACCAATGATGAAATGCTAAATTAGCTAAACCTGGACCTGCCCTATCTCACTGTAAAAGAAAAAAATCACCCTTGCTGTAAATCAGTTAAATGAGGAATGCATTTTTTTTCTTGTGATTTTTTTATCCTGATATTTTCTCATAATTAGGTGTAGGCTGTGCATTTTTGGCAGGAGCTTTGCTGAAATGAAGTGCTGCTGTGTTTTTCTCAGCCGCTGTCAGGAGGCACAGAGGGTCATTTTCTCCTAACATTGGTGAGGTTAACCTGGTCCCCTGGTTAAGGTGGGGTCTGCCTGGCTTCTCCAGTGTTTCCTTCTGTCATTAATAAGTATCTTGTCGGGAGGTGCTTTGATGCTTTAAGTTTCCTGTTCATTAAACTTTTACCCACTAGTATTAGTATCCATTGATGACTAAATCATTTATTCCTATGATGTGGCCAAATGATTGACTTTTAAAAATTTTTTAATTGTGGGGAGTTACCGTTGTGGCTCAGTAGTAATGAACCTGAGTAGTATCCATGAGGATTCAGGTTCCATCCCTGGCCTTTCTCAGGGGGTTAAGGATCTGGCATTGCTGTGGTTGTGGCGTAGGCTGGCACCTGCATCTCTGATTTGACCCCTAGCCTGGGAACTTCCATATGCCGCAGGTGCGGCCCTAAAAAAAAAAAAAAATTGTGGGAAAATATCTCAAATGAACACTTGACCCTTCTCTGAGTGTACAGTCCACTGCATTAACCGCATTCACATTGGTGTGCAGATATCACTATTGTCCATCTCTAGAACTTTTTCATCATCCCACAGGGGAACTCCACACCCATTAAACACTAACTATCCATTTTCCCTCCCATCAGCCCCAGGTAACCACTGTTCTATCTTCTGTTCCTATGAGTTTGACTGTTATAGGTTCCACGTACAAGGGAACTCAAGCAATATTTTCCCCTTTGCGTCTAGCTTTTTTCGTTTAACATAATGTCCTCAAGTTTTATCCATGTCGAAGCATCTAGCAGAATTTCATTCCTTTCATTTTATTTTTTTTATGGCCACACTTGCAGCCTGTGGAATTTCCCGGGGCGAGGGATTGAATCTGAGCAGCAGCTGAGACCTTCACTGGATACTTTAACCTACTGCTCTGGGCCAGGAACTAAACCCACGCCTCTGCAGGAACCTAAGCCCCTGCAGTCAGATTCTTAGCCCACTGCGCCACAGTGGTAACTCATCATTCCTTTTAAACGTAGCAGATTTTCCTTCCTTTAAAAGGCTGTATAATATGCCTAAGCACGCATATACCACATTTTGTTTATTCACTTACTGGTCAATGGACATTTGAGTTGCTTCCATCTTTTTGGCTAGTGTGAATGATGCTGCTATGACTGATGTATGATTATCTATCTGAGGTCCTGTTTTCACTTCTTTTCGGTATATACCCGAAAGGGGAATCGTGTGATCCTATGGTAATTTTGTTTAACTTTTTGAGGAGCTGCTCTACTATTTCCCGTAGTTGTTGTAGCATTTTACATTCTCACAAGCAGTGCACAAGGGTTCCAGTTTCTCCAAATCTGTGCCAATACTTATTTCTGTCTTTTTCGATAGCAGCCATCTAATGGGTGTGACGTGGTATGAAGTTGTGGTTTTGATTTTCATTTCCTGAATGATCAGTGATGCTCAGCATCTTCTCATGTGCTTGTTGGCTGTCTGCCTGGCTTCTCTGGAGACACATCTACCAAGTCCTTTGCTCATTTCTGAGTTGGACTGTTTGTTTTGCTGCTGAGTTTTAGGGGCCTTTATGCTTTCTACATATAATCCTTTATCAGACATGTGATTTGCAAATATTTTCTCCTTTCTGTGGGTTGCCTTTTCACTCTCTTGATAATGTCCTTTCATGAACAAAAGTTTTTAATTTTGAAGGGGTTCATTTTACTTTCTTTTTCTTTTGTTGCCTATAATTTCAGTGTCCTATCCAAGAAATCATTACCAAGCCCCATGTTCAAAGGATGTTTTCTCCTACATTTTCTTCTAAAGGTTTTATAGTTTTAGTTCCTACTTTTGGTCTTTAATCCATTTTGAGTTAGTTTTTTCACATGGCATAAGGTACAGGCAGGTCCAGCTTCATTCTTCTGCATGTGGCAATCCGTTTTTTCCAGCACCATTTGTTGAAAAGAGTAGGAATTTCTTTTCTTTTTTTTTTCTCTTTTTCTTTCTTTCTCTCTTTCTTGCTTGCTTGCTTTTGCTTTTTTAGGGCCACACCTGTAGCATATGGAGGTTCCCAGGCTAGGAGTGGATACGGATCTGCAGCTGCTGGTCTATACCACGGCCACAGCAACACAGGATCTGAGCTATGTCTGTGACCTACACCATAACTCACACTAGATCCTCAACCCACTGACCGAGGCCATGGATCAAACCCATGTCCTCATGCATGCTAGTCAGGTTCATTTCTGTAAACTACACCACAGCTCACGGCAACACCGGATCCTTAACTCACAGAGTGAGGCCAGGGAGTGAACCTGCGTCCTTATGGATACTAGTTGGATTCATTTCCATTGCACCGCAACGGGAACTCCAAGGATTTTCTGATGTAGCTGAACACATATTAGCTCTGAGGTTCCCAAACTTTCTCAGGTCATGAAGCCCTTAGTGTCTGTATAAATTTTTTGTGGTGCCCTTGGGCCAAAAGAAATACCTAACAATTCCATACACGAGATAGTTAGGTCTAAACAATGTCATATGTGTTCATATCTACACAACTTAGTCATTTGAAAAAAAAATCATACATAAATTTGAAAGAGGAAACTATTTTAATTTTATTCTTAAACTACACAAGTACTTGCTCATGTAGGGTCTGTGCCCTTGGGCGATGCATGTCTCAGCCTTGGGATCAAACAAGCCCCTGCTGCCTCGTGAGTGGTAACCTGGTCCCTTTATTAGGGAAACACCTCACAGAAGTGCCATTGAGTTTCTCCCATGTCGGGGCAGAGCAGGGCTTAAAATAAGTGATCCGTAGCATGCACGTGTGTCTCTCAGTGGAATGAGGAGTAAGAGCTGGCAGGTTGCATTCCTCTTTTTTTTTTTTTTTTTTTTTTTTTTTTAGGGCCCCTCCTGAGGCAAATGGAAGTTCCCAGGCTAGGGGTCAAATCAGAGCTGCAGCTGCCGGCCTACACCACAGCCACAGCAATGCCAGATCTGAGCTGCATCTATGACCTACACCACAGCTCACAGCAACACCGGATCCTTAACCCACTGAGAGAGGCCGGGGATCAAACCCGCATCCTCATGGACACTAGTCGGATATATTAACGTTGAGCCACAACGGGAACTCCGAGGATTGCGTTCCTCCTAAACCAAGGGATTCAGGCACCATGTTTAAAACCTAAAAGTAATAGAAACCATCAGCACAGCACCACAGACCCCGTGGGATCTTCCCCAGGTCTCTGGCTCCGGGGAGGTCATGATCAGCCCGGCTGGACAGAGGGCGAGGAGTGGGTCCTAACAGCAGGGTCCCTCCAGGCTCACTTCCAGCTCTGCCCCTCCCAATGTGACCTCTGGAAACCTCAGGTCTCTTGCCTGTGGAAGGGGATTGCTGGCAGATCGTGGGAGTTTCAATGTGAGGATTGAGTGAGCTCACGCTGTTGTTGTGGTATCCAGAACATCACCACGGCTCAGCAAGCTGTAGCTGTTGCTGTGTTATTATGGTTGGTTTGTCACCAGCATTATCAGGAACCAGAGGATGGCAGTTTCTAGAAAGAGTTGCCCTAGAGAAGCCTAAAAAGTGCATCTGGGGAGTTCCCTGGTGGCTCAGTGGGTTAAGGATCTGCTGTGGCTCCAGGTGGCCACTCTGGCTGGGTTCAATCTCTGGCCCAGGAAGGTCCGCATTCCGCGGGTGCAGCCAAAAGAAAGAAAGAAAGAAACAAACAAGCGCATCTGTATCTGGTCAGGGTCCCGGCAGGAAAGAGGTGACAGGCTCAAAGAGCTGATGGAAGAGAGAGGAACAGTAGGGGAGGGGTAAGGAAGACCCAAGGGGGTCAGAGCTCTCCTGGGCTAGTGACCCCCTGGGACTTGAAGGCCCCCTGTCCCAGCTCTAAGAGAGGGCCACCCAGAAGCTGCTGTGACTTGACAGACACAGCCAACCACTGTCAAATCAAGGCTGGGCCTGAAGGGACCCCAGGGGGTGTGGAATCAGGGGACTGTGCCCTCCTCCCACTGGTGCCTGTCCCCACAGCTCCAGCAGAAGCCAGAGGGCGCTCGAGGGGGCGGCTTTCCCAGCTGAGTGCAGGGCAGGTGGAGTGCGTATCTGCAAGGACAAACAGAGGGGCTGTGGGCAGAGGTGGTGGGAGTCGTCTTGACAGAGGAAGGGAGGCTCGGCTCGTTTACTGACTTGCCTTCAATGGCATTATACCTTCGCCCAGATGAACTTTCTACAATCGCTGAAAAAGAAACACCACCACACAAAACCCAATGGACAGGAAATGGGTGCAGCAGTGTTCCATGTGATTCAAGGTTGAAGAGGTTTTGCATCACAGAACAGACACGCCCTGTTTTTCTTTTTTTTTTTTTTGTAGGGTCCCACCTGCTGGCACATGGAAGTTCCTGGGCTAGCAGTAGAATTGGAGCTGTAGCTGCTGGCCTCTGCCACAGCCATGGCAACACCAGATCTGAGCCCCATGTGCGACCTACACCCCAGCTTGTGGCAATGCCAGATCTTTAACCCACTGAGTGAGGCCAGGAACCTGCATCATCATGGGTACCAGTCGGGTTCTTAACCCGCTGAGCCACATCAGGAACTTCCAGACACATCACTAATCTAAGTGTTTTCAATGTGTAGCTGCAGTTAGAATCACGGTCTAAACCTAGAGACCTAAGGATTGCCTCTGGGGTGCGGATAATCTCACTGAAATTGGCATAGTATACAAAAACTGGGTCACTGACTGGCTCATGATGACCAAGAAGAGTCTTAATTCACAGGTGGGGATCCAGTGCCTGAGACCAATTCAGCCTAGACTCCAAGCCCAGCTGACTCCATCAATATCTTTGCCCTGGAGGTTTTTGTTTAAATTTTTTTTTCATGTTTATTTTTCCTTGACTAGACTGCTGCTCAAAATAAACATAACTTGGAGTTCCCGTCGTGGCGCAGTGGTTAACGAATCTGACAAGGAACCATGAGGTTGCAGGTTTGATCCCTGGCCTCGCTCAGTGGGTTAAGGATCCGGCGTTGCCATGAGCTGTGGTGTGGGTCGCACACGAGGCTCAGATCCCGAGTTGCTGTGGCTGTGGTGTAGGCTGGCGGCTACAGCTCTGATTAGATCCCTAGCCTGGGAACCTCCATATGCTGAGGGAGTGGCCCTAGAAAAGGCAAAAAGACAATAAAATAAAATAAAATAAAATAAAATAAAAAACATAACTTTATTCTTGTAATGGAAATATCACATTAATAGAAATAAACCCAGACTATACAAAAAGGTGTAAAGTAAAAATGACAATGACCACCACCCAGAGAGAAATCTTATTAACATTTTGATATGCGCTTTTCTATATTTTTTTCTATGCGTGGAAGAAAATGTGATTATTTTACAACGTTGTTTTGTAAGCTCTCTTCTGAAGCGTAATACACCACGGGCATTTTTCTTTATAATGAATATTGATCTTCACGATTATTTTAAATCTGCATAGCAACAGCCATTGCGTGGCTGCACATAATTTATTTAATGACTTTCCTATTGAGAGCTGAGAAAACACGCTTTTCAGTGTTTCATTATTATGAAGAACACTGTGATGAACACATTTGTACGGATACCTTTGTATGCCTTTCTAGCTCTTTCTTTAGGATGCCTTCAGCAGAAAGATGGCTAGGTAAAATGGTACCCCCTGGGGAAGCTGATCTTATTTACACTACCGCCAGGCATGAGAGCACACTGCTGCACAGGTTACCAATACCAGCTCTCAGTTGTCTTAAAATGTTGCCAGTCTGTTAGGCAAAAACTATACTTATTGTTTACTTACTCTGAGTCCTCAATAGAGGAAGCACGGATCAAATTCTGAGCTAGAAAATTTCTCTTTAGCTTGGAAGCCCCTAGGGTTCAGTCCCATGTTGAAGGCTCATTATTCTGAAAACTAGTCAACAAAGGTAAAAGAATTATGAGAAAAGAGAAGATGTGTGTAGGGAGAAATAACATTGGCAGCCGGTTAGTTTGAAGGACCCGGCTTTCTGGCTTCTTGTTCAGTATCTATTTGCCCTGAAACCTGGTAATCCCCTTGTGTGTGGACCCCTGGCTAGCCTGGCAGAGGAGCTTGGAAAAGACCCTCCAAAGGAGAACCAAGGAGCATCAGGCGTGTTTCTTGTGGGGCGTGGATCTCAGCCAGGAATGCAAAGATGAGTTTTCCTTGAGCTGTTCCTCTGACCGTTGAGACAACAGGACACTATTCTTTTGTCAGAATTGGAGAGAGTCTCATTGGTTGAAAACGGAACTTAAAATGCTAAAAAGCTAGAAATCTCTTAAGTTGGAATTCTTGAGTAGTATGCAATATGATATTATGGAAATAGGCATAAAGTATGAATTTGCTTCTAGGTTTTGTTCACATTTCCTACAGAGCTTTATAGAAATTTGTTGACTGGATTCTTCTCAATGAACACTTCACTTCAGGAGTTCCCTTCGTGGCTCAGCAGTTAACAAATCTGACTGGCAACCATGAGGATGCAAGTTTGATCCCTGGCCTCGCTCAGTGGGTTAAGGATCCGGCGTTGCTGTGAGCTGTGGTGTAGGTCAAAAACACGGCTTGGATTCCATATTGCTGTGGCTGTGGTGTAGGCCAGCAGCTGTAGCTCCAATTCAACCCTTAGCCTGGGAACGTCCATATGCCGCAGGTGCGGCCCTAAAAGAAAAAAAAGGAAAGCAAAAAAAGAAACCTTCACTTCAAACAGTAAATAACACTGGATCCTTTAACCCACTATGCGGGTCAAACAGTAAATAACACTAACAAGTATTTATATTTTATTTAACATCCATTTATTAATAGTATAATTTATTTACCATTCCTTCAAACATTAAATATAAATGATGAATATTCCTCTATGCATTTACATGCTGCTTAAGAAGAATAAATCAAAACTTACACATTTAACAAATTAAATTATCCAAGTGCTTAAGCATTGGTTGCAAACTTCTTTAATTAACTCTTCTAAACATTAAATAAAATCATAGATTTCATCCATCCAATGCTTCAAATACCTTAAGAAGCAGAAAATAAGATGCCCAGAAGTAGACCAATAATTACCAAACTGATTACACTTGCTAATACCAGTTGCAAATGTGCTAATGCCATGGCTTGATTGATTGATTGATTGACTTCTTATATTTTTCTGGAATTGCCTTCTTAGAGTTGTAGAAAGTTTTACTCGAGGCCTAAGAGGAAAAGAATACCCTTGAACTAGCTGAGGCTGCAAAATTTGGTTGTCAAATAACTGATTCTTGGTCAGGACCCAGCACCTATTGTGGTATCCATGACTTTTAAATGTGAGCCTCTATAAAAGGCCAAGTCTCTTTTTATAACTCAATTTTTCTTTTACATCGTGGAGACTTTTAAGTCCATGTCTTTTAAGAGGCTTTTAGTTCTTGAAGCTTCATACATTTCCAAGAAATGATATATATTCTTTAACTTTCACATGGTTTACACTAAGTTTATTTTGCCATTATGACCCAATTTCTTGGTATTACTGAAAATTTATGGGTTGAGTGCCTTATATTTAATAAAGCTATTCAGGGTTTTTGTCTATAAGTGAATGAGTGTAATTCCATCTTTGGGACATTTGGTTGAGTAATTATCTCAGAACAGCTGTATATGGACCACTGGCATTGACCACCTGCTTCCACCTGGGGATCTCATAGTTCCCTGAGTTGCTGTTCACTTTTAAAATACAGTTTTTTTTCTAACTGTTTTCCATATTGGAAATTTTTCATTTTTATTGTTTTTTTTTTTTAATTCTGACATCCCCAATCTGCTCTTAACCTCATCCAATGAAATTTGAATTTCAAGTATAAAATTTTCAGTCATAGAATTTTGATTTGGTTCTTTTTTATGGTTCCTATTTTTTTTTCTGCTGAGATTTTTTTCTCTCTACATTAGTTATAGGCATATTTTCTTTTGTATCCTAGAGCATAGTCTTAATATTTGCTTTAAAATCTTTGTCCCAGGAGTTCCTGTTGTGGCTCAGTGGTTAATGAACCCAACTAGCATCCATGAGGATGCAGTTTTGATCTCTGGCCTCGCTCAGTGGGTTAAGGATCCAGCGTTGCCATGAGCTGTGGTGTAGGTCACAGACTTGGCTTGGATCCCATGTTGCTATTGCTGTGGCTGTGGTGTAGGCCTGTGACTACAGCTCCTATTCGACCCCTAGCCTGGGAAACTCCATGTGCCTCGGGTGCAGCCCTAAAAAGGCAAACAAAAACAAAAACAACTTTGTCTCAATTCATTCCGACTTCTGGATCATCTCAGAGTTTGTATCTACTGTTTGTCTTTTTTTAAAAAGGATGGGTCATATATTCCCGTTTCCTTGTATGTCATACAATTTTGGAATGTATCCTGAAGCTTCTGAGTGATCTCCCACATGGATCCAGCTTCTATTGCATTACTATAAAGAGCACTGGTATTTTGTGCAGGCAGACAGGTAACTTGGTGAATTCAAGCCACAAGCTCTGTCTTCCCTTTTTCACTCTGCCTGGAGCTGGGCTGTACAAGCATGATTCAGAGGTTGGCAAGGGGTCTGGGCTATGTTTATACACAGAATTTGGCTCTCTGGCTCTCTCATTTCTGAGATTTTCCTCCTCACTTTCCAGCTGCTAGTTCTATCCAATCTCAGTTCTCTTCTTCTTCAAGCAAACAAGACTGTAAGAAACTCTTGGGTGGAAGCACTTGGTCCAGAGGGGGACCTGCTCTTGGGTCAAAAACCCAAAATGGAAAACTCACCCTCCTTCCTGATGTCAGTCTCCCCGAATCTCCCTGCTCTTGTTTGTTCTTTAGTATATTCTGCTAGTTGTTTTTACAGTCCATCCAGAGTTTATAGTTTTTATTTGTGGGTGGATCAGTCTAACAGGAACTAGCTGGCCATTGCCAGAGCATCCTTTTCAGGTCAAGGGTTCAACCAAATTGTTCCAGCGTACCACAATATACGTTGCTCTCCTCAGCCTATTTTTTTTTCAATATGAAGTGTCAGTGGCATTAAAACATTTTATTGTATTATTGGAACTGACTTGCCAGGGAAAGTTTTCCTCTGAAAAGAGAATACTAAAAAGCTGACTAAATCTTGCATAAATGTAATCCTATAATATTTCATAAGAGATGATGGGCGAATGATCGATGCAGGTTCTGCTCCCACCTGATGACAACTATACAATTTGGGGAAGACTTTTAACTTCTCCAAGTTATTTTTTCTTTTAATCAAAGAAAGATTGATTCACTGCCCTCTCTACATCCATAAATTTAATATTAAAATTAAATGAAATGCTACACTTTCTTTTTTGGTCTTTTGCCTTTTCTAGGGCCGCACTCATGGCATGTGGAGGTTCCCAGGCAAAGGGTCTAATCAGAGCTGTAGCTGCCAAGCCTACACCAGAGCCACAGCAACGCCAGATCTGAGCTGCGTCTGTGACCTACACCACAGCTCACGGCAACACCGGATCCTCAACCCACTGAGCGAGGCCAGGGATTGAACCCGCAACCTCATTGTTCCTAATCAGATTTGCTAACCACTGAGCCACGATGGGAACTCCAATGATATGCTACACTTAAAAGTATTTTTATTTTTTAAATTTTTTTAGGGCCACACCCACGGCACACGGAGGTTCCCAGGCTAGGGGCTGAATTGAAACTACGGCTGCCGGCCTGCACCATAGCCACAACATCAGATCCGAGCCACGTCTGCAGCATACACCACAGCTCACAGCAAGGCCAAGTCCTTAACCCACGGAGCGAAGCCAGGGATGGAACCTGCAACCTCATGGTTCCTAGTCAGATTCATTTCCATTGTGCCAGGACAGGAACTCCCACTTAAAAGTATTTTTAAATACAAGCAATTATACTCACTTCCTTCACCTGGCCTCACCGAGTATTCTGAGTGTCATGGTGGAGGGTGAGAACACATGGCTTTAGCTCAAACCCTTGACCTCGGTTGGGGCTCTAGGATAGGGCAGGATGAGTGCAGGCCAGAGGCCAGCCCCTTAGGAAGAGCTTCCCCAGATGAAGTACCCTTGGATGATGTTGCAGAGTCTGATCCTCAATTTCATATACATGCAAGCTTAGTTTTCCTAGTGTTCTAGAACAGATCAGACTGACCTAACTCACCAAAGTCGCAAGTCCAGTGTGCAGAACAGAAAGCTAATCTATTCACTTGCAAGAGAAAGCAAAGTCACCAGACTGATGGGCAGGGGGGCTCTCATCATGGTGTCAGTGCTAAATAATGTTTCCTCAAACAGAAATGGGGCCAAGAGAGATGGATTGCAAAATTCAGCTGAAACATGGCCTGAATAATGATCAAACACTTGCCATGCCCAAGTGCTTTATATTCCTTTTTGTTAATCTTCACCACGATCTTGCAAAGACGATATTATCATCTCTGTTTTGCAGTTGAAGGAGCTGAAACTCAGAGAATTTAAATATCTTTTTGAAGGTCATAAACCCTGGCAGCGTTTGAGCCTCTTTTCTGGATGGGATGAGATGAGATGAATGACTTTGGTTCTACAGGGAAGAGAAAAACTCTTGATTGGCAGGGAGAGTTCCACCCACCAATCTCACCTCTCTGCTGTATGGTGCTGGATAAAGACCTGCTTCCTGCCCTGCTTCCCTGTAAGTTCTGAACCTCAGAGGATCTAGAGTGTGCCTTGGAAATCTATATTTTTGACAAAGAGGAAAATCTCAGATCGAAGGCTAAGTGACTGTCAGAGGTATGGTGTAGCAAGGTCACACTTAGGCATTAGATGGCAATATCATGTTTTATAGCAGCTTATTATTATTTTTTCTTACTGTGGCATATGGAAGTTCCCAAGCCAGGGTGGAATTGGAGCTGCAGCTGCCAGCCTACACCACAGCCACAGCCACACTAGATCCAAACCTTGTCTGTGACCTACACCACAGCTCAGGGCAACGCTGGATCCTTAACCCACTGAGCAAGACCAGGGATTGAACTCGCATCCTCATGGGTCCTGGTCAGGTTTGTAACCCACTGAGCCACAACAGGAACTTCCACAATATCATGTTTGAAAACGATCTTGACACTTTCCATTCATCACTAACACAAACAAGGAAAGCTGGACAGAATAGGTGTAAAGAGCCGTATTTAGAAATCAACTGCTTGCTGGTAGCTCTAAAATGGTTCACATAAAAAAGAGGTTGTTGATGTGACATGGTGACTCTAAAAAGTACAGTATAAATATAGGGTTCTGGACAAGCAGTGTTAGCGTGCGACTCAAAGGATCTGCTTGTTCGCCAGCGGACGCTTTTGTATCACCGTATACTTCTGCGTCCAGCGTGGTCCTGACTTTCCGAGAGAGCCCCTTATGAATTGGAGGGCATCCTGAAAAGGATGACCAGGGCTGTAGTGGGAAGGAGGCCATCCATGGAAAGAAATCCCTCCCAAGTGTTCAGGGCTCTCGAGAAAGGGGGTTGGATTTGTTCTGTGCAGATGCATTTGCAGGACTAAGACCCACCGAGAAATTCAGGGAGAAGTCGCGTTTACCTTTCTATGAGGAAGATCTTTCTAATAATTAGTGTTCAAAAGTGGAGTGAATTTTTGTAAATGCCAGAAAAAATTCAAACAGAATAAATAATCACTAGTTGGAAATGTCGTGGATGAAATTCCTGAACCGAGTAGACAGATTTACTTCCTTCTTCTAGGAAAGAGCCAGCCATCACAGAGCCCCTCAGCTCTCCGCTGTCAGTGGGGATGGGACCCCGCCTGGAGTGGGTGCAGCTGGAGCTCTGAATCCGGCTCTTTGGCCAGGATCCACCTCCTGTTTTTCCCCATCAGGTCTCAGAAGTCTCCAGTTTCTTTTGTATTTTAACCATTAAATAGAGATGCAAGGTCGCTCTGGCTCTTGCAGGAATATTGTCCTCAGGCTGCGGATGTGTCTTATGGGTTCTCCATACACAGAATGTCACTCAGTGTGACCTACGGTAATTTTCCGTAGTTCTTGCTGCTCCTGACAGCTTTAGCCTCTCAAATAAATATTCTTTCATCTTCTGGGCAATGTGAACATTGTAACTGTTTGTGGTTTTGGCTTTGTTTTGGTAACGAGGCAATTCAGCATCATCCATGTGGCCCGCTTTTGTTTTTGTTTTCTTTTTAGTGCCGCACCCTCGGCATATGGAGGTTCCCAGGCTAGGGGTGGAATCAGAGCTGCAGCTGCCAACCTACACCACGGCCACAGCAACGCCAGATCTGAACCGTGGCTGCGACCTACACCAGAGATCACAGCAACGCCAGATCCTTAGCAAGGCCAGGGATGGAAGCAGCCTTCTCATGGATGCAAGTTGGGTTTGTTAACCACTGAGCCACCATAGGAACTCCGTGGGGCCCACTTTTAATAACAAACTGTAGGGCATTATGGCGCATATTTTTATATCGTTAAGGTTCCTTTTTTTATCTTCATATGTGACACCAATTCTTCCTTGGCCATGATCTTTTAAATCCTTGGGACAAAATTCTAATTGTCTAGTACATATTTTTGATTCTTTAAATTCTCCAGGAGTGAAGACATAAGTTCAATGATAAATAAAATGTGAACAATTAAATTTTTGTTTTCATTGTCCTCTGCATATAAAAGACACTTAAGGGAGTTGCCATTGTGGCTCAGTGGTAACGAATCCGACTAGGATCCATGAGGATGAGGGTTCGATCCCTGGCCTCACTTGATGGGTTAGGATCCGGTGTTGCGGTGGTGTAGGCTGCAGACACGGCTCCCATCTTTTACTGTGGCTATGGTGTAGGCTGGCAGCTGCAGTTCTGATTTGACCCCTAGCCTGGGAACTTCCATATGCCACAGGTGTGGCCCTAAGAGAGAGAGAGAAAAAAAAGGCATTTAATAAAAATTTGATGAATGAGTGAGTGGTGAATTCTAGAAGGTGTGTAAAGAAAATTTTGACATAAGCTGTTTTTGCAGAGGATACAAGAGTAGAACCAGTAGCTAATAATAGTCACAGTAGGAGTTCCTGCCATGGCAAAACAGATTGGCAGCATCTCTGCAGCACCAGGAGGCGGGTTTGATCCTAGGCTTGGCACAATGGGTCAAAGGGTCCAGCATTACCACAGCTGTGGCACAGGTCACAACGGTGGCTCAGATCTGATCCCTGGCTCAGGTACTCCATGTGCCAAGGGGTGGCCAAAAATGAAAAAGAAAAGAAAAGGAAAACATATAGTCATAATAGCCAACAGTGATTGCAAGCTGTTTGCTGCAGACGCAATGTCACTTAATCTTCACAAGCAGTGATAAGCAAGTTATAACTATCATAGGTAAAGATGGGAAGCCACCGAGAGGGCAATGTTGTCCCAGGTCACCCGAGGGTAGGTGGCAGAGTGTGTCTTACAGTCAAACCCTCAGTTCAGGTATCGGTAAGAACCCAGGGGATACGGTGCTTTGGCCGGAGTCTTCCCGCCTTGCTCCAGGTGTGAGTTTGCCCAATCTGACTGTGCCTCCGGCTGAGGTGCACCTGCTCTCTGAGCTCAAGACAGGATTAGCACAAACATGTCTTACCTCCTGGATGAAGCCCCATGTCACCCCCATGTTCCCTCCTGGGTTCTTGGAGGCTTTTGTTCCCACACCCAGTTCTGGCCCAGAGCTCCTGCTTTGTGGGTTCTGGAACCTCTCCTGTCTCCCATCCTGAACTTGCCTCGGCTCTGTGCTGGCCCAAAGTGGAACTCGGTTTCTTGGGCTGATTTCCCCGAGCCCTGCTGTGTGACAGTGCTTGTCTGTGGCAGGTGTGAAGAAGGTCTGGGGAGACGGAGAGTGTTTACAGCAAAATCTCAGCTGTTTAGTGCACTCACTGGGCACCTGTCCTTCCTTGTCCTGGGCTGCTTGTCTGGGGACCTTGCTCTTTGGCCACTTCCCCCATCAGGTCCCAGACTGGCAGCTCAGCACTGCCCCTTCTCCCCAGCCAGTGGCCACACAACCTGGAATTGGGCATTGGCGCTATGAGTACAAGAGGTGTTCCATGTTGGGTGAGCATGGAGAGCTTTAAGAAAATCCGCTTTAGGCCATCAACGTGCAGGCCAATTGATGTCTCTGAAAAGCTTCTGTGGTCCAGCTGTTTTTCTTCCTCTTTTGCCCACCCTCTCTTTCATAAAGACCCCTTTCCTGTTTAACAGAAGAAAGGCAGACCTCCCCCCAGCCCCCGAACCCGACCCCAAATCTTACTAAAGCATACTGATGTGGAGTGTGAAAACCTTCATGCAAAGAGATCCTTTGAAATACTGATGTGGGTCTGAGAAAGTGATAAGCTCTAGAGAATGCATAGTTATTCCTTTTTATGTCAGGGGATTTCCAATTCTTGGATTACAATAAAATGGAAGGAGAACATGTGCCATCTAAAAATAGGTCATCTAAAAATACATTTTGGCATATTTAGGATCCTTGAGGACTCCAGTTTGATCTCTGGCCTTGCTCAGTGGGTTAAGGATCTGGAGTTGCCTTAAGTTGCAGTGTAGGTTGCAGATGCATCTTGGATCTGGTGTGGCTGTGGCTGTGGTGTAGGCCGAGAGCTGCACCTCCAATTTGACCCCTAGCTCCCAGAACTTCCATATGCTGTGGGTGCAGTCAAATAAATAAAAATAAAAACACATTTTGAGGATACATAACTATGCTAATTATGGGAAAGACAACTCAGGGAGAATTCAGCAGTCCAGTGATGTTGTTACCCCGAAATGTCCTTGTTCCCATCTCCTTATTAGGTGAGTGAGGAGTTTTCAGAATTTTCATCAATAAAAAAAAAGGAGTTCCCATTGTGGCTCGGTGGGTTAAGAATCTGACACAGCAGCTCCAGTTGCTGTAGAGGCTGGGCTTTCATCCCCAACCAGTGCAGGGGGTTAAAGGATCCTGCACTGCTGCAGGGGCAGTGTGGTTTGCAGGTTTGGCTGGGATTCAGTTCCTGGCCTGGGATCCTCCATATGCCTCAGGAACAGCCATTAAAAAAAAAAACAAAAGAAAGAAAATAGAAAAGTAAGGATAGAATTAATGCTGTGCCCTGTGCCATTTTAGCAATAAGTTGCCATCACCAACGGATATAAGAACTTATCAGAAAAATAATTGTGCAAAATCTATTAAGAGGAATATTTCCGATTGTTCTTTTAACTTTTTATATAATGTATTTGATCATTCTCTTCAGCAGCGTCCTACTGGATAATTGTAATTTCATTCACACATTTTAAACATTTAGAACTTTGGATTCATAGGAAAGAAACAACCAAGTTCAAATTTTAACTTTCGTTCATTTCGGGTAATCAATAAAAAGTCTTTCAAACATAAAAGTATATTAAATTTGAATACAATTTGATGGCAGACATAGAATGGAAATCCAAGCCTAACAGCAAAACAAACACAAAGAATAATATCAACAGACATAAAAAGAAATAAATGAAGGTCTAGTGCTTGCTTCCTGTAACTCTGCATCTTCTTGCCCTGGACTTGGTGTAAAGGCATTCAAACCACCTGGGAGGGTCCTACGGCCATCCAGCCGCAGGAGCTAGTCCGCATGCGCGAGGAAGTTTTTTTTTTTGGGGGGGGGATGGCAGGGAAGGATGATTCATGGCTCTGCACCTGCGCGAGGCATCAACCAGCCCGGGCTGGATGTTCTATGTGCCCTGACCTTGTAGTTATTAGTTAGTTTTTCTTTTTTCAATATAGTTACTCTGCACTGAAAAACAAAATGCTTTACAAATGCTATCCAATAAAAGCTTCTTATCTCTTCCGCCCAGATGGTGCAATAAAGACCTAAAAATAGCAAGGAGCTTTTCTGAAATGCTACAAGTGGACAAAAGAGGAATGTCTGCCCCCTCACGCCCTCATCCCAGGGTTATTAGACTGTAATTTATGACCGTAGGTGTGAGGGGCAGCCCATCATTGGGGGATGTTAACATCTCCATGCAGGGCGAACTGTTAAAACAGCCTGCTCAAGACCAAGCTCTTTCTTTGGACACTTCCTAGAATTGCCTGATCGGGTTTGTCCCTGGGGGTCACATGCACCTCCACCCACTTCCTCCAAAGGTGACACTGTATTTAACTATAGCAGTAATGTGGAAGTCAGGGCACTGGCCGCTACCCGCCTGCAGAGCAGAGGAGAGGCTCAGGAGTGGTCCTGGCTGCTCCCTCACTTCCAGGAGCTCAGGTGAGGTGAGCATGAAGATGCCATGGAAGAAGTGAGGGGAAGTGCAGGGCAACTGGGCAGGGCTGGGGCTGAGGTGAGAAGCAAGTTGGCAGCCCTGCTCTGGGAAGGTGCTCTTTTGGGGACAGGGTCAGCTGCTTCAGATAATGCCTTGAATCCTGTCTAGGCCCTTCATGACATCCCCCCAAAACGTGCCCCTGAAATTTGGGGGCCAGACCCTGTTCTGTCCAAAAGGAATAATGAACATCAGTGCTGTGTGGCCCCACAGAAGCAGGAGGGAATCTGTGACTCAGAGGGGGCTAGAGTAGGGAGTGGGTCTCAGCAGGTGCAGCCAGCTCCCATTTTTTTCCTCTTGAGATATAATTCACACACCACAAAAATGCACTCTTTTAAAGTATACCATTCAGGGCTTTTCAGTGCATGCTCAGAGTTGTACAACCATCACCGCCATCTGATTCCAGAATTTTTTCACCACTTCAAGAAGAAACCTCACCCCAGTGCCAGTCACTCCCTGCTTCTTCCCTGCTTTAGCCCCTGGTAACCATTTCCGTCTCTATGGACTGGTGCAATAGGCCTCTAATGGACATTTTATACAAATAGAATCGTACAACACGTGAACTTTGTGTTTGGTTTGTTTCACTCGGCATATGCTCTCAAGTTTCTCCCATGTCTCAGTCTTTCACTCCTTTTACCAGCTGAATAATATTCCAGTGTATGGATATGCCACCATCTTTTCCTCCATTCATCAGTTGATAGGCGTTTGGATTGTTCGCACTTTTTGGTGATTGCAAATCATGCTGCTATGAACATCTGCGGATGAGTTCAATACTTTTTAAAGTGCATGTTATTGAAAACTCTAAATTTTAGTGGGACAATGCTGATAGGTTGGTCAAGGTTCATTTCCACTAGATCTTACACTCGTCTGGCTGGTCCAGAAGTCATTGTGGGTGGGGAGAAAGAAATAAAATAATCTTACTTCATTATGCATCAGGGATCTGAAGAGGAAATGTTATTTGCCTGTGTCATCTACCTGTTTTCAAAACACCTTTAGATATTTGCTTCAAAGGAGTTGGCTGCTTATGTCTTCATTTTCATTATTGTGTCCCTTTGTTTTTCAGAAATGTTTCCTTAATAAATGAAATGTTGAGAAATTTCTTTTGGCTTCAGGTATGCCGTGAAAAAAATTACTGCGAAACTAGGGTTGCAATAAAACAAGTTTGGGAAGTTTTTCCTAGTCTCCCCCCTCCCCTGAATTTCTAATCTTTGCTGCACTGAACTCTCATTATTTCTAATACATCTCCTGCCCTTTCATGAGTTCATGACCTTGCAGGTGTCTCTTCCACTTGGAGTTCCCCTTTTGTTTTCATTCTTCTTTTCCCTGGAAAACCCTTTATTTATTTATTTTTTTATTTTACCCTTCGAGACACCACTCAAATGTCCCCTCCTACGGGAAGCCTTCCTGGATCTCCCCATGTGTAATCAGTTGCTAAATCTTAGCATCTCATAATATCCAGCCCATCTTTCCCCTCCAGTGCCCCCAGTGGGCTACTGCACTGCAATCTGTCTGGGTCACTCAGCTGGCTCTCCCAATCTGAGTTCCATATTCATAGGAGTAGTGTCTTAGCAGCTCTGTATCCCTGGCACCGGACCCAGGGCATGGTGAGTGACTGGCCAGCTGCGTGGATGGTCTGGATGACAAAGCGCGAGATCCATCAAGCCACCATCACGTCCCTTTTAGGATTCACATTTTTCGTGGGAGACACTTTGCTACGGTATTCTTGGAGAGTGCTGTGAATAATCATGATTGCGGTGCCAAGAAAGCTTTGCAATCAATCAGAGCGACCACTGGAATATAAATTGTGACCATCTCAGAGGCGATTTCCTGCCACTATCTCAAAGCACATGCGGAACACAAAAGTTGTGACCATCTAAGATCTCTGTTTTAAATGATGGAGTTCACTGCACGTTCAGCCTGAATTGGGCTTAGATGAGATGGAATTGATAGCGGATGAACGCTCAACAGGTTCCAGAATAATTATATCCTTGTTAGGATGTTCTCGCTAATTGGAGCACTGGCTCAACGAACTTCAGCTTCTGCAACTGCTACTGGGGTAACTGGCAGACACATCTGTTTGGTACAAATCTGCATATTTGCTCATTTGCCAAACATGTAAAGCAGAGCCCTGAATTAGTTTCAGTTCACTTCATCACTGCCAGGCTGCAGAATCAGCTGAATATATTACAGTCCCCCCACTCCCCTCCACATGCCAGATCTCATCCATAAGTGAACATTCACAAAAGGCAGCTTAAAAGCAGCTTGTCTGGAAAGGTGATGCTCGGAGACTCAGACCTCCTTTGGTGCATGGATGTTACTCTCATTTGTCTAAATGGGAGCTGAGTTCTCACACCACGGAGGAGGCTGATGAAAAGGAACTTGGTGGAAGTGCTTCTTTTCAAGAGAAGAATGAAACTTGCATTTTCTTACAGGAAGGACCTTTTCCCTCCCATTTCATTCCCCTTGGCAACATGTGCATGAATAGAGAAGTCCTGGCTCCAGGGTTTCAAAAATTTTGCTTCTAACGAATTAAAGTTTAACCTCCGTCCATCTCCAGTGGTTTCTCCCTTGAAGAACTTCCGTCTCAGCCCTTTCCTGCCATGGTCATTTTACTTTATCATCTTCTTAAATTATAGTGATCCTCTCATTCCTTCGATTTCCTATTAAGGCAATTTCCTATTTCTATTGTGCTTAGCAAGCTGAAGGTATCTTGAGATGTTCTACGAAAATACAACTCTCGGCCGTCAGAGCGGTAGTCACCGGCGTAGATGACATGGGAACTAAGAAACGGCCTCACCTCCCCTTCACACAAAGTCCAATGTTGGAATGAAGTCTCACTGTACCCCTCTTGGTAAATATCCAAGGAATCTTTACTCAGAGCATTAGGGGCAGAGAGCAACGAAGCCACGTTTGGGCAGAAATTCATTCATGGGAAACGCCCAACCCGCAAGGCCAGTTCCCGGCTCGGCAGGGCCCCAGTCCACCCTCTGTTTCCTTGAATTGGTGCCACGATTCCAGGATCCACTGGATCCCAGTTGCAGGCCAGACACTCTCCTCGGCGCTGTGTGCCCAGCAGTGAAGATGGGCAATCTGCCATCGCCCGAGGGGTTTACCGTCTAACGGGAGGCACAGACCAAGCCTCTTGGTGGCTTGGTAGTTACCGGGCTCGGAACAAGGCAGGCCTGCTGCTAATGGCTGTGCTACTGGGGCTGTGGGGGACCCTCCATCTGTCACAGTGATGTCACCTGCAGTCATCACCTCCGTGATTCTTCCTGCTCCAAGAGGGTATTTCCACTGAGAAGGGTAAAATGAGCACATTGGTGACTGTGCCTGTGCCATCTGCCTGGGGGTAAGAAACAGGAACAGGAAGATGGGATGGCTTTGCCTGGTGGGAGGGGCCGGGGTGAGGGCAGGAGGTGGCCTCCAGGAAGCCTAAAGGATTGCCCCGTTGTTCAAGACCCAGCCCAAACGACTCCAGGGAATTCTGCCCGATCACCTCTGCTCCCAGCCCGAGGATCTCTGTCCTTGCTCAGCCCAGTGACTAGGGGACATCTGGCTGTAAACTGAGATTCCTATTTCGACTGTGTTCTGCTCACTTGCTGTCTCCAGAGTGCTGCTCAAAAGATGCTTGTTGTAGATGCATGAGTAAATGCATGATCTATAACACACACACCTCTACCAAAGCTACACCAGAAGTGGTGGCTCTAAACCAGCAACAGTAGCAGAGCTGATGCCCTGTGATAACAGAGGAGACAGGCTCCTTCCTCGAAGAAGCCCCGTCCAATGGAATAAGGACCATCACCTGCTGAGGACAGCTGACCTTCCATCCATGCAGATAATTTTCTTTTCCTCTGCCTTGGAAAATAGTGGGCAGAAGGTGGAAGGCCTGAGACATTTTGATGAAATCGTCTCATTACTTCCTGGGGTAGCCTGAGCCCCGTTTTTGTTGCCGTCAAGACTGCCACAATGTGTTTCAGCCTGTCTCAGGAACTTAGTAAGTGCAATACTCTGAACAAAATGGAATCTTTCTTGGAGGGCTGAAGCTATGGTAACACCTCGAGGCTATCACAACCCCCAGACCCTGGCCTTGGTTTCTTCTGGAAAATGTGTAGGAAATATAGCCAACTCTTCCCTGACCCCAGGGCATGGCTGGCACGGTACATTTTTGAATAAATCTGAAAATAATCTGGTTTCCTTATGACCCATGCTTTTCTTTCCAAAGTCATAAGCTATAAAACATTCGGATGGGTTTATGGCTCTGGTTAATCAAGGTTTACTGTCTGCTTTAAACTTAGTGCCAAGTGTGACACCCAGTAATCTGTCTTTGTTTGGAGGGTCCCAGCGGCAAGGAAGTCAAATTCATCACCAAGTGACAGTTGCACTCGCATTCCAGAAGAGAGACAATTCATAAGCCTCTCATCTTTATTTATTTTTCTTTTACCCACATCGGGGAATCTTCCACCCTGATGCTGTGCGTAGACCGAGCATGACCTTCCACACTACTGTAATATTTCTTAGGTTGCTGTGCTTAGCAAGAAGTCTCTGGAAAAATGGATATGGAGAAAGCAGGATATAGAATTCCTGCCTTCCTAGAAGATGTCAGAGTGATAAGTGGATGCTGCATGCTGATGAGTACTGCCTGCTTCCTCAATCAAGCCCTGTGCTCGTGTGTGTGTGTGTGTGTGTGTGTGTGTGTGTGTGTTGCAGCTGCTGTCTAGACTATACTCTCTATTGCCAAACCATCAAGATGATCACACATCATCAAGGGGAAAAAATGAAATGACATCAGATGCATTATTTTATCCATCTACAATATTAACAATGTGACTTCACAAAACACTCCAGGAACACATTTTGCCTTAATAATGTGTCAGTGGCAAGGGCAGCAAAGAATTTCTGAAATCTCACTCAAGTCACAGATGGGGACGTGGGTTCATGAATTTAAGTGGAACCAAATAATTCTTTGGACTAGAGAGTAGGTAATAGCAATGGGTTTCGTTTGATGATCATTCTTTTCATTTCCTCTCCATCTGACAACCCAGGGACCTCAGACACCTGCTGCGTGGGCACATCCATCATTTGTTAACCTCCCTGAACCTTGGACCCTGCCTCGAGGGGCTGCTGGGAGGGGAGAGCTGCAGAGGAAGGCATCGCAGAACAGCAGGCCTGGAATCCCACCCCAAGCTTCACTTCTCAATGACTGAGTTTCATTGGTCCAGATACCTAACTTCCCTGTGTCCCATTTCCTCATTTTTCATGGCCACACCTACAGTATATGGACGTTCCCCAGAGCAGGGACTGAATCCGAGCCACAGCTGTGACATACACGCACAGCAACACCAGATCTTTAATCCACAGTGCTGGGCCGGGAATCAAACCCTCTCCTCCGAAGTGGCCCAAGCCATTGCACCATGGCAGGAACTCTCCCCATTTCCCCATGTGATGGACATGGATAACAGTATGGTCCTTGCAGGATTGTGATGAGGGATTAGACAGAGATATTCTGAGTAAAACAACTGGATGTAGCCGGTGTGCAGGCCGTTCACCCTCCTCACAAACCTGATGAATCCCTATTCTTTATATCCCTATTCAGAGCAAATGAGGCAAGTCAGATTATCAGTGGAATCAATAAATATTGAGTAATGAGAAACAATGGGAAGGCACTTTTAATATCAGTTACTATTAATGACAAAATTTAACACTCGAGAGACTTTCTTTCCCACTAAAATGTCCAAAACCAGATTCAGCCTAGGAGGTTAGTCTTTTTAGATATTGGGCACTAGGAAGCACTGCCTGGTGTCAATGTCTGAAAACTTGTTTTTTATGTTATGTTTGGTCTTTAACTGTTTCAGATGGGATGGTAAATCCGGTCCGTGTTACTTCATTGTGGCTGGAAGTGGACAACTGCCAGTGGTCTGTAATGAATCAAAGATGCCCCTACTTAAACAGTGATAATAAGAAGCACAACTAGGAGTTCCTGCCATGGCTCAGTGGGTTAAGAATCTGATTACAGTGGCTCAAGTTGCTGTGCAGGTGCAGTTTCGATTCCCAACAGCCCCCTCGAGGTGGGTCAAAGGATCTGGCATTGCTGCAGCTGTGGTGTAGGTTGCAGCTGAGGCTCGGATTCAGTCTTTGGCCTGAAAACTACCATATGTCATGTGTGTGGCCATTAAAAAAAAAAAAAGCATAGCTAAAAAGCCAGTACAAGAAATAAAATGGGATATTCAAAATTATTTGATTACCCAAAATGGAAGCGGGAGGAGAGCAACATGAGAGACGGTGGATTAAAACCCAACCATATCATAATGACATTAAATGTAAATGAACCAAACACTTCATTTCACTTAAAGGCAGACCAGATGAAAATCAAAACTGTAATGAACATAAAGCTGCTCTATCAGCCCCTCTTCAGGGAAGGACTTTTTGCCCACGCCCTGCCCAGGGTGGTCTGCATTCAATCACTGATGGAGGCAAGAGCATAAAGCCCTGGCCATTTCAGCCCAAAGCGGGACAACTGTGACAAGCTCCGCATGCACGAGAGCTCCATATGGGGTTGCTGAGGCTCTGTCAGGACTTCAGTGAATTTGCCTTCTCCCTCTGCCCAGTTCTGCTCACTCCCCCTCCTTTCCATAGGTGCTGATTTTAATAACTGCTCTGCACAGCAAAACTCCAGCTCAGCATCTGCTTTCGGAGAGTCTAACCTATGACAAAGACCCAAAGATGCTCCATCTGTAAGAAATGGATTTTGAATAGAAAGACAGATAGATTAAATAAAAGGAAAAGCGAAAGAAGCCAATCAGAAAGGCCACATACTGTCCAGTTCCAACCTCCAGCAAAGGCAAAACTATGGAGACGGAGTAAAGATTGCGGGCGGCAGGGGGCGGGGCAGTGCAGGGGGGAGATGAAGAGCGAGAACACAGGCTTTTAGGGCAGTGAAAATACTCTGTATGGTGCCAAATGATGGATATATGTAATTATACATTTGTCCAAACCCGTAAAATGCACAACTCCAAGAGTGAACCCTCATATAAACTCTGGGCTCTTTGGTGATAATTATATGCCAACGTAGGCTCGTTGGTTATGATAAATGTGCCACCTGTTGTGGGACGCTGGCAGTGGAGGAGGCTATGCCTGGGGGCCAAGGGGTATATAGGAAATCTGTAACTTCCCCACAACTTTGCTAAGAACTGAAAACTGCTCTAAAAATTGTCTGGAAAAAAAAAAACAAAACCAATCTTATGGTTACCATAGGTGAAATTGTTGGGGGAGGGAAGAATTGGGAGGGTGGGAATAACACATTACAGTATAAAATAGATGATTAACAAGAACCTACTGTAGGGCACAGGAAAATCTACTCAAGAGTTTGTAATAACCTGGGGATGACCCTTGACAAAGCCACACCTCTCAGGACGGTCTCCCAGAGAAGCTGTGGGCCTCCGGCAGAACTCCATAAAAATTGGCCATGGACCTGGGCTCACAGCATGTGGTCCTGGTGGAGGGCCCAGGTATTATGGGGTACCATTGGTCTGCTGTGTCATGTGGTTGTAGCTACAAGTAGGAACAAACATTGACCTCAGCGCCTGTCTATTTCAAGAGGGATCTCGTGAATTCAAAACAAAATAATTAAATGAAAAAGAATCTGGTATAACCAGGAAAATAATTTAGTTTTTGGTAACAAGTGAACTGCTCATTTTTAGCTCGGTAGAGATAAGCATAAATATGACTAAGGGAAAAAATTGCCCTAATAGTGGAACTGCTTAATTCAATTTCCTTCTTATTGCCTCATGGACATGGTTCATGGATTCCCAAACTAATGCAGGAAAAAAAATAAGTTGTCTTGTTAGGGATGTGTCAGCTCATCCTGGTCCATGCATCATTTTAGGGTGACAAAGCGAAGCCATATCTGCCTAAACATAAAAAGGAGTTAGGGAGACAGCAAGCGTGGAAAGGGAACCGCTAGGGTTTATAACCATGGTGTGAAGGAAGCGTGGAAGCCCATCTGGTCAAGAAGAGACATGAAGAACAGCTCAGATCACACACGGGCTGCTTACAAAATACAAAAGAAGCAGCAGAGGGGGCCTGAGACAGTGAGGAAAATCGCCAGGAGAGGAAGGGATCGAAGTTAGAGCTCAGAGAAATAAAACACGAATATTGCAAACCTGTCCCCATGAGGAGTTTTCAAATCACTGAACAATGATGATAAAAGACCACATGTCTTCCCTAAAGTGGTTCCCAAGGGCTCATTCCCAGGAATAAAGCAGTACTAGGGCAATGAAATGGTTACTTTGCATCTGTTTCTGCAAAAGGACAGAGAGAATTAAGATCTTCAGATCAAAGCATCAGTGTTTTCCAGAAGCTGTAGAAACAGAACTAAATAGCACTCAGAGATAACAAAGCAACGATGCTAAAGGAAATGCCTTGTCCTGCTTCCAATTTCTTCCGACCGTGGGGTTGGAAGCAAAGAATTGGTGAGTTCATCAGGGACAGGGCCAAACGTGAAACTAAATACTGGATCCTGAATGTCAGTCCTGGCCTTGCTGCTAAAGAGACCTTTGATCTTGGCTCAACAGTCCGTCTCTGAGTCTCTCTGTTTTAAATCTACATGTTGAGGTCCTTTGCTTATTCTTTAAGTATTTATGAGGCCCCCATTGGGAGCGGGGCTGTATGGCCTTGGCCAACTTCACGGTTAAGTCTTTAGAGAAAGAGCGGACACTCTTTTAGTTCACATTCCTCACTTAGAAGATGGCAGAAATGGAGCCCCAGAGAGGTTAATAAGTTAGTTAAGATTTGTTAGCTGGAACAGAGCAGGGTGCAGCCCTCGTCCCTGCCGCCTGGCCTCTCTGCTCTGCTGCAGGCTGCAGAGTATTGGCTTGGTGGAGGGTGCTTCCCGAGACTTGGAAAGTTCTAGTGAATGTGGAGTGAACATCCCTTTATTTCATCTGGTAGGAAAATAATATAAGCCTCAAGAAGTTATTTCCCTATTTGAAATGCATTATAAGAGCTCAGTGCATTCTGGTCTCCGGAAACACACATCTGTTCAGGATTAGCTGCTTGAATTAAGACCAGTGACTGCTGAAGACACAGTGGGTGCGGAGAAGGTGCTGGGACTCAGCAGGGTCTCGTGAGGTTCTTGTTGGCCCTGATTGCGGATGAAGAATCAGAAGCCTGAAGAGTGAGGAAACGGCGGGGTGCGGGGACTGGGCTGTGCAGCGCCTGTGCTGAGCAGCGGCAGAGAATCGCAGCCCCCAGCGGATTTTTCCAGGGAGAGGTGGGACCGGGCGTCCCTGATCAGAGCCTGGTGGAGCCGTGGGTGGGAAGACTGGGAGTGGGCAGGACGCTGAGGAGGTTGTGGACGGGGGTGGCCTTCAGGCCCCCCCGCCAGCCCCCACAATTCCCCTCCAAAGCGCAGCGGGTCCGCCCACAGCCATTTGAGGGTCAGGAGCCCAGCTTCCCTTCCATCCACGTCCTGGCGGCTGCCTCCTTCCTTCCAAAGCCGCCCGTTCTGTTCCCAGTGAATACAAGTCGTAACGCATGTAAACACACAAAAGACGTTGTAGTTGCCTGTCTGCTGGTCCACGCACCCCGCTGAGGCTCCAAGGTCAGGGATGGATGGTGTCGGGGACTGTTATCCCCAGCATCTGGGCCCCCGCAGGCCAGCTTCATAAATGTTGGCTTGGACATGAATATGAAATGCCCGGCAGAGAAGAGTAGTGATGATTCCTTGTTATTCCAGCTCTCATGTCCTGGGATTATAGAAAACAGACTGATTGCATAGCTGGCAGCTGGTTGGCACTGATCATACTGTGAGGAACCCACAAATTGCACAATTTAAAAACCAAATATAGACTGCACAGCCAAAGAATTTCCATCTAAAAATGGAGACTTGCCATGGTGGGCCAAACGGCTGGACCTGGGTGACTGTCCGGACAGCTAATCCATGGGGGCTCCCTCCTGCCCCAGGCACCTGTTTGGAGATGCAACACTCTTGTGGGCGCTCTGGTGGGCCCTCCCTTGCCTGCCGTGGATCCCTCCCCTAGCTGTCACCTGTGCTTTGTGCTCAAGAGCCCTTCCTGATTTCCCAACTGGAGGTGATTTCTCCTCATCCTCCCTCCTAAGCAACCACCCAAGAAAGTACCACTGTCACCCCCACTCAATAGATGAGGAAACTGAGGAATAGAAGCAGTGGGGCCCTGGATCTGTCTTGAGCTAAATTCCATGAGCTTCAGCGCTGCCACAGACAAGGTTGTTTTTGTCTTATGTGGCAGTTAGCAGACTTAGAAATGTCATTTTTAAAAAACCTTATGTTTTATTTTTCAGTGTAGATATTTGAAAAGAATTTAATGTGGTCGAGTCCCTTTTTCCTTTTTAAGTGGTTTTTGGATTTTGAGTCTTTATTAGAAAGACCTTTTCCACTTTGGGATAATATGGAGTAGTCTCCCAAGATTTCCTCTAACCCATATAAAGGTGTCATTTTTTTTTTCATTTTTAAAAGTTTTATTGAAGTTGCGTTGATTTACCATGTTGTGATAATTTCTGCTGTAAACAAAGTGATTCAGTTATATTTATAAAGGTGTTGTTTTTAAAAAGTTGTTGGACAGCTGTAGTTTATATTGGTGTAAAATGGGAGTTAGAGATCCACCTCATTTTTCCCCCAGTAGCTACTTGTTGACGGGAAGGGCCATCTTGTCCCTGCAGGTGGCAGAGCTGCCTTTGTTCCCAACTGAAGTCTCCCCTGTATGTGGATTTATCTCTGGACTCTCTTTTCTGTTCCAGTTGCCCATGCCAGTTCTGTTAATTATTGTAGCTTTGGAACATATTGAACTCTTTGGAAGTCTAGATTGTTCTTGTTTTTAGAGGATTTTCCCCCATCATTTTTGTGTTTTTTTAAGTTTTATCGAAGTGTAGTTAATTTACAAGGTGGTAATAATATCTGCTGTACAACAAAATGACCCAGGCATATGTAGACACGTGTCCATTCTCGCTCATGTTTTTGTATTTTTTTAAGTGTATTTTTACAGTTGCCTTTTCACCTGTGTGTGTGTATGTATGTGTGTGTGTGTGTGTGTGTGTGTGTGTGTGTGTGTGTGTATGACCATACCTGTGCCATGCAGAAGTTCCCAGGCCAGGGATCAAACCGGCCACACCACAGTGACAATGCCAGATCCTTAACCCTCTGAGCCACCAGGGAACTCCCCGCAGTTCTTTCTTAAGCTGTAACCTTCCACAGATGACATTGATGTGTGCATATTAAAGGCCTTGATAACCTCGCTCTGAATGCAAGGACTGATGAGCTGCCCTTAGACTGTGATCTGCTTGTAAGGAGACAAAATGCAATGCTGTGCACTGACGGGTGCAGAGTTCAGGGCAGCTAACCAAGGCAGGGGATGTTGGAGGGAAAGGGCAGTCTGCAGTTGCCCAGGGTTCAAGAACATTAGGTTGGGAAGAGATTTAGAGATCAAAGTGTCCCTTGGTAGATGAAGAAACAGTGTTTTGGAATTTAAGTGACTTGGGTGAGCTCACACAATTAGTTGGTGGCAAAATCAGGTTGAGAGGGTCTCAGTGTCCTGTCTCTCTGCTGATTTTGCTTTCTACAGCACAATGCGTCACCCCTTCTGGAATCATAGCAGAGGGTTTTTGTTTGTTTGTTTGTTTGTTTGTTTTGAAATGAAAGTGTGGGTAATTTCATTCTAGTCCCTTCCTTTTAAACTTCCCACAAAAGGCACATATGAAAAAAAATATACCAGTTCTGAAGATTCTGTTAGGCTTCTTCTTCATTTAAAGTGTACTTAGGGGTTCTCTGGAGTTCCTGTCGTGCTGCAGTGGAAAAGAATCTGACTAGGAACCATGAGGTTGTGGGTTCGATCCCTGGACACGCTCAGTGGGTTGAGGATCTGGCGTTGCTATGGCTCTGGTGTAGTCTGGCAGCTGTAGCTCCAATTAGACCCCAAGCCTGGAAACCTCCATATGCCGCGGGTGTGGCCCTAAAAAGACAAAAAAGACAAAATAATAATAATAATAATAATAATAATAATAATAATAATAATGTATACTTAGGGCTCGGTGGGTTAAGAACTCTATGTAGTCTCCATGAGGACGAGGGTTCAATCCCTGGCCTTGCTCAGTGGTTGAGAACCCGGCATTGCTGTGGCTGTGGTGTAGGCCTGCAGCTGGAGCTCCGATTCAACCCCTAGCCTGGGAACTTCCATGTGCCACAGGTGCGGCTGTAAAAAGAAAAAATAAAATAAAATAAAATAAAATAAAATAAAATAAAATAAAACAAAGCCTACTTAGTAAGTTAGAAGGGTTGAAGCATAAAAATGGGACACTAGAATGTTTTCTCTTTGCCCAGATTGGTCAGGGTAACTCACACGTTCTATGTGAACTGTACACGTCTTTACCGCTGCTTTTCGCTTTTTCTATTGATAAAATGTCCTCAGCCATCTGGAGAGAGTTGCGACTTGGCTTCACTTCTGTTGAGTGGCAGCTCCTCCTCGGGCGATTGTGTCCCCAGCCCATGACTTCCGGGTCTAGAGATGACTCGATCTGCTTCTCTACAGTAATGGAGCTGAAGTTTGCACATGTTTGCTCGGGGAGCAAGACCTCCCAAGTGCAGACTCGCTTGACAGAAAAAAATGGAATATGCTGTCTTCAGGCAGCTCAGAGGAGACATACTTTCCAAATTAGCACTGACAAAGAATGGCTGAGCGTGCAGTGCCAAACCCAGGTTTATCTTCCAGGGTTAAATTTGGATTAAAAAAGTTTGATCTCTGCATGTCGTGTCATGCTGATGACTTGGGTGATATAGATCTATGTTCATTATTTTCTATTTATGTGAAAGGCAGTCTAAAATGTGCTAAAATGCAGTCTGAATGCCTCCAGTGTTCTCTCATTTCAGCCATTTTTTTTAATGCCCCATTTTCCAATAATACATCTTATTCCAGGAAGAAGTCGAGATATGAGGCCAGAGTTAAGAATATTGGATATTAAGTCTGTGAGTTGCACATGGCTATTTATAAAATGCTCTATTTTTGCCATCTGTTCCCCACGTTCCCTGGTCTCTTTATGTCCTTCTTTTCCTAAAATGCTAGTTATGGCTCCTAAATTAATTTCCAAGTCTTTTTTGTTATCTTTTTTTGGCTAGGATTCCTTTTTAATATTCAGTATCATTCAGGGTTTTTCTAATGAAATGTCACCCACTCTGCCAATCCCAAGCATTATTCTTTGTTTTCCTCCTTCCTTCTGCTTGGTGGAATGTGGTGCAGCTTCTTCCCTTTGGGTCCCTTAGACCCAGGGTGGACAGGAACCTATGGAGGGGTCCTGAGGCCTCTCCCACAGCTGGGGGGCCTGCAGAACCATATCCTTCTTGCTCTTCCTCCCAGCCCAGGCCCAGCTGCTTGATGCCAGAGCCAAACCCTACTCCTCAAGGGAGCTTCTTTCATCAAACCTGAATCCATTTTTAAATCACTGATTTTTTTTTTCCCTTTTTAGGGCCACACCTGAGGCATATGGAGGTTCCCAGGCTAAGGGTGGAATCAGAGCTGCAGCTGCCGGTCTATACCACAGCCACAGCCACACACGCAGGATCTGAGCCACATCTGTGACCTACACCACAGCTCATGGTAACACTAGATCCTTAACCTACTGAGCGAGGCCAGGCATGGAACCTGCATCCTCATGGATACTAGTCGGGTTCTTAACCTGCTGAGCCACAATAGGAACTCCATTAAATCACTGATTTTCTTTTCTCTTTTTTTGCACTGCACCCCTGGCATGCAGAAGTTCCCCGGGTCAGGGTTCGAACCTACAGCATAACAGCAACCCAAACTACCACAGTGACACTGCCAGATTCCTAACCCAATGCACCACAAACGAACACCTAAATCACTGATTGTAGATGAACACTACTTTCCTAGAAATTTCAAACTCGGTCTCCTCGTGTTATGGATACCAGTCTGATAAAGTATATGAATCAGTTTCTGCTGCGCCACAGCGGGAACTCCCGAGTCTCCTCTTTTATGGATGTGGAAACTGAAACTCAGAGTTATTGAGCAGCTTGCAAAAGGGTACAAGTGTTGGCAGTGGAGAATAAGTTAATTAGTAGAGTGTTACGCCAAGTTTATGACAGATTTGGAACATCATTTTAGAAGTAAAATGAACAAATCTTACAAATGAAAGGATACTAGTAAAACTCATGAACCCTTCTGAACCATCATGACAACCTTATGTATTCATTAGCTGGGGTGGTCACAACAAAATACTGCAGACCGGGGGGCCTCAGCCGCAGAGGTTCATGTCTAGAGTCCTAGAGGCTGGAGTCCACTGCTAAGGTGTGGGCAGGTGGGTTTCTCCTGAGGCCTCTCTCCTTGGCTTGCAGATGCCGCCTTCTTCTGATGTCCTCACAGGGCCTTTCCTCTGTGGCCACTCTCCTCTGGTGTCCTCCAAGTGTGCAGAGTTCTTCTCATGAGGACATCAAGAGGAGTCCCACCTTAATGGCTTATTTTAATACACTCATCTCTTTAGGCTCTACGCTAAATAGGGTAACATTCTGCGGTACTGGGGGCTAGAGCTCCAACATGTGAACTTTTTGAGGGGGCACAATGTAGCCCCAAAGATCCTCCAAGGTCAGGACTCTTAATATCTCCATTAACTGGTGACGAAAAGATGACACAGAGATGTTAAGTAACTTGTCCAAAGTTGCTCAGCAAATACATGGTAGAGCCAAGATTGAACACAATCTGGCCTCAGAAAACCTGCTGAGAAGTTTTGGTGGTGCTCAGAGTCTTGCTTGGAAATATTTCATAGTGACACTATTATAATGTTAAACATCTTCGCTTGAATAAGTTTCTCTAAAGAAGGGTGTTTTGTTTGGTGTGGTTTTACAAAGGACAGTTTTTGTACATTTGCTGTAACTTCTTCCAAGTCCATTTGGTTCTTCTTTGTGTGTGAGAAGAGCAGGTGTCCGTGTCCCTCCCAGGATGTGTAAACTCACGCGTGTCACTAGAGACATGCATGGAGAGGAATGGAATATAGAGGAAACAGTCAAATCAGAGACGAGTTTTTCTTTGGAACATTTAATCTTAGATCAGCCGCAGCCAATTAAATTTGAGAGGAAAGGTGTATGAGTAAGTAATTTTAATCCCAGAATGTTCACTAAAATACTTGATTATACCTTCATTTTATAGATGTTTCTTGTAGTCTATTATCATACGAAATGGAAACGGTCCTATAATAGTTCTAGAATCTGGAAAAACATTTCCCAAGGAAATTTAGTAACACAACCAAACTGCTGAATGCTTCACAAGGGATAGTTTTCTGTCTTGGAGGCTGTGGTTTATCATAACTGGCCATCCTGTGCTTGAATGCAGCCGTAAGCCTGTCAGCTCCCTTCTTAATTGTCACTTTAACACACTAGGACAGAAATAGCTGTCTTCACTTCCACAGATCTTCCACAGGAAAAATCAGCTGGCCAGCGCCTGCTATAATTAAATTTTCATGGTCACTGTCAGCTGAATGAACCCCTGTGAGACAGCATCAGTGAAACTGCAGAAGGAGGAATCCAGGCCTTTCCTTCAGCAAAAGGGAGGTCCCATATTTAACCTTTGCTTAACACGTGTGCTTGAAACAAGATGCACACATGGGCACAAAGTACCACAGCAAGAGCAGGGTCTTTTTATAACATTAAAATAAAAGTCTTTTTCAGCCATAAAGTTCCAGTCTCTCAGTGAAGAAATAAGAAAATGCATTTATAAATGCATAAAGCTGTAATCCCTTTGTGTCCCCACTTGAACAGCTAACTGCAGTATTACAAATAAAATATAGACCTAGTGATGGAAAGCCCAGTGATGGGAGAATAGATGTGACAAGCCTCATTAATAACTACATTTCTAAAATAAAGCGCAGCAGGAGTCAATGCAATCTCTGGCTCAACATTAATGACTAAAGTCTAGAAAAATGGGTTGTCATCTCTTTCTCTCTTTGCTTTCAGTGGTTGGCTTCCACTCCTTTGAATGAAACCTAGGTACCTTCTTCCCCACCCCACCCCCTCTTTTAGGGCTGCTCCATGGCATGTGGAGTTCCCAGGCCAGGGATTAGATCTGAGCCACCATTGCAACCTATGCCGCAGCTGTGGCAATTCCAGATCCTTTAACCAACCATGCCGGGCTAGGGATTGAACCTGTATCCTGGCGCTGCAGAGATGCCACTGATCCCATTGTGCCACATTGGGAACTCCGAAACCAAGGCACCTTCGAACAGACACTATCACATAACCTTAAGGGTTGAAGAATCAAATTCCTGATTTGTTTATGAGGAATTTTAGACCCAGACCAATGCTGTCTGTCTAAATCCACGGTAGATGCCATATGCCACTGCCCGGACTAAAATCCAGATCTCTGGCCTCTCCTGTCAGCCTTCTTCTGGGGAAGATGATCTGGACAGTGGTGCAGAAGAGCTTCCCCGGCACAGACGGCTTTACAGGGTCTCTAACTTTAGAGAAATGATGATCTCCTCACTAAGGACAGTTTTATCTACAGTGATGATGTCATCTAGGTACTTCCATTAAACCCAAATATATTTTCCCTTCATTCCTAAAATCACATTCACTAAGATATTTACAATTCTTCAACCAGGTGCAGCTTTTATATCTTGCACAATAATCAAGCATGGGAAGCAATCTGAAAAATCCCAGAGCATGCAGGTTTTACCGCAGCTGCAAACTTGTAAATATAGTGCGCGAATCCTTAGAAACAATTGCAGCTGATTAGTGAGAAATGCCAGCACACTTCGTTCTAAAAAGGATTTGAAGAGCAAACAAATACCTGCCCCTGCAGAAACTTCTACAGAAAAGAAGAGACATTTATTATGTTATGAAATGTTGCCTTCGCTGATACAATAATCACAGGTAGATTGGGGCTCTGCCTAAAACAAGATAGGTTTACAAAAATGAGCCTGCTCCTGGCATAAAACACTGCAGGGGCTAGTGATCTGAGTTGATGTGATGGTCTTGCAGTTGGGCTGCAGATCCACGTGGGTTGTAGAGACCAGAGGTAGCCCTTGGACTTTCCCTTGAAGGCTGTGCAGAGGGAGAGGCTTGGCAAGAATGGATAAGCCTTGTCTGGTTATCTGGTTCTGTTCAAATATCGGTGTGGGGTCCCAGGCTCCCTGGGGAGAGGGGTTACATGTGTTACCTGCCCTGATCCTCATCACCCAATTATTTGAATTCAAAAGGAAAGCAATGATTCTGCGTGAGGAGGCTGAGCAGGGATCTGTGTAGGTGCAATTTGTCCTTAAGGCAAAGTCTGAAGCATTCAGACTCAGAGCAGAGATGGGAGAAGAGCAGAGAACTTCCTGGAGTGATCAACTTGAGCAAAGTCACGGGCATGTCAAGGGGGAGACCCTGGTCAGGGCTGGGAGCCCTGGAAGAAGAATATTTAAATTTTTTTAATTTTAAAATGAATAGTAATCTATTTTATTTTTTATTACTCAGTGAATTTTATTACATGTATAGTTGCACAATGATCATCACAACCAAATTTTATAGCATTTCCATCCAAACCCTCAGTGCATCCCCTCACCCAGTAATTTATTTTAAATATTTACTTTTGAACAGGTGTTCCAATCTTTGCATTAGTCATGTCGGATGGGGAAAAAATGGCTCCAGGTGGGCTGGGCACCCTATAAAAAGGTTAGTGGTGACCGTAAGTTTCTGTTCCTGTCACCTCAGGGTCAGTTTATCTCTCAGGCTGTCATCAAACAGGGGACGCTTTCTAATTCACTTGGGAAGATCATCTCCAACTACCTTCCCACCCTCTAGGACAAAAGGATGGAGTGGAGAGTAAGGCTGACTGGAACGAGGCTGAGATATGTCTTAAACTTCCACAGTGCATCTGGGGGGAGCATCTGAAATGATACTGTCGGGATGAGGGGGCAGTCTGTTTCCAAGACATCACTGCCTTCTGGTTAAGCAACTTTCCTGTCTATGGTAGGTCTGGAGGCCATGGGGTCACCTTACCGAGGGTTTGCTCAGAGATTTCAAACCAAAGTTATGCCCAAAGCAGAACATTAGCTACCAAAGTGCTTTGCATTTGATGGGACACATGGTCAGTCTCCTGCAAAATGTGCTTCCTTTCCAGTTAGTTGTGAATCGAAGAGATGAAATCATTGTCTCCTACATCTTGGCTCCATCTTGGAACCTTGAACAAGGAAGCTGATCCTCTAGTTCCCTCCCTTCACCCCCCAAGCCCCCGTAGGGCTGGTTCACGGCACAGAATCTAACCAAACCAACCTTCAGCAACCACCACCCTCATCAGTCAGCAGCCATTAACATTGCACCAAGACCCTCCGGCCACCAAAGAGATTGACTTATGGGAGGCTCAGGTGATAGCATTCTTTGTGCAATAAAGTTTTTTTAAATTTGGCTATGTACATTTTTTTTTAGATGTAATGCTGTTGCACACTTCATGGAGTACAGCGTAACGTAAACAAAACTTTTGCATGCATCGGGAAACCAAAAAAGTTCATGTGACTTGATTTATTATAGTGGTCTGGAACCAAGCCCGCAATTTCTGAGGTGTTATGTGTATATAACAGTCCCTGTCACTTTTCCCTGCGGTGAGCTCATGGGGCAAAGCCTAGGAAAATGGAAGCATATGAATATAGGAAGTTTCATATTTCTTTTAAAGACCAGAGGAGCACTGGGAACAGAACGTGCTGAGTAAGTGTGAAAAGAGCCTTTGAGTATCTTGTCTGTATCCCTTCCTTCCGTTAGGCTTTTCCTGTATCTCTGATGTGAATGCTTCAGCCGCTGCTGGAAAATTGTTTTGTGCTAATCAGAAGCTTTGCTCCTGAAATAGTGATAAACTTCTTGGTAGAATTGTTGACGTCATCACAGGATCAATAGGGGCAGTCTGACCTTTTCAGAAAGGAGTGTGGTTTTCTCGTAGATGGTCTTAGAATGCAAACAACACAGATTTAAGATTTAATCAGGTTAGCTCATGGAATTACACATTTGTTTTAAGTGGAAGTTGATTGTTAAGTGTGCAAATAGGAATTGTCTCCGCAATGCTGGGATGAAAGGAAATGACTATTTTCTACTTTAAGTCATGTAAATTTGGCAAGGCCCCCATTTGGCAGAGTTGATAGGAAATTCACAACTAGTCGTGGTTGAGTTTCTCTTCCTAGGGATCTAAGAATCTGGGAGAAAATCCCGGGCACACAAGCTCTAATGGACACGAATATCTCTGCTTGCATCACATTAGTGTCCCGTTGGCCAAAGTAGTCATGTGGCTGATCCCAGAGTCAAATGAGTAAGACACCATGGTCACTGAGAGGGGTTCCCTGTGGGGGGAAGTGTCACAGCCCCTTAGCACAGGCTGACCCATCTCATCCACTGCACACCAGCACATTGCAGGTTAGATGTCTCCATTGCGTATTTTTATGCATTTGGTGCTTATTGTCTATGTTCTATTAGATGTGAGTGCTGGCGGGGGGGGGGGAGGTTAGAAGACACATGGGGCTAGTTCATGACCACATCACTACCCAAAGGCACAGTGCCTGGAACATTACAGGAGGAGGTCCCCTGCTCCAAGAGAATGTGACTGAGTAGACCAGGCAGACTGGTAGGGGACATAAGCATGTCCAACTAGGCTGCCCCATAGGCAGGTGTTTCTTAGGAGAGCAGACCCTGAGGTGACTGCTCCTGGCACAGAACGCTTGGGAAGAAGTTCAGGACAACATGTCTCCAGCATCAACTGAGGGGGCTCAGATCAGGCTCAGGTGAGTCCTAGGGCAGGACAGATGCCGGATTTCATCCAAAGCATCCCCTTGTTAGGCAGTTTTGGGGTGCTCACTAGGTTCCCCCAGAGACTCCCAGCTGAAAACAGTGACTTCCTCTTTGTCAAGTATTATGTACACCTGCCCTCATACAAATCAGTGTCCTATGGATGAGTTGATGCAATCAACTCTGATTTTGTGACCAATAGTAGGTGCACGGGAAGAAGTAAGGTGGAAAGGACCGAATGTAAGCTTTAGAGTAAGACCCTCCCTGTGAACTTGGGTTCTGCTCTTTCTTATCTGCCTGGTCTTGGCCAAGCTGCTGAACCCCCGCAGGTCTGTGAGTCACCATTTGCAAGATGGTTATAACAACATCTCCCCTTTGCAGTTTTAATGAAAATTAAATAACATCAATGGAACTACCTTCTCCCCCAAGCACACTCTCTGCCTTCCCTTCCCCTCAGCGTGTCACCTGTTGACGGGCATTAAGGATCCTTAGGAAAATAGATAGAGGCCTTGAGAACACATATGGTGATATTAAAGTGTGGAGACTGAGCGTGAAGCATTTTGGTGACACTAGATAAAATAGTTTTCATTGTAGGGGGAAAAAAAACTTTAAAAATAGCTTATTTTTAGAATCTTAGCAAAGTCCCCAAGCCAAGAACACAGTTCTCTATTTATTAAGTGCAAAAATATGAAACACTAAATGAGAATAGTGTGTCTTAAAAGCTTATATTTGCTGACTTGGGTGGTTAAGTGCTCACCTACAAAATTACTCTGTGCCTTCCTATCAGTGGCTGGAAAGTAAGAAAATCAGAAGGAGGTCCCAGCGTCACTCATGTGAGAGAGAAGACTGTGCTTTCAGTATGGAAAACAATGCCATGATGATTTTTAGATTTTCTTTTAGTTTTTATTGAAGAATCAACTGGGAAATTTTTATGCTCCATCATCTCTTGAAGCTGATAGTTGGATAAGACCCAAATCACACAGTAGCCCGGCATTCTTAGGACTGGTTGGAATTCAGAGTCATTTTAAAGGAATCATTTCTCTAAGTGCTTTGTCCGGTAACCCCATAGTCAGGGAAGCCCTGTATCTTATCCCCCTTTATTGCTCCTCCTACAGCTTTAAGGACTTTACCTAGTGTATAGTTTAGCTTTTTCTTCACATTTAGATTTGCATTTCCAGGAACTGCTTTTGATACATTTTTCTTATCACAATTTTTTTTCCCAATTGAAGTGGTCCCTAATTAAACCATCACTAAATGATCAATATATGGGCTTATGTTGTGAAATCATTGCAACTCGGAATGACAGGAGACTATCGAATCAAAAATATTTTAGAAAATTTTTGGAAGGAAGAATTTAATGATGTGCCTGGAGCATCTTTCTCATGCATCCTGCACTGTATCACTGGTTTCCTATTAGACAACTTCCCCTATTCCGGACAGTACTTGGTATTTTTTTAATATAATGCATTTATCTTAATGAATTTTATATAGATTGATCAATTAAAATGTTTTTCTTTAAAAATCATTTATTTCGGCCGCATTGTGGTTTATGCCCATACATTCCATACTGTACTATTCCAGTTTGCAGAGTGTTATGGACGGAATAGTCAGGTCCTTTACAAATCTGTATGTTGCGATTTTAACCCCCAGTGTGATGGTAGTGGGAGATGGAGCCTTTGGGCAGTGACTGAGGTCCTGAGGTTGGGGCCCCTGATGGGATTAGTGTCCTTGTAGGAAGAGATGGTCTCTCTCCCATGTGAGGCCACAGTGAGAAGGTGGCTTCTGCAAACCAGAAGAGAGCTCTCGCCAGGAACCAAATCTGTCCACGAGGATCTTGTACTAGCCAGTCTCTAAAACTGAGAAGTAAGTATCTGCTGTCTATGGTACTTAGGTATTTCATTATAGCTCAGCTCTGAGTTAACCTTTCATGATAAGTGGAGCACAGCTGAAAAACAGGGACACTGCTAGTCAGTTGATAATGTGGTCCAGCCAGGCAGGAAAGGGGACAGAGAGATAATATGCACCAACAAACATTTGAGAAGGATGATGGTGTGGGTGGTGTGAACTTCTCTGGTGAAAACCTGAACAATGATCCAGAAATAGCATATCAAAAAAAAAAAAAAACCACATTATTTTTTCCTTCAAATTAATGAGTCATCCAATTGTTGCAGCGTTGTAGCCATGGTCATTTCAGTGTTTTTCTATGATTGATGGTATCATTACTTAATGTCATAATTTTGCAAGTAACTTTTTTAAAGTTGTATTTGATACACTAATGAGCTTTCAAATGAGAACATCTGTTGTTTTCCTGTTATTCACAGATTTTGTTGATCTTAAAAATAGAGCTAGCCAATGTGTTGGAGATGGTTTATTAATTTGATGAACTCATGGCATTATTTTCTTATTATTTCAATATCAATCCTCAGGCCTCAGGGAACGAAGTCAAGGAAACTCCCACCTCCTTCTCCATGTCCCAGGAGGCCTCTTCTGTCATTACTACCATGGGACTGGTAAGGCTCTGGGTCAGCAATATTGAACTTCCTTATAAATTTGAAGGGCACATATTGATTTAAACAGTCTGGAAATCCATCTCAAAAATGGAAATAAGCCATGAAAGGCAATTATTAAATAGTCAATAAGGCCATTCCCTTTGACAGCAAACTGGGAAAAAAATCCCCCCTTGGCTCACTGCAGAATTTGCCACTTAACATTGTAAGTTTGTGTTGATAAATAACTTCAGCCCAATATTTCCCCCTTTTTTTTTCTTTTTGATTTGAGCATTGCTCCCTGAAGGAATGAACTATGGGGGAGGAAGCTCCCTCCAGTCGCAAATTACTGAGGATGAGATTTTTGCAAAATCGATGATTTGTGAGAGAGAGAGATGTCAACCACAAATTGGGTGTACCCCCAGGATTGGAGATTGAAAGGAAAATGGGGAGATCACCTTCAGAGATAATTTGTTCCTGATGAGACTAGGAAGCAAACCCTTTCAATCACCTGAAAACATTCTCAAGGAAGTCATATGAATCTAATTTAATAAAAGTAGTCTAATTAACAATGACATTTATTATTGTCAAGACAGGAGGATGATATTCTGCATGGATAATGGAAAAGAAATAAGGAAGAGTGAGCCTTTTGCAATATTTCTTGAGTGCAGTACACTTCCAGGTGACTTAGGGAGAAATATTTTCCCTAGAGCAGAGAATAAAAATGTATAATGAAACTTGTATCCGTTTCATTGCCATTGTAAATGCATGAGCTGGGCCTTTTGGTTTACACATATGAATCTTGGTGTATTAATCAGAATCCTCTTGTAAGCAAGTAGCAGAAATCAGCTCAGACTAGATGAGCTGAAATGATGGGCTTATCCAGAAGCTTCCTGCGCCCGAGACCAGGCGGGCCTCGGGGCCCTGTATGCACCAGGGATTTACAGCTCTGTGGTTGTCACTGTGACATGCTTAATAATTTTACCTTTGAATGTGTATTTCGTTTGTAAAACCTGACAGAACAAAGGAGCGTGTGTCAGAGGCTTGGGGGGGGTGGGGGCTCGGAGGCCTCTGCCTTCCCTGGGTATGTTCCCCACCGCCCACTCTAGGGTTACCATATTTAGCAAAAACAAACACACAAAATCAAAACAAAATGGATGCTTAGTTATATTTGACTTTCAGATAAACTATGAATCCTTTTTACGTAGGTCCCAAATATGGCACCAGACATACTACAAGGTGATCTGCAATTCAGGTTTCACTGGGCTTCCAGTAGTTTACCTGGCACCCCTCCCTCCCGGCTCAGCCACCTCTGATGCCCTAGGTCGAGCGCAGATCTGGATGGGGAACCCGGGGGAAGCCGGTTGAGCGCACTTGGCCTTGGGGCCCGGCTGGTGCTGTCCCTTCGGTGCTGCGCTGTGAGCCTTGGTGCAAACGAACCCACAGCCCACCTCTCCTTCGGGTGACCTGGGCGCCCTGGTGCAGAGAGGCAATGCCTTTGGGCGGGGAGAGGGGCGTGGGGGGGGCGGTCTGCAAGATGCCAGCTCAGGTTCCTCCAGGGGTAGTCGCAGGTGGTCTCGGAGCCTGGATGGTCATGACTGGCCTCCGGGATGCCCTGCCCCAGGGAGTGCGGCCAGAAAGAGCAAATGAAAGCACCAAGATGCATCCAGAAGGAAATCATGGAAGACAGGAAAACACATTTCATTTTAGTTTGGTTAATGAACATCTTGGGCTCACTTAACCTAGTAGAGTTAAGTGTGGTATTTTGGGGGAGTTCCCCTTGTGGCTCAGCAGAAACAAACCCAACTAGGAACCATGAGGATGTGGGTTCGATCCCTGGCCTTGCTCAGTGGGTTCTCTGTCTCTGTTTCACTTCTCTGTCTGATTCTGTCTCTGTCTCTCTGTCTCCGTCTCTTTTTGGGGTCTTTTGGAGACTCTTACACGTTGAAGGGCTTTGGAGTTGCCCTGGTTGACCTTATCATGAGCTGCCTGCAACCTCCTGAGAGGGCTGTGGCCCCCATGTCTCAATGCCTCACATGCGCTGTCACCTCTGCTTATAATGAAGATCTGATCTTTTTTTTTTTTTTTTTTTTTTTTTTTTGACTTGTGGGCGTTCTAGGGCCAGAGATCAGACCTGGGCCATAGCAGTGACTGGAGCCACTGCAGTGACAACACCAGGTCCTTAACTCACTGCAAGACCAGGCAGCTCTGAGGACCCAATCACATTTTATAAACCAGCTCCAGGTACAAATCCCTCAGAGAAACTTTCAATTGCTCCCCTCTGTGGTTTTATCGTTTTCAAAAATCTGTCGCATAAATTCAGTTCACACTCACGTAGTCACAGTTTCACACTCACTGATCAATAGGTGTGTCAGACGAGCCTGTGATCAGGTGGCTGCACGTTCGGCTGTGGCCAGCAGTCTCCCCTGCAGTGTCCTTTGCTCCATCGAACCGCATTTGCTTGCTGTTCTACTGAACTTTTGCCCACGGTTTGTCAAGACTCTCGTTTCTGTGTTCTTTACTCTCAAAATGGAACTTTAACAATGAATATTGTTGTTTCATACGATAAAGATACTTTTAGAGTATTTACTTTTGATAGTTACAGGGTGTCTCATTCTAAGAATGTACTACAGTTTATTTTCTTTCTTATTGTTTGTTTCTCTGTTATCTCCAATTTTCCCTGTTATAAATATCATTGTAGATACCCTGGAGGCTATTTATCCAATCTAGTGGGTTTGACATTGCTTTTCAGTTGATTTTTTGGACATCTGTATTTCTCCTTTAAAGAAAGTAATGGGAATCTGTCTATTATTTATTCATCTATCTCTTCAGCCTACTTTCTTATTGATTATAATCCCTCCTCTCTTTCTCTTGAATTTGGAATAAAACTTAGAAAGTATTTCCCATCTCAGTTGATATTAATATACCGTTTTTTTTTAACCTTTATTGTGACATGCAAAAATTCCCAGTCCAGGGATCAAACCCAAGTCACGCAGTGACAAAGCTGAGTCCTTAACTACTAGGGCACCAGGGAACTCCAATATACTAGTTTTGCAATTGTGGTTTTTTTTTTTCACAATGGTATCTTTTGTCTTTTGATCTGATTTTTGGGCAGGTGTTCCTAGTGGTGAAATGGCTATCCTAAGACCATCTTTTGAAAAGGCCATCATTTTTCTACTGATTTTAAATGATCATACATTAAATTCATTTATATAATAAGTATATTCTGCTTCTGGGCTTTTTAAATATATTCTTGTGCTCATAGTATACTCTTACGGTTACTGCAACTTATAACAGGTTGGGAGGGCAAACGTCCATCGGCACTCATTTAAAAACAAAATATTTGGTGCTTCTAGTATTTTTATTTGTCAATATAAACTTTATAGTCATTTTGTCAAGTTTAATAAAATATCTTTGGCAGGTTTGTTTGGCTTTGCATTATGTTTCTAGATTAATTAGGGGCAAATTACATTCCTTACCAAATTAAGTTTTTTAACTCAGGAATGTAGTGTTTCTTTTTAAAAACATCTCCCCTTAAATGTAAATTTCATTTGTTTTCAAACTATAAGAATAATACTCATTTGTTGTAGGAAAAAATATATATGAAAAGAAAAACAGACAAACAGTCATTTCCTTTCCTCCTTGATTTCAGACCTCAGGTAGAGGGAGTTGAATTAAGCATACTCACAGCTGAACTAATTGTACATCACCAGTCCATTTCCCTTTAAAAGTCAGAGAGTAACAGACAACCCCAAATGTCAGTCGCTCAACCCAGTAGATGTTTATGTGCTGCTCGTGTCCATTTTGGTTCAGCCAGGTTGGGGTGGGGACTCGGCTCCATCCACTCATTCAGGCACCCAGGCTCCCCTTCTGAGGTGTGATCCCCCCCACACCCCAGGCTCTGTTAGATTCTCCCATAAGGGCCTGTGCAGGTTGCTACTTCAGCTTTTACCACCAAATAATATATTAACTAGTTATTTGGATTCGCTTCCCCACTAGACTGTATTCTTTAAGAAGAAAGTGTGTTTTACTCATATTTATACCCCAATTCCATGCATGTCAAATGGTTGTGATTTTCAAAAATACTTGTTAAAATCACAATGTGAAAAATATAAATCCTTAGCAAAAGTCTGGAAAGAGGTACTTCAAAATGGTGGGGTTCAAGTATTTTCAGATTTAGTCTGTGTTACTGCTATAGTCAGGAAAAAACGAAAACTCTACTAAATTACTCTGAAAAAGAAACAAGGGAATTCTTGACAGGTTTTTTTTTTTTTTCTTTCATTTCTTTGTTCCTTGTAATGGTTTTTAAAATTTGTTCCTGTTTCTTGTGTATGGCAGTTTCTATACACAGAGTCAGAGCTTATGCCACAGCTCCTTTTAAACATTTTACCAAAAAAGTCTCCTACAAACCAGCAGAACTCTGTTACTGTGTAGAAAATAGAACATTTCTTTAAAAAATTAGAATATCTTACAAAAACAATTATGTAAAGCACAAACTATAATTTTGTAGAAAAACTGGACACTTAGAAACAGCTTTTTAAAAAGTACTTTTGTTCACTGGCATTTTTTCCTTTTATTAATATTTAAACACATTTTTTAGATTTTTAAGCCTCTTTGTGACCTGAAATATCTCTTTGCATTTAGAGTGGTTCTTTTGTACTATTCAGAAATAAAATGAATAAGTGAAACATAGCCTAGAAATGGATATAATTTAATTTTAAATTTATTTCAGAGCTGACAGAACTCGGCTCTGTTTATTTTCAGGTTGAAATCTCATTGTCTGGAGACCATGGCCATGGACATAGCCTTGTACTTTCGCATCTTAGACCCACAGTATCGAGATCCCACTTTCCTCCTAGACTTAGAAAGAATCAGAAACTCAGTTTTCTGTTAAAATGACCACAGTGTACTTTATTTAATGATTTTGGTACCTTGTGTTGCAATAAAATAAAAAAAAAATCTACAAAATCCAAATATATAAAATTTCAAGTTTCTTTTTTTTTTTTAAAGTTTTACAAGAAAAAATCATGTAACCAAGGAAATCTGTTCATTGTGAAGCACTACTTTCCACGTCGTTTCATCACAAATTGCAACTTACTTAACAGACCAAAATAATGATGGTACTGCAGTACATCAAATACTCCACACACTGTGCTTTCAACTACAGCAGGTGGGGCCGTGCCCAGTGACAGCGGCCTCCAGCTGATAAAGACACTCTTACGATCCGCACGCTAAAGGAATGTTTGGATACATGGAGTTTGAATATATATATTTACAGGAAGGAAAAAAATTTAATAACTAGTTTAATTCTTTTCAAATAAAATTCCAAATACATTTGTACAGTGTTTACAAAGTAAAAGCACAAGAACTGTCAAGGTTCTCTTTCGGGTCCAGGTACTGTGCTTGTACTGGGGGGGAACGTCTATGCCATCCCCTCAACCCACACGGGGTCTCTCTGACCTCATTTCTGTATGGGTCACGGGAGAGAGAAGCACAGGAATGGCCCTTGCACACACGTGGAAGGTCATGCAGAGAGTTGGCAAACAGGGAACTGAGAAATGATTGGTCCATTCTCTTCAGCCGGCCATTCACCTCCCGCCTGGTACATTTGCTTTTCAGAGATAGATTTCAAACAACAACCACAACCGAAAATTGAACTGGGGAAGGAGCACAGAATGTTTAAGGCAAATTAAGCAAAGAGAGAGCAGCTTCTCTTGGTGTTGAGTGGAAATGAGGATTGCACCCCAAATTGAACTTAGAAACGAACAAAATGAAGTACAACCTCTTAAGGGGGGGTTGCTTATACACAAAATTTTTGAAAATTGCTTTTGCACCAAGTATCCTTTTGAGACTTTAAATAAACGACTCAGTTACAAAGTGCATGCTTTCATGTTTCGAAAGAAAACTGTAGCTGAGGTAGTTCGATGTGAAACTGATTTACTTAAAATAACTGGAGAATGAAGAACGCATTTTTGTCAGTAGCAAAAATCCTTGCCATTAGGAGGCAGGTTTATATTGTGCAATGATTTAATGCCAAGCAAAATGCTTCTATTTTCTTATCAGATGGCATTAATTAAACCGAAATATTAGTGGTAGCGGTATGTATTTCCAATTGGCTTGCTAGGATGTCAGTACGGATGAAGTCTATATCCCTAGTCATTTTAGAATTCATGCTTTCCCTATTTCTGCATTGAAGCTGTAACATAAGATGGCATTGGTTATCATCACTAGACTCTTTGATCTAAACTGTGAAAAGGATTTAGTAAAAACTGAGAAAAATCAATAGGAAGGATGATTTCACTCTACTTTTATGATGTTTTTGTCTTTAGCCCTAAATTCAACGTACAATTTGGTTTCAAAGGGGGAGGAAATGCCCGGTTTACTGGCTGCCCTCCTCGTTCTGAGAATGGGAAAACCTACCTTGCCTGTCCATCAGCCTGTCTCTCTCCAGGCTCTTGAACTGTCTGCTAACTGAGAAGAAAAGCAGACACAGTTGGGTCTCTTCCTGCCTCAAGAGAGGCTTCAGGTAGGACCCTCAAAAAGCAGTGGACCCAAAGCTTTGTTTTTCAGCAATCTCGCACCATCTAGATATGAAAGGAGTTTTGTAATAATAATCTGCCAAGAATAAGAAGGCATGTTGGGAGACATTCATTTTGAGCAAAACAGAATTTCCCACGTGTTTCCTACCATTTGTTTATGGGATAGAACATTACCTGGAAGAAGCCATGGAAGTTGGCAAGTACACCGAAAATGTATGACGAATGTGATGAGAACATAACCAGTCCACAGCATTGTAATCGGATTTATCTTTGCTAAAAACTAGCTTTTCTAATTTTCAGGAAGGACGCCAGAGAATGCCAAGTGGCTGGAAAGTCTTAAAAAGAGTAACATGTATGGGGCTCAAATCTCCTTTTCCCCACAGATTACCTACACAGTTTATATCTAATGACATCTCGCCTGCACTTTTTTGAAATCTCGAATTTGGATTCTACCATGTTGAAGAGTTGTCTAGCTCTAACCCAGTTCGATTTAGTTCTGTGTCTTTGTGGCGAACCCTCTCAATGACGTAGTCTCCCCGCTGACCTCCTCTCCTTCTGGCCCACCCACCTGCAAATCTGCCTCATCTCGTCTTATCTCCAGGCCCTTGCGCTGAGGCCAGTCAACCTCAGTTTTCTTGTGCAAAAAAAAGACATGGATATTTCCCTTCTTAGCAACAAGCATATTCTGCCGTACTTTGTGTTGGAAAGTTATCGATGCTAGGTACGGAAAAAAAAGCTGGAGAAGTCCAAATTATTTTGATTCACTTACACTCATATTTTGAATTTAAAAACTCTCCAAACCTACACAACAACAACAACAAAACGGTACTTATCTTAAGTCTGATGTGGCAAATAATTTTTTTTAAATGGGTCAGATAATTGCCTAGGTTAAATTCATGGTTCAGAAAGCTTAACATGCATTAGAAATGTTTAACCAGGCTAAAAATGTAAGCCTTCAATATACCACTGGCAAAAAGGTTTTAGAATTCAGAAGAGATTGTGTTGAATGTGTATATCACCTCCAGGCATAACATGATTTTCAACCAAATCCTGATAAACCTTCTGAAACTGTATTTCATCTTTTTGAGAGCATGCAATTTTTTTTTGCAAAGGAATGTTATTAAATAAGGGCAGAACAATAATATTTATGTGCAACAACTTTGTCTCACAAAGTCACATCCCTAAAACATTTCCTGCGTTGTTAGTATAGTTTCATGGGCATATTCTTACTTTATGATATTGCCTCCTGGGCTCAAAAATAACAAATCATATCACTTAGCACCGGTTCTTATTCCGACTAGATATTGAAGAGAAAACATGTTACTTTGGCAGGAAGTTGCACAGGACGTTCTGTGTTACGGTTTTCCATCACTTGCTCTGTCCTGGAGTGGTCCCCACATCTGCATAGGCATGAAACACATGCACCTGTGGCTGAAGTCTTGTGTAAACAAATGCTTCTCTGAAATAGTTAAAATATGCTTGTAATCTGAAAACAAATCAACTCAGGCGTTCAAGAAGACATAAGGCTTTAGATTTTTTTCTTGAGTTGGAAAAGGAGAGATGTGTAGTCGGAATGGGAGTGAATCTCCCTGGAAACAATACAAAGTCTGATCTCAATATCTACTAAAATTCTCCCTCCTGGTAGCGGTGTCCGAGCACCAGCTGGCAATCATGAGCGCTGAACGGGACGCCATGCACGCTTCTGGAAAAGGTAGCCTGGGTTCAGGCTCGCCACCGTTTCAGGAGCCAAGCTTTCAGGATACATTTCATAAACGTTTAGTGAAATTCAGTTTGACTAAGAGGAGACTTGCCATTCTCTGTGTTTGTAGGAAACGGGTTAATTTTCTAATTAAAAAGGTGATAACTAAAAGGAAGGAAGGAAAAGTTCTACAGAGGCCTCGGAAGAAAACGTTTCACTTAAGTGACCGAGAGAAGTCAGGGTCTTTGCCTGGCGGGTTATTGCTGTTTTGTACCTAAACCGCCTCCACCTGCCTCCGCAGCCCAATCCCCCGCCGGCTGCACCAGTTACCCAGGGACAAATCACTTCTCCCACTCTAATTAGTCTTCTCAGCACCCCTCTGAGGCAGGTAAATAAATTTCCCACCAGGGAAAAACGAGGATGAGGATGGCTTCCTGTTCCGTGATAACCCCTGACAACCGGACAACCCTCATCTCCGCCACCAGAATCGAGAATCTCCTATAGTGTGAATGCATATTCTGTTTCATAGAATACACTTGTCTGTTTAAAACAGTCGTTGTATTCAACACAGGGGTTTTTGGTTTTCTACTAAACCAAACATTCCATTTAATGATCACACGATAAAAGATAAACGCTAATGCTTTCGCGGTCGCCAACCGATTGTCACCTCTTGGTTGCCAATTCACCTAAACTTTGGGCTGAGCATCCTGACAATAACGTGAAGGTACAAAGCGTTGCAAAAGGACTTCATACACAGGTCGGGGAAGAAGAAAAGCAAGTTCAAGATGGATTGGTGTGCACATCCGCGGCCGGGGGCTGGGAGCAGTGGGGCAGCTCTCCCAGAACACCTTCCAAGGAGCTTTTCCAAAGCAGAGAGCAATGCCTGCCCCGTGGGGTCGGGTGGCAGGGCTGGCGGCCCACCTGATTCAGGGAAACTTCTGCACCTGATGGGAGGGGGGACGGGTCAAGGACGGGGCCGCCGAGCCCACACGGGCATTCTAACTTGGCGCCTTGTGTAGAAATAGGCACAAACACCACCTAGGAATCTATAAACCATTTAGATTTTCTCTGGAAACCCTTTCACGATCTTTGCATAGCTGAACCCCTTCAGGGCTCCGTGTGTGGGCTGACCAGCACCTCAAAGCTCATTCTGGAGCATAAGCACGCTTAATGCAAGGGGCCTGAGTTTGGACCAGCTTCAGAGCTGCGAGTAGGAATTGCGCACAATGGCGGAAATACACATGATCACCAATCCACCAATCAGAAGAAACGAGGAAGACATGCCCCCCAATAATCACGAATACAAAAGTCCTAAGACTATCTCAGACTTCCCTTCTGACAGATGAATTTCTCTTTGATGTCATCTTTTTCTTTTTGTTCCCGTGACTACAAAGAAAAACCCAAATATTCCAGTGTGTGTGATAACCAGTTAGTTCTTGGTCATCAATAACGCAAGAAAAAAAAATTATATCTTTTTTTTTTTTCATTTGGTAAAAACAGCTTTTACTTCTCCTGAAACTGTGAAATTTACCAGGAAATAACTTGGGGGATTGGGTCCAGGACCCCCTGGGGTACCCAAATCCAAGGATGCTAAAGTGCCTTTCAGTGGCCTTCCCTCTGTATCTGTGGACATGGAACCCTTAGATACTGGGCTGCCTGTAATTGAAACTATTTTTATGTGTAAAGAGGTAAAAGAAATCCTTAAAATCGAAACTTCCTATTTGAAGAATAAAACATTAACATATGATTATTTCCCTTGAATGTTTCTACCCTGTAGACTTTGTGAGTGATTAAGAGTGGATGAAGAGCAGAGGAGCAATTATACAATCATAAAAGATGGAAAATGGCTAAATAACAGGGTTCTTGGCCAGGCAGGCGCCAGGAAGCAGGCCTCTAGAACTTTTGCTCTGAAGTGGCTCTGTGCTGTGAGCACCTCTCAGTACACAGGGGCTGGCCTCCCAAACCTCTTCTGGTCACATGTTTGCTGAAAGTCAATCACAAAATCCAATAGCATTTGCTCTGTATTATTTAGTTCTCTTTGCACCACAAAGAGATTTTTAGCAGCAGAATATCACCAGCAATCGATTAATGCACAAGAAAGTTAAATTCCATTACCTACAACACCTGAGCATTTGTTGTCTGTCTACACAACACCAGACAACAGAGTGAAAAACTAAGGATTCAAACACCCGGGTTTCCCCACATAACCAGATGTTTGCCATCACAAGAACCAAATTCGCTCCTTGAGTGACCTACTTCTTGACTTTTTTGTTTGCATTCCTGTGGACAGCCTTTATTTTTTCATAATGCCATAATATCTACTTCTGTGTAGTGAAGATGGTTCTGCAATCATCTGGAAAATTCAGATGTCGAAAGCCCCCACATGAAAAGAAACTTAGTCATGAGGAAAAATCAGAGCTTTAGGGCTGTCAATGGTCCAGTGGTTTTATCTACATTGGAAAATTGCTTAATTGTCCACCTCTTTTCACGTCCATTATTCTGAAAAATCATTCTCACAAGAATCCTTTTTCCTTTTTGGGGACAGAGACACAGACTAGGTGATGGCAGAATCAAGTTCCAAAGCATGTAGAAATGATTCAGCTCACACTTGTAAACCTGGGTTCATGGGTTTGACCATAAAGGTTCTTGCAATATCATTATGTCTTTACAATGGGATGATGAGGTTCTTGCAATGTCATGATGTCTTTACAATGAGATGGTGATGTTCTTGCAATATCTTGATGTCTTTACAATGGGATGAGGAGGTTTTTGCGATGTCACGATGTCTTTACAACAGGATGGTGAGCAAGGCCATGGTAACCCTGAATCTCCCTGCTGTTAAAGTGAGAAATGATTCAGTGGTCATGTTCTACACACAAGGGTACTTACTGTACCTTCAAACATCTCATTTTATTACTCATCAGAAACCCTTGCCATGCCGAGCTAGCCAGCAGCAAATGGACCAATGACCAAGGACAACTGTCAAGGGGGAGAGTTCCCTAAGGACAGAGTTACTATCAGACACAGAGCCACTGATGTCTTTGTCTTTGTGCTCAGCCATGCCTTGGCCTTTCATGAGTGGACACAACTACAGTCATAGTCATGGGGCAGCAGGCCCACCTTCAACCTCTTCCCATGAAAGAGGCAAATATCCATGAAGAGTCATTGGTAGGGTCCCTCTTCAACCCACACACCCCCACCTGTGTGTCAACAGCCAACTTCTGTCCCATCGCTGCCTAGAGTCACTCTTACTCAAGAGCCTCATTTTAGAGCATGGCTGATTGCCTCTGTGTCCCCATGGGCAACCAACTTACTGAACAATGCAGGGTAGCTCTGTGTTTTTTGGGGCTTTGGAGAGCAGGAAATTAACATTTTCTTCCATGTGTTAGTTTTCACAGCCTTACAATTGAAAGTAACCCAAGTGGCGGTAGGCCTCTTTTTTTTTTTTTTTTTTTTAAACCATTACATTTCAATGCTTGTGCCAAGCAAAACTAGTTCTGAGAAATTATTTGCCAAAGTAGAGGATGCAGGACAGTCCTGGCTCCCGTAACAGGTACTCTCACTCATGGTTCTTGGACCTCTTGGAGAAGGTCACCAACATGGTCAAAGGAGAAAGACTGCTGCAATGCACACAGAAAGGATTCCTGCTTCTTCTTCTTCACCTATTAGGTTAGTCAAACCTGAAAACTTTGACTCATTCTTCTAGTGTTAACTCCTAAAACTGTTCTACCAAAAGTTTGGACAGAAAGCTTTTTAAGTTCATAAGGATGCCTGACTTTCTATGAACTCAGAAAATACAATCTGAAATACATTTCTCCTTGCCTTGCAGCTCAGAACTTTCTTTAAAAACAGAGGAGCAAGTGGAATTGAACCCTGCTTTTTAATTTTGAGACCACCCATTTAGTTTTAAGTGAACCCTCAAAACTGAAGAAGTTTTGAAAATGCACTAAGAAGTCGGATGGGTGATCCTAGAGCTTGAAACCAAGGTTTTGCGGACTCTGAGAGCAACAGGAGGTGCAATTCCACATACACAGGTATCTCAGTGTGAAACTGGCAGTGTCACCACCTAGGAAGGCAGGAATCAAATTCTTCAGCAGCTACATCCATGCAGATTTTACCTCTGAATTATCAATGCAATGTTTGTAAAATGGTTATTACAATGCTGACAACGGGAGCCTCAAGAAATGAAGAGCAGCAACTTGACTCCGACAGATCAATCATAAGAAGATGACAGTGACAATGACTTTTTTTTTTTCATTTCTAAACACAAGTAGACTTGTATCCATTTAGGGTGGGTTCTATAACCTAGTAGCTGTTCTCTGAGCTATACAAACCCTTAGGAATCCATTAACTTTTTCCTCTTTTTTTTTCAAATCCGCGCTTACTGGCCAAAACAAATGAAGCAGGTGAATACTCATGGCATGAATGACGGAATGACGAAGCAGGTAGCATGAATTCCTGAGAGCTCTGCTTCACAGGAGACTTCCTCCCCAGGCCTGTGCGCCTCACAGCATGGAACCAGTGCCCCTTTCCACTAACTGATTCAAGCCCCTGGCAGTAGCTCGGCTACAGTATTACAAGTCAAGAATTGGCAAGATTAAAGGGTCTGTTGAATTAGCACAAATCACCTTCAGTAAAGCTTGGAAAGTTCCAAGAATGTTTCCGTAAAAAAGAAGGGACTCAATAGCATCAGCAAATATGCAGCTTGTGACAGCCGAGACTCGTGTGTCTGGTGTGGCTGGCTTGTCCCAGCCCCCTGCCCCTTGCTCAAGGCAGAAGCATTCTCTCCCTGTTCACAGAACACTAAAACTCTGATTCAGACCGAGGGAAACATTTCACTTCAGGCTTTCGAGACACACTTCAGAGGTCCATTTCTTTTTCTGTGTACAATATATTAGACAGGTTAATAAGGGTAGCTGAATATTTTGAAAGACAGTTATGAAATGACAGTTCTTTGACTAGCTGACCGATCTCCTTTGCTTACAGGATGACGTGTAATTGTTATTGATTTGAATAGAATAAGAACTCTCAGCAACATAACTAGAAAGCTACAGGTAGCAGGGTAATTGCTGTTATTGTAGTGGGGACCTGACATGCCAAACTCAAGTGCTCATTTGCCAGAACCGCAAACAGATGGAAATACCAGTGTTGCAGAAGATGCATTCCACCGGCTTGTAGTCAAAATCGGAATTTCTCACAATGATCGAAACCCAACATGTATCTTCGACACACTTCAGGGTGTTTGAGAACGTACTGATAGATGAATTAATTTGAAATAATGAAGTGTTGATTTGATACAACTCTATACCAGACTGCCACAAGAACAGTTCAATTAAATTAGCTTAAACACAACATCTCCATTTGTTAATATTTGCAGCACTTAAATGAAGTAAGAATTTGATTAGTTCCATTTGAATGCAAATCAAGCAACAGAGGAGCCGGTCACCAGCTTAAATTGGTAGATGGAAGTAAAATAAAAACCCGAAACCGTACATTTTCTGAAATTCTAATAACAGAGTAGACGACAGGCTTCAATGATAGCACGTGATGGAATTTTGTGCGGGTGGCATTGGCTTATCAAGTCGGTTAATTGGTTTGGATGTTAATCTGTTTTGTTGAACATGAGATTTCTCTGCAAACCTCCTGTCAGGGTAACTATGCTCTTGTCTGATGCAAGAGCTGAAAGGGCGGTGATCATCTTAGTGAACTTCTGATGGTGGCAGGAGCCTAGAAATCAGGGCTACGAGAGCACCATGATCAGGTCGCCTATTCTACGGATGCTTCATGGGATTCACCAAGGAATTCTTGGAGTGACTCTGCTCATTAAGTGAATACGCTTCCTTCTCTCTTTCCTTTTACCCCATAGAGGACCTATGGGCTTATGGCATTCCCTGGCCAGAATGATTTCACTCAGAGAAAATTAGTTATGCAAGTTCATGGTTACCTTTAAGCAACGTGCTCTTAATGTCTGTGGGAAGCCAATTGCTCTAGGCCATATTGCAGAGAAGACTGGGATTTGGGTGCCCGCAAGGGCTGGGGCTGGCTGTCCTGACTCCCGAAAGGCCATGAGGTTCAGTGTTGCTCCTCTGATCATCTGGGCCAGTGCTTCAGAATGGCCCTCAGGTTGCCATAACTGAGGTTTACGTGTGCAAATCTGTTGTTTCTAAATAATGTATCTGCTGGAGCTACCATGACATCTAACTCTTATATACAGAGAGGTATCTTTGCAAGGGTTCTCTAATGCTCATAGGAAAGGGGGATCTTTTATAAGCCTGCGTGTCCCATGTGCACTCCCCAGAGGGGTTTCTAGCTCCTCCCTCTGGGTCCTGATTCTCTCTACCTGACGGTCCCTCTGCCATTCATCCATTAAAAACCAGAATGGTGACTGGGACAAAGAAGTATCATACCTGCTCATAAAGGATGCTTCCTGAAGGTTAGAAAAGTGCCAACGAGAGTAATTTTCAGATATTTCAGAGGCATCCTACTTTCACATCTCTTCTTTAAATAAATTCTCAGGAATATCTCTCCAAAGCTTATTCAGAGGTGATGGTTTCGAGTCAAATGCCATGTGCCACAAAAGTATACCAATTTCTTTTGTTGCTTTGTGGCCTTTATTTAAAGATATCTAGTATTGGAGAGGCATAAACACAAATTATTAAATAGCTTTCTCTTTATAGGCAGTCATCCGTTGTTGACTTATCTTTCTATTTACATCATTCTCTGATGTTGGCCATTGTGAGGGCTAATTGTGTATTGTGAGGCTTACATAATACAACCTTGGAAAAGCTTGTGTGTCTTCATTGCCCTGGTATAGTGTTAAATATAGATGTTAAAAGAGAAGCAGTGTGGTAGTGTAGAAAGATTGAGAGCTGAAGTCAAAAGGCTCTTCTGAAACCGATAACCAAAGTGTGAGCTGTTGGAATATGGAATTCCCTCTGGCGTGATTGTGTATTGTCTGGCAGTGGAGGCCTAGAGCTCATGCTTGATAGGTGAGTGGCTGAAAGATCCTGGTGATAAAAAAAACCCTGGTCTCTTTGGACCTTAGGTGCACTTGTCTCTGAAAGAAGTGGGCTGCAGTGACACTAAAATCTTGTTTAGATGCTATTTTTTTTTTTTTATAGAAACTAGTGACTCAGAATTTAACCTCACTTCACAAAGAGCTGCTTAAATCATATTGAGGGAGGAGAAGACAGATGATCGCTTGCATCTTTAATATGTTATATTAAGATTGATCTCTACATACGCTTTTTAAAATAAACAGCAAGGTTGAGAAAAGTTTGGGCTCACTGTTGGCTACCTTTTGAGCATGAATTTAACCAACACACACACACACAGCTTTGTACCCAGCAACATCACTGAATGGGTCACAACCCGGTCATCCTGTAGACCAGGACACTTGACACCTAAGCAGAGAAGAGAAAGGACACATACATTATTTTATAATCCAACTCAACAAATATTTGGTAAACGTTTGCTATATCAGTTAGGGTAAACTTTCCATTAAGATGAGCTGCCTAGATTTATCTGATGGCTCAGCTTGTGGTAAATACATCCTCCCAGGTATTACATTTTGTGACTTGTGAGACATTAAAGAAAATTTAGGAGTTCCCGTCGTGGTGCAGTGGTTAACGAATCCGACTAGGAACCATGAGGTTGCAGGTTCGATCCCTGCCCTTGCTCAGTGGGTTGACGACCTGGCGTTGCCATGAGCTGTGGTGTAGGTCACAGATGCGGCTCAGATCCCGAGTTGCTGAGGCTCTGGTGTAGGCCAGCAGCTATGGCTCCGATTAGACCCCTAGTCTGGGAACCTCCATATGCCGCAGGAGTGGCCCTAGAAAAGGCAAAAAGACACACACACAAAAAAGAAAAGAAAATCTAGGGGGAAATTATGGCAATGGAACAGAATTCCCTTATACTATGAAAATATAGTCACTCAAAGATTTGTTAGATCCTTCTTTCCTTCTTCCTTCCTCTCTCCGTGTTTTATTTATTTATTTATTTATTTATTTATTTTTTTCCAGCCAGAGAGTCAAGGTCAATGGTGGGGGTTGAGCTATTTTTTTAGTCTGCCTAACTGGATGAGAGTAGTGTACATGTAGACAATACAAGAAAAAAAACGTCAGGTTAATTTTTATTTATCATTTGCACTCAGTGCCAGGTGGGGCCATGGGGATGGGGTGACAGTTGTCTGGCGTGGAAGCATTCATCTGTCTACTGTGACTTAGGTAGTTGCAATAAAATTCAGTGCCTGGAGGAAGAGACTTCTGTTTCTTATCAAATATTGGTTGGGTTGGATTATAAAATAATCTATGCGTCCTTTTGCATTTTTAACTTGCTGTTTGAAAAACATCCTTGACTTTTAAATGAAATTTTCTTTGAAACATTTGATTATCAAATCATGTTTTTGTTTCTCTTGAGCCCTTGCTACCTCAGGAATCGATTTGGGTGGGAAAACATTCCTTGGTTTTCTAGAAGGATTTGCAGTTGTTAGAAATCATTACAAGGTGTATTCAATCCTCAGGTCTGCTGTTTCTTAGCTGTGGGACTCCTGGCTAGTTTGATACCTCTGAGCTTAAGTTTTGTCATCTGTACATGGTACCTAATGCACAGATGGCTATGAGAATGGGATGGAATCATTAGATAAAGCCCATTTGCATAGCCCGGGCACACAATCTGCTCTTAGGCATAGAAATCTACCATCAAAATGGGGAGTCAACTGCATAAAGTCTTGCAGGGGGATGGGGTGGGGAAGCCAAAGCAAAAACTTGATTCAATCAGTGTTTCTGAGTTATGTTCACATACATGGATGTGATCTTAGCAAAGCAACTAGACGTTTCAGACACACTAACATGCCCCTTGTTTTGCAGAATGTAAGGCTGCAGTTTTACATTTCTTAGCTAGATCACTGCATGCAATATTACAGGTCTGTTTTGTTTTGTTTTTTTTTTCTTATGGAATCTAGAGAAAGAGCTTCAGATGGATAGGGAAACAATGTGATGCCTCAAACACTCAAGGGAGAGTTTCTGAACCCCTCATTTCTGTGAGTAAATGGCTGTTTGCCACTTCTTCCATTTGGCTTTCTGCTGTGAGAGCAGGCGGTGTGGAGCTCGCCTAATTGCTACAATTAGCAAAATTAAATGGCTCATCGTGTTTTTATACAATTCCATCCACATTCCACAGAGTTTTAGCTTTGAGGCTGGTGATCGCACTTACTGCACCTTTCCATGCGCCCATTTTTAGGACAGCTACTGGACAAGACACATGTCCACAGAGAGCACTCTGCAGTGGACAGAGCCCCCTGCCAGAGTGAGGAGAGGGGGTGCCACCCAAGAGTAAAGGTGGTTTCCCAGCGGGATGAAGGTTGGGGCCAGAGACTTGGAAATGGGGGGTGGGGCGGAGGTGGAAGAGGGAAATGGACCATCCTTAGCCACTTTGACTGCTTCTGCTTCAGATGGGGAGAAAAAGTATTATGTGTCACAAGCTGGCAGAAGCCATCATTTTGATTGTTTTCAAAAGTGACATCGGGTTGCTGAAGATAAGTGAACGTGAGCTGATCTGCATCCATCACTGAAATTAGAGGGACGACCAGCTCAGTGCTGCTGTGTCTGCATCTTGCATATCCATCATCTTCTGAGCTATTTTTTCTGAAAGACAGCCTGAGCTATTTTTTTAAAGGCTTAAAGGAATTCTGCTTAGAAACATAAAGATGCAGGCACCTCAGCCAGGCTTTCTATAGAAACAGGAACAGCTAACGGCAAAAGTTTCTGAGAATGCAGGGGAACGGATATTTTGTCTAGAAAAATGGTTGATTGGAAGAAAAAATTCTGGATTCTTGGCCAAATAGTGTGTCAGAACTTTTTTCCACTCAATGGCATTTGGTTCAGTTAAAGGCAACTAAATAACCTTATGTAATCCTGCTAAGGACACTGGGGGTTTTCTTTGCTCCATTCAATCTATTTAGAGAGAGAAACTTTGAAATGATTCAAAACTATTCTAGTCAACTGCTTAAAAGATGAGATCCTTGAGGAGTGGGAAAGCTTGTACAAGCTAAAAGTGCTCAATTCCAACCTAATTCTAGGTATTTCCAACTGAAGCTCAGAAGTGTGTTGATGTCTTAGAGACATGGACTCATCAGCTTGGGCTGACGCTGAAAAGGAGCGGGGAAAAGGCTTTTTATCTAAAAGTTCATGTGTCAATAGGGCATGGAAGGGCAATACATACTTTACTCTTTTCACCTGCTACTTTAGCTGTGTGTGTGTGTTTGTATTATACATAACGTGTATGTTATCTATACCCCACACACATATATACGATGTTTTTTTAAAAAGTTATTGGGAGTCAATTATTCCTATTTGCTTAATTGGCTAGTGCTATTACGTCTTTTATTCATAGAGTCAAGAAAATTGGGCATTTAGAAATTAAGTATAAATACTTCAATATACTTTTGTCTTCAGATTATCTCTGTGTTTTATCTTTGGCTAATACTTGAATTGCCAGTTCTTGCCATGTCAGTAGGAGAATTTATTTCATTTGTTGAGTTCACAGCAACATCCTAAATGAATAGTAACAGAGTGTCTTCGAGGTCAAGGTTACTGAACTAGGCGGTACATAGTTAAGTAGGACAGTGGAAATGGGAAAAGATTTAAAGGACATAGTCATTTGGGGGGACCACATTTTGACTTACAAATACTTAACACAAATACTTAAAGTCTCAATGTGGTTAAAATACATAGGTTTCTTCTCTTAAATAAGGTATCATTTAGAAATGCTAATTTAAAAGTGAAAAAATTTTTATAATATTTTCTTTTAGAAAATGTCATGGTCAGATGCAAAAATCAAGTACTAAGAGCACCCCCCACACCCCCCACAAGGAATCAAGTAGACTCACCACAGATAAAAAAAGAATCTAGCATTTCCAGTTTGTCTGCTGATCACGGCTTGTTCCTTTTGGATTCTTGAGTTACTCTTTATGGAGGGTTTACTGGTACATTGAAAATAAAATCTTAAGAAGAACTTAAATATAAATACAGAAATCAAACTTTGTTCCCTATAGATTGATGATGTCTTTTTAAATCCTAATACTTTAAACTCTCTGTTGTCGGTGTATCTAGAAACTAATAAAAGTTCTTATTATGACATGGTCTGCTGGCAAAGCAGTGCCTTCTGAATCACGGAAGCAAGATTAAGTCCTAATTTTCCTCAGAAATAATTTTTGTTTCTTGTTTGTCACGTTGAGAAAGTTTGTGATTTATAACGCCATGGAGATGTCTTTGCTTTAGTAAGAATTTTTGACTAACACATCATAATCTCCAAGGAAGTTGGGTAACACAGTATTTATAGTATTTGGGAAATCATTGATAAATTCAAACCTCTTGCATCCTCCTGCTGCATTCTCACCTCCAAGACAAAGCACAATACATCATTTTTTTTTTATTCACATAGCACTCATTTTGACTTTTCACACGTTAAATGAAGGATCAAGTCGAGAAATCATTTAGGACTTCCATGATCGAAGAGTGATGGGGGCTGTCGGGTTTGTGTTGACTGACATTACCAAAATCTGCTACTTACTCATGGGATCAAACGTATCGTTCAACTGAGCAATTCAATTTCCAAAGATCATCAATTCAAACTTGTCTTGGAATGAATAACAACTAACTCATGGTTCTGCCCCCAAGTGAAGAATTTGCCGATACAATCATGTTTATTTTCCTTCTACAGTGGGGTGGAATCTTTTCTCCACTTGTTGACAAGAGGAGCCTCTCCCTGTGCCTTTACTGGTGACCGGATAATGGTTTCACATCCAAACAAAAGATTGTTATTTCTTTAGTGGACTCTTGCTTGGAGGATCAAATCGTGGAGTACTAGGAAAATAGATCTACTGATAAAAATGGTCTACATTTAAAACATTGCTCTGGGGCTTTGTACCAAAAGAAGTCCTAGGTTGAGCCCTCTGTCACTACCCATGGGTGTCATGATAAGACTAGCCGTCTCCTTATGACACACCGATTCTGAGTGGTGACTTTAGAACTTTACTGTTTCAAGTGACCCGGATGGTCCAAATAGCTGTATAATTAAGTTAAACTGACTTTTTTTTTTTTTTAAAGTGACTTGACTAATATTTAGTATATTAGTTGGGTTAATATAAAACCAGGGAAGGAAGTTTAAGACATCTTCCACTGTGGTCAGCTTTGTCATAATGGATGGAAAAAAGGAATCATTTACATCTTTGATTTCCTGGGAAACATTGGCCAGTCTTGACAAGCCCTTTCTAGTTAAGCTGCTTCTCCTGTCACCTGATATTCTGATAGCACCCCTGGCCAGGTTGGGCACCGGCATTACAAAGTAGGGTGATTTTGCAAGAGACAAGCATTCTCAATCTGCCAAGGTAGGCTGATGGGATCTGTGGACCATTTTCTGACATCCCAAGCAATGATGATGCTTAAAGTACTTTTAAACAATTCCAGGTCTATAAAAAAAGTAATGATGCCTATATGAATACCCTATATTTTTTTATTACAAAAATATTGAAATAATCCATGAGTTATTCCACTCTGCACCAACTATAAAAAAATACTATCAAAGTTTGACCGGCACTTTTAATGCAACAAAAAGCACCATGACCAAGGACACTGGGAACAGAAAGTGGGGAACGTTTACTTGCTGGACGGAGGTATTTAAAACCCAGAAGCTTTACACGTGATTCGAATACAGATCTTAGCTGGATCTAGTGGTAAAGCCCTCAGTCAGTTCGGAAGGGTTTTCTCATAGCATGCTCATGGCAGCTGTCTGCTCAGACTTATTACAACGTGTCCCAAAGCCTCTACAAGACCCATCACTTTGATCTTGGATGGGGGAGGGCAGCTACACAGTGGAGAACTTGATTGTTCGTGCTCTCTTCTGCTTTGGTGGGGCTCACGCCACTCAAACCCAGCCGGTCAGAGCTTCCCGGTCAGTCCTGGCTGGATGGTGTTTGGCACTAGAAGGGAGTGGCATGGCCTGTTCTGGATTCTCGCCTGCCCGCCATCCCACAGAGCCTCTGTTCCCAGACCTGACCCCAGCTCCTGGCTCCTGCCACTCTGCCCTGCCCTTTCCACGCGAGCTGTGCAGGCCGGGAAATCGGACACTCATTTTGCCTTTTTAGTTCCCCTCTGCTTCCTCTTTTGTATTGTGTATTGATTAACCTGTTGCCATTGAATACTGAATCCTGATTATCACTGAACTTACATCACTGAGCTCCTTGTTCTTGTCAAACGCCATCCATGGGCTGCATAGGATTTCTGTCATAAAAGATGTTCTCAACTGAAAATTTAAAATGAAAAAAGAAATCCCAAAACGTGTTGAAAATGAACCATTCCATCCATTCTAATACGTGTGTCAACCCACTTGGGTTTTCTGTCCATTGGAGAGACTTTTCAGATAGGGGATTGGTTTCCACGTGAGAATGATTTATGAATTCTTTCTAAGCAGTGCTAATTTTTGTTTTTGTCTTTCTGGAGTCTTTGAGGGATGTGTTTTTTGTTTGTTTGTTTGTTTGTTTTTCCTCTCTCTCTCTGTTTTTCTATTCCTGTGGGAATCAGAGCTTTGCATCAGGAAAAATCACCTAAGCTATTGTGACAGAGGACGTGTGTGTATGACTCAGCAGATTTTATGCAAAGATCAGTTAACTCCATCAGAACACCCTACGGATCGGAGGCACCCTTTCCATACTAAGTACCCCTGGGGTGGATACGCTGAGAGACGGGACAGAGGGATTGGGAGCAACAGGGAGTCCCCGCTGGGCTGGCCTGGCTTTTCAGGGGCAGCCGCAGGCTCTCGGGGATGCTTTTGAAAGGAGGCCAGCAGCGGGCAGTCAGCTGACCCAGGGTCCAAGGCTGAGCCCAACCCGGCCGGCCTGGGAAGCTCCCACGCGCTGCCCCGCTCAGGGCGGAGTTCCTTAGCGCCACAGCCCGGCCATCACCCCTTCCTGTGGAGGTTGTGGCTCCTCCGTATCTTGGCGTTTTATAAAGTGGTCTCATACTCCAGGCGCTCCTGAATCAGAGCATCGTCTTTGTACTGCAGCCTCGGAGGAGCGGGGGAACATTCAAAGGCTAAAATGGCCTTTCGGAGGCTTCGGTCCAAAACGTGTCTCTCCCACGCCGGGTACCTATTCCTGAACAGGTCAATTTTAATGACGGATTCTTCAATCCGTGGCGGGCGAGAGGAGGGTGTGGACGGGGCCGTGGGCCTCACCTGAAAGACAGGTACGCACCCATCGCGCTCGGCGAATTTCTGGTCGCGGTCGCTGGCGACGCTGCGGTTGTTGGAGATGGACCGCAGGGTGCTGGTGGCCACCTCTGGGGGCAGAGTGAAGGCAGCGGCCGGGTCCTCACAAGCGCAACTTGGTGACTGCCCAAATCGGGGTCCGTTGGGGTGAAAGAAGGCATAATACATCAGCATGAAAACCACGCCAGTCAAAAAGCTGCTGAACACCACACACAGCGCGGGGATGGCGAAGGCGTCTGCGATCTGGGGCGCCTTGTAGAGGTACCAGAGGGCGCTCAAGGCCGTGTTTTCCAAAAGGATCACGAAGTAGTAGATGAAGAGGCGGCAGCGGGTCCTCCCTTCCTTGACGTTGAACCAGCTGAAGATGTAGATGATGCCCACGACCATGTCGAACACGATCTCCTCCCACTTGGTGATGCAGAACTCGGTCTCGCAGTGCACGATCCAGAAGGTCATGATGCACCAGTGCAGGACAATGAAGACCCCAAAGTAGAGCTGAAACACCGAGGCAAAGAGGGCAAAGGTGATGACCCTGGCCGCCACGGTGAAGAAGTGCCAGCAGAACTGGATGACCACGGCCATGTAGCTGATGGGCTTCTTGTCGTCGCGGGAGTCCCGGAGGGCCTTCTGGTAGGAGGCCAAGGCCCAGGCCAAGGACACAAGGGAGGCGGCTGCTGTGAAACCTGCAAAGGCAAAGAGGAAGACCCGAGGTCAACAGGGAGAAGTGGTGTGGTCCAGGGAAAGCAGGCCGGCGCAGCAGCGGGCCTGGGACAGGCTGGCGTCCGCCAGCAAAGCTCTTCGTTTCTTGGGGTTTCAGCTGAATTGAACCCTCCCAGGGGTTGTCTAGGATCTGCCCTCTATGGGCCCCAACCACGGGGAGAAGCCAGGAAATTAAGGGGAATGCTACTCAAGGTCAGCGTGGGTTGTGGGGACTGAAAATCAGGGAGACTGTGCATTTCTGTGTGTTTGGGGTAAAGAGACGGGGGAGGTAGTTTTGTTCCCTTTGGCTGGGGAGGCAAAGGGAATTGGGTGGCTTTTCCACCTTGCCGCTTTCAACCTGCATGACTTTGGACAATCATTTACATTGGTGTCCTCATTTAGAAAGTGGGTGATTTCCAAGGCTCCCTGTCAGCTTGGAGATTCTGTGACTAAAGAGACAAATAATTACAGGAAACCCAAGGGGCTATAGTTGGTTTACCTTTTTGCTTCTAAACAAGAGTGGAGGTAGTCCATTCCCCAAAGAAAGTGAAGTCTTTCTTGAAAATAAGAAAAAGGGTCCATGGCATGTCCTTGGCACTATTTCTTGTCATCCCTGGTGTTCAGTCTGTCCTAATAGCATCCAAGACCCTTCCTCGTGCTTCCTTCTTCTTGGAAGAAATGTCTGCTCACTGTCACTCACCTCTGATTCTTTCATAAATTAAATGTACGGAAGTCACTCATCAACCATTTTTCTTAGTATGCAGTGAGCCCCATCTGATTAGCCCCTAAAAGTATGTTTCCAAATTAAAAAAAAAAAATTATTCGTACTGCTTCCCCTGACCCTCGCTCCATCAACTGTGTGGGAAACATCACCTCTGTGGTCCAGATGTGGGGAAAACTCACGGGAAACACCAGCCTCCTTCAGGACAGAGCGCTATGGAGAATTCCACTGTGTCCCGGAAATGCCAGGTCAGACTGCATCACTGCTGCTTTACCCAACAAGCCGTAACAAGACTTACCCAGGCTAGCAAAGGTTTGGGGCATTTTTAAGTCCAGCTAGTTTTCTTCACCAGATCTATAACTAGTCATATTTCTCCCCCTGTGGAATGATAGAAGGGAGCTTGCCAAGAACTTATGCTGGAATTCATTCTCTTTATACTCTGATAGAGAAAAGCTGTTTATGTGGTCCTTGAAAAGTGAATTTTAAAAGATGGCTCTTGTGGGAAAGAGCCACACTAATTGGTAGGAAAAAACATTCAATCTCGATAATCATTTATTTCTTACACATCTTCCTTGAATAAGGGGAACTCCAAAAAAAATTATTGATAAGGAAAATACTTTCCAACAGCCACATCTCATATTTACTCCCAAACGAGCCAGCAGAACGTCCACATCATATACAGGAACTTCAGGCCTCCCCCCCCAACCCCACCAGCACAAAACCCTTTCTTAGGTAACTCTCAGGCAGTGTTGGCGATGTTTCTAGGTCAGTTAGGGACTAGGACACAAAGGGGTTGATAATAACGTCATTCCCAGGAAGTGGAAATTCTGGCATCAACTCGAAAGCAACTGCAAGAATGAAAAGAGGGGGAAGGAGGAAAAGTCCAGAAGGAAGAGAAGAGGTGAGAGAATGGGAAATTAAAGGTGATAGAGTAATTATGCAAAGGACATGCTTATGATCAGTTTGGGGTTTAAGAACAAAGGCTAGTGCCATTTTCATTTCAACTCCTGCGTGGAGGGCACCGCAGCCCCACGAGCTTGCTCCTGATCTGCACCGCTTTCGATGGCGCGGATTGCTTCTTGCATGCAGGGTTCCCCTTATGCACGTGAGCGGTGCCCGCACGCCCTCCAGGTTTCCACCTGCCAACATCCTTCAGGACCCTGCGGAGCACAGCGCCACCTTCAGGGGGATGGCCGCAGTATTGGTCAGGCTCCAGCCCAGGAGGGAAAGAGCAGGTGATTCCATTGGGCCCCAGGCATTAAAGTCTGTTTTTCAAAGCAATGAAAAATAGTAAAAACAAGCAAGCAAACGAACCCCCCAAAAATCAAAAAAGCAAAAACAGAAAATAAAAAACCTTAAGTATATAGATCGTAAAACTACCTGTTGTCAGATTTGAAAGAACTGAAAAATTAACATCATCCAAATGTCCCTGTAATCGTTTATCGTCGTGTCCTATGAAAGGAATTCAACCTGCATTTGACACTCCAGAAACTTGTTATGACAATATTCTGCCAGCAGAAAAATGAAAACTTTTCTATCAGATTTGCTTTTTATGCATCTTACAACTTAAAAAGCCTCTATTAACAGGGGGTCATTTTAGAATTACTCCTTATTACAAATTCACATCTGCCATGAAATGCTTAATTCTTTTGCCTTTTATGCAAATAAGGTCAGCTCAGCTGTTTTCAAATGCCAGCAAGGCACTGCATTCTCATTGGGTAGAATTCTCTGGAAAGCCTGAGGCACTCTGCTGGAACACAGAATTCTAAGCTCTTCTTGAGCCAACAATGTATATTTTAACGGTTTTATTTGAAGATAATTGTAAACTTACAGAAAAATTGCAATAATTTGTGATTTGCATAGTAATTGGACACCTATATTCTTTGTCACTTGGCCTCATTTGCTTTATCACTGCCTTCTCTCTCCCATCCTCCACCCTCTCCTCTCCCTCAGAAATATTTGAGAGTATGTTGCACCATGGCTGCTAAGGTCTGGATGTTTGGGTTCCTCTCGAATTCATATACTGCAATCCTAACCCCTAAAGGTGATGGTGTGAGAAAGTGGGGCCTTAGGGAGGTGCTTGTGTTATGAGGGAGGAGCTCTCATGAGCCAGATCTCTGGATAGATTTCCAGCCCTTCTGTCTTTAAGACTACAGCCTAAATGTCCATCGACAGGTGACTGGATTAAGAAGATGTGGTACATGAACACAGTGGAATACGACGCAGTCATAAAAGAAAGACATAATGGCATTTCTGGCAACACGGATGCAACTAGAGATTCTTATAAGAAGGGCAGTAAATCAGAAAGAGAAAGACAAACACCATATGATATTGCTTAAATGTGGAATCTAGAATATGGCACAAATGTACCTATCTACAAAACAGAAGTAGACTCACAGACATAGAGAGCAGACTTGTGGTTGCCAAGCGGGGAGGCGGGGGATGGATGGAGAGTTTGGGGTTAGTAGATGCTTGCTATGACATTTAGAATGGATAAGCGACGAGGTCCTACAGTACAGCACAGGGAATTTTATCCCATCTCTTGGGATGGAACATGATGGAAGGTGATGGAAGATGATATGGGAAAAAGAATGTGTGTATACATATATGCATGTGTGTATGTATACATGCGTATGTATACATGTATATAAACGACTGGATCACCATGCTGTACAGCAGAAATTGGCACCACACTGAAAACTAACGATACTTTTAAAAAAATGCAATGAAGAGTCTTCCACCAGAAGAGAGGAGGCTCTCACGAGACTGTGAGAGTCTGGTGAACTCCAGCTTCCAGCTTGCAGAACTGTGAGCACATCATTTCTGCTGTTTATAAGCAACCTGGCCCATGGTCTTTTGTTATAGAAGCTAGAAAGGACTAAGACAAAGAGTTTCCACTCAAAAATACATCGGTGTCTCTTTCCTGTGATGAGGAATATTCCCTACGTAACCACAGTATGCTTATCAACTTCAGTCTTTGTAACATAGATACAGACTTTTTTTTCTAATCCACCATCAATATTTTATTTTCCCCAATTGACTTAAACAATGTCCTCTAAATGATTTTCCCCCTGGGACTGGACTGAGTCTAGAACCAGGTATTGCATGTAGTTGTCTTATCAATTTAGTTTTCTTTAATCGGGAATGTGTCCACAGACTTTCTTTACCTTTTATGAATTGGCATATTTTGAGGAGGATCTAAAAAAGAAAAAGAGAGAGCAAGAAAGAAAGAAGGAAAGAAAGAGAAAAAAGAATAAGAAAATAGAAAAAAAAAAAAAGAAAAAGAGCGTTCCTCGTGGGGTTTGTCTGTGGTTTCCTCCTGGTTGTGCATCTCACTGGAACTCTGCATAAGTGACACTGAACAATATTTTCCCCCTCACATCATTAAAATCCCAAGGTACAAGGATTCCTTCAGGAGCTCTGGGAAGGATGCTGTATGTCTCACAGTGCTGTCTTTCAAAGCAATGAAGAGCATATTACTCATGAAAACTTCACTCTAAAATAAAAACCACTCCTGAAGACTCTGTGGGATTACACTATTTAATAATATGTTTTTTTAAAAAGATGCTAAGACCTCAGAGCTTACCTAGTGCAACACTCTCATTTTAAAGAAAAGAAACTGAGTCTCACTTTGAGGAGGTACATGGGTTCTCTTCCCTCCTTCCGCTCCCTAACTTGTCTCCAGTGAAAATTGTGGATAAAAATTCTACAATCTTAATTTAAATATTACTTCCTCTTAGAAATCATGGATAATTATTTAATTATTTAATACTGGATAATTAGAATGGGAGAGAAGACCCTTGATATATTACTATCCAAGAGACCCTTAAAATTTTTTTTTATTGTTATTTCCCCAATACAAATTTTTTTTCTACTGTACAGCATGGTGACCCAGTTACACATACATGTATACATTCTTTTTTCTCATGTTATCATGCTCCATCATAAGTGACTAGACATAGTTCCCAGTGCTGCACAGCAGGATCTCATTGCTAATCCATTCCAAAGGCAATAGTTTGTATCTATTAACCCCAAGCTCCCAGTCCACCCCACTCCCTCCCCGCCCCCTAGGCAACCACAAGTCTCTTCTCCAAGTCCATGATTTTCTTTTCTGTGGAAAGGTTCGTTTGTGCCGTTTATTAGATTCCAGATAAAAGTGATATCATATGGTAGTTGTCTTTTCAAGAGACCCTTTTATGTTGAAACCTCTATACTAGAAGGGCCCACTTCTGGCCCTGGATGAAATTAAGTCTCTCCAGGAACATGTTTCTCTCCATTCTCATCCTTCAGAGCACTTGTCCCAGTTTATCATTATGTTTTATTTTGTGCTTGTTTAATTATTGTGTTTCTCACTAGAAAGGATTTCAGACAAGGATAATTACCTGCTTATTCGCTTTTCTGTCATACTGTGCCTTGCACTGTGCCTGCCATATATTAAGAATTGAAAGAAAGAAAGAGAGAAAGAAAGAAAGAAAGAGAGAAAGAAGAAAGAAAGAAAGAAAGAAAGAAAGAAAGAAAGAAAGAAAGAAAGAAAGAAAGAAAGAAAGAAAGAAAGAAAGAAAGAAAGAAAGAAAGAAAGAAAGAGTTCCCGTTGTGGCGCAGTGGTTAAGGAATCCGACTAGGAACCATGAGGTTGCAGGTTCGGTCCCTGCCCTTGCTCAGTGGGTCAAGGTTCCGGCATTGCCGTGAGCTGTGGTGTAGGTCGCAGACGTGGCTCGGATCCTGCATTGCTGTGGCTCTGGCATAGGCTGGCAGCTACAGCTCCGATTCGACCCCTAGCCCGGGAACTTCCATATGCTGCAGGAGCGGCCCAAGAAATGGCAAAAAGACAAAAAAAAAAAAAAAAAGAGAGAGAGAAAGAAAAGAAAGACAGGAGAAAGGAACAATTGCAAATATAGAGTCTTTTTGTGGCACAGCAGAAACGAATCTGACTAGGAACCATGAGGTTTCAGGTTCAATCCCTGGCCTTGCTCAGTGGGTTACGGATCCAGTGTTGCCATGAACTGTGGTGTAGGTTGCAGACGAGGCTGGGATCCCCAGTTGCTGTGGCTGTAGCTTCAATTAAACCCCTAGCCTGGGAACCGCCGTATGCCTTGGGTGCGGCCCTAAAAAGCAAAAACAAACCAACAAACAAAAACAAATATCGTCAGAACCCCTGAGAGAATGAGCTGTTAGAAAAATTCGCACAATTCTCCATTGCTCTCCTATTCTGCTTCTTTGCAATTTCAGTCTGAGCTGCAAATGCCAGAACACTCTAAAATAAAATCTGTACTTCTGTTGTGTTGTTTGTGGTCTGGACGTAAACACTAATTCCTGGAAAAACCCTGAGAGTGCTTTAGAGGAGTTATAGCCTAATGCCCTAGATGGAGGAGGTTTGCAGAATTGAAACAGGTACTCTCGTTCTTTGATTCCTCAATGAACAGAATGAGCCTGTTTCTTTCCTTCTTGTACGCAGCCCTTCCCCCAGCCCTCAGGGCGGCCAAGGGTTAGTCTCAGGGAAACACTAGACCACTGGCTCATGTTCACAACCAAATGCAGCTGATGAGAAAGGGCTCTTTTAAAAAATACTATTGCGTAAAATTTCAAACACGTACAACACAGAGAGGATAATATTGCAGACAGAGCCTCCATGCAGAATCAACTCAGGGGCCTTACTGGGTTCCGAAATTCTCACGAGGAAGCTCGAGTTTGGTCACCAGGGGGCGCCTGGCTCGCTCCTTCCTGAATCTCCCTGATGCTCCTCGGCCTTTGCTGAGAGACCAGCGAGCTGTGCTGAAAGTGGACTCGCACATAGCTGATGTTTTCTGGCTCATCCTGAGAAGCCTGACCCGGTAGCTCTCGGCCCGACGTCCCCTGGCTCATCTGGTCCCCCAGCCATCTCGCCACCTATCGCCTCAGGGACATACTCTCTTCCCAGAGGCAGGAAAAGCCATCTGGCTCCGGTTAATCCCTTCTCTTCCTTCAGTGCCCAGTTTAAGCCCCGTTTCTCTCCTTAGGGAGGCCTGTCCCAGCCTTGAAGTCCAGTCCCCGGCTGTCAGCGCGGACCACACCCTGCGCTCTTCACATGCCCCTCGGCGCCCAGCACCTGCCACTCCGCTTGGGTACCAGTTTCAGAAATGAGTCCTTTTGCCATCCAGTAGCTGCTCTTGCATCGCCTCTCAATGGCAAACATCTTGACTGCCTTTCTTTTCACCCCATTTCTCCATCCTATTTCACCATGTTGGGGGAAGAAATGTTAAATATTTTCTTTTTTTTTCTTTTTCTTTTTTGTCTTTTTGCCTTTTTCTAGGGCAGCTCCCGCGGCATATGGAGGTTCCCAGGCTAGGGGTCCAATCGGAGCCGTAGACACCAGCCTACGCCACAGCCACAGCAACGCGGAATCCGAGCCGTGTCTGTGACCTACACCACAGGTCACGGCAACAACGGATCCTTAACCCATTGAGCGAGGCCAGGGATCGAACCCACAACCGCATGGTTCCTAGTCGGATTTGTTAACCACGAGCCACGACGGGAACTCCATGTTAAGTATGTTCTCACAAATGGTTTGGGAACGGATGATTTACGACCCAACCCCCCTCGTTGTGGAGCCGAGGTTATCACAGGAAGGTTCATTCAGAATAGAAGTAATCTTTTGGTCACTAGCATGGCAACTTTCCCCTCTAAAAGTACAGTCGCTAAACAGACAAAACATTGAATTTTAAATGACAATATAATGTTTATTGCCTGTCATCAAAGAACTTTATGGTTTCCTTCCTGAACGGAAGGCACATAATCGTAGACAATTAAAGAAAGAGCAAGGGGATGAGCAGGGCACCTGCGCCGTTTGTCCAATTTAAATGTCAGGGCACTTCGAGGCAAGCACTTTTTTGCACTCATGGAAACAGAGGTCTGAAGAGCTAAACGACTTGCTCAAACAACTTGCTCATGCTGACGTGACCAGCAAGGATGGCAGGCATCCGAATTCAGATTCCAAACTGTTCACCACTGCCACAGACTATGATGGGATCGGGCACCAACGACTGGTGAGAGGAGGTGTAGACAAGTGTGCGAGTTCTCGAACCTGCCACAACCTGAACTCGTGGGATAACAACCAGGTGAGCTGGAGGGGACCCCAGAGCAGCGCCCTGACTCCCTGGGGGGCTCCCTTTACATCTGCTCCTTCAGATTCAATGATCATACATGTTCCCAGGCCAGGGGGTCCCAACCCGGGTGTTTTTATTATTAGTATTACTATTAGTATTAGTATAGTATAGTTGATTTACAGTGTTCCTTCAATTTCTACTGTATAGCAAAGGGACCCAGCCATACATATGTATGTATTCTTTTTTTCCCATACTATCTTCCATCATGTTCTATCCCGAGAGATTGGACATAGTTCCCTGTGCTGTACTATAGGACCTCATTGCTTATCCATTCTAAATGTCATAGCAGCATCTACTAACCCCAAACTCCCTGCCCACCTCCGTCCCTCCTTCCTGGCAACCACAAGTCTGCTCTCCATGTCCCTGATCTGTTTCTGCTTTTCTGGAGAGGATGTGGAGAAAAGGGGCCCCAGCTTGGGTTCTTTTCACAGAGCAGATCAAAGCACAAACACCTAGGGGAAAACCCCTGTTTTCATCATCTTTACATTTTCTGCCCTCTTAGCTTTCCTGAATTTTGCATCTGAGGAAAACTGTCGCCGATTCGAGCTGATTACAGGAACAGAAAGTAGCGGGTCGCGGAGCCAGAATGGTTTTCCATTGCTTCAGCGTGTTTAGGGCTTGTCTCTTAGTTACAGATAGAAAAGCAGGAGATCTACTTGGCTGGACACTCAACAAATTCACCTCAATGAAAGAGCGTAATAATTGAAAAAAATTGCTGTGGTCTTCGTGGAGGGAGGCGAGGGGGAGGAGAGTAATACAAAGCCCACTAGGTCTAAGATGTTTTAAGTCTTCTTGCATTGAAACCATTTTATCTCTGTTTTAAACCTTGTAATAATTCCGATTAAAAAATGTTTAAATGCTTTAATATGTTTAATTTTGGTAAGGATACGCATTCTCTTCGCAATCCATCCTGAGGATTTCAGCTTTTTTGCAAGGCAAATTCTAAGGCTGTGAAGGACTTGATAAGGGAAACACTGAACGGAAATTTAAAAAATATTTTAATATGAAAGCAGTTGAAGAAAGTTGTTGGGAGAAGCAAAGTGTCCCTTCTTAAGAAACGTGGAACATGATTTCCTTCTCACTGGAAAAAATAATCTTAGATGATCTCACATAGTTCTAGACCATTTTACTATTTTTAGATTTTTATTAAAATTCCCCAGGAAGGCAAACATTCTGTGTGTAGGAATTTGAAAACATCTAATACCTTTTCTCCTGGGGAAAAAAAAAAAATCTGTGCTTAGGAGAAGGTAAGTAGTTACCAATATTTGTGAAATATTACAAATTGCATGGTGGGATTTACAGTGAAAATAAAAAGATGGTAGAAATTACTACTCAAAAGACTTATTTTATTTTATTTTATTTTAGGGCCACATTTGCAGCATATGTAAGTTCCCAGGCTAGGAGTCAAATTGGAGCTGCAGCTGCCGGCCTACACCACAGCCATAGCAATGCCAGGTCCTTAACCCACTGAGCGAGGCCAGGAATCGAACCCATGGATACTAGTCGGGTTGGTAACCGACAAAAGGCAAGCAGAGGACAAGGAGTGCGAGGGAGGGAATGTCGGGTCCTGACCCCTCAGCTGACACACAGACTCATTTTCAACAAGCATCAGAGTCAGGGTTTGTACCCACATTTTCCTGACTTTAAACTCCGTACCTTCTCCCCTAAACTCATGGCAGCATTTGGGGCCCACGAGGAAAGCTCATAGCTTTGGGAACACCTTTGGAGGTGCTTACAGTGTGATTACTGTCTGAATTAAAGCCCTGTCACCAGCCACCAGCCCTGACAGGGTAGCTCGGTTGCAGTGTGTGCTGTTCGCAGAAGACGTCTGGGTGTGAAGACCCCTCTTGAAGGTTGGCTGCAAAGTCTCTGATAAGGACCACAATGCCACCCCTCAATAAAGCAGATCATTTCAAGGAGAGCAGCTGGGCATTTGCAAAGCGGAAGGGCAAGGCAGCCCAGTGGTTCCGGCTGGTCCCTGCCCCTGTGCATGTTCGAAGCCCCACCCATGCCAGGGGAAGCGTCTGAGTCCAAATCTTGGTGGTTTCTCTTTTCTTGTGTTCCCAGGAGGCCTCGGCAGTCTGCCAGGCAGATAAATGGGACGGCCCACATGCCGCAAATCTCCTGTGCTGTCACGGGTATTGACAGCCACTGGCCTGTTTAGAAGGATCTGGAGTCACAGCATTTATGGGAGAGTGACAGCGCCTGGGTCCCCGGGGTTTACAGTCAGGTGTTCATCCTGATGAAGGCGCTGGCTGCTCACCCACGCGCAGCGTTCTTATGCTTGGAGGGCTTGGAAGCGGGCCCAGAGGATGCAGACTGGTGACCATGACCCAAGGTAAATAAAATCGACAAAGCCAGGCTCCCTGGGGGCAGCAGGTGGCCGATTTTTAGGGGTGGCATGGGTGGAGCAGAGCCAAGAATCTGTCGGGGGTGGGGTGTGGGGAGGAGCTGCTGGCATGTGATGTTCACGGTGACATTAGGTGATGTCGAGTGGCATAAGAATTTGTGTTGATGGACAGTTAGAGCCAAGACTTCTGGTTGGAGAGTTAAGAATCTGCTTAAGTGTGACTTGGCCCACGTGAGAGAGGATGGTGTAAAGAACACCCGGGAGTTCCTACTGCGGCTCAGTGGGTTAAGAGCCCACATAGTGTCCCTGAGGACATGGGTTCGATCCCTGGCCTTGCTCAGTGGGTTAAGTATCCAGCATTGCCATGAGCTGTGGTGTAGGTCACAGATATGGCTGGGATCTGGCATGGCTGTGGCTGTGGTGTAGGCCAGCAGCTGTAGCTCCAATTCCATACCTGGCCTGGGAACCTCCATGTACCACACATGAGGCCCTAAAAAGACAAAAAGAGAAGAGGGTCCAAAGAAGAGTCCAGGGGGGCCCAGCCATGTGTGGAAACAGGTGTCGAGCGCTCTTTTCCAACCATGAAGGGATTACAGGTTTGCATCCTGAAGGCCCAGACCTCAGTCCTCCCCTGCCTCCCTCCTCCTCTCCGCCCTCCTCCTTCTCTCCTTCCCCCTCCTCCTTTCCACCCCTCCCTCCACTCTTTCGTCTGGCAAATATTGATTGGACACCTAGTACGTGCCAGGCGCTGAGACCGCACATGCAGTTCCCTAGAGGAACAGCATTCCAGAGTGGAAAACAGACCTGTATTTGGGTCCAGCCTGGTGAGGTTGTGCAGGAGAGAAAGAGCCTGTGCACTGGGGGGAGGCAGCCCAGCCACCTGCCAAAGCTGGGGGTGCAGCCGAGGCTGGAGGGCCCATGTCAGGGGAGCAGACAGCTGGCCAGCGAAGCCAGAGGCCGTGGACATGACATACCAGACAGGGGGCCGGGGCACCTTTGGGATCCTCATGGCCAGGTGCCTGGGGGCTCTGAGGGACAGAGGGACACACCAGGTAGAAGTGGGGGGTTGGCAGTACATCTGGGGGAGAGAGCAGTGAGGTGGGGGGAACGCCATACCTGGGGCCCTGAGACGCCATGCACGTCACACGAGTTTACCTGTTCTGTGAGCGTCAACGGACAAGTGTTCATTGACGCATTTTCTGAGCAGAAAACTGTCTATGTAAACATGGTTTGCCGTCCAAAGCCTAGCCTTCCTCTTCATTCTGCTCCCTCTGTCCCTCCCCAGGAGCCCTTTCCTGCCTGGGTGCAAAGGCAGTGTCACCAGAGGAGATTGGCTTTCACAGAATAACAGGACAGAGAAAGAAGAGAGTAAGAGGGACAGCCAATAGGGAAAGACATTTTCCCTCTTACAGATGTAATTCTTTTGACAGGATACTATTTCTAAAAAAATCACTTGAAAATAGGAGGAAAAAATAGTTGGCCTTAGTTATGAGGGTGGAGTCGTACTTCATTTTATTTGGATTAAGGGGGATAACGGTAGAGGCCATTCAGGAGAAGGGAGGAGGGAGGTGGGGATGGGTTTTAGGGATGGCCCGACACTCTGAGGTCTCCGTGGCCCCATCCTGAGAAAAGCCAGGTGACAGAGACAGTGTTGGTCAGAGGATCTCCCTGAACTGGGTACAAAAGAGGAGCGCAGGGCCCGGCCTGAAGCACAGGAGCCCTGGAGCCCCCAAACCTCCCCCGCCGGTGCCAGGCGGGCATCCCACTGCCGCAGAGGAGTCAGCCGAGCAGGGAAGATGCGGGGCTGTGGGAACAGCCGCCCCAGGCCATCCAGACCTGTGGGCAGGACAGCGGATACTTGGTTGACTGCTTTCATTTGCCTCCTTCCCCGGCTTCACTCCTCAAACAGGTCCTGGCAGAAATGGATGCCCTTTACAATCCAAGGCCTTTTACACGAGGGCGTAGCTTTCTTGAAGGATCGCCAATGTGGAGTTGGAGGGTTCCTGCAGCATTCAAGGAAAGAGGCCTTTTTGGGGCGTGGGGTGGGGGCTGGAACCCCCTAGCTTCTGTCCAGTTTCCCAGTGCCTTGCCCGTTGGGTGGCTTCCTTTTAACTTTGTCAATAAAAAGGACAGAAGCTTGCTCTGGGGCCATTTAATAATGCAGCAATGAATTGTGCTTTCAAGCCCGGGAGGGCCTTTCTAGGTGATTTGCAAAAAATAATGACTTCATACCCCAAGGACTTGGGTTGGTAGCATTGTCTGTTGTCACGGCACCCAGCCTTGCAGCCGCCTCCCCAGGGCTCTGCCTCCCTGGGGTCAAGGTCCTCCCCAGCCAGGCCCATGTGGAGCCCTCGTGCTTTTGAGAAAGGAAGAGGAGAGCTTCCCAGATTCCCCAGGAGAAGAGAGACAACGGCCAGCGGTGGGTAGAACAGCTGCGCTTCTTTTTGTTTGTTTTATTTATTTATTTATTTATTTTGGCTGCTCCTCTGCATGTGGAGTTCCCAGGAAAGAAATCAAGGAATCAAGGAAGAGAGAGAGGGAGACAGATAGAAAGACAGACAGACAGACAGAAAGGAAGAAAGAAAGAAAAAGAGAGACAAAGAGAGGAGAGAGGAAGGGAGGGTGAAAGGAAGGAATAGAAAGAAAAGGAAAAAACGAGGGAAAACATTTGACTCAATTTAGAAGTTATTCCTGGAAATATGAGTTTGCTATTAAATTTTGACTTTGACCCTCTTTGTCCTCAAATAGAGGCTTGCTGAAGGGTTCGCGCTGAAAGAAATGTGTGAAACAGCAGATACTGAAAGGCTCTCCTGACCTTTTCTTGAAGCTGGTCAGGAGTCCCTCGTGTGAGAAGTGCTTTCTCATCGCAAAAGGAAAGAAGCATCCTTACCTCCAAAGATGGAGAGAGCTTCGGGGAGGAAGCTGGCTGAGCAGGCCTGGCTAAGCTGCCCCACTTTACTGCAGACTCAGGGCTCACGCCCCATTTATCCCGTCCGGTCGTTTTCCCACGACTTTCCCATCTTCATCAAACCCAGCATCAGAACGCTGTCTTTTAGGTTTATTCTCATCTTCATTTCCTTATGTCAGCTCATGTTTCACGTAAGACTTATACTACATAAACACATTAAGCTTTTCTCTCTCTCTCTCTTTTTTTTTTTGTCTTTTTGCCTTTTCCAGGGCTGCTTCCTCGGCATATGGAGGTTCCCAGGCTAGGGGTCTAATCGGAGCCGTAGCCACCGGCCTACGCCACAGCCACAGCAACTCGGGATCCGAGCCTCGTCTGTGATCAACACCACACCTCACAGCAATGCCAGATCCTTAACCCACTGAGGGATTGAACCTGCAACATCATGGTTCCTAGTTGGATTCGTTTGTTAACCACTGTGCCACGATGGGAACTCCTGAGCTTTTCTCTTGTTAATCTGTCTATTGTCATAGGGGCCTCAGCCAAGAACTGAGAGGGTAGAAGGAGGACTAACAGCAAATAAGAAGCAACATTAGGTGACAGGTCTCTGGTGAGAGCTTCGCAGACCTGTTTAGAATCTTTAGTGTCTTAAACAGAAGAGAAGGGAGGCAGGGCTCCTGCACCTGTCCCAGAGACAAATGGTGACAAAAGAAAAAGCGACAATTTCTCACTTTCTATAACATTTGATTTGTGTGTGTGGCTAAATTGAGTCAAATAGTCGGAACAGATTTTCAGCCATTTCATCTCCGCCCCACAAAGTTAATAGATTTAAATTGGCTGCAGAACTATTTTCGGAGGTCCTGTTGTGGCTCAGCAGATGAAGAACCCAGCATCGTCTCCGTGAGGATGTGGGTTCGATCCCTGGCCTTGCTCCATGGGTTAAGCATCTGGCTTACTGCAAGCTGCAGCATAAGTCACAGATGCGGCTTGGATCCTGTGTTGCTGTGGCTGTGGTGTGGGTCTTCCGCTGCAGCTTCAATTTGACCCTTAGTCCGGGAATTTCCATATGCCGCAGGTGCAGGCATAAAAGAAAACAAAAGAAAAAAAAAAAAGCAATTTTAGATCTTGTCCTTTGGTTGAAAAAAATGGAGAATCACTTTATATGAAGAAGCATTTCAAAATCAGGTCAATACAGGAGTTCCTGCTGTGGCATAACAGGATTGGCTGGTTCGATCACCAGCCCAGCATTGGCCCGGGAACTCCATATGCCCTAGGGTGACCAAAAGAAAAAAAAAAAAAAATCAGATCAATACATGAATCCCCAGTGCGGTCTGTAGCCTGACTTTGGAACACCTTTAGAGGCCCAGGTAAATAAGCTGTAATCACCCCTTCATGATCATCTTTCATGCTATTGTGCTTCCTTTTAGATTCCTTCCTACATTGCTTGTTCAAGTCCACACACTTTTATGGGCAACTTCTAGCCTCCCCTGATTCTGCCCTAGGCTGATGTTGGGACCGTCTCAGGGGATCCTAGTCCTCCTCTCTTGACCCTTTTGGGTTTCTGGGTCTGGGCCCCTGTCACATTTCCCCGGCTGAGTGCCCGTGAGGTCTGCTTGCTCCATCCCCTTTGGAAAGCCTGTCTTGACTCTTCTCGCTGGTCAGCGGGGCCCCCTCTGTGCTCTCGCACCTCCTCGGGTGCACCTTGATTCCAATTTTCCAGCTGCTTATTAGCGTTTCACTTTTTGCAGGAAACACGAAGGTAAGGACTAAATCCTAATCATTGTTATACTCCCAGAGACTCTGAAAATTCCCAGCACGCTTGATAATTCCATGATAAATGGCACTGAATTGAACTGAACTGAATTTGGAGATGCTCTAAGTTGGGGTAGTGCATGGATGCTGTTCTTGCCTGTAAGAAAGAGATACAAGTGACCTGGATCTGGGACTGTTTATTCGTGTTCTAGGGCTGAGCCAATCCGGTGGACAGACTGTATAAAACACAAATGGTTAAGAGTCCAATGTACATGTGGCTTCTCTGACCCACCCACATTCCCAATAGGACAGAAGTAAATTAAATGCACGCCATCACCAGGTGTGAGGATTTTTTCAACTAGACTTTTTATGCTAATTGTATGTAAGCAGGTACAAGAATAGTCATTTCCCAAGACAGAGAGCTTTAAATGGAAATGACCAACTCCAGATTCAAAGCAATCTCTGAATCTTCTAAAATTGACCAGGAGAAACTCTTTTAAGCTTTCTGAAAGGCATATAGGGGAGCTTGTGATTGTACTAAGGAAAACTTAAGTCTGAATTCTCAACAAAAAGTGATGATACGTGATACGTGATGATACGTGTCTCAGAATTTTTCAATTAGTGCCATACAAGGAACAGTACAATTTGAGGATATTGAGGTATAAGTGGTCCAATATTTATGCCAAGTCGTTCACTCTGAAACAAATCTATTTCAGTTTATTCTGAATAATAAACTTGTAAAAAAAAAAAAGACTTGAAGTGGATAGTTATAAGTATAGCTAAGTAAATGATTAATAGAGAATTAAAAAAAAAGAGTGACACCACTATCCTAGGCTATAATTATTCTTGTAATTGAGCACTTAACTTTATGCCTGAGCTTCCAAGATGCCAAAGTTAAAAAAAAAATCTCACCGTTGGGTAAAAGCAAGTAGTACTTGTCCTAGTAAATATTCTGAAAGTGGTGAACCAGCAAAGACACTGCACTTTTCATAGCATAAGTGCTGGGTTCATAGTCTATGGTTTTCAGTACAAGTTTTGCCAAAAATCTAAGATGGGTTATATAAACAGTAGGTTTATTCTACATGGACTTTTCCCCTCAGGAAAAAAGAAAGGGTGTAATGGACCTAAAATCTGAATCAAATAGGGCATGAAACCTTTTATCAAACATGGAAGATTTAAGGTTTTTAACATGTCAATGACACCCAAAGTGATTTACAGATTCAATGCAATACTTGCCAAAACCCCAATATTTTTTTTAACAGAACTAGAAATAGCATCCTAAAATTCAAAATCTCAAAGGACCCCAAAAAGCCAAAAAATCTTGAAAAATAATAACGTTAGAGGACTCACACTTTCTGCTTTTGAAGCTAGTACAAAGCTACAGTAATCAAAATAAAAGGCAAAAACATTTAGACCAATTAAATGGAACAAAGAGCCCAGACTTAAACTCTCAAAAATATGGTCAAGTGATTTTTGACAAGGGTGGCAAGACCATTCAACGGTCTTTTCAACAAGTAGTGTTGGGAAAATTGGATATCCACGTGCAAAGGAATGAGGTTGGATCCTTACTTCACACCATGTAAAAAATTAGGAAAAAAAGATTGAAGACAATGTTAGAGCTAAAGAACTAGAAAACTCTTGAAAGAAAACATGGGGGGGATATTTTATGACCACTGGATTTGGCAATGATTTCTTGGATATGACACCAAAGCACAGGCAAAAAAAGAAAAAAATAGATAAAGCGAACTTAAAATTTAAGAGATTTGTACACCAAAGGACACTGTCAACTGAGTGAAAAGGCGCCCAAAGACTTGGAGAAAATAATTGCAAGTCATATGTGTGGTAAGAGATTAATACCCAGAATATATAAAGAACCCCTATCATTCAGTAGGAACCGCAGCAAAACACACGAATAAACCAATTTAAAAATGGGCAGAGAACTTGAACAGATATTTCCCCAAAGAAGATGTACAGATGGTCAATAAGCACATGAAGAGATACTCAACATTACGAATGATTAAAGGAACACAAATCAAAACTACAGTGAGGTACCACTTCACCCATTAGGATGGCTGTGACCAAAAAGACAGAAAATCATAAGTGTTGGCAAGAATGTAGAGAAGTAAGAATACTTGTACACTGTTGGTGGGAACATTAAGTGGTGCAGCTGCTCTGGAAACCAGAATGGCAATTCCTCAAAAAGTTAAACATGGAGTTACCACATGATCTAGCAATTCCACTTCTGGGTATATGCCCCAAAGGACTGAAGGTCAGGTCTCAAACAGCCATTTGTACACCAGTGTTCCCAGCAGTATTATTCACAATAATCAAAAGGTGGGAACAAGCCAACTTTCCAATGGTGACTGATGAATAAACAGATATAAATGTGGTATCTATACAATGGACTACTATTCCGTCCTAAAAAAGGAAGGACATTCTTTTTTTTTTTTTTTTTGCCTTTTGAGGGCTGTGCCCACAGCATATGGAAGTTCCCAGGCTAGGGGTCAAATCAGAGCTGCAGATCCGAGCTGCATCTGTGACCTATACCACAACTCATGGCAACGTTGGATCCTTAACCCACTGAGCAAGGACAGGGATCGAACCTGCATCCTCATGGATGCTAGTCAGATTCATTTCTGCTGAGCCACGATGGGAACTCCAGGAAATTCTGACATATGCTACAACATGTATCAATGTTGAAGACACTGTGTTAAGAGAAACAAACCAGTCACGAAAGGACAAATACTGCATGATTCTAGCTCTGTTAGGTACCTGAATTAGTCAAATTTATAGTGACAGAAAGTAAAAGGGCAGTTTCCAAGGATTAGGGTAGGAGGTGTTGTAGTCTCTGCACATGGATGGAAAAAGAATTTTCTGGATTTAAAGCAAGGTGTAGAAAAGACAAGTTTACTGAAGCAAGAGACACCAGTAACACAGTGGGTCGACTTCCTGATAATCAGGGAGAGCTGACTCTGGGCACATGGTTGTGTCTGTTTTTATAGCCCAAAGACAAAGGAGTGCGAAGAGTGGTCTTGCCATACACCTGCTGACCTTCTGGTTGGCTGGGGAAGGATGGGGTCTACTGATACACTTGCTGGTTGGTTGGGGGCATATGTTACCCCTATAGGGCAGGGTAAGGAGTGGGCTATATACCTTTTTTAGTGGGGGGCAGGTAGGAGAAGGCCAGGTAGATCAAGTGGAGGAGGTGAGAAAGTGGGCCATATACCTTTCCTTGTAGGGGCAGGAAGGAGCAGGCCAAGTTGCTGGGGTGTGGAGGGCCTTAGGAACATTGTAACTGTTACAGTGAGACAGGTGGGCTGATAAGGGTCTGACAATTCTTATCTTGGCCAGAGGCTTTTTGAGTTTTATCTCCTTGGAGAGGCCCTGAAATCCCACAGGAGGGATGGAGAGTTATTTTTTGAATGTGTACAGAGTTTCTGAGTTTCTGTTTGGGAAGACGAAAAATTTCAGGAGAAGGACAGACAGTTGTACAACAGTGTGAATGGACTTAATAGCACTGAACCCTACACTTATAAAATGGTTAAGGAGTTCCCATCGTGGCTCGGTGGTTAGCGAACTTGACTAGTATCCATGAAGATGCAGGTTCGATCCCTGGCCTTGTGCAGTAGCTTAAGGAGCCAGCGTTGCTATGAGGTGTGGTGTAGGTCACAGAGGCGGCTTGGATCTGGCTGCTGTGGCTGTGGTGTAGGCCGGCAGCTACAACTCTGATTCGACTCCTAGCCTGGGAACTTCCATATGCCACAGGTTCGGCCTAAAAACACCAAAAAAAAAAAAAAAAGTTTAGGGTACACGGTATAAATCATATATTTTGTGAATTTCATCATCATCATCATCAATTTTGTGAATTTTATCATCATCATCATCATAATACCCAGGTGCTGTTCCTAGCTAAACATAACAATCAAAGCAGAAGTTGCATGGAACACCCTGAGTCTTACACCTAATCTATTTCACTTAACTCACTACCTGCCAGGAACCCGTGTAACTCCACCTCAATCTCTCCTGTTTCTATCCTCCTGCCAGCACAGATCTGTGGGGTGATGAGCTGGTCTCGGTTACTTATGGGAATGTGGGGGAGAATGGCAAGACATTAGATTTGGAACCTCTGTTTAGACCTAGAATTGAATATTCTAGCTCTGCTTTCATCTGCCCGACGGCAGGGGGAGCTTCCATTTTCTTATTTGTAAAATAAGGTTAACACCAGTAATTCTGTAGGTTTTTGGGAGTGTTAGATGAGACTATAAACACAAAGGCACCTAGTATGTGCCTCAGGTATGGGGGGGTTTCGCAAATGTTGGTTTCCTTCTTCCCTTTATTTCCTCAAGTCCTTTTCTGAGTCTTTCCAAGCAAGGAAGTGGTGCTCCTGACAGGCAGTTTTCACAGGTTTGTGGTGGGAGAGGATGAGAGCAGTGGTTCTAGTGGTTTCCAGAAGGGTCTCCTGTGGGCAGCTCAACCATAAGGTCTGTAGGGATGACATGGACTGGGCATCTTTGTCTTTCATCTCTAGATCGTGCTTGCTGCTTAATAAATGCTTAGAGACTAATGGTTGCATGTGTCAATGTGGTTAAATAAGCACCAAAATGGCGTTCACCTAGCTTTGATGATGGGGAAAAAAGTAGGCCACCTGGACCTTTAAGAATAGCTTATGGCTTTTGATTCTGGTGAAGATAATACTTTATGCTTTGCAGAAATCTGGAGGAACATTAAAGCTAGGAGAAAAAGGGAACTCAAGGATTAAGAACTTATTATGTATTTTTTCCTTCTTGCTGCAATGCTCTCATTTCTTTAAGTTGTTTGGCCCAGTTTTCAGTTTTCAGATTCGGTCCCCAGAACTTCTGACCAGATTGCTCCAGAACTTGCCCTTCCTCTGTGGGTCACTGAGCCCCCCAGGGGGTGCCTTTGGGGCAGTGACGGCATGTCCTCTCACTTCTACCCTCAAATGCTGGAGAAGTAGAATGGAAGATACGCAAGAAGAAAATGAATGCCATCAAATGTTTGACGCCGGCATTTATTTCTCTTCCCTCATAATTTTTATTTTATTTTATTTTATTTTATTTTATTTTCCCACTGTACAGCAAAGGGATCAAGTTATCCTTACATGTATACATTACAATTACATTTTTTCCCCACCCTTTGTTCTGTTGCAACATGAGTATCTAGACAAAGTTCTCAATGCTACTCACCAGGATCTCCTTGTAAATCTTATCAGACACAACTTAGAATAGATTCCCTCCTACTTTCAAAAGATAGGCATGCTCTGTTTCCTACAGAGAAGAGGAAGGCCCACCCTGAGACTGATAAACTCATAAACTGGAGGAAAGTCCCTGGGCTCCATTCTGAATTCCAGCTGTAGCTCAAACAAAACAAACCAAACTCAGAGAGGAGAACTATAGGCTTGAGAGGGAGCAACAGCTGGATATTTAGCCGACCACAGTGTAAATACATAATTAGAGACCAAATTAGTAGCATTAGTGCCGGATGGCTCTCCCTGCCAACTGCTGCCATCAGCCACTTTGAATACTCCCAGTCACCTTGGCGTCAGCTCATGGTCTGATTGGTCCCAGGGGCTCCCCCACAATAGGTCGTGCAGATGTGGAGTCGGAGCTCTCTCTACTTGTTAACTGGCCACCCTTCTGGAGCACATAAATTTACCGAAATAATAGTGGAAAAAAAATATTTTACTAGTCATTATTTTTTTTTCAAAGGCAAACCCCTCCAGAGCTGAAAAACTGCTCCCAGAGTCCCAAGGACTATCCCATGTGAGTCACGTGAGAGGCAGGAAATGCTTTTCAAATAGCAGGAAGAATATTTTGAGAGAAAGTTGCATTAATTTAAAGAAGATGTTAATAACCCATTTCTTTAATGAACCTCAATACTCCAGGAATAAAAATAATGATAATGACTCCTTGATTTCAAGTAATAGTATTTTTCAAAGTTTTTTTTTTTCCATATATCATCTTAGTGCAGACTGTGGTTTGACAGTTTTCACATGTGAGGTTTAACCTTTATGCCTAATAGTTTCTATAAGATGACTATCTAGGAGTCCGTCAACCCTCTTTGTGGTTTCTGAAGATATTAAAGTTTCCTCGTCTAGACAGAAGGTGGTCAAATGAAAACAGATGGCATTTTATCTTACGTTTGATTCAAATATCAGCAGATAAATTTGTGGAGGCTTAATGGCCAGTGATGTCGTCTTTCCCACCTAAGCTTTGCCACCTAAGAAGCCACTGGAACAGTCCAATGGGTCTGAGCAGGGTCTCCTATGCTCGCTGCCAGGTGGAATCCTGGTGCTGTGACATCGGGCAAGTCACATCCCATTTCTGAGTCTCCATTTCTTCATCTACAAAGTGAGGATTCAGTTATTTGGCAAATTTTCATGAACTCCCACTTGCAAGTTGCCAGCTAGTGTCCTGCTCTCCTAGACTTAGATTTTATGGACAGAGGATGCAGTAAACACACATCCACGATAGTGGAAGTGGAAGTGTTCTGAAGGAAATTAAACCCAGGAGGGGAACGGGGAGAAGGATGGGTGGGTGGGAAGCCCCGCAGGATGGCTTTTGGAAGAGCCGCTGGGGAGCCCTGCGGGGTGGGGGGTGAGGGGGCAACTGTGCAGAGGGAGAAGCGGTTGTTGCCGGGTCCTAAGATGGGGTTGCCTGCGTGTTAGGGGAACAAAAGGGGGCCTGCGGGAGGGCTGCTGAGCTGTGGGGCACAGAACCGAGTGAAAAGGGGGCTGCTGGTCCGGCGGAGTATCACCTGCACTTCCCATGGCTTCCAACCGCACATGACAGAGCCCAGAGACTACCGTCTCGCGGGGAGCGCACGGTGCTGGATGCGCTCTGGTGCCAGAGCCTGGAGGTGCTAAGGGCACGAGGTCCCTGGGGCTCCCAGGGACCCGCTCAGGTCCCCACCAGGATCCAGCGCTGGGGCGAGGGATCCAGTTGGTCAAATTGAGAAGGAGCAGTGGGGCGCGTCCCAGGGGGCAGGGTGGCCAGAGCGCAGGAACCAGCGGGACCTGGTGCGGACCCCACAGGTCCGTGCTTTCCTTACACCCATTCAGAAATAAAATTATTAAGGATACAAGACATCTACAGAAAAGAAACAAACTCATGGACATGGAGAACAGACTTGTGGTTGCCAAGGGCGAGGGGGAGGGAGTGGGATGGCAGGGGAGTTTGGGGTTAGTAGATGCAAACTGTTGGAGTGGATAAGCAATGAGGTCCTGCTGTATAGCACAGGGAACTACATCTAGTCACTTGTGATGGAACATGGTGGAGGATAATGTGAAAAAAGGAATATGTATATATATCTGGGTCATTTTGTTGTACAGCAGAAATTGACAGAACATCAACTATAATAAAAAAATTTGAAAAATACCAGACAGAGCAAAGCATTAAACACCAAGCAGGGGCCTTTTGGAGCAGGCCCTGAGCCCCTGCTGGGTGGGCTGTGCAGGCCCAGGAGGGCCTGTGGCTGAGGAGGGAGCCAGGGAGGCGGGGTGTGCATCAGGGGTGAGGAGGACAGGACCCACCAGGGCCTGGAGGAGTTTGTGGGACAGCAAGGGTTTTTCAGGGTTCGCTCTGTATGGAGTGGGAAGGCCTGTGAGGGTCTTGAGCAGACGGTGACACCGTCTATCCAGCCCAGGCTTGTATTTGAAAAATGACTAAGAACCCGACTTGTATCCAGGAGTGTGCAGGTTGGATCCCTGGTCTGGCTTAGTGTTGGTTAAATGATCTGGCATTGCTGTGAGATGTGGTGTAGGTTGTGGATGTGGCTCAGATCTCGTGTGGCTGTGGCTGTGGCGTAGGCCAGCAGCTGCAGCTTTGATCGAACCTCTAGCCTCGAACTTCCATATGCCGCAGGTATGGCCATAAAAAAATGGCTAAGATGACCAAGATGACTGTGGCTGAGTCATAGTCACTGCAAGAACAGAGATGGAAGCAGGGCTGCAGGTTAGGGGCCGGCCGCCAGAATAAGACAGGTGGCCTGGAATAGAAGGCATGGAAATGTGAAATTCTCAATTTGCAGCTTGCTAACCGTTTGGGTGTGAGGTGGAATGAGCAGGAAGAATCAGGAGGATGCCAAAGTTTTGGCCTGGAAAAAAAAAAGTAGAAGAAGGGGGTTTATGTTTTCTGAGACAGATCCTCTTGGGATCAAAATAAAGATGACATAATGGGACCTACTTCACTGGATTGTTTTGAGGGTAGAAAATTCAATAAAGCAAAAGTTTACAACAGTGACATACAATAAACATTCAATAATACTAGTTATTTTCTCCCAAAACAAGAAAACCCAGCAGAATAGATAAGCTCCATATTCGTTACTATGGTCCATTTAAAAAACAATTAAAATAATAAAAACAAAGAATTTGCTCCCAGCAGTTTTGTCAAGTTGTTATCAGAACCGTCCTCACAATTATATTTTGATCAGCACCTACAAATTTATACTCAATCTCTCACGTGTCTTTCAGTGTTCTCAGATACAGTATGAAAAACAAGGAAATACAATTTGATAAATGGACATCTGAGAGATAAGGCTCAGAATTCTGATTTTAGAGCTCAAGAATATTTTTTACTGGTCACGGAATGGAAGGGAGACACTTTCATGGCCAAAACCGTATTGATAAGTCAAACTCCTGATCCTGATTCCAATGGGGTGAAAGTGTTTATTTAACTTTTAGGTGTAGGACGAGTTCCCTGGTGGCCCGGTGGGTTAAATGATCTGTGTTGTCACTGCTATGGCTTGGGTTCAGTCCCTGGCCCAAGAACTTCAGCATGCTGTGGGCATGGCAAAAAGAAGAAATTTTTTTTTGGTCTTTTTAGGGCCGCACCAACGGCATATGGAAGTTTCCAGGCTAGGGGTCAAATTGGAGCTGTAGCTGTCGGCCTACACCACAGCCACAGCAATGCAGGATCCGAGCTGCATCTGTGACCTACAACACAGCTCACGGCAAAGCCAGATCTCTAACCCACTAAGTGAGGCCAGGGATCAAACCCGCATCCTCATGGGTACTAGTAGGGTTCATAACCCACTGAGCCACAACGGGAACCCCCAAAAGAAAATATTTGTAAACAAACACCAAAACCTTTTAGCTATGGGATTGGGGAGTTCTTGAGCAACCTCAAACAGGCTTTATTTTTCAGTTGAAGGTCACTGCTGAAGGAAGAGCATTTGGGATAAACTGGCTGGAAAATATGACAATTTTTTTCTTTACAACTCTTCAGACCTACTGAAAAAATCCTAATGTATCAAATGCGACTTTATTATGATGGGGTCATAATTTATGAAAATACTTCAAACACTTGAGAAATATCACGCTAGGGAAATACACTTTCCCCTTCATCCAGAATTATATATTTAGTGGGGTTTTTTGAGGTGAATTTGTAGTACATATGACACAGAGATATTCGAATTCAAAATCAAATTCAAAAGCCAAACTGATTGTTTTTGGGGGTCCGTCTTGCTTTAAGTGTTAGTTTTTAAGGAGGATAATTGGTCCAGAGTTGCCTGTGATTTCAGATTGGTTTTATAATAAAAATATGCATTACTTATGTGAGTACTCTGCAGCCTTGAAACATTTCTTATCAGTGCCTCTAACTTTTATTTTTGTATTATTTATTTATTTACTTTTTGGCTGAGCCCGTGGTTTGCGGAAGCTCCCAGGCCAGGGGTTGAACCTGAGTCACAGCCGCAACAATGTCATATCCTTAACCCACTGTGCCACAGAACTCCAAGGCCCCTAATTTTTAGATGCATCATCTGAAGCTTAGGAAGCTGTTTTAGGATCCCTTTTTTAAGGGACAGGGTCAGAATTTGAACCCAGGTCTCTGGCTGACTCAAAGGCTGATACTTTTAAAAAACACAATATGGCTTTTGGGGGGTAGTGGTGGGTGCTGTTTAAAGAGATATTCATGCTATCAGTTCCTGGTATAGGAACTGGCTGAGATGCTGAATAAGAGACAGTGATTTTGCTGGATATGGAAAGATTTCTGGAATCTTAATCTCTATCCATTAAGTGTTATTTCTTAGAAGGAGTCTCCTTAACTTGAACAGCTCCATCTATTCAACACAGCAAGTATTTTCTGCTCTTATTGCTACTACATAGCATACATCAAATACCCACTGCTGCCCTGGGTTCCTTATGGACCTGTTATCAAAGCACCCCCCCTGCCCTGCCCCACCACCCAGTGCCAATCAAGCTTTCAGAGGGTCAGCAGGGGAGCCTTCACTGAACAACTGAATTAATTTATAAGCAAACATTTTTGAGCTTGTATTCTCAAGTTAATTTGACCTCTTTGTTATCCTAGAGGCAATTTTTCTAAAATATTTCGCATATGCTGCTTTTGAGGTATGTGAACATATGCATTTGGTAAAGAACTTCCTTTGCTGTGAATGGATGGATACAAAGGTTATTAACTTACGTGGTGTTTGGGGACCACAAGCAATTAATTTCATGGCGAGCAGAAAATCAATGCAGTCTTTGTTTTCTACCTCCCTGAATGGGAAAATGAGAACTGTGCGGAGGGCTAGAGCTATGGGGGAAAGGACAGAGTCACCTTTACAGCCCATTTCTGTGTGGTCAGCCCAGATTTTCACTCCACGGTTTTCATTTTCACTCAGTTATGTATTAACTAATAATAACCCAACACACATCCTTTAGTGTGACATTCCTATATGCCAGACACTTTACTAAGAGCTTTAGACACTATAGCTCCTTTAATTCTGGCAATCACCCTATTAGGTAGGTACTACTAGCATCACTCTTTTATGGCTGAGAAGACGATCTTTGTAAGTGGAGTAGCTGGCCCAATAAACTCTGCCAAGTGCCTTCTGTTGAAATGGCCACTCCTTGGCCTTTTATACTTTCTCCTAAATTGCTATGGCTGGAAACATGTACATTTCATTTTCCAAGCTCCCTGTTTAGCTGGGGTGAATGGGAAGGAGAAATGGTAGGTGTATATATAACAAATTAACCATGAGAAGAAAACCACTGTTTCTGGCAGTGGCAGGTGACTGCAGATGATGGCAGCAGGTGTCAGCAGTTCTAGTACCACTGGAAGATGAGCAGGGACCCCCTAGAGAGGCAATGGCTAGCAAAACCCCAGGTCTTCTGGAACCTGCACACCATATCAAGGCAAGAGAATGTGGGTTCAGACAAGCTTTGTCTTCTTACAGGCTGATAAGGCTTTCTGCCACTGATTTCTGGAGACCACCAACTTCTTCACTTTTTTCCCTTCAGCTCCACAGATTTTATCTTTTAATTCCTAATTTAAATAACTTCATGTTTGAGATACTTAGAAGTGTTTGTGTATTCCCAAATGAACAAAGGTCATATCAAGATGGCCTATATTATCTTCCTGAGCTCACTTTTCACAGTCCATCCAGTGTATCCAGCTCTTTACAACCGTGCTGGCCCATTGTGTCCATATTCACATGGCCCTATGTCAACAGAATGACTTCAGATGTTACAGCTGCAAGTTTGACAAAGTCATGTGAAGTATCTAAAATCTAACTGACTATCAACATATCATCTGTAAGTCTTGAGATTGAAAAATCCAGAGTTCCATAGAATTTAAAAGTCTTCAAAAACAAAGATATTATATATGTCTATGATATAATATATATGTATGTATATATATATATACACAAATATATGTATGTATAAAACAAAATATGCAGAATCTGATTAATTGAACAACCCACTAGGAGTCGTGGACTTCTGTAAATAGACTGAGGGCTTCAGTAATGCGTTTATTTTGAATCCATGGATGTGGGCTAAGTAGGGAGCACTTCTTTTGAGTTATGGCATCATTGATATAGCAGTTATAAATAGGACTCAATGACTCCTCTCAGCATTGCCAGGTTGAACATAGCGTTGTGTTGTGATTAAGATCTATTCAGTTAACTGGAATGACACCTATCTCCCTTACTGGGTGAGAATCTTTCAAACAGGATTTGTATAACAATGGTTAAGAGAAGTAAAGTTGTGGCATTAGAAATGTGGGGATTAACAAAGACTATGTGTGTAATTAGTGTCTAACGTTCTCGTGATTTTTAAAAGACAATTTTACATCTTCAGTAAGTTTATAAAACTTTGACAGACTACATATTACTAGATCTTCCCTCTTGCTATAAATAACCAGAAACCTGGACAAAATACATCAGACAACTGTTTCTGAACATAGGCAGCACAAGGCTGCATCCTAGATAGAAAGGAGACAAATCAGGGGAGACCAATGATTGCCATGACTTTCTTCCTGGAGACACCTTCTAAACTGTGGTGCAGGAAGGGGAACTGAAGTAGAGCTCTGCTCTGAAAGGCAGACTTTAACATTCAGGAAAGCTTAGATGGCTGGAGTTTATGGGGAAAATAACAGAGAGAAGGAATGATGCAGAAAAAGAGCTCCAGAAATATGCATAAGCTTTTCTTTGAGTTTTTTTTCTCTTTTTTCCCCCTGAATACTAAGCCACGCATACAGGCAAAATATCATCTATTAGGGAGCTGTAAGCTGAACAATTCCCAGAGCTTACATGGGGCTGGGAGGCTGTAAATTCTGACAATTCAGACATAAAATACCTGATGAAATACCTGGAGCATTCAGAAAATGACCTGGAAAGAGCATGCCTTTAAAAAATAGGGCTAAACTAGCCCTAGAGTACTGGTATGCCAGACTTGGCTTTCTGCTTAAAAACAAGTTCTGAAAGCATCAAGCTCATCCAGAAGTAAATTAACTGCCTGTCAGGTCAAAATTCAACTTTATTCCAAAGAAAGTAACAAAATTCAGATTCATAATACCAAGAATCCACTAAAAAATCACTGGCCATGTAAAGACGCAGAAGAATGGGGCCCATAACCAGGAGGAAAATCATCCAATAGAAGCAGAAGCTGAGATGACAAAGAAGATGAAATTAAGACAAAAACTTTAAAATTGTTATTATAAATTTGCTCAAGAAAGTAAAGGAAAACATGAATAAGATGAAGGAAAAACATGGAAGATATAAAAAAAGCCTCAAATGAAACTTTAGAGATGAAAAACACAATGCCAGAAAAAAAAATATAGTGGTTAGGATCAGCAGAATATTAGAACTCAGTAGATAAAAATTGGTGAACTTGAATACCTAGTAAAACAGGACATCTAGATTGAGGCACAGAGAGAAAAAAGGTTGGGGAAGAAAAACCAAACAAACCCTGTGCCCCAGTCACTTATGAAACAATATAAACCTATCTGTCATATGTGTAATTGAAATATCTGAAGGGAATAGGGAGCAGAAAAAATAGTGGAAAGTATAATGGCTGAAAATTTTCTAAATTTGACTCAACTGTAAGCTAAAATATCACAAGCTATAGGTAGGATAAACACACACATGCATTATATACATTCCCCAAAACACATCACAGCATATTACTAAAAGCTATCAGAGATCAAAGACAGGTTATATAAACAGGAACATAGATAAGAATGATAGCTGACATTGGAAACAAGCCAGGAGACAATGGAACAGCATCTCTAAAGGGCTGCAAGAGAGGAAAAAAGCACCTGACAAACAGGAATTCTGTATCTAGAGAAAATGCCCTTCCAGAAAAAAGGCAAAATAAAGGTATTTCAAAGAAGCACAAGTGAGAGAACTTGTTACCAGTAGTTTGGCACTATAAGAAAGACTAAAGGAAGTTTAGGTTGTAAAGAAACAATATCAGATGCAAATTTGGGTCTACACAAAGTAATGAAGAGTGCCAGAAATGGTCAATATTTGGGTAAATACAAAATACTTCTCATTTTAAACTTATTTGAAGATAACTGACTGTTTGGCCAGAAGATTACACAATATTGTGGTGTTTCTAACACATGTGAAGGTAAACTATGATGATAACAGCACAAAGCCTGAGCAAGTCAGATGAAAGGGCACTACTCTAAGGTGTTTGCACGTAGAGTGGTGTAAAGTAATTTAAAAGTACGTGGCAATAAGTGAAAGATGCATATGTAACCAGTTTAATGTGTAATTGATTTTCACTTGATTTTCATGCTGAAAACTTAAGTTTATGCAGTTTTAAAAACACAGGTTACTGTATTTATCAATGGTACATTTCTAGGAATTATTTGAAAAATTCTGAATATGTTGGATCCACAAAATACTTAAAAAAGAAATTGAATACATTAAATGCATAGATCTAGTTGAAAATATCTGATGTATCATCATCTTATTTTTTTCCTTTCTTTCAAAAAAAGTGTTAGACTGAGGTTTAGTGAGGTTGACTCACTTTCCTTAATTAACACAATATGAAGAGCCAAGACTGCATCTTTTCACTCGTTTTATTTTTAAATATAACTAACATGGCTTTTTATTTGCAAAAATATCTCCATGTCTTTATTATAAATGTTGTTCTTAATAGATAATAAGTACTTGAAACTCTCTTTTGTGGGAAAAATCCATAAGCAGTTTTTGAGAGGGTGGCTGTTACCGTTAAATTATATCTTTAAAAAAAATAACAGATTTTATTTTCCAGCACAGCTTTAGGTTTCTAGAAAAGTTGAGTGGAAAGTACAGGGAGTTCCCATCACCAACAGCCACTGCCCCCAAGTTTCCCTTATTGTTAACATCTTGGAGACGTATAGGCAGTTGTTACAGTTGATGAGCCAGTGGTGATACATTATGATTCACTGAAGTCCATAGTATACATTATGGTTGTCTTATATATTCTGTGAGTTATGGTAAATGTATAATGGCATCTACCCACCATTGTAGCCTCATTTGGAATAGTTTCACTGCTCTAAAAATCCCCTCTATTCTGCATTTCAGCCCTGCCTCCAGCCCCAGGTAACCACCAATTTTTTCATTGTCTCAGTTTTGCTTTTCTTAGAATGTCATATAGTTGGAATCACACAGAATGTAGCCTCTTCAGATTGGCTTCTTTCACTTAGAAATGTGCCTTTAGGGAGTTCCCATCGTGGTGCAGTGGTTAACGAATCCGACTAGGAACCATGAGGTTGCGGGTTCGGTCCCTGCCCTTGCTCAGTGGGTTAACGATCCGGCGTTGCCGTGAGCTGTGGTGTAGGTTGCAGACGCGGCTCGGATCCAGCGTTGCTGTGGCTCTGGTGTAGGCTGGTGGCTGCAGCTCCGATTAGACCCCTAGTCTGGGAACCTCCATATGCCGCGGGAGCGGCCCAAAGGAATAGCAAAAAGACAAAAAAAAAAAAAAAAAAAAGAAGGAAATGTGCCTTTAAACTTCCTACAAGTCTTTTTGGAGGTTGTTGGCCCAGTTCTTTTTAGCTCTGGATAGTATTCCATTGTCTGGATGTATCATCATTTATTAATCCACTCACCTACCGAAAGCCATCTCGGTTTTTTTCTAAGTTTTGGCAATTATGAATAAAGCTGCTGTAAGTATTGATGTGCAGGTTTTTGTGTAAATATAAGCCTGTCAACTCATGTGGATAAGTATCTAGGAGTGTGCTTTCTGGATTGTGTGGTTAGAGTGTTTAGTTTTGTGCGAAACTGGCAAGCTGTCTTCCAAAGTGGCTGTATTTTTTGCATTCCCTTCAGCAATGAAGGTGCGTTCCTGTTGCTCCATATCCTCACCAGCCTTTGGTGCCGTCAGTGTCCTGAATGTCAGCCCTTCTAACAGGGGTGTGCTGGTATCTCATTGTTATTTTAATTTGCACCCTCTGATGACATATGAAGTGGAGCATTTTTCATGGTTTATTTGCCATCTGTGTATCTTCTTTGAGGAAGTATCTATTAAAGTCCTTTGCCTCTTTTTAGGTTGTTTGCTGCCCTATTTTTGAGCTGTATGAGTTCTTTGCCTATTTTGGATAATAGTCCTGTATCAGATATGTGTGTGTCTTTTCTGATATTTTCTCCAAGTCTGTGGCAATTTTCTTCTCATTCATTTGACATTATTTTCCACAGAGCAGAAATTTTACATTTCAGTGAAGTCCAGACTATCAACGATTTCTTTCAGAGATCTTGCTTTTGGTGTTGAAGACACAGGTTTGAGTGAAAGAGGAGTTCAATTCGGTGCTTTGAGGCCCCTTTGGACGCCGGTGAGGAGCCCCCCTGGTGGCCAGTTGGTCATAATACACTCCCCAGGAGGGGGGGCTTTGGGGTGATCTGAGTCCTGCTTTCTCCCACCTTCCTCCCTAGCACTCGTGTGTCTGGGTCAAGCTCTGTCAAGGCCACTCTTGCCATCCTTGGAGTCCTCCTCTTCAAAGGCAGAGACAGGAAAAGCTGCTGTTCCCTTGGCTTTCTGGGGCCCATTTTCAGTCTCTGCCATCAGGCAGCAAAGCTTCCTCTGGGCACTGTTGTCAGGGGAGAGCTTGGCTTTACACCAAGAGATTCTGGGCAGTGAATTCCCAAAAAGGGCCTGGGAAATCTGATTTGCAGTTGCAAGTTCGTAGGTGAGAAAGAAATGGTTTAATTTGGCTTCTCAAGGGGATTTGCCTCAGAGGACTGTTGGCTTTTCAGCCACAAAGAAGGAAGATGCAACTTGTGGAAAGGCAGCAGAAGACCCAAAGACATCCAAAAGGGTGGCTTTTCTGCTTGGCTTTCTGGCTGAAACCTTAGGAAGGGATGGTGTCCCAGGCAAGCCACATGGACTACTCCTGGCAACGTGGGCAGACCCAATTTGTGTTGTCAGTTCTTCAGCCTCTGGATGGGGGCTTGTCTGAGCCTCGGAAGGCATCAGTAGGGAGACCTGCTCAGGCTTCAGGCTTGGACCAATGAATAGCCGATGCTTGGAGGGGAAGTAGAAAGAGCTGCTGTAATTAACCACCTGAACAGACGCCTCTTCCCAGATACCTGGACAGCACTGGGTATCAACCCTAGAAACTGAGATCTCCTGGGAGAAACCCGACTTCGACTACACATTTATCCCACATAGACCAAGTCGTAAAACAGGAGAGACCGAGTTGCCGTGAAGGGCTGGGGTGAAGATTGTTTGGTTTCTCTGTCCCCTTGTCCTCGATATGAATCATGCTCTTGGGCAAGTCAGACATGGAAAATAAAGTTCCATTTCTGCACACTAATGTGATTTTGCATCTTCTATACACGTCCCCACATTACTGCTGGCACACGAAACTCCTTCTTGGGACTTTCTTAGAGTCCATACGGTTTAATTACAGCATCCCAATGGTATCCATCCTTCCCTCGTTTGGCTGCTATGACAGCCTGTCCGAGCCCAGCTCCTGGCTCGGCATCTGCTTTACCTCATTCCCTGACAGCACCTCTGGCCATTTCAGTCCCCGCACTGGTCCTTGGTTACTGCCTTTAGCCTCTTGATTCCTTGACTTCTTGTGAAATTCTCCATCTCATTACAGCCACAAAGAAATAACTCTATGGTTCGTTCCACTATGCCGCTCTGCTTTCAAAGGTGGGTTATCGGCACGCCCCCCACCCCCCTTTCCCATTCTGAAACTCCAATTCAGCCTCTGGGATTCAACCAGCTTGCACTATTCAGTAACCTGCTCCTGGTTGCTTTGCTTTGCTGTCCAATGTTGACACCTGGGTCAGCGATTTTAACGTGTCTTCATTACTCGAGGCTTTCTGAGCATCTTGCTCTGCCCAATTTTCTATCATTTCATATCATTCATCCTTCCCTTTTGCTTCTGGGCTATCTACTGATCATTGCCAAAGGAGAGGCTGGAACTTTGCCCACCTCCTCTCCTACGTGTTCATGTTCACTTCAACGGGGCACGCATTTCTGCTCATCAGCGTCATCATTCCTGTCTTTTTGTTCCTGAGGTAACTCCTAAAACAATTTTGAAAATCTATGTCCACCTTCACATATTTTGAAATGGACTTACAGAAATTTTCAGCAAGAGTTTAAATAGTTAAAAACCATGTACTGCCTGGCTTATTGAAATGTTGACATTTTAAAATAAAAGTGTTGCATCGCTTCTTTAAATGAATCCGTGGTGACAGAAATATCATGATAATTTGACACCTGGCATTATCCACTTAAAATGAGTATGCGGCCCATTAAAAACACATCTACAAAGTCTTTTTAACAGTACAGATTTCACGTTATTCCTTTTATTATTCCATTCTGCTTCCCCTCCATTTTGTCCCCATGCACTTTGATGTTTAATGTCATTTATTCATCATGCTATCAGACCCTATACCACAAAATGCATATATGTGTGTGTGTGTTTGATTGATTGATTGATTTACTTTTATGATGACTAAAAGATTATGTTAAAACATTTTTTTTTCCTGGACTGGGTTATCATGAAAATTATCGTAAGTATAGAGTTGCTCAAGACATTCTAAATGTATGGCAGAGTGAGAAGTATTTATTCAGCACACATTTTATTAGAAAGTCATCTCTAAATTAGACTGCTAGGAATGGGTTTCCAGTCAATGAAAGGTATGGTTGAATTTTTTCCTTCATTTTGTGCACCTGAGCTTTTACACCTGGGCAAGGCACGGAGGTTCACCTGCGTTGGAGGAAGTGAGGATGGAGGGGTGTGGGGGGTATGAGGCAAGAGCAGCCCTAGCTCCTTTCTAGTAAGTCACAGGGATGGGAGGACCCGAATCAGTTGCCTTCAAGCATCTGTGCCTTGCTCTCCAGGGGCTCCTGGGACCCCCACTTTGTAGACCCGAGCCCTGAGCTCTCCCCTCCTTGAGCCCCAGTTCCAAAGAGGTCAGGAAAATTGTCCAAGGAGAATTTTGTTTTCCATCGCTGGGGCTGCTGGAGAGCTAACGTCTCTCCTATCTTTCCTTTCTCCTTTTTTGGGGAAAATGTATATCCCTCCTCGTAAGGTTGATTTCTTTCTTCTCACAAATGCTGCTTTTTGCACATTTGAAATTGCATCCTCTCTCCCACAACCATCTTCAGTTCCTTTATTCCAGATGCTTTTCCTTCTGCCAACACACTTGCCAGGTCTCTCCTACTGGTTGCTTCAGACATTTTTTAGCGAACACCTTTTTCTCACTTATCTTGCCACCTCATCAATACATACGCTATTTCCATTCTCTTTGCACATTCCTCCCATTGCGTATTAAACTCCAGTATGTCTCATTTCTTCCGGCATTCGATCTCTCACCCCAGCCAGCGATGGTCAAGACCTGCACGCCTTCCTGGGGTTCCCCCACATTGGCTACTCCCCAAAGTGCATGGATCGCATTCTCCAGATTCCCGCCCTCTCAGATGCCAGCCACATGTCTCACCTCCTGCCCCTCCATGCTCTGTGCTCCCAGGACACCAGGTACCCTCTCTTTCCTGGAGCCCTATCCAACCTCTGCTTGGTGCTGGGGCTCTCCTCCAACTGGGGATTTCGAACCTGCTCTGCAAGTCTGCCCCTTGTTCAGAGGTTCCGTTAATGCAGTTTTAAAACTTTCCCTTGAGACCTCATCTTTGACCCATTTTGAAGTGTGTTGTTTTCTTTCCAGGTGTTTTCACCTGGCCTCCAGTGACAATGCAGGAGTGAAGGGACCGGCTTTTAAGTCCTCCTCGACTTGGCTCAATCTGTTTTACAGCGCCTTTTCCCATTAACTGCCTGCATCCCAAACTACTTCCAGACTAACTTAATGTTTCATGACACTCTCTGAATATTACCTTTGGCCCTGCTGGCTTTGCATGTTTGCTTATATTTAGAATTCTTTGATAATTAGGGTTTTTTTTTGGGGGGGGCCGTTGTTTTTAGTTTTCCAAATAATGGTTTGCAAAATCATTTTAACACTATACTATGTCTTGGTTTAGAAGAAAATTGTACTTCAATTATGGAAACTTAAGGAATGATGATTCTGTGGAAGAGTTACAGATTAATCAGGCTAGTGTCAGAGTCTGGGTTCCAAACTGCATACCCAATTTTTTCCCAAATAGTGCAGAACACCTGCTTTGAGAATTTAACATGAACGTCTGTTCCCATCTCATTGAATGACTCTGTAAACAATTCTCACATTCATTTGCTTTGAGATTGTGAGTAAATTCTTCATGTTTTCTGAGTTTCTTTTGAATAGGGCTAATAATGATTCCTTTGCAAAATGCCTTGGAAAAGAAGATTTCATATCTGCAAAGGTTTTTTTTTTTAAATTTTTTTTGAAAATGTAATTAATAACAGCCTGGCATGAGGTTTCACAGGATATTATTATAGTATTTAATCTGAGAGAACAAATACATCTAATTGAAGCTTATTAAGTAGGGGAGAATAAAAAAATTCTTTTTGGAAACCCAAAATACATTCAATGAAAATTATTAGGTAGCAAATTTAATGCAAACAACTCCATTTTATTGTAACCCTTTGAATTTACATTGTACTCCTTTCCAAAATCAAAGAATTTAATTGAATGATTTAAATGAACATATAATCATCCTGTGAAATCTGCTGGTTAGTGAATGAATCATGAGATGGTACTTTTTCTATGTGAGGTTTGTGTATGTGTTTATAATTTCTAACATGAAATTCTACCAGTTAAAATGCTATCTGTTTCTTGCTATGAGTGGCATTCTGGCCGTTGGAGGGATCAGTCCAGAATTCCAATCCCTTGCTTGGTACTGCTTATTAACAGTGGCTGGGACACTGTGAGCTCTGTTACCGACTCCGCCCCGGCTCCCTGTCACAGGTGGGCTGATCTTGAGTGAGCGCCCTTGGTAGGAGGCTTCACACTGGGGTCCTTGAACTCACACTATCCCTGGGAGATTTGTGCAAATGCAGGTTCTACCCCCTAGCCGCTGCCACCGAATCAAAATATACAAAAGTGATTCTGGAATCTCCTTTAAAAAAAAAGACAAAACACTCAAAGTCAGAGCTCATTAAAATTTATGAATCACTGGTCTGAAACAAGACAATCCATATTCTCAAGCGCAGGATTTCTCTGCACAGCACAACATGGTTCACTGGCCCACTTCCCTGGAGCCTTAGGTAAGAGAGTGACTTCAGTTCTATGAATGTTGCTCTGTGTTTGGGCGCCCCCCAGCGGGGGGACAGAGGTCAGCGTCTTACTCTTCCTCCGGTCAGCAGTCATTACTTTTACCTACCGCATATCTGGGTACTGCTGTGGATGATTGACTATGTATTACATTATTCCACACGTTTTATAGGTTCTAGGTTATTGTTTTCAGTTGCATAACTTCTGTGTATATTTTGTTTTCCTGACCAGACTTTAAACCCTTGAAGACGGAGAGAACGGCTCGTTTCTTGAGTATTATCAGCCAGTGCCTTGCTTAGAGCTCTGAGGCCATCAGGTGTCATTAAATGCAGTTTACGAGACTGGTTTCCTCATGCACATATTCCATTTTAGAAGGACAAGTATGACCTGGGAGCTCTGTGGTCATGTCCATGCGTAGCAAACTTAACCAAATACATGGATACAGCGCTAACAGCTGGCTGGGTCTGCGCCTTGAGAGAGGGAAGCAGCCAAAATTGGCAGAGTCTTATTAGCATCCAGAGGGGGTTTGTGATTAATTAAAAATGTTAGTGATCATCAGTGCCTGCGAGTCAGGGGAGACGGTTACTCAGCATCTGCTCTAATTATAACTTCAATGCCCCCTCCCCCAAAAGCCTATACTCCAGTCATCTCAAGGTGTAGTTATTCCAGGAATGTCTTAGAATAATAGATGACATTTCACTCAAGCCAATTAGCATTTCCTAAAAACCCAAGAATGCTTTAATTTCTTCTTCTACACTTTATATCATTTTTTTCTTGTTAAGATGATTGTGTATGTGTGTGTGTGTGTGTGTGTGTGTGTGTGTGTATGTAGTGTATACATGTGTGGAACCTATAGCAAGGCTACCAGATTTCTGGCTCTAATGAGAGCATATTCCACTAATATGCACCAATTAGTGCATAGCATTTAGCTACAATTATGAAAACTGAGATCTTATCCAAGATGTAAGGTGTTATGGCCTTATGGTAACTGCCTATCAGCGCTCAGGAAATTCGTATGTTTGCCTGTATTAGAAAGGTGGTTTTTAACTTAATGTTTAAATGAAGTCTTGCTGAAGGGACATCATCAGAAGCCCCGTGGGAAATCTCCCACTACTTTTGTCTGCAGAAATGCCCTCTCCATGAAGCTGTGGATCTGAAGTTTTGTTTAGCACTTAGGCAAGGAGGTACTTTGGCTCCTCCGAGAAACTGGCACTCTTTCTCCTTTAGGAAATAGGAACTGCATAATTGACAGTGTCTGCTTTTTTGTTTGGTTGCCAAAAACTCAGAGCTAAATTTAAAGCTGAGCTGTGCCAATTATGCAGAGACTTAACAACTGAATAGCTATGTTCTTTTAGCACCTGGTTTTGACATTCTACTCTTATTATTTTTCAGACACCAAGACCTGGAATCCTTCATGGAAAAATGAGGAATGAATACATTGATAAAACAAATAAGCCAGGAGTGTTGCTTTGTGATTTAGATGGGGGAGATACTGGGCAAATCACAGCCACCTCAATTTTCATCTGCAAAATAAGCACGTAGTACTTTCCTACTTCCCCGGAGGGCTGTGGGGGTTAATTTAGGCCAGCTCAATTGTAAGGAACAATACACATGGTATTTTTATAGAGAGGGTCCTGCTCTAAAGCCCCAGCTCTATTTGCTCTGAGGATTCTGAGAGAGTGATCATAGCAAGTGATCAACACATAGAACCCATTAACTATAATGAGAAACTGATTATCATGACTAAAAATGGTAGTAACAAAAATAACGATTCCAAACTCCTTTGTAAGGTATGACAAGTCTCTTTACAATGTAGATTCTTGCTTTGTTTTCCAGTATCCATTTTGATATGCCTTATCTTGGACCTTAACTTCCAGACTCTAAATTGTTTGCATTTTCCCCAAGTAAGTTCACCTCATCCTTGCTTTTGTGTCTCTGGTTGTGTTGTTTCCTTGCTGGTCTACCCCATGTACACAGCTTGTCTTTTTCTATTAAGCCCAAGGGGTTATCTTATCTGTGAAATCCTTCTGCTTTCACCTGTCCTATCAGGTGGCACTGACTACCACCTCCTTTCTGTCTGAACAACACGCAACTTCCATGGAGGCACCTGTCACCTTTATGACATGTATCTGCCCACACATATCTCCTCCTGCTCCACTGGGTTTCTAGAAAGCTTTTCATTTCTATTTTCCCGGGACACAGAGCATTATCCACTGCAGGCACTAAACATCTAATTGTTATGGGGACGATGGGCCAGGTTCTACAAAAAAAAGTATGTTGTGATAGTTTCTTGAACTATAAAAAAAATTCAAATCTTTGGCCCAAGATTTGTGAACAGCTGTGTGACCTTCGTGGGTACCTCACTTCTCTGACTCTTTCTGGCTGGAGGTTGGAACGGAGGAGACAGTCAGGGCAACTTTAACACACTCGACCCCCTGTGCCTTCTGCACAGACATTTTACTTGAAAATTCTGCTCGATTTCATTGACATATAACATATTTTGGGACCCCGTGAAAAAGAAAGACTGAGTTTTTTGATGAGGATAAGATTTAAAATGATCACTTATTGTTCTTTCTTATTTTAGCTAAAGTCCATATGCCCCAAGCATTTATATAAGTTTTAAACACAGAAAATAAGAATTCAGAACCGAACCAAAGAGGCAAGGGAATGGCAAAATATTCAGAGAGCATTTGGGAAATAGCAAGTAACCCGACTGCATAAGACTCTGGGCATAAGCAGAGGGGGAGGCAGGAAGACTGAAGTGCTGGGCTGCATCTAAACCCAGGCTCTGTGGTTTGTTCCAAAAGCATCAGACAATAGGGAGCTATGGGACTGTCCCCCTGGATGCAGTGTTTACTCACATCAGGATTGAGTCCTGAAATGACCTACTCGAAGCCTGAACTAATAGGTTGGTAAGACTTGAAAGAAGCCTAAGAAGACAAAAAACAAACATACAAACAAACAAAAAAACCCTACTTCCAGCTCAAAAAAAAAGAAGGCTATGAAGACAAACGTAGCTGAAGACAGATATTCTGGCCTTGGATACTGATTAAATATGGGAGGAGAGAAAGATGATGAAAAAAGAGCCCTTATTTCATGTCTGTGTACTAGAAGGAGGGTGGTACCAAGCCCAGGAGCATGGAAACCAATGCAGTTGAGAGGGATGGTAAGAGTAGGGTTTGGGATCTACTGACTTTGAAAAAATAATGAGGTGTTTTACAAGAAAGCATAGCAGGGATCTGAGAATTCAGGGAGTACCTGACAGCAAGGCTATGACTGGGAATGTGAAAGAGATGGTGTAGACAGAAGACCTTGAGTGGAGCATCGGGAGAATCGGAGTGTTAGATTTGGGTGGGATCTCAGAGATCAGCTGGATTAATGTTCTCATTTTCCAGGATCTCAGAGATCAGCTGGATTAATGTTCTCATTTTCCAGGATCTCAGAGATCAGCTGGATTAATGTTCTCATTTTCCGGGATCTCAGAAATCAGCTGGATTAATATTCTCATTTTTCGGGATCTCAGAGATCAGCTGGATTAATGTTCTCATTTTCTAGGCAAGGAAATTGAATGCCCAGACTTCAAAGAAGGCTTACGGGACTTACCTAGATCCTTATATTGTGATTTACTCCCCTATAAATGGAGGAGGGATTTGAGGCTACTTTTTAACAAATAAATCATAAAGTGATTTTGTTTCCGCCAAGGAAATATTTCATCGTTGTTATTTTTTTAATTCAGCAAGAAGTGACTTTGCCTAAGAAGCCTACTTTCTTGGTTATCCAAAGCGTTTTATTTTTTTAAAATCAGACAAGACCAGTTTTGGGTGGTCAGAATAAAAGGGAATAGAGACTATTATATGGAATTAGTGCTTAGACATGGGGATAAAATTCAAGACTAAAACGAAATGCTGTAGAAAAAAGCTGATCTCATCCTTGTGTTTGTTTTCAGAGCTGTAATTTGATAGCCCAAAGACAAGAAATGAAAAAACAAACAAATCTGACATCCTGTGTCCTGAACTGTTAAGTGAAAAATGTCTTCTATTTCCCTCGGCCACACCATCTGAAGCAATGATGCATTCGTCTCTCTGGCTGAACTTCTTGGTTAAGACTTGGTTTATGTGCAATTAGAAGTCTGATGGGTATTTGCATTATTAGGAACTTCACCTTTGCAGAGAATTCTCCCAGTTTAGAATCCCTGACTATCATCTGAGATGGAAACTGGAAATCCCAACCAACTCCTTTACTCTTCTCTTTTTAGAGATTAATAGCTCGGGAAAACATGTCAGAACATTAAAAAAACACACACACAGAAAAGAAACCATAAAAATTAGAGGTCTGACTATGAAAGTTATTATTATTATTATTATTATTTGGCTTGGTACAAAGCACTGTAACCAAGTTAAAAGGAAACTATATCAAGAGAAAATATATCCAGAGAAAATCAACTTGCTATATGGGCAAGTTAATATTTTTAACATTCAAAATGGGATTGGAGTTTCCTTCATGGCTCAGTGGTTAACGAATCTGACTAGGAACCATGAGGTTGCAAGTTCGATCCCTGGCCTCGCTTAGTGGGTTAAGGATCCAGGGTTGCCGTGAGCTCTGGTGTACGTCGCAGATGCAGCTTTGATCTGGCATTGCTGTGTGTGGTGTAGGCCGGTGGCTACATCTCCGATTAGACCCCTAGCCTGGGAACCTCCATATGCCGTGAGTGCAGCCCTGGAAAAGACAAAAAAAAAAAAGGGGGGGGGATTATAAGGCAACAAGTAACAGATAATTAATCCCAGCAAAAAAGAAATAAATGGGTAGATGTTTTGCAAAGGAAAAGTAAAAATTATCAAAGACCATAATAATCTTAAAATTAATCAAGAAATGCATGCAATTGAATCAGATCTCTTTGGCACCAGAGCTCATGGTTTCTGTTTCCAACCGCAGGCTGGTAACACTGGTGTTCTTTCTGAACTGGGAGGAAGGCTGGCTGGGAATAGTCTGAGTGAAGAAGGTCACGGATGCCCACTGCCCCTGCCTGGAGCTCCCAACATTTTCAAGTGTCAGTGCATTTCAATTTGCTATCTGCCTTTTAGCCAGTTTCCAGAATCCTCAAATGTTTTTCCACATTTATATATTTTTTTTCCCCGACTGCATTTGCTGAGTTCTCAAGACCACCGTGGTTGGACGTTCAGGTCAACTTTTGTTTCTATAATAAACAAAATCACAAAATCAGATTTCAAGCCTGTCGGAAGAGCCCATTGTTAAAGCACAGCTTCGGGGTCTGTAAGGCTCTTCACCACAAACCCACGCGATGTTGCAAATTCTTCCATTGCCATGTTTGGATTTCCGGATCTGTACACAGGGCTGTCTTGGCTGGTTCACCATATCATCCTGAGCGTGGATCCTTATAACATCACGAGCCATGTATAACACCCCTGTTAGGTGGCTAGCTCATCCCTACTCTGTGAAGCAAAGCCCTAGCAGACTAAGCTGACTACATCCCACCAGCAGTCAGGGCGCGATGGGTAGGGAGTATGGAAGTCTTCCGGGGCAGATATAAAGGTAGGCAAGAAACCAGGAGACCAAGAATTATAATCGTCGTATAGAAGAGCAGCGTCTCAAGGGAAAAATAAATAAAAAGTGCTAGTTAGTAAACCCCACCTGGAGCCTGTTCCTCTAACCACAATCTCTCCACTGATTAAAAGCACCTCATTTATGAGTTAGATGTTACTCAGATTTTGGTGTAATTAATCAAATTCCGGGAGCATGGGTTTGCCTGGATTCATGTTGTTTGCAAAGATCCCTTCAATCAGGGGCGTGGAAAAGAAATGAGGTCTTCAGGACTGTTTTATTTCGCCTGGGATGGTTCACATTCCACTGATTGTTCATTGTTTATGTTGCACTTTGTTCTCTGGCTAGGTGTCTGGGGACAAGAGCATGTCACAGTGTCACCCTCTTCCAGAGAAGTGCCTATTTTATGTGAATGAGATAAAGCTTAAACACTCATCTGGTAACACGGGGTGATGAATAGGAACATATAAAGCATACAAAAGGAAATGGAGTTCTGCCAACTTAAAAATACACTGAAAAAGAAAGATTGTACAAGCTTGGCTGTTCCCACTTTCACTCTTCTTTTTAGCCAAATTAACAGGTAGCTTGCCCGCCAGGGAACTTTGTCCCCATGGCTGGCTCAATCTCAGGGTCAAGGGTGGCACCTTGGTGTCATTCCCTTCCCAGTGTCCTGGTGATCCCAACAAGAGGATCTGAAAGACATGCGCCATGTACCGTGAGGGGTTCATGTTACCCTCCTTCAAAAAACAAAGAGTTTAATAAACTAACCATGGAAACAAAGTTACGGAAGTCTCAAATTCCCCAGGCTCAAAGTCCCAATTCCTCTGCTAGAGAGAAAACACAGATGGAAACGTACGGAGATGATTGGCTGGTCCTTAAAACCCTACAGGTTAGATAAAGATCTTAAGGAAAAAAAAAGCTACCTACCTTGCCTGAATTATACTGACTGCTGCAAAATGACTGCCTGGGACAAACAGTCTCTCTTCCGTGAAGGGAGGCCTCCGAGGTTATCTTTTGGATGGTGGAGGACAGGTGCCATTTCACCGCACTCCACAGACTCTCAATGAAAGAACAACGACAATGGCAGACAGTGATACTAACACAGAAGTAAAAAGAATGGGTAGGGCTTATCAAGTGGAGGATTTGCTTCCAGCCCTGCTGTTTCCCTGATCGTTCCTTTTTTTGGCTAACCATCTTGGAAAACTAGTCCAATGTGCTCTTTTCACTCCTTTCTCTCCAGCTTACAACAAGAGCACTGAGGCTAAGAATGTGACATCTATACTTTGTATGATTTCAATCTTGGCATGATGTGCAGATTTGCTTTCACTGCGGATCTGAGTTAAGGTACAGCCTCTTTTCACTCTTACTGTAGACAATAGTGTCGAATATTCTCCTGGAGTCTCTAGCCCTTCTAATTACAAGAATATGCCTAGATTTTGCTTTGATCTCTCATAACTGGCAGATCACACAGATCCTGTCTAGATAAATGGTCCACATAGATCTCCATCTTGGCATTTTTATTGTTTGGGACTTGATTCACCACCTCAACCCTTACTTTATTTTTTTTTCAACCAGATAGGTTATAACGTTATTTCAAAAAATTGGGTGAGAGAGAAGACTAAGTTTCTTCTCTGAAGGTAATGGGAATTAGATTTTTTTTCCTATCCAATTTTTCATAGAAGAGGGATTGAGGTTTTTGACAACAACATATAAATGGGAAGTACATTATCTTTTTCCATAGGGCCCTGCTCCCTGGAGACTCACTGTCCCTCATTTTGTCCCTCATTGTGTCCCTTGATCTAAGCTTATGACCATTTCCTTGGATGGTTGAGGGACTCTCTTCCAGAAGGTACTGTTTGGAAAAGAGCTTGGTTGTCCCTGAATAGTTAGTTGTTGGGTTTGTTGGATTTGATGGGGGATACGTGAAGCCACTGTCCTACGACTTTAATGGGCAAGTTTATTGCGATGGAATGACTACTGAACCCTTGCTGAAATTTGTGAGTTTAAGCAGATTTATTTGTCTAGCTCTTGGATAATCTCTCAGGGCCAAAATTCTGGAGGAATTGATGAGCCTGCCCAGTTCAGCCCCACCAGCCCTCTGCAGCCTGCAGATTCAAGTCCCAAGATCAAGTTGCACTGAGCCAGGTGTCTCCATGTGATGGGAGGGCTGGACCTTCAGCATCCTGTCCTACACAATCCTAGGGATAAAAGTGGATTTGGGATGGAGTTCACAACAGGCATTGGCATGGGGAGAGGCAGGAGGACAAAGTCCAGAAACACAGAAGCTGTAGGTTGAGGACAGCAATTTGCTTACTTAGATATATTTCTGAGGTCTTCTGACTCTCACTCATGGTGGCTTGTTTCCTTGTGTGTTTAAAGAATTTGGGCTGAGAGGGAGCTCTTATTTCTTGGGATTTTATATGTGGACATTTTTTAAAGCATGGATTCAAAGTGCATTTGTGTTTCCTTCTGACAAGTGCTTGGGGGAAAAATCAATCCACGCACTTTCAATTAAATTTTAAGGATTTTCAGGCCCTGCAGGTAATGTGAATTTAAGCCACATGTCCAGGATGGTTTAATCATCTTTGCTTCTCTGCTCAGAAGCTAGGCTGAGCCACTCAAGTTCCTCTGAGCAAGATCACTTCCTCCATTTCCCACCTCTTCTCGGCTCTGGTTTCCCCCCACTTTGAGGTTCTGGCTTCAAGTGGGAATCTCTGATTGGTCATCTTCACTGCTTAGGCTCAATAAAACTCAGGGATTGGAAGATGCTTTCAGTAAAAACTGACTTCAAACTCACTCTTCTGGTTATGCTTTCCCTGTTTGTAACTTCTCTTGTCTTTATATTCCTATCTACACAGCTAAGCTCAATATTTTAAAATACATTATATCCAGCATTTTATGAGTTTTTGTTCCAGAGGGTTTTCTTTAGCTTTATAATAGACCATATTGCCTGGTATAGAAGACCACTGGTCCCTTCTTTAAATTGATTTGGGGAAACTTCTTTCTTAGCCTCCCTTTTTTATAAGCCTCTCCCTTTTGTATCTTCTCTTTGTGTTTGGCTTCCTATTTCCATATCTTATTCACCTTCAGGCCAGGAAGGAGCCTGTTCTGAGTCACTGCTCACTGAACATGCAAGTCTATTTTGGTGCATTGCTTCGGCTGTTCCCCTTTGAATTAAGTTCAGACCTGAGTTAACTTTCTTTATCAGGTAACGTGCCCCTGGGGTCCCACTCACTGAGTCATGTTGGATCCAGCCTCTCTCTGCATTTCAGCTTCTCTAGTTATCACATCTCTTGTGAGTACAACCAGAACATTTTCAGGCTTAATCAACTCATCTTATCTCTGCCCCATCTTAGTTTCTTTAAAAAAGGTCTCATGATTCTTCACACGTATGCTTTTTTGCTCTTTGTAACTCAGTATTTCCTTTTAGAACTTTCTCACTCCTATTGCGCACAGATCTATATCACCAGTTGGATCTGTCTGTAAACCACATGCCAAACAGTTCGTGCTCAGTCATGAATTTTAATAAACATAGGCATTTGCTAACTTTACCTGAGGATCTTCCTTAGATTTTCCACTTATCATTGTGTAGCATTATCTCATTTAATCTTCCCAACCATCCCAAGAAGCAGGTACTTAAAACCCCCATTTTACAAATGAGAAAGTTGAAGCATATACAGATTAACAAACATGTCTATGTTTTATTGATAGCGAACAATGTAGACAGATTTGACTTAAACAGTTGATTTCAGAACCTATGTCTTTACCAGTATGAACACTGTATTCCAATGAATAAAACAATCATATATATAGTCATTAGCACTGTTTGTGTCACGTAGCAGGAACTTAACAAGTGCCTGTCCCTCCTCCTTACATGATTCATGTCCTCAGATATGTGTAATTTCAGGAGACTTGTGGGGTTTCTTTACAGCAAGGCTCTAAAATTGACCATGTAATTAGTTCCTTTAATTATAATAAAGGAAGCTTTGCACCTTATGTTATAAACCCTTGAGATGAGATCATCCTTAGACCATCATCTGTATGGCTACTTAACCTTGATTCGAAAGCCACACGTAAACTTCTACATCTGATTCGGGCTGGAAGCCTCTCTTCTCAATACAGTAAACTGAATAAGCTGCTTGTGAAAACCATTTCTTGATTCAGGTTGGATATCAGATCCTGCTATCAATACCTTTATGCACAACTACTTCCTCTACAGAATTTTTTTACTCTGAAGAACACATAATCTTCAACCTCTGTGTTGAATGCTGCGCAGAAGCAGACAATTGCACAATTTTTGTAACACTGACTTCTCTTCCTTGTTTAGAAAACTAGGTATGGCAGAAATAGCAATGAAAGGAATCTGAAACCCTGCAGAGACCTCAGGTGCACTAGCAGTGGGACCTTCCACGGGGTCTGGCTCTCAGCTCTTGACTCTTGAAAGGTCCATGAGACGATCAGGGGCAACAGCTTTACTTTGTAAAGAGGAAGTGGATCTCGGAGAAGAAAGGTGATGGACAGGGTGGTCACCCGTGATCCCTGTGCTTTGAATCACACAAACATGGGTCTGAGTCATTCCTTCCTTCTTCCCTCCCTTCCTTCCTTCTTTCCTTCCCTCTTCCTTCCTCCCTCCTCCCTTTCTTCCTTCCTTCTTTTCCTTTTTTCTTTCTCTGTGGTTCAGAATAGAGGACTTTTATTTAACCTAATTGTCTTTATAAATAGCATTGCAGTTGAACAGGACAGCATAACAAACTGTGTATTATTTCTATTTGTCTAAGCCTGCACTGTCTGTGCATTTCTATTTTTCTTGCAGGATGAAGACCCACAAGAAATGGAAGATTTAGCCCTAAAAGTGGAAACTCAATTTGGCCATTCTTTTGAAAACTGTAATTAAGAATGACAGTTTGTAAGAAGAACTGCCCACTTGTCTGCAGTTCAGAAAGGCATCTCCGGGGAAACATGGATGTCCTCTGATGCTGAGTCTTAACCAGGCCTCTTGCTTCATGCTGGAGTTTTAACAGTGTTTCCCTTTACAGAGGCCTGGAAGAATTGCTAAAATCTAAAACAGTATTATTTGACCCACTAAATGTGTGCAATACTAAACGTGCTGTAGTTGTATTATTTAATCTCATTTGAAAAAAAAATTGTAGGTTTTTTTTTTGCTTTTCAGGGCTTTTCAGGGCTGCATATGGAAGTTCCCAGACTAGGGGTCAAATCTGAGCTAGAGCTGCTGACCTATTGCACAGCCACAGCAACTCAGGATCTGAGCAGCATCTGTGTCCTACACCACAACTCATGGCAATGCCGGATCCCTGACACACTGAGTGAGGCCAGGGATTGAACCCACATTCTCATGGATGCTAGTCGGATTTGTTTCTGCTGTGCCACAATAGGAACTCCCTGTTTTATTTACTTTTTAAACATTTTTTTAACTTTTGTTGTTGAGAGCCGCCCTCGCGGCATGTGGAAGTTCCCAGGCCAGGGGTCGAACTGGAGCTGCAGCAGCTGGGCACAGCCACAGCCACAGCAATGCAGGATTCAAGCCATGTTTGTGACCTACACCAGAGCTCACAGTGATGCCAGGTCCTTAACCCACGGAAAAGGCCAGGGATTGAACTTGCCTCCTCATGGATACTAGTCGAGTTCTTAACATGCTGAGCCACAAGGGAAACTCCAAAATTGTGTTTTAGAGTTGAGTTCCCTATTTGGCTTTGAGAAAAAAAAAAGTTTCCTTTATACCACGCACAGCCGTGGTAGGAAGAATATGAGCTGTGTTAGGGACCGGGCATTTCTGATGAGACATATTTGTCAATGACTTGGCACTGCGTGGGGTCTGAGGTCAAAAGACCATGAGGTGAGAAGTCCTCTTTGCGATATAAGAAAAAAAGTATGGCCCAGATGAGCCCAAATAGCTTTCCAAAGTCATGGAAGAAGACTTCTGAGGTCAAATCCGAACACATCTCAGGAATTTTCCAGGATACACATCAACTTCTATGCAACACCATTCTAATTTGGTTGCGGTAAATATAGGCTCTGATCAGCAACTTGTCAAATACATTTATTTTTAAATCCCTCTTTACTTAAAAGCACATCTGCGGACTATTCTTAGCAGAGCAGTAACATCACTGACACTTATTTCTAACTGATGGTGGCAATGAAGGAATACTCTCAGGGGTTAAATTTTGGTGGCTCCATAGTGTCTCTAAAAATAGAAGCACTGCAATGTCAAGCACCTTGTATTCTGTGGGGATCAAGAACCTGCTAACCTGACTCAATAAGAAAAATGTTTGTGTTTGAAAATGTTCTGTGGTTCACTTCAAAACAAGTCACAAAATAGCTTGTACATTAAAGATTAGCTTAGAGATACTGCCTTTGCGTATGTCAGGAGCGTGGTATACTTGCTAAATCCGTAGCATCTGGAAAAAATATATATGTTGTATTGAAAAGTGACTTGTAACAGAACAGCTTGTTGGAATGAAACTGTCCTTCCACTGAACAAATAGCAAAGCAGCTCATCGTGCAAAAACTTTTGTAGGACGTTTGTCTTTCGGTCTTCAAACAAAAGCATCAGCTAGAAGCTTTCAGGGGCAGCCAACTCATCTCTGAGGGTGCTGTGGGTGTGACCATTAAAAAAAATTAAAAAGTTAAGATGCCTGTTAGGTGCAGCTCTAGGGACTGCTGTGAAATGGGTGGACTTTGCCTGCAAGTTCTTTTCCTCGTGCTGTTGCCAGGCAGAATCTTATGCTGCTCTGTTCTCCCCCCGCCGGGGGGACTCACAGGGTCCCAGAAATACCCTAAACTTCATAGGTGTCTCCTTTCCTCTCCTCCTGAATGCTCTCCTCTGCTGTTCTCCATTCTAAGGAAGGACCACCCTTCTGTTTAGGGCACAATGACTAATAACCAGTCGGTCCTTAAACTAATCATGGTTAACGTGTGGTCAAGCCAGTATATTAAGCCGGTAAGAGGGCTGGATGATGTTTTATCTCAGGTAAGATGCAGGCCTCTTCTGAAAACCTTGAGCGAGGGATTGTCCATCCTCTGGGAGACTGATGGGGACTGCTGGACCAGCTAAGACCCTTGTGCACATGTGAGTGGCCCTATTTTCAAAAGCATGAATGTTCCTTAGACTTGGAAGGGCCTGGGCGCACACTCAGGTGTGTGTGTGTAGTGACCACATTGATGTTTGTGGGATAAGGGGTGGTATTGGCTGCAGGGTGAACCCCACATTGCATGTCAGGGGAGGGAGAGCTGGCCTTTTGCGTCCCCACAGAGCTTTTGAAGCCAAGCAAGGACAGCCTTGGGGCTTAAATAAGCAGCCACAGTGCAAAGAATTTTCAAATTAAATTGTCCTTCTGAACAAATAGAAAAGCAGTTCAGTAGAAGCCCAGTGGGGTTAATCTTCACCACATTGAGTGGGGAAATTTCATTACCATGAAGAGATTAATACATGTAAGTCCAACACACCCACAGGAGACTATTTGCAAATATTGTATGATGAAGAATAATGATAAAAGTAAAATCTTAGGACTGTTTATTTTGTGCATGTTAATGAGGTGAAGCTTCTGTTTTCACATCACCAATCCCTTGATGGAATCTCATTTTCAATCTGGCTTGTAACTGGGATGGGATTTTATCCAGTTAACTAATACCTAAACAATCTGGAATGCCATTTGCTTATATATATATATATATATATGATTATAGACAAAAAGCTTAGTATCAAGCAAAAACAACCAAAATAAAGACTTTCAAAGTCACTTGAAGTTCTTTCATGAGATATTCTCAAAACCGCATTTCACTCTTTTCCATTGGTAGGACTACTCAAATCTGCCAAACGTTAAACAAGGAAAACTTCTTTCAGAGCTGATTCAATTATGCCATGAGTTTTAGAGAACCGCAAGAAAATATACTGTAGTTTTATACTGTGTTTCATTGTTCAGCTTATCTAATGTGTACACAAGTTGGTCATATTCCACATGATAAATATATACACATACATATATTTAAGTAAGTAATCTATTTTAAAGTAAAAGAGGAAGCACATTATCCTGAGTTAGGTTTTTCTTCGCTGGTAGCTAAAGAACTAGTAGACAATGCCTATCCATTGATGAATGAATACAAAAGATGTGGTATATACACAATGGAATATTAGCCATAAAAAAGAACGAAATCTTGCCATTTGCAGCAGCATAGATGCACACAGAGATTATCGTACTAAGTGAAGTCAGACTGAGAAAAACAAATATCATATGATGTAACAAAGGTGGAATCTACAAAAAAATGATACAAGTGAACTTGCTTACAAAACAAAAATAGACTTACAGACAATAAACTTATGGTTACCAAAGTGGAAAGGGGAGGAAGGATAAATTAGGAGTTTGGGATTAACAGGTACACACTATTATATATAATGTAAATAAACAACAAGGTCCCACCACAGAGCACAGGGAATATACTCAACATCTTGCAATAACCCATAAGGGAAAAAAATCTGAATACACACACACACACACACGTATAACTGAATCACTTTGCTCTACACCTGAAATCAACACAACATTGTAATTCAACTATATTTTTTAAAAAAGAGCTGGACCCTTGCTCACTATCTCTCCATTCCATTCTTCATTTAACAAATATTTATAGGATGTCAGTCATTTAAGGAAGATCTTTCCCTATGTAGAGAAGACAATGCCTTTTTCTTTGCGTTGAAACACTGATTCATAGAAACTCAAACTTCTCATCGTTTACAAATGACCATCAATAAACACATAAAAAGAGAGAACTTTGCACAAATCAGTCGTCTTGAACATAAAAGTACAAAAAAAGTAAATAAAGCTTGAGCTAATGATTTGCTAGTATTTCCTGTTCCTATATTAACTATTTCTCAGTCACAGTTACAGTAAAAGCAACTTCAGGATTCTCTAGGCAAATAACTGTGAAATGCCACCATTTAGGGAATTCTTTATAGAGTCACTGTTACTCTATGCCATTAATGAAAAAAAAAAAAAACCCCTCCTCCGTGGGGTGTTAGAATTCTAAGGCCAAGTTTGTTTGTGAATTAATACGTAAGAAATTATAAGCGATTGCATTTATAGATAATTAGCTCTTTTCCTCTGGGATATAGTTTTGTCTCAATATTTTGAATAGAAAAATTAGTTCTTGGGTTGGGGAAGAAAAGTGCAAGAAAAGTGTCACATATACTTAGAAAAATAGATTTGTGTTTTAAATTTAAATTTTGAAATATTTTGAGTAAACTGCCAAGCAATGCTTTTTTTGTCTTCTTTAGGGCGGTACCTGAGGCACAGGGAGATTCCCAGGCTAGGCACCACAGCCACAGCAACACCAGATCCGAGCCGTGTCTGCGACCCACACTACCGCTCACGGCAACGCCAGATCCTAAACCCACTGAGCAAAGCCAGGGATCAAACCCGCAACCTCACAGTTCCCAGTCGGATTCGTTAACCACGGAGCCTCGAGGGGAACTCTGAAGCAATGCTTCCTTAGGAGCCACTTTGTCTCCTGCAAGCCTGGGCAGAGTGCAGGGGCTGAGCAGCAGGTCAATGGTGACCAGGAAGAAGGAAGTGGATGTTGCTGAGAGAGGCTGCAGATGAACCACAGGAGGACCCGGACAGAAATGGGCTCCGTGGTCCTCCTTTTCGATGCCCTCCTCTGATGTTAAGAGGGAGATAAAGTCAATAAGGACCTACAGCACACCGAACTCTGCTCAGGACTCTGTACGTATCGAGAATCTGAAACAGAATGGATATATGTATGTGTATAACGGATTCACCTTGCTGTGTACCTGAAACTCACACAGCATTATAAATCAAATACCCTCCAAGAAAATTTTTAAAAATTCCCAAATATTAAAAAAAAAAAGGAGGGGGATAAAGTCAGGGTGGGAAGGAGCTTAGATTTTGGAGAGCCAAGTATGGCCTTTTCACTGAAAAGCTGATAAAAGTCAGGTCCAGGGAGGCCATGGGATAAGAAGGCTTTCCAAAAGAAAGGGGAACAGCAAGGGTGTTCAGACCATGATTCTCTGAAAGCGGAATGTTCTCAGAACTTCAGATTTCCCCCCACCAATGTTTTCATATTCAAAAAATATATAAATATATACATGTTCAACAGCCAACCACTTAGTTTACTCTAAAATTACTTACTGCCAATGCCAGCGCAGCTTACCCACACTGACCCCCACCCCCCATCCCCATCCCCCATTTGGCCTTTTTCTTATCAGAGACCAGGCTGCCAGGGTGCCAGGGTAATACAAGGAGCAGGTGGCTTACAACAGCTCAGGGATGAAAAAATATGCACTTAACACGTTGCTTACTTTATGCCAGTGCTGTTTTAAGAACTTTACAAATATTTAATCTTTGCCCAAGCCCTAGGAGGCCATAACTGTCATTGTCTTCATTTTACAGATGGAGAAACTGAGGGGCAGAGAGGTTGGAATAGTTGCCCTAAGTCACACAGCAAATAGGTGGTGAAGCTAGGGCTTCGACCACGCCGGTGGGCTCCAGAGGCAACGCTTGTAAACACCACGTTTTGCAAAGACAACCCTCCCCCTGCCCCTCGCCGTGCCCCCAGCACGCACAACACACAAGTCCTTGTTTAGATTGCAGGGATCCTCCTTATGGACAAAACTGAACTCTTACAACCATAAGAGATGGCGTTTTAAGTCATAGAAAGACCTAAATCCATAATACTATACATTATTATGGATTTAGGTCTTTCTATACAGGCATGAAGAAAGAAGCAGGTGACAAAATAATTCAGGTGAACCACCCCAAGAAGTGCATCTTACCTGACAAGAGTAGTAGTTTTCCTTCAAGAGTTTGCTAGCTTTTCCAAGAAGACGGTTAAGGGAAAATATAGAAGGAAGTATATGACGAGGAAGAAGATTTAGTACAAAAGGTGTTGATGCCAGGAGCTGAACTGCACAATTTCAGATTAGTCATATGTGGGGCTAGTGCTCAAAAACACTCAGAGGGTTGAGAATTTGCAGACACCAGTACAGATCAGAGGCATTTGATAAATGCCAATGAAGAATTCACTTTGATGGCATAGACGCAAGTATGCGGGCTTCATGCTCGAAATAACAGGAACCACCAGAGGCATCCTCAAGCTAAAAGAGAGCAAATGTTCCTGAATGTTCATAGGCCAGGGTAATGGATCCTTACAGTTACCGATATTATTAAATATGGGAATTTAAGAGTATTTTGAACTTTTGAAAAGGATTCTGACTTCCTTTTAACTTGAGATGCATTCACCTTCAATCCATATGTAAAGTTACACAGCCTAATGCTGTTTGGGGAATTAAAGAAATTCTGTCAACTAAAAGCCCTTAAAAGCTCCTCTCTGTAGATAAAGCAAACAGAGGCACTTAGATGTTCCTTCTGTCTTAGATGTTCCTTGCTTTATCTCAGGGAGAAGACTGAACTTCAAGGTGAGCAACCCTAGTCACTTCTTTACTTAATCAAGGTCAGGTTACCTCTGCTGCATGTGGTTTACTACTTAACCCAACACTTTTCTGCATGCTTTTTTTCTTTTTCTGTATACTTTTTCAATTAAACTTTTCCTCTTGACATAACTGTAGGTTCACAGGCAGCTGAAGAAATTATACACAGCGATCTTGTATGTCCTTTACTTAATTTACCCCAATGGTAGCATCAACTTCAGCACAAAATCACAGTCAAGATATTGTTGACACTGTCAAGATGCAGAACATCCCGTCAATGATGGGTCCCCTCGCATTTGCCCCCCCTCTTTTGTCTTTTTAGGGCCACACCGCAGCATATGGAGGTTCCCAGGTGAGGGGTCTAATCGGAGCTGTAGCTGCCAGCCTATACCACAGCCACACCAATGTGGGATCGAGCTGCATCTGCAACCTACACCACAGCTCACGGCAACGCCAGATCCTCAACCCACTGAGTGAGGCCAGGGATCAAACTTGCAACCTCATGTTTCCTAGTCGGATTCGTTTCCGCTGCACCACAAGGGAATTCCTGCATGTGCCCTTTTAAAGCTACACCTACATCCCTCTGTCTCTACCCCCTGCTTAACCCCAGGCTGCCATTAAGCTGTTCTTTACTTGTATGATCTTGTAACGTGAAGAATGTCATATAGATGGAAAAGTACATTTATTTAGCCATTCATCAGTCGGAGGCAATCTGGGCTGTTTCTTTTTTGAGTATTATGATAAATCTGTTATGAACATTTGTATATAGCTTTTTATGTGAACATAAGTTTTCCTTTCTCTAGGATGAATGCCCAGGAGTGCCACTGCTGGGTCATTAGAGATTTACATAATTAATTCTTTAAGGATTGCTGTTTTTTTCAGATTCTTCTCCATTATGGGTTATCATGACATACTGAACCTAGTTCCCTGAGCTGTAAAATCAGTCCTTGTTGTTTACCTACTTTATACACAGTGGTGTGTATCTGTTTATCCATATTCCTAATATTTTTAAGGCACAAAAATGTATATAAGCCTCACCCTGTTTCCATAGACTGAAAAACATTATGCAACGTTCTGTTTGTCTCAGCACACACATGAGCATCTGCACGTGGAGACCGCCTCTAGCAGCCCCATTGTGAGAATCTGACTATAAGTCTATTAGCTCATCTGCCAAATCAGGATAATGACAAAGCAGCAGGAGAAGAACCTGCCTGGTTTTCACCATTGTGGACTTGGAGCACATACCAAGAACTGAATGAACATACGTTGGAGGAATAAGCAAGTGACACCTCTGGGGTGGTATAACCTTCAAGGAGGTAGAGATTTTGAAAGTAAGACCTCTGTGCAAGTACACAGAAAGCCTACTGTCTAACTGGGGGTAACAATCTTTCTAAGGTTATGTGCGGACAATTCCACAGAGCTTATGACACAGAATGTATATACATGTAGACCTGTCAATCCTGCTAATTTTATAGAGAAATGGAATTTTCCCCCTTGGGTTATATACTGTAACCAAAATTTCAAGATGTAGTTAAGAACTGATTCTAATTAATACCATAAAAATATATTCACTCATATCCAACCACAGACACTTTGGAGTTCTCTATCCTTTTATTTTTTAACCAGTTGGGTAATAATTACAAATATATCTTACTTTGAGCACCTCTCTTCTGGCTATCGGACATCTATTCCATACAGAGTGGAGCATTGTGTGTAACTGTTTTCAGATAACTACTGAACATCAAATTCAACAATGCTGCTATTATGCAAATATATGCTTATATGAGTACAAAATATAGTTTACAGTAATAATCGAAAAGACGACTACTAACAATTATCACATTATTTTATGGAGCACTGACCTAATTCGCTTTTACTACCTGGAAATTCTGGTAAGTTATCTGCTGTGAATGGCCACTGTAGGCAGTGGTAGGAAATCGTTATTCTGCAAATGTTTTTACATCATCTATGAATTTGCAGAAAGTCAGTCAATATTAAAACATCAATCTATCTCTGTGGTGGAGGACCCTATTCCTTTGTCTACAAATATTAAGACATTTGGACCAAAAGAAAATATATGAAAAATGCTTAACTTTGTAGCCCAGTTCGGGTTGGGTTTATGGTGGAGTGGGTTTAAAAACGTCATTGGTTTTCAACCCAGTAGTTTGAGCTGCTTCCAGTTCAATTTATCATAAGTAAACTTAGTGTCTGATACATGTTTAAGTTTTCCGGCATCATTGTTTGTTTGCTCATTCATTCAGTTAGCAGTTTTGAACTACTCTGGGCAGGGGTCTGAGAGTCAAAGAAGAAGAATATATATTCTTTGCTTTTAAGCGTGTACAGGGTTAGTAAGAGAGATATACACATGGAAAGGTAATCAAAATAGGACATTAAGATTCATGGCAGATGTATGGACAGACCCTTAGGGAAACATATATTAAGGACACCAAACCTAGTGTGTGTGTCGGTGGGGGGAGGGTGGAGAGAGAGAGAGAGAGGTAGGGGTGAGAGATGCTGTGCATATTAGGAAAGGCTTCTGGGAGAACCTACTTCAGCAGAGTCTTAAATATGGAGAAGAAATTAGCCAGGCAAAGACAGAGAGAAGAAAAGCAATTGAGCTATTATTACGGAAGCAAAATAAACTCTGAATTTTGTTCATATTAAACCTTGAAAAGCCAAGTTTTTTTTGTTTGTTTTTTGTTTTTTTTTTGTCCTTTTGCCTTTTCTAGGGCCGCTCCCTCGGCACATGGAGGTTGCCAGGCTAGGGGTTGAATCGGAGCTGTAGCCGCCCGCCTACGCCAGGGCCACAACAAGCCAGATCAGAGCTGCATCTGTGACCTACACCACAGCTCACGGCAACACCAGATCCTTAACCCACTGAACAAGGTCAGGGATCAAACCTGCAACCTCATGGTTCCTAGTCAGATTCGTTGACCACTGTGCCATGACGGAAACTCTGAAAAGTCAAGTTCTTTTTGACTTAATATTTCCATTGCTATGTTCAAAAAGGAACCTCTTTACTCAGTCATAAAAAAGAATGAAATATCGCCATTTGCAGCAACATGGATGGACCTAGAGATTATCATGTTAAGTGAAGCAAGCTAGACAAAGACAAATATGATATCATGTGGCTTACATGTGGAATCTAAAAAATGATACAAATGAACTTATTTACAAAACAGAAACAGACTCACAGACAGAGAAAACAAATTTATGGTTACCAAATGGGAAAAGGGTGGGGAGGGATGGCGGGGAGGGATAAATTAGGAATTTGGGATTAACAGATACACACCATTATATTTAAGACAGAAAAACAGCAAGGACCTACTGCATAGCCCAGGGAGCTGTATTCAATATCTTGTAACAACCTGTAATGGAAAAGAATCTGAAAAAGAATATGTAAAAGAGTCTATCTCTGTATCTATGTCTATATAACTGCATCACCTTGCTGTCCATTTGAATCATTGTAAATCAACCATACTCCAATTTTAAAAAGGCTCTGACTTAACAAAGGCCCCCCCCCCATTTACATTTCCATCTCCTGAGCGATGGCTCTAGCCGTTCACCTCTTATTTACCCAGGGAACTCGAAGCCACTGGGTGTTGCTGAGGAACCTAGAGGGAAGAACCACAGGGCGGAGATTTGGTCTGGGGATGGGGTGGGGTGGAGGCCGCTGAACAGTGAGGGCCTTTTGCTACCCTGAGAGAAAAAGGAAAGTCACTTAGGAGTTCTTAGCAGCTGTGGCTGCCCAATTACACTGCATTTTTAGCTGCATCATCCTGAGGTTTCCGGGCAGCAGGGCTTGGAGAAGCCTTGGACAGGACAGCAGCTGTTACAGAGGATCAGCTGACTGCTCTGAGGCTCAACCTAAGGAGCTGGCAGCATGGACAGAGGAGAGAAACGGCTGTGAGAGAACCTACGAGATAGTCTTGTGGTCTCAGTGACCATGATGAGATGAGAGGAGGAGAGCAGGACACCCAGATTTCTGGTGAAGGTAACTATGAGGATGCCACCCACACAGAGAGCCCCCAGGGAAGGAGAATTAAGAATGAAGAAATCCAGAGACAAGGTCAAACATCCTACTTTTAAATCTCGGAAGCTAGGCAATCCCGTCGTGGCTCAGTGGTTAACGAATCCGACTAGGAACCATGAGGTTATGGGTTTGAACCCTGGCCTTGCTCAGTGAGTTAAGGATCTGGCATTGCCGTGAGCTATGGTGTGGGTTGCAGACGTGGCTCGGATCTGGCGTTGTTGTGGCTCTGGTGTAGGCTGGCAGCTGCAGCTCTGATTAGACCCCTAACCTGGGAACCTCCATATGCCGCAGGAGTAGCCCTAGAAAAGGCAAAAAGACAAAAAAAAAATCTTGGAAACTAATGAAAATGTAAAATTCTGCGGGGGCCACAGGGAAGATAACAGTGTCTGTGGTCTACCATGAATGCTCTCTGCAGGAGGCCACCTGGGCTGGAGTGACCGAGGATAATGCTGAGGGGCAGGAAGTGGTGACGTCCCATTCCATCAATAGGAACTTACCAACTGACTTCCTAAGTGAGTAACACTGACCCAGGCCAGGTTCCAGGGGGTTTTACACTAAATGAGAGAGCCAAGAATCCCAAAAAGCAAATTACATAGAAGGATTTTTTTTCCCCTGTAGTCACTCTCTTTGTGACACTGACTTGCCATTGAAACAAACCTAAGTGTCCGTGATACGGGAGGTGGGCCAGCCCTTGGCTGCTGGAGTCAGATAGGTTCCTGTTTAGCTTATCAGATGCCCTGTACTCGGTTCTGCAACTATTAGAAACAGACCCTGGAAAGGTTCTTGAATTCTCTGTGCTTCTGTTTTCTTGCCTGTAAAATGTGCATGTTAAAGCTGACGTACAGTGATTGTAAGAATAAAGCGAGATGGGTCTGCAAAGTGGTTGGCCCATGTTCTGGCTCCTATTAACTGTGCAAAAGTTGGCTGTAATAACAATTACCATGTCCAACCTGGCACCCTGCCCATAGCTTTAACAGTGACTTTATGATGCTTACAGGATCGAAGTGTGACTTTTGCACGTCCAAGTGTGAGTGGCAGTTTGAGAGGCAACTCATACTTTTGAAAGCTGTACTTTAGAGAAATTGATTCCTGGGCTACAGGGAACGTGCCCCAGACACCCTAAGCAGGTGCAAAGTCAAATGAATTGCCAGTCAGTTGCACATGCCAACACATGCACCGTCCCTGTGCTGAGCTCCTGGAAGGGCACAGATGGGCATTTGGATCCTGTAGGAGTTGGAAGAAGCTCTTGACAAAGGAGTTTGCTTTCATCACCACAAACTGACACCTCTTGTCCTTCAAGCCAATCGATTCACACACAATCTGTTCCTGACCCTCTGTGTCTAGGGGTCTAGCCAGCCTCATGAAACAGAAGCTTGGGTTGGATTGGGTCTGGCAAGAATTGTGCACATGAAAGAGTCTGTCTTGCGGTAGAAAGCATTTATCTTCAGTGGATATTAATGACGCATTTCTGGTGTGTCAGGTGCTGAGCCAGGTGCTGGGGATGAGAACAAAAAGGACAAATTCTAAGCCTTCATGGAGTTTGCAGTCTGATGAAGAAGTCGGGCTTTTGGGCAAGAAATGGCTTAAGTTCCAGCTCCAATACAGCACATGAAGGAGCGCCCCACTTAATTGGAGGGGTGAGTGAGGGTTTCCCAAAGGAACAGGTGTGAAAACTGGCATTTAAAATTGAGAGACTGGAGTTCCCATGGTGGCGCAGTGGAAACGAATCTGACTAGGAACCATGAGGTTGTGGGTTCGATCCTTGGCCTCGCTCAGTGGGTTAAGGATCAGGTGTTGCCATGAGCTGTGGTGTGGGTCAAAGACGCATTTCAGATCCTACGTTGCTGTGGCTGTGGTGTAGGCCAGCGGCTACAGCTCCGATTTGACCCCTAGCCTGGGAACCTCCATATGCCGTGGGTGCAGCCCTAAAAAGACAAAAAAAAAAAAAAATTGAGAGACAGAGTCAGCCAGACATGGGAAGATGTTGGAAGCTCCAAGATGGGCAAGAACGAGCATATATTACACTGCAAAGTCAAATAAAGCATCTCTTGACTCAACTTCTTAATTATGTTCAAGCTTTGGTTTTAGGATACTTTTCAAGGCACGTGTTAATCGAATAGATTATACTAGCAAAGTATGCACAGACTTGGAGCATCTTCTTGGACTTACTGCTCTTTTGAAATGGTCACATGTCGTGGATCTCAAAGGTGTCTGCATGTGGATAACGATGTTCCAGAGAAAGACAATCCTCCTCCCAGGTACCCAGCCCACCTCCTCTCGTTGCCACCTTTCTGGTCTACACCTTCTCTCTTACAGAACCCAGTGCAACCGCGTCTTCATTGATTTCTTTACTTCTGTTTTTTTCTCACTTCGATTCCTTTTCGCTTTGCAGCAAAATTAAATTTCTTCTGTGACGCTATGACTTTACCCCTCCTGTGTGTGCAGTTTCTCACGGAGTCCCCACCGCCGGAGATGGTCGTTGTGAGCCAGTCAGCCTGACATTCAGAGCTTTGCCTCTGAGTCCCGCCCACCTTCCCAGCTGCCTTTGTGCTACTCCGCTCCTTAGGAACCAAAGTGCTCGTTGCAAGGCTCTCTTGCTTCATTAACTATGTTTGTAACATCCTTTGGTTTCAGCTGTGTGTTCCCCGTCCTCGCCCCCGTACCCATTGAAATATCCCCTTGATGCATCAGCTCCAATGCTCCAACGACTGTGAAGTCCTTCCCCAAGCGGCTCGCTCCCAGGACGGTATTTTCATCTTGCTCTAAATTCCCAGTACTGTATTCACATGCACAGAACTATGCATATATGTCTTGTTTTGCACTTATGAAATTATGCCCTTTTAGTGTAATCTGTGTACACATTCTGATGCGCTTGGGGTAAGGGCTACATATTTCTCAACTTTTCATCTTTCTTTTTATAGCCACGCTAAGGGTCCAACGAGAGCTGCAGCTGCAGGCCTGGCCATAGCCTTCAGAGCCTTTTCCTTTCTACACTCTGAAGCTTCATTTCTTCTGGGCTTTTCTCATTGGCCTGATTCCCCAGCTCTTCCATCACTAGCAGTGCATTCCTCCAGAGAGCGCTCTTAGCCGTACCCATTCCTTCCACCTGCAGGGTTCCAGGCCAGACCTTTAATTGCAAATTTAAAATGGTGGGAACACAGTGACCTCACATTGCTTATTGCTGTGTATGCTCCTCAGACAGTATCACTTTGTTTCTATAACACTTGGCTTTGTTTCCACATTACTCTAAACCTGGAGGTTATAATTCTCTTTATGTGTGATTATTAGTAGTAGTAATACCGGCTTCCATTTATCATATAGTTATTCTATTCTAAGTAGTGCACTGCAGGATTTTCAAGTTACCACTGTGCATTTAAGGTACGTCCAAAGTCACAGTTTTTAATTTTCAAACCTAGGTCTCTCTGACTCCAGAATTGATAGTTTCTACCGCATAATCACTCTGTCTTTACAACAAATTTCTTTCTTTCTTTTTAGGTCCACACCCGCTGCAGGCTAGGGGTTGAATCGGAGCTACGGCTGCCAGCCTACACCACAGCCACAGCCTCGCAGGATCTGAGCCACGACTGAGACCTACACCACAGCTCATGGCAATGCTGGATCCTTGACCCACTGAGCGAGGCCAGGGATCCAACCTACATCCTCATGGATGCTAATCAGATTTGTTAACTGCTGAGCCATGATGGGGACTCCCCCTTACAAGGACTTTCTAATGAGGTTCTAATTGTTTGAAAATTAAAATATAAAAGTGTTGCAGACCAGGAATTCTTCTATAATAGGACCCTTTGAACAAGTCTAATGTTTTCCAAATACAAAAGAGGATACTAGTTTCCTGAAGCAATAAATTGTTGATATAAATTCAAAATTTTTTTCTTCTTCATCCGTGGATTCAGCACCTGACGCGTGACAGGAACTTGCTGAAGTATAATGTCGTTGACTCCAAGGTAAGGACTAAGAATCTGATTTTTTCTCACCTTATGTGAAGGTAATCCCATTGTTATGCATTTAGCTTCTGATGTATTCTTGTCTTTTTACACTGTGGTTTTTCCAATGCATTAATACGTTCTTTTTTCCAGCTAACCCCACTGTGCAGGCCTGGCCCTCCCCTGTCCTGGTGTGGGCCTGCCCTCCCTCCATGCATCACGAAAACAGGGCAGTCAGAAAGGGTGAAACTCCCTTATTTCTCATTTAAGTGATCTGAGATGAAATCATGACTTTGAAAAGGCAGGATGCGTTGTCGTCAAGCATTTTTTTGTTAAGCTGTCTTTAAGATGTCGGTTCTTTTTCTGCGTGATCACAGGCTATTGTTAGCTATGCAAGATGTGCTCTGCCTGTTCTGACAGGACTAAACATTCTGAACAAGAAACAAGGAGAAGAGATGTGTAAAGCTCTCCTGCTCACCTAGTCTCCTGTCCTGGAGGCACCTAAACGCCACAGTACTTTCCAGCACCTTCCTCTAGAAGACTGCAGGAGACAAACACTATGATTCCTGAATAACAGAGAAGCGGAGGAGGAGACACACAGGATGTCGGTCCTCTTCCCAGCGTTATTAGACTTTTGATGCAAGAAGGGTTTGCAAAATTGGGTGCATAACACCAGACACAGTGGCATTTAAATAGGGAATTTGAGTGTGTTAGTGTTTAGGTAGGAAAGTAGTGTCTCTGGGGTTGGCAGCTTCTAGGACGGCCCCTGTGACCCTGCCTTCCTGTGCTTATGGAACACCCTATCCATGGATGTGGGCTGGATGAGGGAACAGAGCACAGCAGCCTGAGATTCGGTTGCTGGAAGACAGTGGCTTCCATCACAGTTGCTGTTTCTTAGTCCACCTGCCATGGAGGAAACCAGCGGTCACATCACTGTCAGCACAGCAGGGGCTGAGGGTGGCCAACAACCACGGCAGGGGCTGAGGGTGGCCAACAACCACCGCAGGGGCTGAGGGTGGCCAACAACCACGTCAATGAGCTTGGAGGCAGGCAGTCCTCTCCCCTGCCCCCACCAGGTGAAACTTCAGATGACAACGCAGCCACACATGACTGTCTGACTGCAGCTCAGGCGAAACCCGGAGACACAGGAACTCAGCTCAGCCACACCCAGATTCCTCTGCGACAGTAACTGAGAGATAACACGCATTTGTTGTTTTAAGCCTCTAAGTTTGGGGATAATGTATGGAACTGCAGTAAAAAATTAAGGTACCATCGAAGATGGAAAAGCTTCCCCTCTGCTAAGCTTCACCTGTGTTTTCTCTCCCTTGTGCTTTGTGATAAAGTGCTAACATGTTCACATGTGACATCTGCCCCCTTTTAACCTATGTCATAGGTAAGTGTCATTTCTCCTGTTTGTCTGTAAACTTCTGAAGAACTCACTGCTATTGAGTTTTAATCCAAGAAATGAGCCTTGCATATAGCAAATGCTGAATCAATATCTGATTAGTAAGTATGTGAATAAATCCTGCCTTTAAGGACCAGAAGCAGTTGAATAACTCGAGGTCAGACAAGATTTCCCTTTGACCTGCTAATCATTTCCTTGATTTTTCACACATCTTAATATGTTAATAATGGACATGTGAGCATAATGTCTGCTGAGATTTCTCTTTCTACGGTAGAAAACACAATTAAGGCTTGAGTCAATGATATGGCTTCATTATTTCTGTATGATTTGGGGAAATTATAACGTGCAATCAAAAAATCAAAGCATAATCTCTGCTTCTATCATCAAAAGGACAGTTTTTATAAAAATGAGTAGTCATTTGAAAGTACATAGGAAATGAGCTTGTCTTCATCAGCAATGCATAGAATTGTTACTAATAAGCAGCAAAGCAATATTTTCACCTAAAAATGTATTCTTATATTCTTGTCCTGTATTGGTTTGTTATTATCTTTTTACGTAAAACATAACTAGCAGAGGAAGGAGAAGCGGGCCACTGAGCCTGATTTGAGGAGTGGAGACTGTCGGCCTGGGAGACACAGATATCACCTGTGTAACAGAACACGCAGCTCTGGTTGTTAGGTACGTTAGTAGACTTCAGCCTGAGTTTTGAAGGACCTGAACAGAGTTCTTAAAAAATTGTCTATATCACAGGATATTTAAAGGGTGCTCTTTTTCTGCCATCACAAAAGGAAGTGATAAAGGAAAGAAACTTTAATTAAGTGAAGATTGTCAGAACAAAGTGAAGGTACATTGTCATAAGATCAATATAGCAACTGGCTTCTATGTCCTCATTTCTTCTCATATAAAGAAAAAAATCAGTAAAACAATGTCACATATATACATGGTTCTCTCTCTCTCTACATACACACACACACACACATACACACACACACACACATTACTTTGGACTAAATATTGCTAACTAAAGGAGCTGGAGATGTTGATAAAATCATCCAGGGTGAATCTGGTTTAGTTTGTCTTCTGATTCCCATCCTTCGGGTAGACCATTGCCGTCAGTGATTTTGTTATCTGACTCAAACACGAGGAGAGTTCTGCTGGTGGCTTTAATTATTTTCTCATCAAAGCCACTTTGGACAGTTTCAGAAATTTTTTCTTTGCCTCCGAGGGCATCTTAAAGGACAAGTCCTTCTCCTTCCTCAGTTGTTCATCACACATGGCAGGAAATCGTTTGGTTCACACGCTCCAGTCAGGTTCTCTGGGAGCTGTGTGTGTGCACACCGGGGACAAGGTGTGAGGCTGTCCCAAGGTGTCTTGAATCCTGAACTCAACACGGTTGGCTCTTCCTAAGCCTCCGAGTCAAGCCAGGCCAACTAGCAAGAGGGAGCTCGGTGACTCTCAGTTGTTTCAGCTGTCTTTATATAAACGAATTCTTTGAGGGCTTAAAATGCTCCCATTTCATTGGTGCATTATGGCCTCTTGTGACTAAGGGACAGTGTGCAGTGGGTGAGCCAAGGGCACCTGCCACAAAAGTTATAAACAGATGAGTATTGGACAAGGGACCAGGGTAGTTATTATTGCTCTGCCATAATAACTTCCTGGATGTTGCATTTTTTTTTTCTTTAATAAGAGAGGTCATTTGGGGTTGGTGGATACAAACGGTAATATTTGGAATGGATGGGCAATGGGGCCCCTACTGTACAGCACAGGGATCTGTGTGTGACTGGGTAACTTTGCTGTACAACAGAAATTGAAGAAACACTGTAAATCAACTATACTTTAAAAAAAGAGAGAGAGATTGTTACTTTCCCCTTTTCTGGGAGCTGGGAGCTGGGCTCAGAGTTCACCACATGACAGCTTAGTGGTGTGGCTGCCTCCTCCTTCCTCACATTTACAGAGTGTCGGATTCTCATTTCTACGGCTGATCAGTGGATGCCAGAGCTTAAGAGAGAGCGGCTGGGATGCAGGCCACATAGTACCACCACTCACGTCTGCCTCTTTTCCACCTTCCTTCAGTGACTGGTCCGAGGATAAGAGCATAAGCCCACCTGAGCTGGCACCTAGCCTGTTGCCCCCTCCCAGCTGCCAGCCATACCCTGGGGAACTCCCAGCCGTCTGGAGCCCCTTGACATATTTTCGAGGCTGAAATGTGGCACAAGTCACGGCTCTGTGGGATCTGGGGAGACTGCATGTGAGTTTCTAAGACGAGCGTCTTCCGGGGAAGCAGGGCTTGTCAGGGAAGCCCCTTCTGTGCCGTGAGCTGACAGAGTATCTCGCCACTGTCCTTCATGGGTGAGTGCAGCCTAAGAGTCGCCAGGCAGTTCTGGGCCTGGGGACTTAGGCGCCCACTGTGACTGGCCATTATCGCACCTGGGCCACTTCACTGCACAGGGATGGCAGGCCATTCCCTTTCTCAGACCCCATCTCGCTCGGCTGGAAGATGGACACTGATGGCAGGGACAGGGAGGAAGGCTGACCCACTTCAGAAGGTTGGCCTCAGCCCCGCGGCGCTGAGGATCCTGGTCTCGTTTCCAGCCTGCTTTTCCATTTTGTGTTCTGGGCATCAGTGTTGGATAGGTGAGTGGTCAATGGACCGAGAACGAGCAGAAACATTCTAACCTCACACTAGTCCTAGAGTAACTGCATGTGACCCCGAGGCCCTGGATTTAAGAACGTTTCCTTGGAAGAATTCAATTTTAAAAACTCCCCAAGGGCTTTTCTACTGTTCCAGGTACAGAATGGAATAATAATAACAACGAAGAAATCAAAGTTCACACTTAGGGAGCAGGTATTACGTGCTGGGCTCTGTGCTAAGTAGGACAATATTCAGTCCTCACAAGAATCTGAGGTTGGAGGGTCAGTTATGAGCGTCGCTGTGCACGTCAGGAAAGTGAAGTGAGATGGAGTCGGTCACCGACCCAATTACCCAGAGCCCACTAGTGCTAGACTCGGGCCACAGCCCAAGCGGCCTTTCTCCAGGGCTTTTCCCTTTAACCACCACCCAGGACTCAAGAAATGTGCAGATCCATCTTGGGGATGGCACTCAAGAAACTCCGAGGCTCATTAGGGATGCAAACAACCAACGTTAGTAAGAGACAAAATGAAATAATTCTTCCACAGCGGTAAACGCAATGCAATGCACGAGCACGCAGGAGAGCTGATTCTAGCTTGGCTGAGACCTGAGCAGAGGCTGGCTGAGCCGTGATGACCTGGAGGGGCCACATCTCAGGAATCCAGGGTGTGGTGAGTGGGACGTGTGTGCCCTGGGAGGTCTAGGGCGGGAGTACAGTGGGAATGAAGTTGGGAAGAGTCATGACTAGGTCCGAATCCAAAGCAATTGTGTAGATTTTATCCTGCAGACAACAGGCACCAACTTTAAATCTTAGAGGTGGATGCCGTGAGCCACCCTGTGTCACCGGGAGATAACTTTGGCATTAGCAGGTGGATTCAGACGGGAGAGATGGAAGCAGGGCAGCCTGTCAGGTCCAGGTGAGAGGCAGGAAACATCCAAATAGAGCAGGGACAGGTGGAGCTGAACCAGAGAAATAGAGACGAGGAGCTGGAAGGCCTGGAGGCAGCTCATGCACACGGGCAGTGGGGGGTGGGGACGAGCTCTGGTCACCAGCCTGGGCAGCAGAGAGGCTGGAGGAGCCAAGACAGGGTGTCCCAGGTGAAGATATAGGCTCCCCTCCTGCACACCTGTGAGAGCTCTGCAGTTCACTCCTGTGGACATACCCATGGGAGCCCAGAGTTGGGGTTCAGAACCCAGGAAGAGATCAGAGCTGGAGTGCCTGGTGTAGAGGTGCTTGGCAAAATCCCTGAAGTGGGAAGATGGTCAAGGAAGGCGTTGGAGGAGGAGAGAGATCAGGACAGGGCTGTGAGCACCTTCCCCAGGGACGCCCAGGAAGGTCTGCAAGATGAAATGAGGAGGGTGAGTCCAGAGACGGGAGGAGAGGCCTTCAAGGAAGAGAGAGAACTTTCACCATCTCCATTTCAAATGGCCTTATTTTTTTTTTCTTCAAGGCAAATGATAGAGAGGAATCGACTCCCCATGGCAAAGAGACACGAAGAGATTCTCCATCATCTCCCAGCTCCAGTCAGACTGCTCAACACAATTTATTTCAAACAGATGAAGATGTGTTCCAGTGTAGCCGGGAGCAGTCAATTAAAAGGATTAAAGGCAGAAAAGCTACTGCAGCAAAAGTATTTAAGTTTTAGTTTTTGTGCAGCTGTGCTTTCTCCGCTTCTCAGCAATCAGAATTCCCCCACCCAACACTCTTTGAATGGAAGATACTTCTTTTTCTCCTACAGGTTTTATTTACTTATTTTTTTTCTTTTTAAAAGTGATCCTAGGGTCACAGATTTCCATATTCTCAGTGTTTATATTATGTACATGGTATAAGCATAGGAGTGCTTTACTTGGTTGAAATGAGCTGGCATGCCTAAAGAACTCATCCTTCTATCTCCAATTTATAGCTGAGCAAACTGAAGTTCAAGGTTTTCCTAAAATTAAACACTGTAGGTTAGGCAGCGTCAAAATTCATGTTCTTGTGGACTTAAGACTGGGAAGTATCCGGGAAAGCATCTTATTCCATCTCCTCCTGGTACTGACTGAAGCTCATCTGGTTGAGGCCGTTCCCGAGGTCCAGTGGTCAGAAAACGTCCAGGCATCACCTGAGCCAGCGCTGGCTCCCCACGGCGGCCAGGTCCGCGATGTCTCTCCCACTGGACTCGGACACGCAGCCAGCCTGACGCCGGGAGCGGGTCCCCTCTGCAGCCCGGTTCTGGTACCCCAATGGCTGTCTTGTTTCTGTGCTTCCGGTTCCATCCTGGCCCCAGGTCTGGAATCTCAGTCCTTCCTGGAGGCCCGGGGGCCTGGCCCCTCCTGATGGGCTGCTCTGTCTCGAGCTCTGGTGGGTGCCTGGGGTCCTGCACCCTCTGGGGGGATGTGGCTCATTCGCTTCGCTGCTGCCCAATTTAACCACGAGTCAGCAGACCTCAGGGGTCCTCTGGCATCCTCTGGGATCCTCGAGGCCCTGTACCCCGCCCCCCACAAACTCTGGACTTCCGTTCTGTCATGAAACAGGGCCCGACCTGCAGGAAGGGGCGGGGCTGCCCCAGGGTTCCGTCCCGTCGTGATTCTCCTCCTCCTTCTCTGTTCTGAGATATTACCCTGAAATAATGAGCCTCAAAGCCAGAGCTGTTACCCCTTGAGCCAGCGGTTTTTGTTTTTGTTTTAATTGAATCACGCTTCCCTTCCATTTCCTGTATGACCTGGATCTGCCACTTACTAGCAGTGTAATTTTGGGCAAACTGGTCCACCTTGGGGCATCTTTTCCATTGGATGAAAAAGCAGGATCATAATATTAACTTCCAAGGGTCGCTAGGAGGATTAAATGAGATAAAGAAGTTTGCGGTATACTCTTGGCCCTCAAAAAAATGTTTTGTCTCAACTGAAGGCTTTTTTTTTTTTTTTTTTGTAAACCATTCAGCTTTTCTATATATCATCACTTGTTTTCTCCCTGTGCTAAATAATGCAATGAGGAGTGTACCGCCACGCTAAGATCTGCATTGTGGATATGCGTTGGAGCAGTAGTATGATTGATCTCTGTCTTGGCTTCCTACTGAAGTAACTACTCAGTTATGCCTTCACCTACTAAGCCCCTAACTGGGTCAGTAGTGGGAATGCTTTTGCATGTTGGTATCATATTTTCAGGTAAGCTACACATGGGCAGCAAATAAATATATCAGGAAATGGAATCAGTTAATGCTATCCTCAAGGTCCCATCAAAGCCTTTCCTGACCCGTGTTTTGTCTTTCATGAAAGAATGGGCTTGTCATACTCCTTTATGAAAGTGTAAAAGTAAATATAAAATAGCAGAAAACACCCAAGTGGAACAAAATAGAATGAGACCTCTCAGCTGAAATCTTTAACAAGAAGGAGGCTTGCAGGGCTCTGTGTCCTTAGAAACTTCTTAGGAGTTTCTCAAGCATCTACTGGGCCCTGCCCCTCTTACCTATTCCTGGTAAAAAACCCTGAAAGAGGGCATTTTAAAACTCATTTTTCAAAAAGGAAAATGAAGTTTCAGAGAAACTGAGAAACTTCCCTAATGAAGATCCAGGAAGTGAGCAAGTGGTAGAGCTGGGTTTTTAGCTCAGGTGTACTTGACTCAGAGGTCCGCTCTGGTCCCTTTAGGATGCTGCCTCTCCCAGCAGGTCCATGAACACCAGACAGGGTCTAGGACACTCTGGCTAAGAGCCGATGATAATGGGACCTTAGATGACATTGATGCTCTTCTGAGTCAGCAGTTCTCCAGCAGGATAATGAAAGTTGTTTTGATGACCACTGTAACCCATAATCAGGTGCCTGGAGTTCCTTTCCTTCCCTCCACAGGGTAATGATTTAAGAGGATGAGTATCAGGAGCTCAGCTTGAATTCTGACAGTTTCCTCTTTTCCCTGAAGACTCCTCTGCCCCGAATAAGTACTGAATTCTTTCCATGTCAGGCTGACCCCATGTGGTTCTTTCTGACCATGGGCCATGTGGGGAGGGTGCCACAGGGTGCCCCCTGCCTCTCAGGTGCCCTGTGGTCTGGAGACACTCCAGTGAGGATTCTGCAGGTGCCTCAGCACCTCATGGGAACCCACGGTAAGTCATGAGGGTATTTCCAGGCCAGAGAAGCCAGGAGAAGGCTAACTGTGATTTGTCAAACTTCTGGTTTCCTGGGCAACAAGTACAAAAAGATGTGATTTTTTTTTTTTTTTTTTGCTAAAAACTACTATGGACTATTTATATATTTCCAACAAAGTGCTATTGGATATTTTGATCAATAAGGCTTTCCTGTCTTCCTCCCTGTCCTCTGTATTTACTGACTCTCTGAAAGAGTAAAAGGAATGAATACTAGCAGTCTCTCTCTTTCATTCATTCTCTCATTTATTCCTTCAACAGACAATGAAAGATTTATATGTACCAGATACCATATTAGACACTGGATTCCCCATTTTACCTTCTCAACCATCTCTAGGTATTATTGTCCCCACTTTTCAGCTGGAGCAAAGCTGTGGAAGCATTAAATAATTTTCCCTAAATCACAATACTCACAAAAGATTGGGCTGGGATCAAATGCTTGTTGGCACACATGCTAACAAAATTCCTTGAGAGGAGAGCAGGTAGGTAAGACCTTAGTTCTGAGGTCATGCAGAACTTAGACAGTGTGTAAATATATATAATGTGCCATCATGGGCAAGGCACTTAGTGTTTCTCAGGTGTAGTCTCACCTGTGCAGTGCGATGGATGCAGCACCTCCCTCCCCAGAGAGACACTGCCTGTAAAGGCTGAATGATGCATGTGCACCCTGAGCACTGTGTCTGCAAGGTAATGCTCACAAGTGCTAGTGACTCTTATTTTTATCATTATTTCTGATACTAAATCCAGAGGCCCGAAGGGAAGACGCCGTCAGGGAAACACTACCATCTTCATGATAGTACTGGTTACATGTATTTGACAAGTCTTATTACTGTCAAGTCACGCTCATCCACAGGCCATGCCTCCCACCAGATTCCTAAGCCTGAGAAGGAAGAGACATCTCATTGCTAAGCCAAGGGTCAACTCATGGATGGTGAGTTAGTGGAAACCATACAATCCATGTGTGTTTTAAGGATGATTTGGCATCACTTGGCCTTGATGATACTCACTGCCGTGGGGTCCTGATGCTGCCGCATCCTGAGTGCACATGGAAGGACTTAGAAAGAAGGACCACACCCTACTCCCCCCCCCTCCCCTGCCCCCGCCCCGCCCCGGCCCTGCATCAGTTCACAGAGGCCTGTTTCCCCTTGACATGTCCTTCTTTCAGAGGCCCTCAGAACACACCTCCGAAGTGGCAGTGGTGACATTATTATTGTAAAACTACTCCACTGGGGTAAGTCACACCTTTCTTGGAGTGTGTTTCTGAACAGACCTCCTTGCCCAGTCACCCTGGAGGTCACCACAAGCCATAATGACAAGGTTGGGGAATTGAAGGGCCTCCGTACAGCCTGTGGACTCCCCATTGGCTCATCAGGGCTGCTGAGTCTTTCTCAGAGTCAAGTGCTACTCAGATCATGAGTTGTAATGTTTCTCTATCTCAATTTGTGGCTTTACAACCAATGGACTCTTGGAAGCCAAGAGGTGCTAATGTGCCAGTATGTCTCAGCTCTCCTCCCCAGGAAAAAGGTGATAGGGTTTCCGAAGTTTCACAAAGCAAACAATAAAGCCAGCTATCCATGCTTTCCTGATGTGCAGCTGGCATTGTGACTGTAATTTAAGCTTTTCTTCAGGAGCAAACCCTAGCACAGGCATCGGCTTTCCTGTCGGCTGCTATTAGAGTTCCCGGTCCTTCCTCTGGGCCCCCCTCTGTGTGCCCATTCAAGCTGTCATGCCGAATTCTTCGCTACACCTGTCTAATCTGACCATCACGATTCTGATGGCTTGACTTCAAAAGATGAGAGGGTTTCTCCTCTGGTCCAAAGAGTGTTCCGAGAACCAGAATATCACGAATATTTCAGGCAAACATGGCTGAAGCAGAGAAATATTTTAAAAGAAATGCCAAAACCACCTGGTGTATTAAGGCATCACATTCTTGCACAAATTGTAACTGACATTTTTTTTCATTGAGGAGAGACGGAGATTTTGCGAAAATGTCAAATCGCATAAAGCCGCCGAGCAACACAGCTTCACAGGCATAATCTGTGCTGTCGCTTTGGGAGGCAGGAGGTGAGCAGGCATTACTACCCCCTTGAGTGAAGTGGATCCAAACAAAGTGTGTGCCTCTGCCATGATGGGCAGCTGAACGCCTTGCAGGAGTCCCTGATCTCTCTACACCCAGGTATTGACTGCTTCTCAGCCACGAGGCACCGGCCAGCCGGTCGGGAGTCAGGCCCTGTCCGCACTAAGGCTGGGAGAGGCGAGGGTGCTGAGACCGAGGGCTGCAGGCTTGTGCAATGTGGATCTCATCGTGTATTGATCACAAAACAAAGTACCAACAAGAGGAAGAGGAAGAGGAAGAACACGTGGGCAGTCTGTGCTCAGCGTGGAAATGGAGGCTTGTTTGCTTGATTTTTCTTCAGACGGGGAGCTTTGAGGAAAGACTTCACCCCCGCCTCCCAACACACAAGACACAAGACAACAAACTGGTTTCCTGCTCATCATGGTTGCCTAGGTTAGTCTTCCTGGGCCCTAGTCACGGCAGGAAAGTATTGTGCCCTCAATACCTATTACCTATCTACCTATTTATGTATCTATCATCTATCTACCTACCTACCTATCATCCACTTACACACACACACAGTTTAACTTTCTTTATGTTAATAGATACCAATAGAAGCAGAGTCAAAACTTTGAAATAATACAGGGAGACTATAAAACAGAGTTTAAGGTAATCAAATCTATATATATACACACACACATGTACACACACACACACACACACACACACACTCTTCCAGAAACTACCTCTGGGACCCGCTCTCTGCTTTCCTCTTTCCCCAAGGCTGTAGCCAGTTGCTGGTCAAGGGCACAAAAGAGTCCTGCGACAGGAGCAATAAAGGCTGATGTTGGCATTGAGCCAGCAGGGGCAGCCAGCTGTGCTCAGGACATCCTATGGACGTCTGCAAAGTGACACCTGCCAGGTCCCAGCAGGGAACACCTTCGACCTCTTCACTGCGGAAAGAGCAGAATTCCCGACGATGTGTGGGTTCTCGCCTCATGTTTACTGAAGGAAGGAGGGTGAGAGGCAGAGGAAGAAAAGAGAAAGAGAAGAAAGCTGGTGGGGAAAGGCTGACAGAGTCTGCTTGGAGCCCTCAGAAGCCTGATGATGTTAAACCAGCTCAAAAAGCAAGTTGCTTCCCATGGTTTCACTGATAGTGGTCATTCAATGCAGACCTGCCCTATGAACACATGGCGATGAGACAAATGGAACTACAACCTTTTCATTACTTAATTGCTGGCCATAAAGGGACAGCTGACTGCCAACAGGCTCATACTTGTCTGCAAGAGGACCAACATTTTTTTTTTTTTACAGGTAAGTCTATTTAGTTATTTGTCCTTCACAGGCAGCTGAAGTGAAGTTACTTCTAATCTACTTATCTTACTTAAATTATCAATTGTTGCTGCATAAGTAGCCCAGCTGTAAAATGAGAAAATGTTAACAAATTGGGAAAACTATTTAAAAGCCCAAGTCATAGTGACAGGGATGGGGTAGGATATTTGCACAGGTGGTTATGGGGGTCCCAGTGGGGGACCATGAATGGAGAGGGGGGCCTGGGGAGCTTTGGAAGATCACTGTGCATTGGTGATCACTCTCGAAGGCCATCAGAACTAGACAGGTTTGCTTGACTAGTGGAGGCACAAGATATGCCTCAGGTCATTGGATGGGGGATGGGATGAGGCCAGCATTCAAGTTCAGACCAAGGGCAGGAGTTTAAGGACCACCCTTCTGCTGATTTGAATAAGGACCATGACAGTCCTAGTTTGACCTTATAGGGTCAAATACTCTCTTGCCATATATCAAGGAGGAGCTACTACTTGAAGAAAGAGGAAGAGGCAGGCTTTTCCCACCCTTCATTTCCCTTGGATTATAAAACTGTAACCAACCTCATCCTCAGGGCAGAGCCTCCTCACCTGCTTGCATCTCTCACAAGCATCCTATCCTAAAAAATCTATCACTTGCCTATAGCTTTGTCTCTTGCTGAATTCCCTCTGCACGGAGGTGCAAAGAACCTGAATCTCAGTGAGTTCGGACACGGGGTGAGTGATTCTAATTTAAAAACTGTGGGTCAAGTCCCAATTTGGCTTCTGGGTAGGTTCCAGCCAAAAGTGCCGTCAGTTTCAACAGGTAAGAGATCATTTTGGACCCAAAAGGCAAAATGCAGGGTTAATGGAAATGGTAGTTCAAAGAAGATGTACAGAGAAGCCTTTAAATGCTCAAAGCTGACATGAACTACTATTTTTAAGAAATCAACAAAATTTAGCCACAGATAAAGTTGACTATAAGTAGATAATATCCTATTCTAGAAATGATGCTAGCTGAATTCTGTAGGGACACCATATGGCATCAGGTGAGGCAACGAGCAGAGCAGGACCTCAATATCCGAGAAGACACTTGCTGCCAGCACAGTGTTTAGGATGGAGCCAAACCTTTGCCCTTTCTGGTTCTGATTCATGATGCTCCTGACCTTGAGCTGAGTGGGCAGAGGTCTGTCTTCCTGACCGTGGCTGGGCAGTGGGCTCTGACAGGCAGGTCTACTGCCTTTCCCCACTGGGTCCTCATCTCCATTCATCTTGCTCCAGCTTATTAGCCTGACCCGGGATTCCATTTGGTTCCCTTGCTTGAAACTTCAGTTTGATGATCATTACCTGGAATATGACTGTGGCTGCTTAATTCCACTGAAGGAGAAAACAGGTAGCACCTGCTATCTACCCCATAACATACAAAGTCTATTTTCACAGAGAAAATGAAAGCCAGCACTTTGTAGTAAATGCCTCTAACATTTTGAACACAAGCTGCAGAAACTGATACTCAGAAGATGGGGCTTCTGGCTGGGTGAGTCTGGCAGGGGAGGAAACATGCCCAGCACCAGCGTGAGGAGACCCCCTTCCGAAGAGCACAGCCTTGCAGGCAGCATGAGAATGATGATGAGCTCTTTTGGGTCCATATGAGTAAATGAGAAACTCTTATATCCTCACGGGAAACCTCAACCCTGAGATCCCTCCTCCTATCGGGAAGTTCAAGGATCTCTATTGAAGTGGAGAGATCTTTTCTTCCTTACGGAAGGCGTAGGGGGAGGTGAAGGAAGGACGGAGCGGAGGGGGAGAAGTTGGGGAGAGTAGGTGACTGGGTCGTTCTGTGAGTGCGCTGGTATTAGTTCTGCTTCTGTCTTGTTTAGTGTGTGTCGTTCTTTTGGGAGACTCTGCTTCTGTGATCTTGCTGATTTCATGTGTTTTTTTACTTTCCTTCTTCCTTCCTTCCTTCCTCCTTCCCTTACTTCATCCATCCATCCTCCTTCCTTTCTCTTCCTCCTTCCTCCCTTCCTCCCTCCTTCCTTCTTTCTCTTTGCCATGCCCTCAGCATGCTGAAGTTCGCTGAGGATCCAACCTGAGCCGCAGAAGTGACTGGAGCCACAGCAGTGACACTGCGGGCTGCTTAACCTGCTGCAGCACCAGGGAGCTCCACTGAGACCTGTAGAGCAATGTTTCTAAGACTTCCTTGCCCAGTGGCTCCTTGTCTGCAGCTGCCCTGTGTGGGGGATGAGGTTCCAGAGCCAAGGCAGCCTTGGGACCTTCATGGGACAGCCCCAGCCCCCGCTCCAGTGCAGCGGGTCTCACAGTGTGCTCTGGAGACCTCTGAGGTCCTGACACGCTTTCAGGGGGTCTTTGAGGTAAAAACTGCTTTTAAAATAATGCTAAGACATTTTTCACTCACAAGTTACCAGTGGAATTTTCTAGAGGCTACATGATGATATTGCAACCAACTGAATTCAGAAGATACAAGAATCTTAGTCTGACATTAAAGAGAGTTGCAAAAATGTAAAATATCCTTCTCACATTAACTTTGTCTTGTTCAGCAAAGTTGTTTTTCATGAGAGGCTATTTTTAACATGCAATGCTAATTTTATTATTGTTAATTTAAACTGATGAATAAATGAATATTTACTTTGTTCCTCTGTTTTAATGTCTAAGATGGTAAATATTAAAGGCCTTTAGGGTCTTGGATAATCACCGAAAGTATAAAGGGCCCTGATCACAAAAGGAGTGTGAACTGCTGGCTGTCCAGTGGGAAAACAGACTTTGGAGTCAAACAGACCCAGCTCTGAGTCCTGCCTCAGGCCTGGGTGCTGAGCATTTGGGCAAGTTTCCTACTTTCCCTGGAACACTGGTTTATTCAGCTTTGGAAGGAGGGTGACATGATGCCCCAGGTGGGCCTGAATGTTCCTGAGAGCGGAGGGAAAGTGGCTCTCAGGTGAGAGCAGGGCAGTGATGCCCACAGTCAGCCGTGGGGCCCCTTAGAGGCTGGAAGGAGTCTTACCTCGTCGGCCCTGGTCCTCAGCCCCACGCAAAGAGGAGGCTGCTTTGGGTGAACTTGAGGGACCTGATTCACTCACGTGGGCTCCCCTCCTCCTGAAGATTCACCGGTAATGACAATGCCGCCTGCTCACTCCGTGCTGAGGGCTCCCGAAGGAAGGAGGTGGCCATTTCACTCACCAAGGGAGCCACCGGGGCGGCCCCAGGAAACGCGACTCAGCTGGGGCGCCCTCCTGATTCAAGACAGAGCAAGTTGAGCGCAAAGCACCTGCCTGTTGTCTATTCAGGAGCAAAGTGCACGTCATTCCTCGGCATCTCCATCCTCCGGGGACCGTTGGGGCTTGATGCAGATACTGCGCAGGTACCAGAGACGGACCTAACGAGCGCTCTGTCCTGTGGAAGCCGGCAGCCTCAACCTGCCGGTGGGAGCTGAGTGACAGAGGCCCAGTCGATGCCCTGCCCATCTGTGCTCCTTCCACTGCTGGCCGTTAGGGCCCTGACCTCGAGGTCTTTCTTGGGTGATGGTGCGCGGCGCTGGCGCCTTCACCGTGGAAGAGGAGGCCTCGCAAGAGCCTCACCAACACGCTCCGCCCAACACCCGGGGAGCTTGCGAACGCCACGGGAGAGGAAACACGATGTCATCGGTGTGCTTTAGGAGCCCCTGCTCGTCCAGGATGCACAACTCGAGACGTTCAAGTCAGGGCTGGGGTGGGAACCGCGGGCACTTGGATGCATGGGGAGAATCTGTGTCAGTTCAGCATCCCTGATGTCTCACGGCCGCTGCTCTGCCGCAGCAGCCCTGCTCTCAGGCCCTCAGGACCATCCAGACAGCTTTTCTGCTGCCACCTGAACTGAGAACGTCAAAGAGAAGATGATCCCACGGGGACAGTGTGTCCTGTGGTTCCTGTATCTTAGGCGACATTTCTCTAAGTGTGGGCTAGTCATCACCTGCCTTCCTGGACCCACCTGAGGCAGGATGCTCCAGACTGGTCAGGCGAGGAGGGCCAAGGGGAGCTGTATTTATGAGGCCCCAAGGGGGTTCTTGCACAGCCTCAGTGTAAGCCTCATTGCACGGTGATATTACCTATTTTCTCATTGTGACCTTAATGTAGAGGCAGTTTCTGGAGCACGCTTGCCTGAGTCTATAGGTGGGGTCTTCTTGGAGGGTTTTCATAGAAGCTTCCAGAGAAACATATCACTGATAATCAGGCCGAGGAAGGAATGAATGCTCTGGGGGGTGCAATGAGTTGCAATTTAGCTACGAACAGGATGCTGCAAACTGGAACTGCAGAGAGGTGGGGAATCTAGGTCTGACCTAGATTTTTTTTGGCATTTCTTAGAGCCACAGCATTTAGGTAGACCACCGCTCTGGGATGGAAGTAAGATGGTGTTGTTTTGAATCTAGGGAGCAGGAGGGCAGTTTGAGACAGCTTCCCACAGGCTACGGGGCTTTGGGTCCAGGAAGGCACTCTGTCTGTCCTGTTGGTGTCCTCTGGATCTGTAACTCGGGAAGCTGACTTCTGCGTTGGCTCTCTTCTCTGAAGTGATGTTCTCTTCATTTTCCTTCAGTGTCTTTCTCTGGGTGACTTCACATGGCACTCAGCTTTAAGACTTCCAGGACAAAGGGGCAGGTGAAGTCTGTCCTAGAGCTTTTATGTGAGAGGAGCATAGACTTGGCACACTGGGGACAATGGGAAAAACCCAACAGGTTAGGAGCCAACTGGGGCCCCGATACCCCTGGAAGTCCCCCTCCCCCCCGCCCCAGTGCCCTGGGTCTCAGCTGCTCCTGTCTCTGCTCCAGCCTCCCAAGGGCTGCACAGGGTGCTCTGCTGTCTCCTGCTCTGCTCGCCCAGCCCTTCTGCCCAGGAGGAAGCCGCACTGGGTCCTTCTGTCTGGTCCAAGCTGTCAACCAGCCAAGCTCCACCCTCCCAAGCAGCCCATAGTGGCAGCAGCACCCACGTCAAGGCAGAGCTGGGCAAAGGGTTTCCTTCTCAAGGACAACCAGGATTACATACTTGGATTCCTGTCTGTGCCTTTGGTCTAAGGTCTCAGGATCTCGTGCATTTCTGCAAATGTTATGAGTGGGGGTGGGAGTAGAAACATGCATTTTAAGTGACAGACAGAAATAAAGAAAATCAGGTAAAAACCAAGATTACAGCACATTCCATTCATTGAGTGAACAGGTACCTTATGAGCTGTCACACGGAAGAAGTTAACTCACAAACCTATTGTTTAGCTACTGGCTTGTTCCAGAAAAAGTGGCTATAAATGCCACTGGACTTTGGCTGAATTTTATCTCTTTTCCTTTGATTCTTTCTGCCTTCCTCCATATCAGACATCCATCTTCTGTACATAATGGGTGTAGAAAATGCAGACCTGGGGAGTTTGAAGTGGTGATGCCCTGTTATCATGTCAGGATGCACATTTTGGGGGAATCCAAGCTCCCTGCTGTGAAGTTGGGGGCAGAAGACAGACTTTACCCCACTCTGAAGAAGTCTCTCTCCTTGAGGAAGATCAAGACAACAACTCAGTAACATCCTAATTCTAGAAAATCTTTGTTGGTGGTGGACAAAGGGCTGGGAAATCCAGTGCCTTTGTGGGTTCCAGTCTTGCCAAGATGCATAATAAAATCCGAAATTTGAAATAGAATGGAATTCAACAGGTGCATGAGCTTTTGTAGAAAACTGTTTCTGTTTCAATAAAGCTTCCAATGCTTTATTTTTCCCAAATAAAATAAATGTTTAACCAAAGCATTATTTTTCTCAGGTCTTAATATCTGAAGACAGCAAGAACCTTAAAGCCCTCTTATGAAAGAGTCACCTGGGTGTTCTTACAATGAATTTGCCAGCTTGTTTTATTTGGCTTTAAATGTTTAAATATAAATGTCTTTGGGGGTGTCATCAAGCCCTGTTTCCTTCTAACCTTGTCTTTTCACTCCTTTCTAATTCCTCCTTGTCTCCTCCTCATGGTTATGAATCTGATGCTGTATTTTTTTTCAGTGTGTTCATTTTAAAGATGAAGCACAGAGGGGTACAGTGATTTGCCTAAGGCCACAGAGCCTGTTGTCATGCAAGCAAAGACAAGCCTCCCACCCCCACCACTTCCTCTGTTGTTCTTTTCTCACAGGAGGCTGCCTCACCTTAATTTTTTAATCCTACCAATAAAGAACACATATATCCTGGTGCATTTTCACATGGTGCTATTTTGGACTGATATGGAAATTTGCAGAGATGGAAAAGAGATCCGCTGAATGACAGCGCTGGACCAGATCCAAACAATATCTAAACAAGAACCTCAGTCATGGATCAGCTTTCATTTGGTATCTAATTGGGCCAGGTGGGGCTTGGGGAGGGGAGTGGTGGCCAGTGGGATCATTGTCCCCTCCCTTTCTCTGCAGCCACTCTGGTGGGGGGCTGGCTGAGACCCAGCAGGTGTGGGGACAGCTTACTCCTGGAGACCTTTCGGCCGGAGGCTCAGGCTGGCCCCTTGGGGGACAGAGAGGAAGGTTTGGGAGAGGGGCATTTCTACCCCCATTCTTTCAAAGCACAAAGATGCCTTTTCTCTCTATAAAATCTAGTTTTTTATTATCACATTACTTGAAAAAGAACTGCCTAGGTTTTCACTAAAATGGGGTGATGGCTTGGGGTGGCCTGGTTCAAGTAATGCTGCAGTGTGTCCGCAGGGGCTCCCCAAGGAGGAAGTCAGCTTGGAGCCCCTCAGGCTGTCAGGGAAATTCACACAATCAGGGGGGTGCGTGCTCTTTGCATGGCTCCTGGGAAGAGGAGCAGCAGGGACAGGGCTGAGCGCTCACAAGTCCTTCAGAGAATCAGCTGCATCACATCCTCAAGGGCTGCCCAACATGCAGTGAGGCCCGGAGAGCACTGACCAATCAGGGGCCTGGCTGAAAACTAGCTCATGTGATAATGGACTTGAAATGCACCCCTGGGCGGGGGAGCATTGTGCACGTGTGTGTATGTGCTCCTTTGTGTATGCACACATGTCTGCATATGTGCACATGTGTGTGGTGGGATGGGACAGCAGGAAGGGGATCCTAGGAGATAAAAAGAAATCTGAGCTTCCTTAAGAGCAGGGCACCGAGAATGGCAAAGTCACACCCCACTGAATGTACAGCACTGACCACAGTTCTGCCCCGCCATCCCACTCAGCCACCTCTTCCTTTCAGGTCGCAAGTTTCCAAACTCAAGCAGAAGATATGCAGACAGGGTACATTCTTCTTCAAAGACATTGCAACTAAACGTGTTCACTTCTGCTTGGCTCTGTCATCCTGAAGCCAGCATCCAGGAGCCAGGGATGCCGAGAAGAGAGAGGCAGGGAGAGGCTGGCTTTCTGTGCAGCCATGCAGCAGGGCCACCTTTCCTCAGGCCCTTCTCCAGTTCTGTCCCATTTCAGGTGTCATTCACCTGCTCCCTTCTCCATGGCAACCCAGCCTCCTGTGCTCCGTGTACCACACCCTCCTTCAGTGGTTCTCCAGGGAAAGGGGGACTTGTCATAGTTACTCAAAGAACTTTCTCAGATCACTTCCTAAAGGTGATTGTGAGGCCTCCCTGAGGTGGAAGCAGCACACCTGGCAACTTCAGGGTGTACAGGAGGGCCCATTAGCTGAGCACCGTGATAACGCTACTGCTTCACAGAGAAGGAAAATGGCGCTAATAGCGCCTCCTTCATTAACGCTGACATCTATCTTCGTGGCATCTCTTGGTCAGTCTTGCTGGGTTTTGGATGGCAAGAAGCCAAGTGATCATCAAGTGAAGGTGAACATACACAGAATTTCATGAAGTTGATGAAACTGATGATGGGGAATCCGAAATCACAAGCAAGACTAAACAGTTGAAGAAAAATTGAAAGATAATAATTACTGGCACGATAGATGCTTCAAAAGAGAATGATCTGAAGAAAATGGATTAGGAGATGCTTTGGGGAAAACTGGTGAAATGTGTGTTTTATTTATTTATTTATTTATTTATTTGTTTATTTATTTATTTACTTTTGTCTTTTTGCCTTTCCTAGTGCCGCTCCCACAGCATGTGGAGGTTCCCAGGCTAGGGGTCTAATCGGAGCTGTAGCCACAAGGCTACACCAGAGCCTGCAACTTACACCACAGCTCACGGCAACGCTGGATCCTTAACCCACTGAGCAAGGCCAGGGATCAAATCCGCAACCTCATGGTTCCTAGTCAGATTCGTTAACCACTGTGCCACCACAGGAACCCCAATTTGTGTTTTAAAATAATTCTCTTTATGATCCTGCTGTGAAAGTCAAACAGGAAGTGAACGGTGTTACATTATAAGATTGTTCAATTTGTTGGTAAGTTTAGGCCCACACCCTCCATCAACAGTGTAACTCTTTTACGAACAAATGCATGGTGTAAGTATAAACTATGTCTTCTTAAATACAATAAAGCAAATCTATTTTCAGTTTGTTTAGTTTGTTTTGTTAAGTTAAAGATTCAAATAATTTTTTAGATCTTCTTTTTTTTTTTAGTGATTTTTTTTTATTTTTTTTGCTTTTTAGGACTGCTCCTGGGGCATATAGGAAGTTCCCGAGCTAGGGGAGGATTCAGAGCTACAGCTGCCGGCCTACACCACAGCCAGAGCATTGGGGTATCTGTGACCTATACCATAACAATGCCAGATTCTTAACCCACTGGATGGATGGATACTAGTCAGCTTTATTTCCAGTGCACCACAACGGGAACTTCTTTTAGTGAAGTTTTAACCCTCATTTTTGAAAGCTATTTTAACATGACCTTTTTCTGGTATCAATTTTCTTCAAATAGTAAAGACCTTCCGTATTTAGTCATGCAAATGTCTAAGTACCTCATAGGTAGTAAGCATCTTACAGGCCTGGGCCATGTCTTCATACTTCCATCCACAGTATGCAGTCAGCATTCAAGGAGATTGAATGAAAGGGAACCCAAATGGTGTGTGTGTGTCGTCGTGGGCGGGGGGGGGGGGAGTGGATTGGGAGCTTGGGGGTGGCACATTGTTGTCCATGGACTGGATGGTCAATGGGGACCTGCTGTTCAGCAGAGGGAAATCCACTCAATATCCTGTAATGACCTCTATGGGAATGGATATCTGTGTATGTATAACTGAATCACTGCCGTAAGAGAAATTACCACAACATTGTAAATCAATGAGACTTCAATAAAATAAATTAACAGTGAATGTAAAAACCAAGTTGGTTTTCTTTTGCTTAGAAGGGTGATGAGAAGGGGATTCTTTTAGGCTTCAGAAAAATAGTCTGGTCTTGTATCTTGATTACCAAACTGAGATGTTGTTTTTGTCCTTTTCTTTTGTATATTTCTTGCCTTTGTCCTGTTACCAGTTAAACCAACCTTCCTTCCTTCCTCCCATTCCTTCCTGGAGAAATATTTGCCCATTCATTTGTCATTCCATCCTTACTTCAGAAGATCAGTTATGCTCTAGAATTCCCATGTTTTAGAATGTTCCGCTTGATTCCTTGTGGTGTTACTGAACTCAACTGCATTTTTCTTCTTTTCTGGAGAGGAAGTAGTGGTGAAACCTTCGTGTTGCTTCATTCAGGAAGGTACACAAGGTCTTGTTCTAAGATGGTCTGATCTCTACGTTATGAGATTTCACATCAACCTTCCTCACATGGCTTCATCCATTAATGATCCTTGCTGAATCCATCATTTCCTTTGGAGTTTCAAAAGGATGATTTTTCCATCATGCTTTTCAGATTCATTAACTGAAATTCTTTTTGAATAAGAACTCATTGTATAGCTATATCATAATTTATTCAACCAGTCCTTTATTAGTGGACATTTGGGCTGATTCTAGTTTTGTTATTATAAGTTAATACTGTAACAAATAAACTTATTAAACAGTGTTTCATATTTTGGAGGTATACCTCCAGGGTAGACACTAAGAAGTGGGTTTGCCGGGTCAAGGGCGGTGCAGGGATAAACTGTGTTAGTTATTATTCAATCCTGGTTCCTGGAGTAGCATCGTTGTTCACTTCATCATCCGCTCATCAGGGCTCCCATTTCTCCACAGCCTCCCCAGCAGAGAGCACTGCCAAATATTTGGATTCTTGTCAACATCATAGGAAAGAAATATTTCCGTGTAGTTGCTCATATTGTAAGGGAGGCAAGCCATCTTTGCATATTTCACAGGCCAACAGAGAACGTTGTCAGACTTTTGGGTTTTTAAGAGTAAGTCACTTAATCAAACTCACCATGTAACCTGCCAGTTTGGGAACTCAAATTTATTTTTAGGTTTAAAAATTTAGTAGCAAGAAAAGAAAAAGATGAGAAAATTTTCCAAGTTCCCCCTTTTTTCCCATAATCTACTGGGGGTGGGGTGGGGCGCTCCCTGAGATAATTAAATCTCTCGGTGCCCCTGGCAATGCCCAAGAAGCCCACTCATTGTCAAGGTCACCGTCATGGTCCTGGGGAAGCCGCCAGCTCCAGTTCCAGGTGGCTTAGGGCCAGAAGTAGGTGTGTGAAGGCCAGAGGGAGAAAGCGAAGCACTGTGTTGAAAATCAATATGTGGGGAAGCGGTTCAAACAATAACCTGTGTGCAGAGCACGGAGCTCTAGTGAAACAGGAGACCCCTCCCCGCTCCCACAGTCTAAATTTATTCAAATGGAAGGAGAAAGTTCCGAAGATTCAATGCGACAACATCAGGCTCTCTGACATGTTACGGAAAATAAATCAGGCCATGTAAAGTCTAATAAGTTGGGGGAACAAAAATGCAGTGCCTGCTGTGTGAAGAATCCTTTTTGGAATTCTCTAACATGACAGGGAATGATACAGGTCAAGGAGGAATTTCTTCGTGATATGAAAATTTATTATTTAAAGCCTTACATCACTAATCAGAAACTTGAGACTGAAATTGACACATGATAGCATTAATTTAAAACTTCCTTGTTTTTTTTAGTGTGATTTGCACAAACATCACTAGAATCCCAAAGCCAAGAAATTAACTAGAGGAAGAAAGATTTTGTTTTTAAATGTCCCTCAGCCGGAAGCCTCCACACGCTCACAAATGGGTTGTTAAATTTATCTCCTGACCTGTGCGCAACCTTCCTGGAAATTGAGATAACCACAGGCCAGTTTCCATTTGTCAGGATCTGGTTCTTTCCCTTAGCCTTTTACCCTGGGTGAGGGATCACTGCAGACGCTCCTGTACAACTTGCACATAACAATTAGAGCATAGACACCAGCCCCTGGCAGGGACTTTGACTGTGAGCCTTGGGCCAATGGAGAAGAAGAGAAATACTAGATGTGTGAGTTCCAGCAGGCTCTGGGAACCTGGGGACATGGTCGTGTTTTCAGGTAACTAAAAAGAATGGGAACTACGCAGAGACAAGAGCAGGTTGCCAGGGACTCAAAGACAGGCTTCCAACTTCACTTAGTTTCAAAACATATTTAATAAGCACTGGGATGAGAAGAGCCTGGCCAACTAGAGGCACTCAATAAATATTTGTTAAATGAGTAAATGGTTGTGAAACCCTGGAGCAGCCTCAGCGGGGGATAAAATCTAGCATTGACTTTATGTTTCTCCCTTGGACGGCGTGTTCATGTTCTTTCTCTGCTACTTGCCCCTTGATTGATTCCATTTGCCCTTGGAAACTTCATGTTAAAAGGCACTTCTTCCAGTACTTTTTCTGTCCTATTCCTTGAGACAGACCGTATGCATTCATTAGTCACTGTGCAGTCTTCACTTACAGGGCTCTTTATTTTCGAGGGTCATTTTTATAATAATCTCAGGTCTTCTGACTGCTATATAAATTCTGAGGAAGTTGCAGGTGACCATCGCGATGCACCAGCTAGCAAGGAATCATTTTCCATCAGCAGGAAGTCTATTAGTTCGCAAAGCCCTCTGTAACAAAGCACCACAAATTGAGTGGCTTAAACCACAGATCTTTCTGGTCTCACAGTTCTAGAAACTAGATGTTGCAGATAAAGGTGTTGGCAGGGCTGTGCTCTCTCTAAAGGTACCAGAGAAGGATTTGTCCCAGACCTCCCAGCGTCTGATAATTCCCTGGCTTGTGACAGTGTAACTCCAGGCTTCACATGTGTTCTCCGTGTGTGTGTGTGTGTGTGTGTGTGTGTGTGTTTGTGTGTGTATGTCTAAATTTCCCCTTTGAAAAAGTAGACCAGGAATATTGGGTTTAGGCTTACCCTAAGGACCCCCTCTTAACTTATCACATCTGCAACAAGCCTATGTTTTATTTTTAAAATTTTTTTTATTTGTAGAAATTGTTAAACATTTTTTTTTTTTTGGCCGAGCCCGAGGCGGGTAGAAGTTCCGGGCCAGGAATTGAACCCACGCCACTGCAGTGGCAACTCTAGATCTTTAACTTGCTGAGCCACCAAGGAACTCCAAGCCTATGTTATTCATTCATTCATTTATTTTGATTCTTTAAAGTTTTACTGAAGTATAGTTGATTTACAATATTGTGATCATTTCCACTGTACTCTAAGCCTATTTTGAAATAAGGTCATGACATTCTGAGTTACTAGGGGTTTGGACTACAGCATATGAACATGTGGGCATCACAAGCCAACTGACCACAGAGATGCTTATGGTGAGATCCTCAGGGGATGTCAATCACACATGCCTGAGGCTGACAGGCCTTACTGTGGGGTTACTGGAACCTGTTACCCTCCATTGTCCTAAGGGCTGGACATGGCGGGGCAAACATGACAATATGGAGCATGCACGAGTGAAAAATTGTCCTTTTTTATACCAGAGGCTTTTGAGAACGTGCCAATAAGACTAAGAGATCTACACTTGGCCTTAGAGGAAATGATTTCATTGAGATGCCTGAATACATGTATTAGAATTTATAAAGGGACATATGGATTAGTAGTAAATGACACTCTTCTGATGCAACCATGAAAAGAAGGTAAATATTTAAATGGCCATGTTCGTAAGAATTTTGAAAGGAAGGCAGGGTTGGCTTCCTAAATGCAAGACTTAGGAGCTAAGTAGACCCTCTTCCCAGTTAAACCACCCTTTGATGGCTGAAAATTATTAGAAAAAAAGATACTTAAAATCTCTGAAAACTGTCCTAAGGGACTATATCAAATGGAGGAGTCTCTATTCAAGAGCAACTGCTGAGCCTCTGTAAGAGCAGCCAGACATTGTTCCATGAGCTGGGACCTGCTCACGTTACTCCTCCTGGAATTAAGCAGGACCCTGAGCGGCCTCCCCAGAGTGGACTCCTCCTCTTTCCTCCGCTTGCCTTTCTGTCTATAGAAAAACTTGAGTCAAAGAATCTGTTTAAGCATAGTGAGGAAATACAGAGAAAAGGAAAATAGTCAAGCAAGACAAAATAACTGTTTCCCCATTCAACAAAGCCAAGGACTTTTAGTTCTTCCTCAAGGGCTATAGAGAATATTCTGAGGCATGTCCTTGGAGTTGTTTTGCAGGTACTGAACCCCCCAGCAGGTGGAAGAGGTTAACAGTATGCTGCCCACAAGCATGGAGACCCCAGACCTGTTGGAACTATAAGGTTGATGACACTGACTCCCAGTGACCTCACCACCCACCAGTCAGAAGAGTGACCATAAGCCCATCGCGTCCTGCTCCTTGAACACTTTAAGACTCCTCACTGCCCCTCCAGGGGGGCCACAGCCCCTGAGGCACTAGCCTGCTGTGTTCCCTCTTAACGCAGCAATTAAAGCTGCTTTTCCTGTTTCCTCCAACTCTGTCTCAATGTTTCTATTTGGCATCAGTGTACAGAGGCTGCCAAGATTTCGGCAGCACTCCCCTCTCCCAGCTCTGGGTGATAGAAGCTCTACTTTGAGGCATGGCCATGAGGATGGGGCTCCACCTCCTTCTATCTCCCTCAGTCTAGACCTTTAGTTTCACCCTAGGAGGGCAGGGCACCACTCATGACCTCCAGCTGCCAGATGGGTGCGGGGCTCCAGTATCATGTAAAAGTCATGCATGGAGTGGGCTCTCTGGGGCAGGCCAGCAAGTGGAGACGCAAGGCACACCTTGATCCTAGGAAGGGTCCCCAAGGATCTCAATGTTACTACATCTGGCATCGAGGATGCCTCTGAGCCTGTTGGGGATGATTTGCTCACTTGGAGTCTCCCAAGTGATGAGCATTTTGATGTCTTGATATTTCATTAAGTATGGGTACTGCCTATTTCAGACAGTAGCTGCTCGGTTTTCAGAGTCTCTTTAAATATGTGTTAAATAAAATGATCTTAGAAAAATTTTTAAATATTGTCCAGATGAAATAGCTAAGCAATTAATAGAGAAAAACAGGCAGCACGCAGGACTTGAAGGCACAGAATACAGTTTTGTTTCTATCACGCTCACTACCAGCTCTTTTCGGATTCTTTCAGTTGGAGGATAAAACGTAAACTGTCTCTCTTCTTGATTATATCTAACGGGGTAAGCATAATACGTACATGAGTCAGATTATATGTCTTTCTGAAAGGTGAGGCTAAAGACGAACCAAATTCAAACAGATACACTAAAACAAACCCATCCAAACTAGAATTACTGATTTTTCAAAGCAATTTTCTTAGAAGGCTGCTCTATTTCCTGTCTTCCGTGGTGCTACCCTGCTTAACATTCTCTGAAATTGCCTTCTTTCATTCTTGCTCCACAAGTATCTATTGAGTACTTATTATGTGCCAGGTTCCCTAGAAGCTATAGATACAAAGACAAAAAAACCCCCATGATTCTCCCCTGTTCCCCCAGTAGATAGGTGGTACTTATTTATTTATTTATTTTTGTCTTTTTGCCTTTTCTAGGGCCGCTCTCACTGTATTTATTTATTTTTAAATTGTATTTGCGTGTAGTTGACGTACAATGTCATAATTGTTTCAGGTGTGCTGCAAAGTGACTCAGTCATAGATATACCTATGTCCATTCTTTTTTCCCCGTAGAAGTTATTACAAACTATTGAGTAGGTTTCCCCGTGCTATACAGTGGGTTCTTAAAACATGATCTTTGACTACAGGAGGTAGTGAGGAAAGGAGAAGCAGGGCACCTGCTGGTGGATATGTGGTCCAAGTCTCACTGAGGGTTGGAGAAGGCTTCGCAGCGGGGATGGCTTGGCCAGACAGCAGGCAAGGCTTCCGATCAAGACTGGAAAGCTTTTCGTCACTAACACCTACCTCTTTCTTTCTAATACTCACTTTCAGGTTGATCCTACAGCAGATTGCAAACTTAGAGCACCCTTCTTTACCAGACTTCATACCATGATTTTTTTTTCTCATTTTCCAAAAATCACACCTACTCTCAAAGAAAAAAAGTATGCTGTTTGTTGTATTAAAGATATTCAAAAGAATGGCCAACAACAATGATGATTCTCAAAGAGGAGTCCCTGGTGTATTTTCAGCAATGACAACAGCCCACTAAGCTTACCCGCAGAGGTGACAAGATTCACTTGAAATTTGTGTGTTGGGAGTATTTGCTAAAGAATCTGACTTACTACCTTACAACACACCTTGTGTGGCTGAGAGATGCTTTCAGAGGCAGTCACTCTACTATTGGCTCCAATTGGTTTTCTTGACAGCCTGTATTTACTGTCATTACACTTAATTCCTTGTTTACTAATTCACAGGTACATGTCTTGAAGGTGTTTTTCTGCCTCCCTATTTTCAAGGATCTCTCTCTTCCAGTCAGAATAGATAACTTAACTCCTTTTAGTTATAATCCAATGGTTCAGTTAAAGACAAAGTAGAAAGCCTGAGTCCTCACGGGGAATTGCCATTTCTCATCTGTCTTTTGGCTATTATTTTCTCCCTTGGTAAAAATATTTCAGCAGTCAAATGGTAAGTTACAAGGCCACTATTTCTACAACAGTTTTGCTCTGACCCTACAGCTGTTCTTACTCTAACCTGACAAGTTAAACACAGCCGATGAAATGAGATGAAATAGCACACTTGATACCCTACCCAATTTTCCCAAAGTAGAGTATCCCCCCACCACCCCAGAAGTGGAAAAGTATTTTCCTGAAATGGTTTTCTGCCTGAAGATCTGACTTCAACTGGCTCTTCCAAACTTAGCCCCCAACTTCCCATCATCAACTCGCCCATCACCTGCAGGCACGCAGAGCAAGTAGCTGCTCCTGAAACATGTCCTTCTGCCCCGTGCTTTGACATCTGCCATTTCTTCTCCTAAGTTCTCCCCTCTGGTGCTACACTTTCTGCAGCCACACTAGGCATGGCCCCAAATGATGTGGGAACACCAGTGACAATTTGCAGAGGAGACTCACAGAATGGGGCCCAGGATTCTAACTTGACTCCTCCCCTCACTAAATACATATTAAGTATAAGGCGGAACATGAAACAATTCATGGTAAATATGGTTTTCAGGGTAGAGGACTGGGTACGTGGGCTATTTCTGCAATCAGATTGAGGCAGGAGATAGGTGGGCTCCGGGATAGACATTTACAACCAGCCACCTATCAATACTTCAAGATAGAAATAACAACAGCCAGACGGCAAATAATTGGTACTTATTTTCTGGGAACTTGTTAAACAATGATGATGACAGGATCAGAAGAGAGGCTGAGCCCTGCTTGGGCAAAAGACCAAGACTTCACGTACTCCCCATCCTCAAGATCAGAACGACCCCAACTACACATGCGCAGAGAGACTCTTCTGGGTCAGAGAAGGAAGGGTGCCAGACCATAATAAGTCTAGATGACTTTCCCATCATGTTTTGCTTAGGAATCCATCTTGGCCAAAAGATGTGCATGCAGATGGGGGGAGGGCCCTGGGTCTGGTCAGGTGGGAAAGATAAAAGAAGATGATTGGCCAAAGGTAGACAAAGACCTGGAGGAACTGTCCTACATAAGTGACTTCACCTCTCTGCACGCTCCTCATTCAGGGGGACGCTCACAACAGCTCTCCTTTCGGTGTGCATTACTGCGTTGCTTCTGCCTTAGATAAAAAGACTATTCTCTGTGTGCTCTCCCACACATTGTACTGTGTGTTTCTAACAATAAACTTTAGACCTGTTTTCACAGTTGTTGCCTCCTTGAAACAGTCTTGCTTTCAACAGCGGGAAAGAATCAGGGCAATTCTGCTTCTAGCCTCTAGCTGGTCTGCTGGCTAGGATTCCTGGTTTTCATCCCAGCTGCCCAGGGTCAGTTCCTGAGCAGAGAATTAAGGTCTTGCCTCAAGTCATCACGCCCTGCTGTCTCTCCAAAATCTGAATCATGGTTCTACCATTTTTTTTTGCTATGACCTTAGACAAGTTATTTTTCTGCAGCTCTCTTTCCCTTTAAGTGACATTAGGATGATAGAGTAACTAACCCAATTGTCTCATGATATTCTCAGGAAAGACTGGAATAATGCTAGAATTTTAAAGATCATGGGGGGGGGGCAGGGATTACATGAAATTCACACAGTAACAATCAGAACATTGTTCCAATGATTTGGAAAATGGCCACCATTTCAGAAATGTTAACTATTTTAAAACTTATCGGAAACTTCCAAATCATAACAATTCACCTAAAACAAAAATCAGTCACACCAAAAAATAAAAAACTCCACCCCCAAATTCAAACTAAGGTATCTCAATGGTTTCCTTTACACTTGATTAAGTGCTATACTCTCCTCCTTAGATACTTTGGCAATTCCCGTGGCTCTTGCTGCGTGTCCTGGGAATGAAAACCTGAGCCAAAGACTAGAGATTTGTAAGAAGCCCTCCAGGTCAGAGGTGCAATTAGGCAGATCAGGGGGCTGGGGGAAAGCAACTGCTTTCAGTCTGTTTAGGTTTGAGCATCTGACCTGCATTTACCTCCTTAACTTCTGCCTCAGTGTGTGCTGCCTACACCAATACATCTGACTCTACCAAATCCAGGCTACCCTCCAGAATATTTAGGGAATTAATGACATCATGAACCTAAAGTCCTGAGTGGGAAAAGAAAAGATGCTTAAAAAAAAAAAAAGCCAGTGTTAACAAATGGCCTTTCCCTGCAGAATACAAGCTGATAAAGCCTGGTATTTTTTGGGCATCCCCCCAACATTCTGTATAACAGAGCAATTTTTTACAAGGTAATTTTCCATCTTTAGGCTGCTGTAAGTGTCAATGGAATCAATACCTAATTGAAATCTTCCAGAATCAAAGTTCTGACCTTCCCAAAGCCCTCCCTTTCTCCTTCCTTTAATGGCTCCACTGCAGCTTTCTTGGCAGCATTAAGAATCACCTGATTACCTTTATGGCTATAAACTCTAAAACAAACCACCTCAGCCATATCCGCCAAAATATATCACCCCTCAATAACTCCGTATCACATTTTATTCTGCTTCTCAAGACCTAGTAGCTAGCATTCTATTCTCTGGAATATATTCACAACAGCTTTTAAAAAGTGGTTCTCTGAAAATAAATGCTGCCACTTTGCATAATAGTGTCATGTTCCGAGAGATCTCGTTCCTGGTCAGTGATCGCGTCCATTCGTGACTCCGCATATTCTTGTTGGAACTGAGTTAAATACAAGTCACGTTTTGAGCTCTTCCACGAAGATATCAAACCTCAGCATCAGAAAAATAATAATGTCTTTCCTCAGCCACTTAAGATGAGAAAAGTTGACAAAGGCATCTCCAATTATAATGCTATAAAGACTTAAGGAATAATTCCTTTCTTTAATAGTAGTATTTTGAATTTGCCTAATATTCAATTCTTGAAGGGGAAAACAGAGCATAGCTGGAAGATAAGACATAGGTCTTTTTTTCTTTTTTAGGACTGTACCTTGCTGCATATGGAAGTTCCCAGGTGAGGGGTTGAATTGGAGGGGCATCTGCTGGCCACAGCCACAGCCACAGCAACACCAGATCCAAGCTGCATCTGCAACCTACACCTCATTTCATGGCAACACCAAATCCTTAACCCACTGAACAAAGGCCAGGGATCGAGCCTGCATCCTCGTGGATACTAGATGGATTCGTTACTACTGAGCCACAACAGGAACTACAAGACACAGGTCTTTTTCTGACTCTAACTTGACATCTCCTCTTAGTCCTAGTGTTTGACCTTCTGGAAAATAGGAATAAGTCCACAGATTTCACCTTTGAGGAGGGGCAGAGGCATGATGGAGGTGTAAGTGCTTTGATGAAATGATGCCATATAAATGTTTACCACTGGAACTTCTCCTTAAATTCAGAACCTATGGAGTACCCTCAAAGAAGTCATATTTAGAGACCAATGCATTATTATGGATTCCTTTTTTAAATAATGATTTTAATTTTTTCCATTATAGCTGGTTTACAGTGCTCTATCAATTTTCTACTGTACAGCATGGTGACCCAGTCACACATACATGTTTACATTCTTTTTTCTCACATTATCATGCTCCATCATAAGTGACTAGACATGGTTCCCAGTGCCATACAGCAGGACTTATAATGGATTCTAATTTATTCTCATTTGCCTTGGCCACAAAAATAAAGTAGTTCTCAGGAGAAAGAGGCAAAGGAAAACAACTTGGAACCAACAATAACATAGCAGAATTTGAAAGCTGAGCTGTGAAATACATTGTCTTCGTAATAATTTTAATTTTTTTCTTCTTGAAATGAAAATAATTATCTTTTTTCAATATGATGAATAAATTTGGATTTTTTAAAAATATTTTGTTTTCATGCTAACTATATGAAATATGGCTGGCCTGATCTCTTGTGTTGGATGTTCAACATATCAGAATTTAATTTATTTTTGTATGGGAAATAATTTTAAAGGATGATTATAATTGCAATATTAGATCCACCAAAAAGATGAACAGAATATTAGCAAAACATTTTTTAGATGGAAATAGGCATGTTTTAATATTTCGAGCCTTAGATGTAGAGATGCTATAGCTGGATCTTTCCACTGAACGTGTAAATCATCTCTGCAGGATTCTTGTGAAGGTCAGTGTGTTAATAAACAGAGGTGCCAAGTGCAGAACAGATACACCAAAGACACATCTGGGGAAGCCATGGAGGGGCGCCTTGGGAGCCCTTGAGTCAGGCTCTTGGGTGCTCCTTTGGGGAAGTTAGCAGATAAAACCATCTCTCTGTTTGCATGCATGTGGTGCCCCCCAAGAACTCACTGACTGGTTCTCTGAACAAATTGAAAACATTAAAAACAACTGGGAAAAGGAGCTCCCTGGTAGCTCAGCAGGTTAAGGACATTGCATTGTTGCTGCTGTGCCATGGGTTTGATCCCTGGCCCAGGAACTTCCCCATGCTTGGGCACAGTGAAAGAAAGATGGAAGAAAGAAAGGTAGATTAACTGGGAATGAATAAAATGAGAAAAATCCAGTAGTTGAAAATTCACCTAAATCATGTGTTTCGTTACTATCTGGATGTTTGCCTAGGCAGAAAAATGTCACAGGACTCAGATTTAATTTCCTGAGGGGTTTCCTTTTTTCTTTCAACATTCAGAATGAACATGCCTTTTCCAGATAATGTTGATTATTAGAGGTGTGAACTGGAGTTTGGCTCTTGCCATCTGCCTCTACATGGATTAAATCATGAGCCACCACAGCTGCTGACCCACAGTTCCCCTGAGTGGAGCTCAGGGTGGAGACCAGGAGTGAGGCGCTCTGTGCTCTGAAAACTGGAAGAACAGGTCTTCAGATAGTTAGATATTTTCAGAAGATTTTATGAGCCCATTTCTTGCAACTCCTCATATCTAGAAAAACACGAAAGTCCTTCACAGTGCTGTGTTCCCCTCAGGACCAGTGGTGACGGGTCACACGACCAGCAGCAAATCTGTAAAATGTACGCCTGGCAGCAGGCACCTCCCCCTCACCTTTATCACATGTCTTGATACGTCCCTTTCCTCTTTGGGGAAGCTCTCAGAAATACTGCCTTCTGGATGGTAGTGAAGTGGACAGAACAAAAGATGTGATGGTCGGCCACTCCCAAGGGTGAGCCCCGAAGGAACTCAGGAAACAAACAGAAGAAGACCGGCCCACAGCTGAGGCGCGTGTAAAAGGAGTGATTCCAGGAAGCCCTGACCTTTATTTCTTCCCACAGAAACAGATTTTCTGTAAATCTTCCGTCAATCTGGTTTTCTGTAAATCTTTTGTTCCTATTACCTTCCCTTTGTTGCAAAAACTCGTGTATCCTAGCTCTCCGCTCATCCTCCTGGGAGCAGTTTCTCAGGACTACCTGAGACACTGTCTCCTGGGCTTAAGTCCTAATGTTGCCCCCAAATAAAACTTAACTCTAGACTTCGGGTTGTGCTTTTTTTTTTTTTTTTTTTTAAGTCGACACAGGAATGGCTTATCCACGTTTCCATGTTATCACAGCACTTTGCCAGCATTTCCTATTAAAGCTTTACAGCGAACTCTTGCAGAAGGGGCTGGGGACAGGAAGTGCCAAATTGCCTCCCAAGTAGCCTCCTGATGACATCGGTGACATGTCAGCCCTGCTTCCGTTTCCTAAGACACCAGGGCACATTTCGCGTCCAGCCCACCCCTCCCTTAAGTGCGGCCTTCAATTTGATCGTCCCTGAGGCCGCCTGGGCACATATGAGAACTGATGCGGCCAGAGTCCCTCGGCCGGGCTCTCATCCGCACTTTAGAGCGGAGGCAGCAGGCAGTTCTGACGACAGGAGCTTTCCCGTTGGAACGTGACTGGGGGGTTAATTACGTCAGTCACAACAGCAGGAGAAAACACACACAAGGCTGTCTGAGTTCCTGTTAACTGCCAGGCCCGGAGCTCAGGGGCTTCAGGGCGTTATGCCATCCAAAGCGTTTGCAGTGCTCATTGTAACACTGGAGGTAGCTCCCCATCTCTGGGGAAAGAAATCCAGCCTCGGAGAGGTTAAGACCTTTGCCCCAGTTTGCAGATCCCAGGCGGTGGGTGGGTGGGCTCCCCTTGGGCCCCTGCTAGGTTCTGCCCGGAGACCACCGCCGGATGTGAGCTGGGCGGCGCTACCCTCACGATGGAGGCCAGAAGGGGCCGGCCCGCAGAAACGATCCTGATTTCGTTGACACTGGAGCCTCAAACAAAGCAGAAGCGGAAGACCGCGGCCCAAATCTGTCTATTTTCCTGTGACATTAGAGTGCCAGGGAACAGTCGAGCCTGGGACGAGTGCTGCAAAGCCCCGCAGCACAGGCATAGTAACCACGCGCCTCTCTGCGCTCTGAGGATCCAGAAGGAAGCAGGAGCCGCCGTGGGACTGGGCCCATTCCAGGCACTCGATAAGCACTTGTGCAAAGAATAAGGAAGGGAGAGATTTCTGTGTTTTTGTTTCTACAAACCAAAAGGGAACATTTCCTTGAAGCCTAGTTGGTGTGATGATTAGCCTAGTCCTGAAAAGCATAGTTATTGGGGGGGGGTAGTTTGGGGGGTTAAATACAAAGCACGTGACAGCATGAATGCGGAATACTTAGATGCCTCTTGATTTCAATCCCTGGCTATGTTACATCCAGAGAAGCTCGGAATGACAAGACGAATTGACAGACCGAGGGAGAAACGTGGACCGTGGTGCCAGGCAGGACTGCTGACTCCCACCCGGTCAGCCCCATCCCGCCGTGTAAAGAATCTCCAAAACTCTGCTGCACGAATAGCAGCTACTCATAGGGGCTCCCCCGATATAAGAGGGTACTTTGCTCTGCTAGTCAACCTGGGGTGGAGGATTGGGTGGTAACTGTTGGATTTTTTGTTTTTGCGGGCTGAAGAATACGATTTCCCCAACATGATTGATTGAGCAATCTGTATTCCATGTGATAAACATAGAGCTGGAGAGTTTTCAGGCTGGAGGGGCACCCAGTGATCCTTTAAGGTGCCTTTACAGCTGAGGAAACTGAGTGTCAGCCTAGGTGACACATTGGCCATTTAGCTACTGACTAGAAATCCGGTGTTGAGTCCACAGGGCCTGGTTCACTTACTCCCCGTATTCTCTTCTCTCTCTCCCTCGTTAAGTACATTTTTTATGGTGAGTGTGTGCCATGTCTATGTGGAGCTCCAAGCAGAAGAAAACACCCTTCAACTTAAGAAATTGAACATTACCGATGTCTTGGAAGCCCCTTCATCACCCCTCCTCATCCCCAGGGCAACCACTTTCCTGGATCTCAGGTTAATCATCCTCTAGTTTCTCTCCATAGCAGGCTACCTCTCTCAATTTATCATCTTTCTTTTATTATAAAAGCCAAATGCACAGATGTTCCCTGAAGCACAATGGGTATTTTAGAGCTCTAATATAAGATCAGAATTTTAAAGATATAAAAATAGCCAATTAGGCATCCAGATCAAACCTGCATTTGAACCCCATTAGTCACTGCCTCGCTCTCTCTGGCTGGGAGAAGACCCTGCCACTTCTGACCATTAAGAACGTGCTTTTTGGCATTTCCACATCCTTTGATAACATAAATTTATAAGAATAATGAGCTCCTGTGGGGGATTCTTTGTTTTTCTAAACTTATTGGACTATTTTGTAGCCTGCTCATTTTAATGTACTGCTGTTTCAAAACCAGAAAACAACAACAAAAGCAGACCTCCTCCCTTTTCAAGCGCTAACACTGCTTAAGGGGCTGAACAAAAACAGTTACCCTCAAACGTTGTCAGTTTTAATTTCTATTCCCTGATGAAGATGAGATCTGATAGGTACCATGGCAACACATTGCCTTGAGCATCAAATAGGTATTACTGGTACACAGTCTCGCTCACAAATTCTCTTTATAAGTGTTAGGAGAGGTGTGATCTTCTCCTAGAACTCACTAAATTAAAAAAAAGCTGAAGAAAATCCAATTAGTGTTTCCTGAAGTACCTGTCTGGGGTCTGATAATATCAGATCACTGTTTCACATTTTTTTTTTTTACCGGTATCCAAGAGGTAGAGGTGCAGCATTAGACGCCTTGACAAGCATCAGGTAAGTGGAACCCCTGAAGAATATAGGATCCATAAACTTATGGAATCCTGATGTTTTTCTTTGACTTTTGATATTTCAGTTTGTTGAATTTTCTTGTTTCTTTCCTTCCTGGAAGAGGCAGTGATGTAGTACTGCTAATTCCCTAAATCAGTGGTACAGTCTTGGTGGTAAGGCGGAAACCTTCGTTATTAATGATCTGTGTTTTTGTAGTTGATACTGACACATCAGTGTTAAATATTCCCCATGTGATGGAAGAGGATGCCTCTTGAGTACCTGTCACACACCAGGTCTGGTTCGGGGCATCTGACCTTCACAGTGTCTCAGCAGATTTTGCCATGTGCTTCACCTAGGAGATAGAGTTTACTTTCCCCACTTCTCTGGTGAAGAACTCAATGCAGAGAAGTAGAGAAATGAGCCCTGGCTCAGAGGTGTGATGTGGTGGAGCCAAGAGCACAGTATGGTCTTCTGAATATGGACTCTGTCTCCATCCTGCTCTGTGAAGAGGCAGCCTACATCTCTCTCTCTTTATTTGGTTGGTGGAGGTGGGAGACAATTGTCATTGTCATTAGGCATTATACCTTTCAAATACGATGCTATAATTTGAGAAGCAGTCTGGGATGCCATTTATGTTAAATACCATATGCAGTAGCACCCCCCGATACATCTAAGAAAATATGTATAAGATCTGTATGAGGAAAACTACAAAACTGCTGAAAGAAGTCAAGGAACTAAATAAGTGGAATAAAGGTAGTCCATTTTCATGGAGAAGGAGACTCAATATGGTCAAGATGTCTGTTCTTCCCCACTTGATCTATAGAATCAATGCAGTTACAATGAAAATCCCAGCAAATCATTTTGTGGATATCAATAAACTAGTTCTGAGGTTTACGTGATGATGCAAAAGATCCAGTACAACCAATATAATATTGAAAGAGAAGAACAAAGTTGGGTCTGACACTACCCAACTTCAAGACTTTTCTATAAAGCTCCAGTAATGAAGAAGCATGATACTTGAGAAAACTGACAAATAGACCAGAATAGATGGTCTAGAAGTAGACCCACATAAATGTAGTCAACTGATCTTTGACAAAGGTGCAAAGGAAACAGTGAAAAGACAGTCTTTCCAACAAGTGGACCAAAAGACACCAACATGCAAAAAAAATGAATCTAGACTCAAACCACATGAACTTCACAAAAATTAACTCAAAATGCATTGCACTAAATATCAAATGAAAAAGTAGAAAACTCTTAGAAGATGACCTAGGAGAGAATTTAGATGACCTTGAGTGTAAGCATGACTTTTTAGATGCAACACAAAGGCAAGATCCCTGGAAGAAGTAATGGATAAACTGGACTACATTAAAATAATAAAAAAACATTCTGCTCTGTGAGAAACAGTGTCAAGAAAACAAATGACAAACCACGGAATGAGAGAAAATATTTGCAGAAGACACATATTTTAAAGGATTATTATCCCAAATATACAAAGAAGCCTTAAAAATCAACAATAAAAATACAACAACCCGACTCAAAAAATGGGTCCAAGACCTTAACAAACACTTCACCAAAGAAATACAGATAACAATAAGCATATAAAAAGATACTCCAGATCGTAAGTCATTAGGAAAATGCAAATTAAAACAACAACGAGATACCACTACACGCCTCTTAGAATGGCTCCAAATGCCCAACACTGATCGCATTAAATGATGGTGAGGAACTGCCATTCATTGTTAGTGGGGATGTAAAATGGTACAACTACCTTGGAAGACAATTTGGTGGTTTCTTACGAAACTAGATGCACTTGTATCATATAATCCAGAAATTGGGTTCCTTGGTATTCTCCCAATGGAATAGAAAACTTAAGTCCACACAAAAACCTGCACACAAATGTATATAGCAGCTTATTCATAATTGCCAAAACTTGTAAGCAACCAAGATGCCCTTTCATAGGTGACTGGATAGGTAATATTCCAGGCAATGGAAAGTTATTCAGCACAAAAAGAAATGAGCTCTCAAGCCTTGAAGAAATATAGAGGGGCCTTAAATAAATAGTACTAAGTGAAAGAAGCCAATCTGAAAAGACTACACACTGTATGATTCCAACTACATGACATTCTGGGAAAGGCAAAACTATGAAGGTAGTAGGAAAAATCAGTAGCTGCCAGGGGTTGGGGGAGAAAGCAATGAACAAGAAGGGTCCAGAGGATTTTTAGGGCAATGAAAATATTCTAGGATGGTATAAATAGACATAGGTCATTAAACATTTGTCTAAACCCACAGAATGTAAAACATCAAGAGTGAACCCATGTAAACTATGGACTTTGGGTGATTATGATGTGTCAGCGCAGGTTCATATCTGGTAACAAATGTATCCTCTAGTGAGGGGTGCTGACGATGGGGAAAGCAGTGCATCTGTGGGGAGGGTACAGGTGGGGAATCTCTGTGTCTTTCCCTCAAGTTTCACGTGAACCTAAAAATGCTTTAAAAATAAAGTCTATTTAAAAATGAAGAAAATATAATTTGGGGAGTCCTATACTTTCCTAGATTGTAAAAAATACCTCAGCACATAAAATATGAATGCTAAAAAGCTTGTGGGGAAAAGATTAGTTTCAAGGTCTAATGCTGAAGATGATGTGCCTAGGCCATCTTAAAAACATGCTGTTTTCCTCATAAATGTATATTCTTTCAAAAAAAAAAACAAGCTGAAAGTACTTCATGCTAAAATATAGGTCAGTGGGCAGATCAAAGTCTAAGTGGCATTTGCTGGAAGATTTCTGAGGTTTCAAAACCCTTGGGGACAGCTCTGAGGTTAAGAGTCAAGAGCACAACACATGCGGTGGGCATTGTCTGTGCAGGGCCGGAGTGACAAAGGCCACAAGGAGCCTTTGCAGGGTGGGAGCAGGCTTGGATTTAACTTCAAGGTTAGGAAAAATGAGTTCAAATCAGTCAATATCCTTTTAATACGGAAATAAAATGTGAATTCTGAAACCCCATTTCATGGCAAATTTAGGAACTCGCTGAGGGGTCTCTTCCCCCTTCTCCATGTGAGGCAGGAAGGAACTAAAAAGATGGCCACTTGGACTACTTGACACCCGCTACGTGCCGGACAGGTTCAGCCCCTTTACCTTGTGTATGTGATTCTAACACAGTGCTGCAACTTCCATCATGAAATTCTTTTCCATCCAGAGAAGTGGACATGCTTAAGGCTACAAGCCGAGTGAAAACAAAAGGTCATTCAGGATGGAATTTCTTAACATTGGGGTCCTTGACCACCAATGAGAGGGAGCTGGTCCTGACTCCACCTGTTACTGGTGGTGTCACCTTTGTTAACTCACACTAAGCTTTGTGAACTACTAGGATGGGGAGCAGGAACTGGATGAGATAAAACCTTTGCTTTTGCTCTGCTTCTCGAGTCTACCCTTCACCACACTGTTCCTTCACCTTATGTATATGTCTCTGTCCTGACACTTGGCCTCTTAGCCACTTCACTCATTTTATTCTTCCTTTTATACTCTAGGAAGTCTACCCTTGCTGCCATGATTTCTTCTCCTCCAATTTGCAATCTTTACTTCTTTCCTATGTCCTGGTGTGTGTCCCATGATGTCATTAAGAGCCAAATCTGACAGACCGTTAAGTTCTCATCTTGACTGGTGCCTCCTGAGCATCTCTTTTGAAACAATCATCTTGGTGATGGCATCTCTGTGTTCTTCTGTTTGTCCCATGTCTCTCTGTCTTGATCTTCTTCATGGGCTGATCTCGGTCAACTTCATTTTTCTAGTATCCAGTGCCTGCCATGGAGAAGGACTCAACATCCATTTGTTCCATAAATAATGTAATAATGAAGATTTTTTTTTATGTCCTAATTAAGACATTTTAGCCCATTGTTGAGAGATGTGTTGCTAGACCTTAAGAACAAAGAGCGATGGACAGACCCTTGTGCTTCAGTATCAAGTTCACATCACCACCTTCCTATTTCTGGGACGAGACAGGGTCACCACACCTCGTGCTCTAACTTCCTCCTCAGGGCCCAGCAGAGCCACTTCCCAAGCATTTTTACATTAAAAATTATTTCACTCATTCTTTCAGGTCCAATACACCCTCTTTCACAAACTTCTCTAGCATCTTTAAATCTGGAATAAATCTCTCCTTCTCTGCTCTCAAAACATTTCAAAAATGAAATTTATTTCAATTTTTTTTTTTTGGATAGCTGCTTCAACTTACTTAGGTTGATTTCTAAAACTCTGTGATTTAAAATTTAAAATCTATGCATTTATTGACTCAGTCATTTATTCCAAAAGTCTATATTAAAAATGTGTTTCTTCTTTAAATCCTCAGAGATGTGTTTCAGTTTTATTTTATTTTTTATTTTATTTTTTATTTTTGGTCTTTTTAGGGCCACACATGTGGTATATGGAGGTTCCTGGGCTAGGAGTGGAATCAGAGCTACAGCTGCTTGCCTACACCACAACTCACAGCAACGCTGGATCCTTAACCCACTGAGTGAGGCCAGGGATCAAACCCGTGTCCTCATGGATACTAGTAGGGTTTGTTATGGCTGAGCCATGATGGGAACTCCTTAGTTTGATTTTTTAACCCACTATTTTCGCTAACAGCAATCTGGTAGTACCCGCCTTCACAAAAGCCTACACCCTGGAAATACCTACATCTCAACTGTACACTGGAGAACCTCAGGCCCTGTAGAATCATTCAAGTGTGGGAAGCAATAATATTATGGGTGTTTAAAAAGTTTTGACGGTTTGGAGTCTTCTTAGTCTCACAGACTCTCAGACTTTCTCTACAGCTGAGAGGAAAGATGTAGAAATTTAGAATCACAATGAAAGTGCTGACAAAACCTTCCGCAGGCAGCTCTCCGCAGGCCCTGTCCTTCTGCAATCAGAGGCTCATTGTGAGCTTTGGGGAGTGAATCGCCATGTGGTTTTATACTAAGGAACGTTTACAGACCAATTGAATCAGTTGCTCCTTTTTCCTCCCACTTGCATCTGGCTCTGAAAGTGTGAAGGAATCTTATCCCTCTCAACTGCAGACATACAGGCTACCGAGCATGAGCAAAAAAAAATTTAGAAAAGGCCTTCCTTAAATCAGTCAACAGGAAATGATCCCGCTTCTTTATTCCTGCAGAGTCATGAAGAAAATATTAGCTGCCATGTCTAAGGACGGATTTAAATTTCAGTCCAACTTCAATCTCCCGGCTGAATGCCAAATATTTCTCGACTCTGACGCACACATTGGAATGGCCAAAGTGTGCTGTTCAGCGGGGTTCCTGGTGAAAACCATTTCAGAGGTGAGAAGCCCTCCTCCACTCAGCCAGCAGGATTAGGGCAGAAAATCCTGATTGTGTAACTGTGTCTGTGGCTTCATAGGGGAAAAAAAAGCTATTTGGGAAAATATCATAGTAGCCATTTTTTAATTTTTTATTACATTGACCTCACCTCAACCCTGCTCAGCAAGCATTCGGATGCCCAGTCACGGTGGTTATTTTCAGTTTTTAGAAATAATAATTACAGGGCATTGATATTCAGGCAGAGTAAATTCAGGCTCTGAGATTGGGCTAAAGGTCAGGTGAGTGGGCGGCTGTTTCCTTTGTAAACAAAAAAAACCCGAAGGGCTTTGCTCATCACCTGGCCCTACAAGGATCAAGTCTTCAGTCTCTGCAGAGCCAAGGGTGGTGCACCCTGGAGGGATCTGGGATCAACAGATGAGGCTCTCTGTGCTTTGGAAAAACAGGGCCCATAGAGAGTTAGATGTGTTTTCAGGAAGAATTTTAAGGAACCCCAATTCCTGTATCTTCCATGGAAAAGCACTAAATTCGTTAACCTGAGGTGTCTGCTCTCTGTGACCGGCATTGCTTTTACCAGGATGTGGGCTTGACTGCCTGCGTTCTCCAGCCAAAGTCATGTCCATACTGGCTCATCCCCCAACCCCTGCTTCTTTGGAGCAGTTTCCTCAGAGCTGCTGAGAGGCTGATTCCCGGCCTCTCACCCTCAGTGAGATCCCTGAACAAAATGTAAACTCCCAAGTCTGAGGTTGGGCCTTTTCCTTTAGGTTGACACCTTGAAGGTATGAAGTGTGGGAACTGAAACTGGGGGAGGTTGGAGGCTGGCAAACAAGGGCCCTATGAGAGAAGCAAAGGAGCAGTGAATGGGACACCATTGTTCCCTTTGCTCCTCTGTTGCCCCAACCGCCCAGCAACTTCCTGCCAGGTCTCTGCTCCCCCGAGATGTCTGTGTGCAATTATTCACACCATCTCCTCACCCCCACACCCAACCGACGCCCGAACACACGAGCACCATCCCTCACCTCTCGCCAACCAGGGGAGAAGTGCGTGAGAGAGAAGGAATACTGAGTGGAAAAACACCAAGATGTGTGCTTGATTATTGGAGATAATTAAGGAGAACCTAAAAATAGTCAGGCTCTTATTTCATATTATGTTCAAAATGATTCAAATTCAAAAGTATTCACAGCTGTGCTGGGGGCTGCTCTCCCATACAGAGTTGATTTCAAGTACTTGAATCAATGATCAGCAAATGAAGCTTCTCTCTGTTCATCTAAGTATAACTTGGAGTGGTACCATGACTCAGAGGGTGTTGGATGTGAACTAAAGGGATCAATAATATCATTACCCCCACGACAGCCATGGGTCTATTCTGCCAATTCTTTCCAATAGAGCGGGGGGGTGGTGTAGCCAACCCCCCGTCATCGGTGTGAACCTCTCCTTACAACATTGTTGAGGACTCAGCTCCCTATAGGTATCGATTAAGCAGACTGGCAACTTACTATTTTACTGATCAATTTATTGACAATCCCAGTACTAAACAATGTAAAAACACAGGCTGAGAAGCCAGACGTACAGAAAAACAGGTGCCTTTTCTGAAGTACGTACGCAGGATGAACCTTGCTGCTAGAAATATCTTTCAAGTTTGAGGAATAAATCTAATTATGTGCTACAAGCAGCACCAACATCCCATCACCTTGAGGAGGCTGTTACTGCCAGCATCGCTGTACGGACAGGTGCAGACAAAACCACTGGCCTCCCTCTTCTTACTCTGTTCACGAGGCTACCTTTTCTTTACCAAACACAGCAAAATATTAGGCGTCATTTGTGACCCAACTCAAAGGCCACTCTTTATAAAAGCTTCCTTGATCCTTCCAACATTGCCTGATGTCCCAGACGGCATGTTCTTTCTATTTCCTCTGTATCATCTTCCATAGGAGATCACCCTGTATCACCAAAGGGCTGTCACATGGCCACCAACAGGTAGAGCACATTGAAGTATAATGATTTTGGGGTCTTTCTTTTCCATCAGGTTGATTTCTTTGACAGCAGGGCTTATGCCATTTGGTTTTGCATCAAGCTCACCTGGCATTGGGCTTTGTCACCCAGCAGACATTCATTCCTCCTTTTAGGCAACAAATATCCCCTGTTTCCACTGGGCTGGTGGTGGCTCCATGCTGTGGGGAAGGAACATGCAATAGCCTTTGATGTCCCCTCAGCCTCAGCATCTGACTCTACTGACTGCGGCAGCACCTGGGAGGGAGGCTGTGCTGCCCTTTTTAGTACTTGGTGGGGCTTTGCACTAAATACTACTAAATACATGTGCTATATTTATAAAGCCAAAAGAAATGACAGCTCTCCCGTGTGGAAGCTGCTCTTTTATGATTTTTGTGTGGCTCAGCTCTTTGCAAGTTTTCTAGGGTCAGAATTCTGTTATGTGTTTGGAGAAACTCACATCCGCTTTCCTAAAAATTTTGGTTCAAATCAAAAGTCTCTATTGAAGCGGTTCTTACAATGTTGTTTCATCAATAATAAATTTCTGTGCTTCATAGAATAGATGCAATAAAGTTGCTATGGTAGGTACAGTGAAGTAATGAGGGAAGAAATGAGGACACTTCTTGGAATCAAGCCACTGGGCACTATGAAGAGAGCTCTTTCCCAAATCTCCAGAGATTTGCCCCAGTCCAGTCCTTGTGCTACTTATTCCCCTCACTGATGTCCTGTGCATTTGCATCAGAAACTTGAGATGCTGCAAAATTCTGCTTAAGAAATGTGCTTTAAAATTGCCAGTGTGACATTATGTATCAAAAGCTTTCAAGCCCAGCCTTGCCCTCGAATCTAGCCACTTCACTTTTAGGAATTTATTTTTGAGAAATCATTAAGACTGCAAAGATTTCCTTAACGTGTTTAGCATAGATTTGTCATAGGACTCTTGGTTGTAGCAACTGTAAGGATAACTGATAATTTGAAAAACGGGGAATTAGCAGAAAGGAAAAAGATGATCCATATGTTGGTAAATTCCACAGTCCTTAGAAATGGTGCCGGATCACATAACTTGTCATGTTCATGATAAATTGTCACAAAGTGTTACAAAGCAGTATCCGTAGTTTAATTCGACTTTAATGTAATATATACTAAACGTGAAAGAACTCAATAAGCAATCAACATAATTGTTGATAACGGTAATATGGTGTAGGTGCTGTGGGTCAATTTTTCTCTTTAGTGAAGATAAGAGCTGTGGCAGTGTGCTCCTTTATATGTGATGGCAAGAATGTAGAGAAAGGAAAATTTGATGATGCAGGAGAGAGAGAGGATAATTTCAGGAACAAGGTGCTTGCATAGGTGAGAGGGCATGGAATCCAGCACAGAAGAGGAGGGGTGGAGAGACGGGAGCGCGCACACTTTATCCCCAGGAACCGAAACCCAGGGAGGCCAGGCGGTGGGTGCAGAAGAGGTGGACACTATGGTGGCCTTAGTGGTGGGACAATAATAAAGCAGTTCTGGTTTCAGTGATTCTCTTTTCCCACTGAAACAGTAAGTGAGACCAGTGGTTCCGAGCGATGGAAGCGTGACAACACAGAAAAAAGTAGGAAGCGGTCAATTTTGGAGCAGGAAAGTGCAGTTTAAGCAGAACAAGTTCCGAGCGCTAGACAGGGCTGAGTGGCCGCTTGAGATCTATGGTCAGACATTTAAGGAAAGACGCATCAGTTGCCAAATTCAGCTGCTGGGATATGTTTAGCATGACGCAGTCTCCGTGATCTGAAACGCATGAGTTTTGTCTTGTCCAATAGTCTTTCCGGCTTTCGCTCAGAAGTAAGTAGCTTTAGCTGGCTACTCAGACTTGATGGCAGGTCTCTTAGGTGTGAGCAGGGAAAAGGAACCTAGTGAGTGATCGAGGCGTGTGTGTCAGTCACCTGGCAGGCGGGGCTGCCAAGGCAGGTCATTCCCAGCTCCTTCGCTGGCTTCCCACTCGATTCTGCCAAAAGGTGGCACTGGTGGGAATGGAAGGCAGGAGGCAAGGAAGGCAGGTATTTTTCTGGCTTCCAGCTCAGATTAGCATCCTATTATCTATCATTGGACCTCTCCAGCCTTCAGCCCTCCTCGGTTTTTGGCACGTGCTACCATGGTGAGGGCGCCAGCTCCTGGCACAGAGCCCCCATCAGTAAGAATACGCCCAGTGCCTCCATGCCTGCCTGCGTGGCATTCCACTGTATGGGCTCCGCAGCAGCTAGGCTGACCCCTCTGCTCACCCAGCACTCGCCAGGCTGGGCCCCTCCCCAGGGATCTGAGCACCTCTCTCTCATTCCTCTGGCCCCAGGGTCGGAGCTGCTTCCTTTAATTAAGAATGCAGGACTTTTCTGAGCATCCTCTTTTTGACTTCTCAGCTTCCTGTGAAGTAGGTTTTCCAATGTAAACCCCTCCTCTGTGAAATACTTAAATGTTCTGCTTTCTTGGTTGGGGATGGTCTTCTCATTGACACAACAGAAAAATACAGCAGGTAATGATCAGAGATACAACAGCAACCCCCCATCCCCCCAAGTGGTGTGGGGACATTGGATGGATGTGCATGAGCTCCTGGCAAGCATTGTGCAAGGAGGGGCCAGTGGCTGGAGGTGCGCACCCCAGCTGTAGGAGAGCTGAATGGCAGGAGCAGCCCTCATGACCTGCAGCATCCCAGGGCAGCACAAACCCACCTCCTCAGGCCAGACGCCAGGCCTCATTGGAAATGCACTGCCCTCCTCTCTGGTCTGATCCACTTTTTCCAAAACTGTCAGTACAGATTTCATAGAAACAACTCTGTTTCCACACTTGTTTTCCATCCGTTTAAATGCTAATTAAACTAAGTGGTTACAAGAACAAGGGCGTGAACACAAACAGCTTCAGAAACCCAGACTGACTCCTTTTATGTGTTCAGCTCAACTTGAGGAGACAGCTGTGCCCGTGGACTCAAGGGCACCTGCTTGGCGTGGACACCCAGCACACTGGGCATCAGGAGAGCGCTCTGCAGAGGGAAGGGAGAACTGCTTGCCCAGCGCCCGAGAGAAGAGATTTCCCTACAGCAGCGTTGGGATCATGAACAGCTTCCTTGTGGGATGGTGGCCCCTGAGGTTGGGTGTGGTGAGCAGAGGCAGAACGGATCAGAGACCCACGTGGAACAATGGACTCTGGCAGGAGCTGTGTGGCTCCTTGTCTGGGGAGGTGAGCTAGACCCTCGCTCTGGGCCCCTCTCGTTTTATATACTTGCATCTAGAAAATGCAGCAGTCCTTCTGGAATACACCCAGACACATTAGCCGCTTCTAAATAGGTTTCGTCATGGTTTTTATAAGGTCTCTTAAGGTTTTTTAATAAAAAGTGAATTTTTTAGGATGAATTTTACAGAGCTTCACCCACCATCATGCACACAAGAGACATTCAATAAATGTGTTAACAACCAACAAAAATAGTAATTTCAAAGTAGATAGATCTAAAGGGACAGGACACAATCCCACTTGAAGGGTGACACTCTTGTGGGTGCTCTCCTTGCCCCCGCAGGAATCCAGAGGTGGAGCAGGAGCAGAGAGTCAGGCACTCAGCAGAAGGAGTGGCCTGGGCCGGGGGTGGGTGGGTTTCTTCTCTAACCTGAGTCTCTTTCTGGAATGCAGTGGGCATGCATGGCTCTATCTGCTTTCTCATAAAGGTGAGCAACTGGAAATGCAATGATTTAGCTGGAAAGCCCTACTCAGAATGTGACATCTACACTTCAGGATTTCTCTGACCCTAGTTGGCTGGGGACTGTTTGTTGAAACTTTTTTTTTTTTTTTAAATGGCCACACCTGTGGCATATGGAGGTTCCCAGGCTAGGGATCAAATCAGAACTGCAGCTGCCAGTCTACACCACAACCATAGCAACACAGGATTCAAGCTGAGTCTGCGACCTACACCACAGCTCATGACAACACTGGATTCTTAACCCACTGAGTGAGGCCAGGGATCAAACCAGCATCCTCAATGGATACTAGTTGGGTTCATTACGGCTGAATCACAACAGGAACTCCAGGGACTGTTTGTTTAAGGAAAAGCCCCTTAACCTCTGACTTCCATGTAGTCTCGCGGAATACGAGATATGAAAAGAATAATTAGAAACTTCTTCCAGCCCCCTTCCCTTTCTTGCTCTCACAAAGTATTCAGGATAAACTGTAGGCAGAAGAGCCAGCCTGTGGGTTTGGGGTATGGAGAAATCAGAATCAAGGTAGGTGTGATTAATAGATGCAAACGATCACATTTAGAACCACATAAGCAATGAGGTTCTGCTGTACAGCACAGAGAACTCTATCCAATCTCTTGGGATAGAATATGATGGAAGATAATATGAAAAAATAATGTATACATACGTATGACTGGGTCACTATGCTGTATAGCAGAAATTGGCACAACACTGTGAATCAAGTATAAATTTAAAAAATTTTTAAAAAGAAAAAGCAAAAAAAAAAAAGTGAGGTAGGTGTAGGTGTCTTTTCCTGCTCAGCAAAGCTTTCCTGGGCACATGGCTTGTGGAAAAACATTTGTTCCTAACTCACTCTGGCCTCTCAGCTAAATGCACGTAGGATGTAAAATGAGATTTTGCAATAACGTCAAGTAAAGGTAGAAACTGGAAACGAAGAGGTAGAGCCATCTGGAAAAAGTGGGAACATTTGGGCTGGTAGGTAGGTATCCACGGGCATCTGCTGAGGGCCTGATTTCCTTTATTTTACCTAGAAGGTTCCTTACAGAAAGCGCTGTTCCTGCACGACGGCACCATGGCGTGGGCGTGCACACCTGTGGTTCACACGCCCCCGCCCGCGCCTGGAAGGTTTCCCACGGTGTGTGTGGCGACGCCACCAAGCAACCTGGGGCTGCGCCGCCTAACCTGCGCTTTGACCACGACCCGGTGGCTCATCCCTGAGCACTGTGGCCACGCAAGGCCTGTGGACAACTGCACCTGCAAGAGATGGTATCCTGTCTGCTAACTACTGGAGGCCGGGTCCACGCAAGCTAAAAGGGACATGAGAGACCCTCCATCCCAGCCCGCCCCCAAAAGGCTGGGGGTGGGGGGTGCAACTTGGTCTGTGGGAGGTGGTTAACCTTCTACCTTGGCTTGTGCGTTTGGATGGAATCAAAGGTCCTGGATCGGTTTGAGATGTTGCTGGAATATAGGACCGACAGGCCTTGGACCAACACCTTACAGCTTTAACACCGAGGGCCTCATCCTCTACGTGAAAACAGGATCGATTTTTTTTCATCTCTGCTTACCCGGCAGAGCCCTTCTTCCCCTCTCCCCCTCCATCCTTTTGTCCTTCCTGCCTGCCTTGCTGTTTCCCAACCCCCCCCCCCCACCCCGCCCCAGGTGGGGACGTGGGATTGGATGGGAGACCAGAACACAGTGGAACCTGGGAACTCTAAGCACAGGCTGCTGTGCTCGCCGCTGTCTTATCTATCACACGCCCTCTTAGCTCTGCGTGTACAGTTGGACAGCACGCACTATTTCTTCCACTCCATGGGAAGACGTTCCTGGGGAAATTCTAGATTCAGTGAAGAGGAGCAATTATGGCAAAGGTGACCGTGTGAAAAGAACCAGATACTCGCGTTCACGTTTCTGCTGTGCCCTGACTCCTGGTCTCAGAAAGGAAGACAAACTGCTCTTCCCAGCACAGGACAAGCTGAGAAACAATCAGGCTTTGCTGAAACTGTTCTCTACTGAGCCTGTCAGCCTCCAGCACAATTAGGCATCTCTGACTGCATTATTCAGGAGCCCTGAGAAAGGATTTTCCCAGTTGACAGTGTTTTCGGGCTGCACCAAATTTCCATACGGAGAATACAACTTTTAAGCATCAGTTTTAAAATGTCTTATTTCTTGTACGCTTTTTTTTAACTGGTGTACAAAGAGTGTCGGTCAGAGAGCAGTAGATGTGAGGTTGGGTTAAAAAAGCAATTTTCTTTCTATCCTAAAAACAATAATTTTAGAGATAGTCATATATAGAAATAACTTGCAGACTTAGGGCTCCTCTCTACCCGCTAAATAAAAATATTTTGAAGATTTTAATTCAGAGTTATGTGCAAATACCTCACAGCTTTCCTACCATTGATTATTTGCATTCATTGCAGAATTCTGTGCTTTTTCATATAAATCTTAGGACTCTTTTACCATAAATATGTGTGAAAATATATGTCGGACCAGTTTCTGTCACTTTTTTTTTCTTTTCTTGGAGAGGGAAAGGCTCCATTCTTATAATTCACATCCATTTTATTTATAAGCTAGTTCATTTGTAAGCGGGATCACCTATCAGCAGAAGGTAGGATTTATTTATTTATTTATTGCTTTTTTTTTTTTTTTTCTAAGGGCCGCCCTTGAGGCATACAGAGGTTCCCAGGCTAGGGGTGGAATCAAGCTGTAGCTGCCAGCCTACACCACAGCCACAGCCACACCGGATCCTTAACCCACTGAGCAAGGCCAGGGATTGAACCTGCAATCTCATCGTTCCTAGTTGGGTTTGTTACTTAGTCACAACGGGAGCTCCAAGAATTGCCTTTTCTCTCTCTGTTGTTTTTTTTTTCCCTATAAAACTACATCCAAAACACAAACTGAAAAGGTGGTCTCATTTTCTATGCCCTCCCTTCCTTTTCTCCTCCATCCCCATCATCTTTAGGATAAAAACCTCCCTGTGATTTTCTAAACCTTGTAGGAAATGAGTGGAGGCCCTCAGGAATCTTGGGCCACAGGAGGTGGTTGGCAATCCTCCCCGTTTGTGTTTGGGGTTTGTTTCTAGAGAGGCCTCGGCTGTGCAGCTGTACCAAGGGGCTGCCCAGTTGTCCTGGAGGTGAGTTATTTGACAGGGATTCAGTTTGCTGTTGCCTTTGAATGTGTGTCCTCATGCACAGACCACCCACTAAGGTGTCTGCCCAGCCCTGCGGCTTTCCTGGGCACGCAAGGAGGCAGCGGTAGACGGGCACTGCCAGGAGTTTGGAGAGCATCTAGTTTAGTTTGTGGCCTTTACATTTGAGACACCGGGTCTCACGGGGAGGAAGTGAGATGAGCAAAACCAGAGCCTCCCTCTGCAACTCATGGCCTTTCACCTCTAAACACAGTGGTCCACAGATAATTCAGCCTTCTCCAGGCTGTCCTCTTCTGTGTCTGGGCTAAGACCCATCTTCTCCTCCGGTTTGCTTTATGGCGTGTGGGACTCATGCCCCATGGATCCCTCTGACCCTTTCCTCAAACATCTGAGACTGAAGCTCTTCTAGTGTGTGGAGCCAGGGCTGGACCAACAATTCCTAAGTCCACGGGTCACTGGCTGTGGGCACACTCTCCATCTCTCTTGTCCTGTATTGTTCTTTCTCCTCCCTCCAGTGAGTAAAGACCTCAGCCTGGTCTGATGTGCTCCTGGCTAGACAAAGTTACAAGGATGTTGCAGAGATTCCCCGGACCAACCAGACAGGGTCTTGGGGGAGGGTGGCCCAGCCCCCGGGGAAGGTCACCGCCAGGCTCTGCTGAGATGGAAACAGATGAGCACGTTGGAGAATGCTACGCGCTTAACAAAATCTACTTGATTACAGGACTGACAAGTTACCAGGAAACTAGTTAGACGATGGCAACCTATCCATCATCCTCCACACTAGTGTTCACCTGTCTACCTACTGGCCTGTCTAACCTTCTTGCTTCTCAAAAAGTTTTGAGCAGCAAGCCCTAAGGAAACATCAGGGCAGATCTGTTACTCATGGAGTCATCTTCCTGATGAGAGGATCAAACAGGACGGCAAGACACAAAAATATTAATCTGACAGTAATGTTCACTGTAGGAAACTTAGTACTGCATAAACCATACATTGTTAAATATTGACATTTTTCTATATAACCTTTTAAAAAAATATTATGGTAATCTTTATCACTTCCTTTTAATCTCTCTCTGTTTTCTGTCCAAAGGAAATGGTAGTGACTACCCTTGTATTCAAATATATATATATATATTATATACATGCATAAAATATATATAATACATATATTATATATACATGAAATATATGTAACATTATATATGTATATATATATATATATATAAATGATAGGGAAGGTGATGAAAAAGATAGCTCTTTTTTCAAATTTTTGAAAATTATCATACAAGCCAGAAAGCCTCAGTTGACTCTATTCTCATATTGACCAAGTGTAAAATCAAAAGGATTTTTGTTCCTACACTGAGGGCAGCATAAGGGCAAAAGAGAATTGTTTTTCTACAAATTACCCACTATAAGTGATGGAGAGATGAAAATACACATCGTTCATAAATTCACGCGTCAAGCAGCCTATGTTAAGAGGGTTCACCACTACCTCCGTCAACAAAGGGTTCGGGATGAAAGGAGCCAGTCTGTCCCCAGATGCAGAAAGCATGTCGAGAGGCCTTACCTTGGAGGGCCTGGAGCCTGTGGGTCTGCACGATGATGCAGAGCTGCAGCACCAGCTGGGGGGCGCTCTCCAGGAAGGTAGCCAGCAGGTGCAGCATGCTCACGTCTGCGTACTCATAGACCATCTTCCAGTAGAACCTCCACCGGTCATTCTCCCCACTCTGCCGACTTCGAATGCCCAAGTATATCGTGTGGAAATACCTAGGAAGGAGACAGGGAGAATAAGAAAGGTGTGCGTGATAATAGCCCCTTCAAACACCAGGGCTCTTTTCTTTTCTTCAAGTCACCACGTACATGAGGTGCCTTAGTGAGTGACTTAGAATTAACCCTAATTTTTTTGTTCTCTCTCTCTCTCTCTTTTTTTTTTTTTTGCTTTTTAGGGCAGCACCTGCAGCATATGGAAGTTCCCAGGCTAGAAGTCCAATGGGAGCTGCCACAGCCATAGCAATGCCAGATCCAAGCCATGTCTTCAAACCACACCACAGCTCACGGCTCAGATCCTTAACCCACTGAGTGAGGCCAGGGATTGAACCTGTATCCTCATGGATACTAGTCAGGTTCTTAACCTGCTCAGCCACAACGGGAGCTCCAACCCTTATTCTTAAATGTTCACTCTGAGGAGTCACAGGAATTTTTATCCTATCTAAAGGCATTCCATTGCATGGCAGTAGGAAGTGGGAGTGGAAACGCAGGTGTAGAAAGGATTCACTACTTTGAAAATCTATCTACACTCTTTCTTATCAGTTCCTCTATAGCCCAAAGCTACTCAAGGGAGGCGCAAGCAATCAAGTTCTAGGATGTACGTGCTTGTGAACTCTCTTGATGTCTTAAATTTTTTTTTTGTTATTGAAACTTTCAAACCTATACAAAAGAAGAAAAAAAAAGTGTATTGAATCCACAATACCCTACTTCTATGTGAAGAAATTATTAATATACTTAAAATCTTTTTTTTTATTTATACTTTCACTTACTCCTTGTCCCCACATTATTGGGAAGAAAATTTCAGGCATTATATTATCCCATCTGTAATATGGGATACACACATAAATGAAATATCATTATTACACTTACAAATAAAGGTAATTTCTTTCTTTCTTTTTTTTTTACTTTTTTTTTTGTCTTTTTGCCATTTCTTGGGCCGCTGCCGCGGCATATGGAGGTTCCCAGGCTGGGGGTTGAATCGGAGCTGTAACTGCGGATCTACGCCACAGCCACAGCAACGCAGGATCCGAGCCGCGTCTGCGACCTACACCACAGGTCACGGCAACGCCGGATCGTTAACCCACTGAGCAAGGGCAGGGATCAAACCCGCAACCGCATGGTTCTTAGTCGGATTCGTTAACCACTGCGCCACGACAGGAACTCCCTTTATTTTTTACTTTTTAGGGCCACACCCATGGCATATGAAAGTTCCCAGGCTAGGGGTTGAACTGGAGCTGTAACTGCTGACCTACACCACAGCCACAGCAACACGGGATCTGAGCCGTGTTTGCAACCTGTCTGAGCTCAGGGCAACTCAGATCCCTGTCCCACTGAGTGAGGCCGGGGATCAAACCCGTAACCTCATGGATACCAGTCAGAGTCATTTCCAGTGCACCACAATGGGAACACCATTAAGGGTAATTTCTTAATATTATCAAATACTCAGTAGTCATATTCTTCTGATGGTCATAATTTTTTTACAGTTTGTTTGAAAATACAATCCAAACAAGGCCCCATGTGATGATTATTTATGTATCTTAGTCTCTTTTATACCTTGAATTCTCCTTCCATTTCTTTTTTTTTTTCCCTGTGTATTTTCCATTATCTTGATTTTGATCATTGCATGGAGCGGTCAGCATCTTTCCTTTGTGTTTTCTTCAGTCGGGTCATTAGTGTTAGAATTTTGATCAGATTCAAGTTTAATTATTTTTAGCTATCATTTATTGTATATCATTAAGGCGAAAAGCAGCTTCAAACAGCACTAAAAAATTATGTAAATGAACTTATTGACACCACAGAAATAGATTCGCACATAAAAAACTGGCGTATGTTCAAAGGGGAATGGGAGTGGGGAGGAGGAGGGATAAATTAGGAGTTTGAGATTAACATATACACACTATTGTACATGAAGTAGATAAACAACGAGGACCTACTGCGTAGCACAGGGAACTATACTCGATATTTTGCAATAACCTACATAATGGAAAAGAATCTTAAAAAGAATACATGTTACATATATATTATATATATATTTATATATATGTAACTGAATCACTTTACTGTATTGTTACTAATGTAACAATGTAAATCAACTATATTACAACAAAAATTTAAAAAACAGTATATCCAAAAAAATTTTAAAAAACAGTACATGCAAAGTGCCCCACTAATAGTTTTAAGTGTGTGTGTATTGAGGGTGCAGAATAAAGGTTAGAAAGTTTAACGACAAAGTAACATGGTGATCTCTGAGTGGGGCTACAGATTACTGATTTATTATGTTTGAAGTTGATACGCAACCATGATGAACTTCCTATAGCTAAAGTTTATTACTTTTTTTACTTTTTATTTTATGATTTTTATTTTTTCCATTATAGTTGATTTATAGTGTTCTGTCAATTTCTATTGTATAGCAATATATATATATTCTTTTTCTCACATTATCCTCCATCATGTTCCATCACAAGTGACTGGATATAGTTCCCTGTGGTATACAGCATAGCTAAAGTTTAAATGCTGAGAAAGCTTGAATATTTTAAAGCTTTTGTTGTATATTGTAAAATTGCTCGCTAGAGACACTGTGCCAGTGGACAATGTATGAGTGTCCTTGCTTTCTTAAACCTTTACGAATTATCACTAAAAAAAAAAATCTTGTTAATTTTATGGGTGAAAAATAACATACGTTTGAGTCAGTGACTCTCTTATTACTACTGAGGTTTTAGATTTTTAAAGATTTACTGGTCCCTTGTACTTATTACTCTGTGATTTACCCATAGGTCATTTTCAACTCTATTTATTTATTAAGTATGTATTTATTTATACTTAAGTATGTCTTTATTTGTACTTAAGTCTGTATTTATTTACTTTGCTTTTTTAAGACTGCACCTGTGGCATATAGAAGTTTCCAGGCTAGGGGTCAAATTGAAGCTACAGCTGCCAGCGTACACCATGACATATCTTTAACCCACTGAGAGGGTCCGGAGATCAAACCCACATTCTCATGGATAGTAGTCGGGTTCTTAACCCACTGAGCCACAACAGGAACTCCTCATTTTCGACTTTAATAGTTTCACCTTTGAGGCCTCGATTCTCAAATGTAGCTACTTACATGGACCTCAGTGTGGACAGCCCTCTGCCCTGCATGCCCCCTCCTGTCCTCTCTTGCTGTCTATTCACATTTGTGCTCCCTGCCCCAAGCATCCAGCCACCTCCAAGAGCCATTCCTCCAGGCTTCGCTCAAGCTTTTCCTAACAGTTATTTCTGCCACAGCAATTCTTATCCCCTGAGGGTCCCTGGAACTCTCTCAGCACCAAGTCTTGGCATCAGTGATCCCTTATTCATGAATGGTAAACAGGTTGTGGAGTTCCCATTGTGGTGGAAGTGGGTTGAGAATTCAGTGTTGTCTCTGTGGCAGTGCAGGTTTGATCCCCAGTCCAGGGAACTTCCATATGCAGCAGGTGCGGCAAAAAAAAAAAAAAAAAAAAAGCTTTTGTTTTGCGTGCAGACTCTGATCCACTGGAGAAGCATTCTGAGTTGGCCTTTGAGCTCTTGGTATCAGTTAATGTCCTCCACCATTGGCTGAGCAATAGCCAGTGTGAGAGGTATTTGCTCCAATTGGTTCATGGGCTATTTAATCTGGACTCACTAGATAACAAGTCCCTTAAGGTACATATTTTCTCTCTCTTTGTTCCTATCCGGCTCGTCAGTCTAAAACGTAGGTTCATTAATCTAAATTTAAAGCTCAATAATAAGGTTCGAACATAGATACACATATATATGTATACAATACACACACCCAGGTGTGTAAAGAACCAACACTGTCACCCCACACACGATACATCACATGGGCTCAGCTGAAAGTGCAGCTCTGTTGGTTGGCAATCGTATTGGGTATGCAGTAGGATTGCAATAGGAGATAAAGGATTTAAAACCTTTTTAAAATCCTTTGCTGTTCTCATCTTTGAGCATTCCACTACACACATCTTCCCCCTGTGCCATATCATATTTTATTATCCACTAGTGTCTCCCAGCCAATTTTCTTTAAAATTCACAAGATAAGAGGACGGACACCTACACACATTCTTTCAGGATATAATTAGAGCTGTTCTGGTAATTTATGAACTAAGGTTGCACATCATGCTTTGAACTCAATGCAGCAACATCAGTGGTCAATAAGATTTGATTTTGTCTTTTATATCACAGGGGAAAATCCGACTGATTTCAATTTTATGTAGAGGATGGCTTTAGTTGAAAAATCATACTAGTAGAAGTCTGACACATTCTTATAGGCTTTTCCTGAACTTCTGCTATGGCTCATGGGAGTGTGATTGATGGTGATGTATTAAATATTAAAACCGATGTAAGATTTAATTGAAACTTATAGGGCAGCTTTACTTAATTTACTGTCTATTGTGTAATTTTTAGCACATGGCATAAATAACAAAAGACTGCCTACAGACTTCTGTTGTTTTATCATAGCTCAGAATTAAATTAAACTTGTTGAGATTCAAGAAAAAAGGACATGCCATGCCACACTGACTTGAACTTCCAACTTGGTTTTGAGTGGCGGCTAAGGGGTGTACGTGGAACCATCTGAGGGAGGAAAGACTGTCTGAGCAAGTTCAAGGTTTGCTTTTGGCTTTCAGCCTCCTGGAATGAAGACGCACCATCAGACAAAGGGAATTAACCAAAACTTTGCACCTAAAACACAGGGACCCTGCAGAGAACACTTTATATATGCTTTCTTGGTCTCCTCAGATGCTTGGTGGAGGTGGTGTTATCTGCTCCCTTTGACCCACAAGGAATCCTGGGCATCAGAGGCCATTTAGGAAGGTCACACAGCCAGTCAGCAGGTGAACGGATCATACACAGATGCCATTTCCGTTGGCCTCTGAAAGCCATGCTGTCTACACACATCCAGACCCACTTTGGCATCTCAAGTTGTAAATAGCCTCCCATTTCCAGTCCAGAAAAATGTGTCAGCTGCCCATGCCCAAGTCACTCCCTTGCTTGCCCTATATGGAAGTGTTATTTGGAGAATGTTACTCAGGCATAAACAAGAACACAATTCTGCCACTGGCAACAATGTAGATGGACCTAGAGAGTATTCTGCTTAGTGAAATTAAGTCCAACAGAGAAAGACAAACACTGTGTGATATCGCTCATATGTGGGATCTAAAAAAATAGTACAAATGAATACATTTGCACAGCAGAAACAGACTCAGACCTAGAAAACAAACTACTGGTTACCAAAGGGAGAGGGCAGGGCAGGGCAGGGACAAATTAGGGATGTGGGATTAACAGAGACAAACTACTAGGTATAAAGTAGATAAGCAACCAGGATATGCCATATAGCAGAGGGAAGCAGAGCCATTATCTGGTAAGAGCTTTTAATGGCGTATAATCTGCAAAAATACTGAATCACTAAACTGTATACCTAAAACTAATATAATATTGTAAATCAACTGTACCTCAATAAAAAAATGTCATTTGGGTCAAAACTAACTCATTCCTTTAAAACAGGGTTGCATCTGATACACTGTGTGGTTCACAGCAGCCTTTAAGCATGGCTCTCTAGAAGGCGAGGGTGAGATCCCTGTCCTGGGTCCTGGCACAGAGCCCTCTGCTTGTCAACAGCTGGGTGAGACTGGTCGATTTATTTATTAGTGACCTTGGTCACCAATAAGCGTGAAAGTGCTTGGGAGTGTTGAGGACCGACTCTCTGGACGCCAGGGCTGCTGGTGCCCTGCCTTCCAGCCTTATGTCTAATTTCACGCCTACAGCTTGCCCCTCACTGGTGTCATACAGGGTGACAGGGTGACGCTTTGCTGGAATTGCCGTCCTTTCTCCTACTCTTTGCCCCAGGACTTCTCATTCCTGTAGCCACCCTTGACCAGGGAAGATTAGAGGGGTCACTGGATCAGAAGTCCCCTCTTCCCTCGCTCAGGGGTGTCCAGCCCACGGCACCCAGTGGAGACCAGCCCTGCTGTGCACCCCGAGCTGGTGGGCCCTCCCTTCTTGTGTCCCCCTCCCTGGAACCCCTCTTCCAAATAACCCACATGCACACTGGCTCTTTCTCAGGCTCTGCTTCCCGGTGGATCCAGACTTAGATGTTTTTGCCAGAAGGGAGTCTAGAGCTTTATTTCTGTCGCCCAGGATTGTGTGGGAGGAGGAACTAGGTAAGTGAAAGTTGCCCAAATTAAAGATGCAAATTAAAAAACAAAATTTGGGAGCACAGTTAGCATTTTTAAAAACAGATCTTTTTTTTTTTTTAATTTTTAAGAGCAGGTCTCTTTCAAATCCACGTGGCTTTCCATTTTCATGATGCCCAACAAAATTCTTACATTTTTAACTTACTGCTCAATTAAGGTTGTCCTACAGGGCATATGCTGAACCAGCCTATTTCTGTAATCAGTTTTTGTTTCCAGTGGCTCAGGCAAGCGACAGTAGGGGAACATGCTGCTCTGTTCAGAGCAAAAGGAAGACTCTTCCTAGTGAATGTGGCAGTGGGGTCATCAAATGTCACAGGGCTGACTTTCTTGTAATGCAGTGAGGAAAATACCCTGCCTCTTCTGTCAGGAACAAAAAACTGGAGTTCCCGTCATGGCTCAGTGGTTAACAAATCTGACTAGGAACCATGAGGTTGCAGGTTCAATCCCTGGCCTCACTCAGTGGGTTAAGGATCCGGCATTGCTGTGAGCTGTGGTGTAGGTCACAGATGTGGCTCAGATCTGACATTGCTGTGGCTGTGGTGTAGGCCTGCAGCTTCCAGCTTTGATTAGACCCCTAGCCTGGGAACCTCCATATGCCTGTGGGTGCGGCCCTAGAAAAGCCAAAAAAAAAAAAAAAGAACAAAAAACTGTTTATCCTATCCTTAGAAGGACCACAGCATTCGGAGATGAGAAAAGCTAGCAATGGGTCTTCTTTTAGAAAAACCCTCTTCAAGGTATTTTAGTGATGTTTCTGGATCATGTGAACTTTTCAGAGCCTCCACCTTCATGTCCAGCTATTTATTGAAAAACCCATTTCTGTCATCCCCACTCTCCCACAGCATATAAATTCTCTGCCTCTTCACCTCTGCCTTCTTTCCTTTCACTAGCTTCTTTCTCCTCATCATCATCTAATACACAATGCCCTGCCTAGATGTTCTCACCCTTCTCCAGCTTCAACTGGCCATGAAGAGTAAGAAAACTCGGCTTCGTGTTCTTCTGAGCAGCTTTCATCACCCAGTTAAAGACCACAGCTACTAGTTGAGAAACATGGCCTTGAAAGGAAGATTAAAGACTTGCTCGCTTTATGGAGTTCAGCTGTGAACTACATATGCTCGCGAGTTCCTTTGTTTAATAGTAAGATGAATGGTCATTGTGAACCTAAGGTATACATGTCCCTATGCTAGTCACTGAGATCCACAAATGACTAATAAAAAGTTCTTACCCTCATGATGTTTATAATCTAGTAATAGAGGACTGTGATGTCACCCCTTAAAACTATAAACAGAGTAGTTAAATAGATTCTGGATTGTCTTCTCTCTTCCCCTCTAGTTCTCATTCTTTTTTTCACCCAGGCAACCATTAAAATGTGTTTAATATCTGTTCTTCTAATCGGCATTTGTTCTTAACTTTTCATTGAGGAATAATTTTAGACTCACATAGCAACTGATAGGTAGTATAAAGAGTTCCCAAGTGACCTTCCCCCAATGACAACGTCTTATAATTATCAATCAGAATATGGACGCTGACATTGACACTGGTGCAATATGATTAACTAAGCTACACACCTTATTTTGGCTTTTACCAGTTTTTACAAGCATGCTGTTTTTCCTTTTTTGGTGTATACCTCTATAAAATTTTATCACCTGTGTAGATTCATTAAACTGTCACCACAATCAGGCTAAGTTTATCCTAAATAAACCACTTGTGCTACCTATTTATAATCACACCCAATTCTAACCCTAATCTTAACCCTGATAACCACTGATCTGTTCCCCATCACTGTACATCTGACATTTTAAGAATTTCATATAAATGGAATCATACAGTGTTTAACATTTTGAGATTAGGTTTTCTTCACTAAGTAGAATGTCCTTGAGATTCATCTGAGCTGTTGCATGTATCAATCAACCATCTCTCTTTATTGCTGAGTAGTATTCTCTTGTATGGATGTAACACAGTTTGTTTATCCATTTACCCTTTGAAGGACATTTGGATTGTCTCCATGTTTGGTGGGTATGAATATAACTGCTATGAATATTCAAATGCAGGATTTTGTGTGAATGTATGCTTCTTTTCTCTAGAATAAATAAGTGACATTGCTAGGTCATATGGTGAATGTATGTGTAACATCCTGGGAAAGGGGCATTCATTCTTGTATTCATTCTGTTTTCATACATTTGCTTATTAAATGTAACTGCATTGAAAATATTTTACTTTCTTTTTCATCCAGTGCCATGTTTTTAAGATCCATAAGTATTGCTATACACGTAACTAATTCACAGAAAGATATTCCACTAATTGCTGCACAGTACTGCAAGGAACCCTTTACTTCAAAGAATTCTACAATTTGTCATTTAGTAAACCAAAAGATTCTTTGGAATATGTATATCCCATAAATAATTTGTTTAGTGAATTTAGGTTTATGCTTATCAGGGTCTAATAGACAGTGTATCATTGTTGCCTGTGGGTTTGGTTCATGGTTTTACATATTGATGGAAACATTATCAAGTACTAACAGCAGCTGTCTAGGTTCAGACTCAGGTCATGAACACAGTAGAATCCCTATGTTGTTAAAGCACCAGAGTTGACCACTCCTGAATGAGCAGCTCCATAGACCTATAGATGTTTCTCTAAGTTTGGGAACAAGAAAAGGATGCCTGCTCTTGCCACTTCTATGTAACAGAGTATTTGAAGTCCTAGTCAGAGCAATTAGGCAAGAAAAAGAAATAAAAAAAACATTCAAATCAGAAGTGAAGAGGTAAAAGTATCTCTGCATATGACTTACTAATAAATGTAGAAACCCTAAAAATTCTACACAAAAAATGTTAGAACTAATAAATGAATTCAGCATAGGTCCAGGCTATAAAACCAACATGCAAAAAGCATGTAGGCCTTTGCATACACTGACAATGAACAATCTGAAAAAGAACTTAAGAAGAACTCAATTTATAATAGCACCAAAATGTTAGAATACTTAGGAATAAATATAATGAAGGATATAAAGAACTTTTACACTGAAAACTATAAAATATTGCTGAAGGAAATTAGAGAAGACACATCTAAACAGGAAGACATCCCATGTTCATGGATTAGAAGACTTAATTTTGTTAAGATGTCATTACTACCCAAAGCAATTTAAAGATTCAATTTAATGTCTACTGAAATCCCAAAAATATTTTTTTGAAGTAGAAAATTCTATCCTAAAATTCATGTGAAATCTCCAGGTACCCTAAATAGGCAAGATAGTCTTGAAAAGGAAAAACAAAGCTGGAGATCTCACACTTCTTTTTTTATTTTTTGTTTTTTAAGGCCACACCTGTGGCATATGGAAGTTCCCAGGCTAGGGGTCAAATCAGAGCTATAGCTGCTGGCCTATGGCACAGCCACAGCAACATGGGATCTGAGCCAAGTCTGCAACCTATGACACAGCTCATAGCAACGCTGGATCCTCAACTCAATGAGCAAGGCCAGGGATCAAACCCACATCCTCATGAATACTATCAGGGTTCATTACAGCTGAGCCATGACGGGAACTCCAGGACTTACACTTCTTGATTTCAAAATTTACTACAAAACTACAGTAATAAAAACAGTGTAGTACAAGAATACAGGCTGACATGTAGATTAGTAGAATGGAATGGAATGGAACAGAACAGAACAGAATAAAATAGAATGCTTAGAGAAAAAAACAACAACTTTCATTTATAGTACAATAATTTTCAACAAGAGAGCAAGATCATTTGAAGAGAAAGGACAGTATTTTCAACAAATGGTATTTGTTAAACTGGATAGCCACATAAAAAAGAATGAAGTTGGACCATTACTTTATAACATATACAAAATTAACTCTAAATGGATCAAAAATCTAAATGTGAAAAACTAAAACTAAAGTACTCTTAGGAGAAAACAAAGAGGAAACGTTGCATAACATTGGATTTCATGATGATTTCTCAGATACATCATCAAAATCACAGGCAACAAAAGACAAAACAGGTAAGCTGAACTTTATTAAAATTAAAAATTTTCATGCATCAAAGGAAACCCTGAAGAGAATGAAACAGAAACTCACAAAATGAAAGCCAGTATTTGCAAGGCATTCATCTGATAAGAGGTTAATATCCAAAATATATTTTAAAAACTTCTAAAACCCAACAATTTTTAATTAAAAAAAACTTGGTTAAAAATGAGCAAGTGACTTGAATAGCTATTTCTCCAAAGAAAGTGTACGAATGTCCCCCCACATGAGAAAATGCTCAACATCACCAATCACTGTAGAAATGCAAACCAGAACCACAGTGAGCTACCCCTTCACCCTGATAAGGACAGCTATTAGTTTTATAAAAAAGGAAATAACACATGTTGGAGAGGGTGTGGAGAAATTGAAAGCTTTGTGTTAGGAGTATAAAATGGTGCCACTGCTGTGGAAAACAGTATGGCAGTTTCTCAAGAACTTAAAAATAGAATTATCATATGATCCAGTAATTCCACTTCTGGGTATATCCCCAGACTAACTGAAAGCAGGGACTCAAACAGATCTTTGTTCACCCATATTTATAAGAGCATTATTCACAACAGCCAAAGTCTAAGTAACACAAATGTCCATCAATGGATGGATAGATAAACAAAATCTATCATGTATACACACTACATACACGCACCATAGAATATTATTCAGCCTTTAAAAGCAAGGAACTTTTGATGTGTGTTATGACATGGAGGAATCTTAAAGATATGCCACATGAAATAAGCCAGTTGCAAAAAACCCATGAATAACATACACTTCTATTAACATGTAGTACCTAGAACAGTCAAATTCATATGGACAGAAGAAGAATGGTGGTTTTCTGGGGCTTGGGAGGAGGGGTTGGGGATTTCATGTTTAATGGGCATGGGGTTTCAGTGTAGGATGGTGAAAACATTCTGGAGGTGGATGGTGGTGATGGCTGCACAACTTAGTGCCACCAAACTGTACACGTAAACATGGTTAAAAGAGTGCATTTTGTGTTATGCATATTTTACCAAAGTAAGAAAGGTTGTCTAGCATGCAGATTGCACAAAGGCACCTCTGCCTTGCCCTTGGGGTATGGGGTACCGCTGCAGGCTTTCCCCCACCCTGCCATGGCGGTCTGGTCAGCAGGTGGGTTAGTGGCTGAAGGAGGAAGTATTCTGGGGGGAGGATGTTCGTGACTGTGGTGAGAAGGCGATGAGCCTTAGCTTGGGAGAGCGTGGAAGATGCCTGGTACACACCGCTTGGGGTATGGAGGGGGAGAGTTCGGGAAGTCTAGCATCTCCACAGAAAGCTTTTTTTTTTTTTTGGTCTTTTTGCCATTTCTTGGGCCGCTCCCACGGCATATGGAGGTTCCCAGGCTAGGGGTCCAATCAGAGCCGTAGCCACCGGCCTACACCAGAGCCACAGCAACGCTGGATCCAAGCCGCGTCTGCAACCTACACCACAGGTCATGGCAACCCCGAACCCATGAGCAAGGGCAGGGACCGAACCCGCAACCTCATGGTTCCTAGTTGGATTCGTTAACCACTGCGCCACGACGGGAACTCCTCCACAGAAAGCTTAGAGGGAATGCAACTCCATTACTGCTAAGGCTCAGTCTGTTTGGGGGGGAAGAAGCAGCCACTCAAATGCGCTGCATTGAGAGAATTTAAATGGCATTCGGTGTCCTGTGGACTCTGATATACGTCTTTATAGAACAGCACATCTTTCCAGATGTTTTACCCCAGAGAATTCAGTACTAATGCAAATGATAATTGAGTGTTTATCATATGCCAGATACCATTTTTAAGCCCTATGGGCCTTTTCTTAGTTAACCCTCATTTCCAGCCTCTGAAGTAAAGACAAGAATTTTCCTCATTTTTCAGGTGAGGACACTGGATCTTAGTGGGATTGGGTAACTGGAGAGAAGTCCCTTAACTATTAAGGGACACAGCTGGTCTTTAGTCCAGCTTAGCTACACAGCCTTTTTTTTTTTTTTTTTTTTTTTTGCCATTTCTTGGGCCGCTCTGGAGGCATATGGAGGTTCCCAGGCTAGGGGTCGAATCGGAGCTGTGGACACCAGCCTACACCACAGCCACAGCAACTTGGGATCCGAGCCATGTCTGCAACCTACACCACAGCTCACGGCAATGCCAGATCCTCAACCCACTGAGCAAGGCCAGGGATCGAACCCGCAACCTCATGGTTCCTAGTGGGATTCGTCAATCACTGAGCCACAACAGGAACTCCAGCCTCATTTATTTTTGTGTCAGGTTCTGGCAAAAGAGATATGCGATATGCCAATGAAAAAACTACCAGTAATGTCTGATCTGGCTCAAAGATAATGATGACATTGGCGATGATGACTGTATACTGTTTATAACCATCCCCAATTCACAAAGCCCCTTTATATACATTCCTCTGCTTTATCCTGAAAATAACTGTGAATTAGTTACTTTTCCCATTTTCCAGATGGAGCCTGCAGTTTGGTGGGGTTAAGTGAAAGCCAGAAAGTGGTAGAACTCACGTGTAAATCAAACCTCTGTTCTCAATAGCTAGTGTCTTTCATTAGACCATATGTGGCCTCACATGAGTTTGCTTTTGAGAAGGGAAAATGGGCCAGACGTTAAAGTACAAAGCAATATTCCTAGTGATATGAGTGGACGGATGAGAGCTTTGTCATTTTATAGTCACCTTTTGTGTGGAGCCCTGGGAATCCTTAATGCATCTCAGAGAAAGAGTAAGATAAAGAGAGTCTGTAAAAAGTCTAGGAAGCACAGACTAGTAAATAGAAATTAAATCTTTAGAATCCCTAATTACTAAGTCTTGTCAAGTGCAATTTTGTTCCCTTTTATGTGGTGAACTCATTTTATTGCTTAAATTTAGTCCATGTAGGATATTTATGTAGACGCTACAGGCTATTTTGGGACTATGGATCCCTCTTTTCTTCAACTCTATCCCTATTCTATTTTTCTCCCTGATTTTAAATACATCAATGATGAATTCTACCTTCCCGGGGCAAAAAGCAGAGACACAAGAAGGTTTAGGAAGCCAGCTTTTCCTGTCGAAGAGAAAATACCGTACTATTAAGTCGATGTTCTGTGACGGTTCCACACTTATTCATCGAGGGTCCACCTCACTCCTGCCAGTGACCTGGGCACTGGAGACATAGCTGGGACCCAGAAGGTCAGGATACCCTGTCTCAGGAGGTCTATAGGTTGTGGAGAGGACTCCATGAACAAATACACAAACAAGGTCATTTCAGAGGACAATTTCCATCAAGAAAAGAAAACAGGAGTTCCCATTGGGCTCAACGGTAATGAACCCAACTAGTATCCAAGAGGATGGGGGTTTGATCCCTGGCCTCGCTCAGTGGCTTAAGGATCTAGAGTTGGCATGAGCTGCGGTGTAGTTTGCAGATGTGGCTCGGATCTGGCGTTGCTGTGTCTGTGGTGTAGGCTGGCCGCTGCAGCTCTGATTTGACCCCAGCCTGGGAACCTCCATATACTGAGGATATGGCCCTAAACAGACAAAAGAAAAGAAACAAAACAGAGAGAACATGTGTGCAGTGGTGGGTATATTCTCAGTGGCAAGGAGGTGACCTTGCCGCTGAGATCTGAGTGACACAGCAGTGCTAGCCCTGAGAAGATCCAGGGAAGGGAACTGCAGAAAGAGAATGGCATGTGCAAAGGCCATGGGGTAGGCACTTTCAAAGGGCAGAAAGAGGGCCACATGGTGGGGTCACTGTGAGTGACATGAGAGGAAGCTGGGGAGGGAGCCGGGTCAGGCTGGGAAGGACTGGGCAGCCTCAGTCGATGGCTGGTTCTCGATGGATCACTGTGCAGAGTGAAGCCACCTGGGAGCTCGGTGTGTAAATGGGACTGCAGAGAGCATGGAGGAAGCTGCTGTGCTCTCCAGGTAAGAGACAGTATGATGAGGTTGAGAGGAACTGGGTGGGCTGGGGACCTAGCTGGTGGCCTTTTTCCAAAGGACCTGATGTGCACAGTAAGGAGATGGATCCCAAAGCAGCTTAGAAAATCTGAGCCACTCTTCAAGTATTATCTTGTTATTTGTGATATTCTCTGGGACATGGATATTATGTCCCTACCTCAAGACAGGGACTGTCCCCTCTGTATTCATCATGTTCCAATAACACTGTCAATATTTCCCTTGAAACCAACACATGAAAAATCCCGTCCGTAGAAACTGGGGTGTGACCTTTTCTCAGATTTGGTTGATACCATCGCCAAACTAGACCAGCGTTTTGATTGCAAAGCTGTATCTCATTTTCCTCTGCTAGAGTTATTTGGCAACTGGCATCTTATTTGTTCTGGCAGAAAGGTCAGGCAGACTTATTTTCCCCCTTTTAAAAATGTCACAGAGTCGAAGTTATTATAGGGAACATTTGTTTTTACTCCCATATTTTGCTGAGTTCTTTGTCAAATACGGTTCTTTACAGCTAAAGAATGTTAATAAAGTTTGAGGCAATCATTAAAAAGATACTATGCTATCCTTTTTTTCTTAAAGGACACAAATACTCTTTGACTGCAAGGTCTCCTTTAAGAATGGCTTTGGCAAAGTACAACCTGGAAGCAATTTAAACCTATAACGATCTTAATTATCACGCAGTGGGGAGATGATTATTATTATTGTCTTTTTAGGTCCACACCCATGGCATATGGACGTTTCCAGGCCAGGGGTCAAATTAGAGCTATAGCTGCTGGCCTACACCACAGCCACAGCAATGCAAAATCTGAGCCACGTCTGCGGCCTACACCACAGCTTGTGCCAACACCAGATTCTTATTGCACTGAGCCAGGCTAGTATCCATGCGTCCTCATGGATACTGCTTGGATTCTTAACCTGCTGAGCCTGACGGGAACTCCAGACTTTTACTCTCATTAAACAAATGATCTGATCGCCATGAAACTCTTGGTCTGCAAGATGAAACAATAGGACAGATCTTGCTCGGCTACTGGGGGCATTCGAAGGAACATATGCTAAGCATTATCTGTGACAGGACCTGGAGTGGTAAGAATTAAACAATCAGTGTCACTGTTCTCACCAATATCCTCACCCAGGGGCACACAGTTTCCTGTGTGGACAACTGCATTATACCCCTAACAGGTGCTCCTGCCTCCAGTTTTCTATCCTCTGTACTCATCTTCCTAAATATCACCTGCATCATGTCATCTTGCGACTCAGATGTGGTCAGTGGTTTCTGTTGACTAAAGGATCAAGCCCCAGATGTTTGGTTTGGCCTTCAAAATCACAGGCTCCACATTCCACTCGATCTACATTTCATCCTTACCTCTGCTCCAGACCCTGGCATATTCATGCTACTGATTTGGAATTTATCATAATCACACCTTGTATCATAGCTTTTCCCCTTGTGAACAAGCCTGATCTCCCCAACCATACATGAATTTCCTAGAGAAGAATTACCCATGTCTTATTCTTTTTTTTTTTTTCTGAAAACTAAGATTTATTTATTTATGGACTTGGCACTTTAATGAGTTATCTCATTTACGAGATGTGTGAAAAGGATGGGCAACCATTCTGAGGAGTAGAAAGATCTTTTTTTAAATTATTATTAAAGTACAGTTGATCTACAGTGTTGTGCCAGTTTCTGCTGTACAGCAAAGCGACCCCGTCATACATATATATGACTTTTCTTATATTATCTTCCATGATGTTCCATCCCAAGACATTAGATATAGTTCCCTGTGCTGTACAGTAGGACTTCATGGCTTATCCATTCTAAATGTAATGGTTTGCATCTACCAACCCCAAACGATTAATTCAGCTCACTCCCTTCCCCCTCCCCTTGGCAACCACAAACCTGTTCTCTATCTCTGTCATATTCTTCTGTAAAATTTTCCCGTAGGAATTCCCGCCCTGGTGCAATAGGTTAAGAATTCAACCAAAGCAGCCTAGGTCGCTGCAGAGGTGTGGGTTTGATCCGAGACCTGGCACAGTGAGTTAAAGGATCTGGCCACAAAATTAAAAAAAAAAAAAAAAACCCATAGAATCTATATGTAGAGTGTCTCTTACATATAAAATTTCTGAAAAATTGTCCCCTGATGGTGATAAGATTGTAGGCCAGGAAGACAGGCAATTATGTGTAATCATGATGAGGAAAATGAACAATATTTTAGTTACTAGTGCTTTTGTATTTTGTCACCTTTTCTTGAATCCTTCTGAAATCAACGAGGAAGGAACAATAAAATTTAAAGTTAATATAAACAGCAGTTTATAGAAAGCTTTTCTTACAAAGTCTTCAAAAACCCTTTAGGTTTTTAACACATTTTCTTTATATTCGAATTCAAAGGAGAATTTTTTTTTCTTCTAAAAACAAACTCAAGGCCCCAGAAAGTAAATTTTTACTCATATTACTCACAAAATCAGGAAGACCTGGGATCAGAATCAGATTTTTCGAACTCATCCTCTGAATACTCAAAACAGAGAGATTAATGGAAAGAATACATAAGATCTGAAGCAGATTCAAAGGTTAGTCCAGTATATTGAAATGGGCCTAATCCATCAAACCCAAAGATGTATGGAGATCTGGAGGAAACACGTTCTTAAGACATGTTCTTCTCTGTTTTTGTTTTCTGACTGTAGCATAGCAATATTCACATCTTCCAAATGGAATGCTCTTTGAGACTGCCAGCCAGGGCATAGCTAGAATTATGCCTCATAGCTGTCCTTGATTATGGCTTTCTTTCTTTCTTTCTTTCTTTCTTTCTTTCTTTCTTTCTTTCTTTCTTTCTTTCTTTCTTTCTTTCTTTTTTCTTTCCAAAGCTCTTTAATGTGCATTTATTTAGCATCTATTTTGTGCCATGTAAAATATGTAGCACATAAAGGATGTGGTACATATTTTGAGAGACACAGAAAAGAAATAGAAGAAGACTCCATCTGCACTCTCAGGAATCTTTCGTTCTTATTGGAGAAATAAGATACATCAGGCAATGATTCATTAGGCAATGATCATGTGCTGAGAAAGGTGGTCAAATATTTATAAAGGAGCCCCGATTAAAGGCTTTTAAAGTTTGATATGGTAAGGGAAGGTGTCATGAGGCTGTGAAAGGTACTGGGAAAATAACAGGTTTTTGTATCAGACCCTGTTGAACATAAATACTGGTGATGATTCTTACTAGTTATATGGTTTTAGAAAAGATATTTCCTATCTTCTGGTTTCAATCTCCCCCTCTGTAAATCTGGTATAAACACATCCACTTCACTGGCGCATCGATTTCTAGCACATACCAGGACCTCAGTAAACAATGCTTTTCTCCTGCAGTGAAAGAGGGAGGTACCCAGGTTTACACACACAAAAAAAATCAGTAGGTGAACACTTATCTTGGTTTTATTAGAAATTGCCAAAACCTGGAAACAACACAACTGCCCTTCATCTGGTGATCAGAGAGACAATGGAAAACTATTCAGTAATAAAAAGGAACAAAGTATCAGAGACAACAACAAGGCTGACTCTCAAATGGATGGATCTCAAATCTCAAGTGCTACATATATATGATTCTATTTACATGACATTCCAGAACAGGTAAAATTGAAAGAGAAAACAGATCAGTGACTGCCGAGGGCAAGAGCTACATACCTCCCTCAAGAGCTACATATATATGATTCTATTTACATGACATTCCAGAACAGGTAAAATTGAAAGAGAAAACAGATCAGTGACTGCCGAGGGCAAGAGTGGGGCTGGGTTGACCGTAGAGAGGAAAATTAGTGAACAGTTGGAATGATGGAACTCTTCTGTATCCTGATTCCAGTACTGGGTACAGGACTGAACACATTTGTCAAAACTCATACAACTGTCCACCAAAGAAGTGAATTTTACCATCAGTAAATAAAATAACAATATCATAAACATTGGTCACAATAATAAATTAAATGAGCAAGATCATATGATTATCTCAATAAGTGAAAAAAAGCTTGTTAGAATGTGACACCATTCAAGATATAATTTAAAATATTTTAGCAAAACGGAGCCATAAGAGAAAGTTCCAAACCCTAGAAAACATACTGAATGATGTAACATTGAAATACTAAAGTAAAGTATACAAGAATAACTACTCTCACACTTCTTTTCAACATTACATGGGAGATCCGAGCAGGAAAGAGGCAAGAAAAATAAATGTGATATAAAAAGATTGGCAATGAAGAACAAAGCTGTCATTTCTGAGAGAGAATATAATTGTTCCTGCCTTATCATAAAAAAATTGAAATAAATGATTCGAGTATTAAAAAGTTCAAATCATACAAAATCAGTGCACAAATTGTGAATATCATTCTATTCTGTTCTATTCTATTCCATCCATTCCATTCTATTCCATTCCATTCCATTCCATCTTTTTAGGGCCACACCCAAGGCATACGGAAATTCCCAGGCTAGGGGTCAAATCGGAGCTACAGCTGCCAGCCTACACCACAGCCACAGCAACGCTGGATACAAGCTGCATCTGCAACCTGCACCACAGCTCACGGCAATGCTAGACCCTTATCCCACTGATCAAGGCTAGAGACTGAACCCACATCGTCAAGGATACTAGTTGAGTTTATTAACTGCTGCGCCATGATGGGATCGTCCATGAAATAATTGTAAAAGACAACATATTCTGTAGCAGGGAAATGCAAATGGAGACCTAAATGAGATAAGATTCTACATTCATCTGATTGCCAAAACTTAAAAAGTCCAACCATATCATGTTTGGTAAGATTAGAGAGCAAAAGGTGCTCTTATTCTGTAATGATAGAAGTCAAATTGTTTTTTTTTTTTTAAATCCTTTGGAAAACAATTTGATAATATCAGGCAAATTTAGAAATGCTCACCTCCTCTGGCCTGCCAATTTCAAGCAAAAATCCTATCCTAGAAAGAAATGTTTGCCTATTTGCAAAGGACGATGTGTATATGAATGCTCAGAGTTATTTTATACGGTTCACGTATTTTATAAATATTCTTTTCATTTTTTCAACACTTGGTAAGGTAAAGAATCTGATGGGAAGGATTTGTTAGGGACGGATGACCTTACAAGGAAGACAGGGACCATCAAGAAGAGAAAAAAAGAGCGTGATGTCACAGCCAAGGGCACTGACAATAGTCTCAAAGGGAGCTGAAAAGTCAAGAAAATAAGGACAAAAAAGTTTTGTTACTCAATGGAACACACTGATGATCTCGGGAGGGCCATTCTCATGGAGTAATTAATGGGTAAGGTGCCTTGCGTGGTAAGTCAAGGTTAGGAAATGGAACCCATGAGCACAGACAATACGTTTGACAAGTTATGCTCGGAAGACAACCAGAGAAGGTAGAGTAGCTGGAGATTAGATAGGTTGTTGAAGGAAGATTTGGTTTTCTTTATGTTAATGAGAGAACGAGGCACTGGTTTAAAACTCACAAGGAAGCATATCATTGAAAGAGAGAACTTGAATCCACAAAATAGAGAAGGTGTCGTGGGCAGTTTAGGTTTTATGAGAAAGCGGGAGGAGGCAGCAATCGACCACAAAACCAGGAGGAGGGATGGGTCCCAGGTAGAAGGAAGGTTAGTTTTTATCGGGGGAAGCAGAAGGGGGTGAAGATGCAGATTTAATGGAGGGAAGCCAAGCCACTGCGGTCAGATTCTCCTTTTCTCTGCAACAAAGGGCATTCGAAGAAGGTAAAGAGGTGATGCCTCGGGTATGAAGAAGGTGGAGAAAGTTTGAAATAGTCCTTTTGGACACAGAGAGTAAGTGGATCAAAGGAAGGGAGTAGGGTTGACACATAATAGTAGGGACAGCATCGGCAGGTAGTCATGAATTTCTCACAGCACCAACCCGTAGAGTTGTGGGAACAAATGTGGCAGCTGGCAGTGGTGCTCAGATGCTCTGGTTCAGCTGAAGAGCTGGGTTCCCCTGGGAATGGGACTTTGCTGGATGTGTGTGACAGAAGAAGGGTGCACGGGGGCGGGGGGGTTAGACTCCTGGGAGAGTATTACATCAACATGGAAAAGGAGGAGGCTGATGGATGGTGCTTTCATGCAAGGAGTTTGTGTTACCTTAAAATTAGAGGAAACACACAAATAAACCAACAACTATGATAAGAGATAGGTTTGCAAGGACCAAAGAAGGACCTGCCTGTTGTAGGGGAGGGGGTCACATTTGACTGTTACCGTTGAGTTGAGTTACTGTTGAGAAGGGTTACTGTTGGGTGAAGTCTTGGTAAAAGCTGCAGTATCTACTAAGTGTGGCTGACGGCCAGAATAAGATGTGACGGCATCAGGCAGGAGATGGAAGGAGAAAGCATCAGCTCTCCCAAAAGAGCATTAGGGTTTTAGGCAAACCTCATGTAACAATTAATGGAACCGAGTTTCAAATCCAAATCCATTTCTATTTTTGCGAAAAGGAGCCCAACCGCTCTGAGTTTTCACAGTCCTTGTGCAAAAAGCAGCGCCCTCTCCTTTCTCTCCCCTTTTCCAAAACAACCACCTTCTCCTGATTCGAGCTGCAGGTTGCTTCAGGACCAGCAGGCTGTTCTTTGATATTCCAGCAAGTGACCTAGTTTACACTGAACTCTTTTCCATCATCCCGGAAAGTGAGCTCAGGGCTCGAGACATCCCTTCAATCCTGCAAATTACCAGGGCAGCTTCTGAGTCCGAAGGGGAAGGGCGGAGGTTATAGAAAAGTCAAGTAAGCGGTTTCGCTTTTTTTTCTCTTGGTAAAAATATTCATTGTTCGAACCAACCATTAGCTCTTTGTTTCGCATTGTTAAAGTACTAAGTACAGCTGTTCAAGGACTTGTTGAGATCAATACATAACGCTTTCCAGCCTCCTTTGTCTGCTCTAGCCCGCTGAAGTGCACTGGCTTCTGGGTTGTCAAGCCCTCCTGTTCTGCAAGGGACAGCCCAGGATCGAGGGCAGAAATGAGAGTGGGCGGGAGGAAAGTCAGTTTCACTCTCCAGCAAGAAATTGGGGGGCGGGGGATCATAACCACTGCGGCTAAGGCTCACTTTTATTTTGCTTCTTCAACTAATGTTACCTCCTTCTTCATCACTCTGCGTTGCTGATGGGTATCAATCACGGGTGGTACAGTTCTGCAGCCATGAACTTCATCTACCACTGCCTGACCAGGAAACTTACTCCATTCTTCCAAATAACTTCTATTTATCTCGCAAGTAAAAATAAGAACTTATTCTCTAGGATTGTAAAGATTAGGAGAGGAAAATGCCTTTAGCCTAATGTAGCTGCTTACAGCATCATTGTAGCATATTATATGTATCTTATAGCACTTTCCATAAACGCCTTGAGTTTCACCTTTAGTTTGTATCCTCCAGGAGACAGTAGGGCTCCTTAAGAGAAGGGATCACAGCTTCCTCATCCTTTTGTAGACATGAAACTCAGTCTAGAGTTTCTGGCCCACAAATGAATGTAAATTGGAGAATGATGACTATCCAACATTTATTCTTGTGCAGCAGAATGGCCTTTAGGGAGCATAGCAAATGACCTCAGGGTACTAACCTTTTGGTACCTAATAGTGCATGAACAAAAAGAGGGATAGATGTGACCTGCAAAAAGAATTTAGATACTTATATTTCGCATATGTTCCGCTAATGGTTAAGGAACAAAGCTCTTACTTTTTGGTAGTAAAACTATTTAGAATTCACCAAAGAACCACACAGTGCAAAATGTACTTCTGAGGATCAAGTGAAAACTTAGGAATCTAGGTTTTGCTTTTCTTTTGAATTTTTGGTAGAAAAAAAAAATCACAGAAAAAAACAGGCAATGTAAGAATTCCTTTGATCTGAACTGATGATGAATTTTTTCCTAGTGTTTTTCTCTTTTCTCTCTCACTCAGAAACATAGAATGTCACAATGGCCTGAACAGTTTCTTGGGGAAAAATGAGATGCACAGAGAGCAAGCTGCCACAAAGACAAAAATGAACAAAAGTCAGATGATTTGCAATTTCTTGGGAGACACTGCTCTTCTGTTTTGACAATATGTACTGTACTAGAACATTCTCATTGTACAATTTTAATCTTGAAACCTAATTTTGTTATCCCTAAATGCTCTTTCTGACTGTGGTTCTGCATTGTCCTATTTGTTAACTTGTCACATCTGATGATAGAGACACTTATAACAATTCTTCCTGCAAAATGGGAAGCACTGTCTGGGACGAGACACTGGTGCTGAGCTTCAGTGTCTGGTGAGAGCAGCGCTATTCATTTCCGGGGAAATGCCCCATGGATCCTCCTCCTGGGACTGTAAGCTCTTGCAAGCCAGGGACCGTTCTGTGCTCATCTTTGCATTCCCAGGGTCCAGCACCATGCTCGACACATCGCGGGCTGTCATTAATGTTTCCAGTTAACAAGCATAATCCCACATTTCCGAGACAGCTCACTTCACAAAAAGTCAGAAGTGCCCTTGGATTACTCCCTGGCTTGGGGCCAGGCCGTGGAGAGAGATCCTGGGGTTTCTGTTTGAGGTTAGAGAAGAGAGAAGTGCCATCAGAGCCGCCTGCATTTTCCCCAGTGGATAGCAGGTGCTCGATTAAACACAGTTGATGTGAATAGAAAAACTTCATTGGATTTTTACTTTACGCGAGAACAACCATTTATTGAAAATCAAAATATTCATAATATAACTTTTGGCTTAACCATTCTCTCGATTATCTGTGGGTTTTTGGTGCCTATTGGTCATGATTCAACTAGATGGAAGATATGAGTCCATGATTTGAGCTAATCAGGGTAATTTTTTAGGAGGATGCTCATCTCGTCTCCTCCCAGCTCCAAACCTAAAAGGATTCAGGGTCAGCAGAGGCGTAAACTCAAGCCAACTGAGACAATTCAGCATGAAGCCAACTTTGGCCTAGGTTTAGTCCAGCCTGAACACTGGTTCTCGTACGTGGGATTATGACTTGGTCCCTGTGAATAAATTACATCTTGGTATTGCACTTTTAGGAAATGCCTTCCTGTCTCTTTTTTGGAGAGGAGCGGTTTGACTCTAGGTCATAGCCATCACCCGTGGGCTCAGGCTCCTGCTCTGGTCCCTGGCTTGAGTTCCCTCCCACAGACCTTTTTGCTACCCATCAACTCTGACTGCTGGGTGACTTCCACCATGCCGTCCTGATCACCTGCTGCTCAGGCTCTCCACCATGGTCTCCGTCACCCACAGCCGGGCAGTGACCTCTACATAAGCCTTCCGTCATTACCTGGGTCCAGCCTGGACCAGATCAGGGTGTGTCATGACCGCCGGCTGCTGGAAAGCTGGGGCTGACTCTCAGCAAACTTGGAGCTGAAAAGCCTGCAGGACCATCTCCTGTCCGT